>NC_062216.1:162805441-163406350 GCF_902686445.1 Sciurus carolinensis | reverse complement strand
CCAGGCCCGTGACCAACGCCCTCCAGTTGCCTTCCGTCTCTATAAAAAAGAGACTGGAAATTCAGGAAGGATTGGGTTAACTGCACAGAGGGTCTAAAATGGGACAACATCAAATTAAAAAACTGCAAAGCAAAGGATACAATTAAGAATGTGAAGAGAGCAAATGACCGGGAATACAAATCATATCTCAATAATAACCCTGAATGTTAATGGCCTGAATTCATCAATCAAAAGACATAGACTGGTAGATTGGATTAAAAAGAAAGATCCAACAATATGCTGCCTGCAAGAGACTCACCTCATAGAAAGAGATACCCATAGACTAAAGGTGAAAGGATGGGGAAAAACATACCATGCACACGGACACAGCAAAAAAGCTGGAGCCATCCTCATTTCAGATAATGTGGACTTCAAGCCAAAGTTAGTCAGAAGGGATAAAGAAGGGCATTTCATACTGCTTAAGGGAAGCATGAATCAGCAAGACATAACAATCATAAATATCTATGCCCCAAACAGTGGCTCATCCATGTATGTCAAACAAATCCTTCTCAATTTCAGAAATCAAATAGACCATAACACAATAATACTAGGTGATTTTAACATGCCTCTCTCACCACTGGACAGATCTTCCAAACAAAAATTGAACAAAGAAACCATAGATCTCAATGACACAATCAATAATTTAGACTTAACAGACATTTATAGAATATACCATCAAACCAAGAGTGAATACACGTTCTTCTCAGCAGCACATGGATCCTTCTCTAAAATAGACCATATATTATGCCACAAAGCTAATGTCAGCAAATACAAGAAGATAGAGACACTACCTTGTATTCTATCAGATCATAATGGATTGAAGTTAGAAATAAATGAAAGAGTAAAAAACAGAAACTACTCCAACACCTGGAGATTAAACAATATGCTACTATATGATGAATGGATAACAGAAGATATTAGGAAGAAAATTTAAAAATTCTTAGAGGTAAATGAGAACAAAGAAACATCATATCAAAATCTCTGGGACACTATGAAAGCAGTACTTAGAGGAAAATTTATTTCATGGAGTGCATTCAATAAAAGAAGTAAAACTCAACAAATAAACGACCTAACACTACAGCTCAAAACCCTAGAAAAAGAAGAACAGAGCAACACCAAAAGTAGTAGAAGACAGGAAATAGTTAAACTCAGAGCTGAAATCAATGAAATGGAAACAAAAGAAACAATACGAAAAATTGACAAAATAAATAGTTGGTTCTTTGAGAAAATAAACAAAATCGATAAACCTTTAGCCACACTAACAAAGAGAAGACGAGAGAAAACCCAAATCACTAAAATTCAGAATGAACAAGGAAATATCACAACAGACACGATTGAAATACAAAACATAATTAGAAGCTATTTTGAAAATCTATACTCCAACAAAATAGAAAATTTCAAAGACATCAACAGGTTTCTAGAGACATATGAATTGCCTAAACTGAATGAGGAGGACATACACAATTTAAATAGACCAATTTCAAGTAATGAAATAGATGAAGTCATCAAAAGCCCACCAACAAAGAAAAGTTCGGGACCAGATGGGTTCTCAGCCAAGTTCTACAAAACCTTTAAAGAAGAGCTCATTCCAATACTTCTCAAAGTATTCCATAAAATAGAAGAGGAGGGAACCCTCCCAAACTCGTTCTATGAAGCCAATATTACCCTGATACCTAAACCAGACAGAGACACATAGAGGAAAGAAAATTTCAGACCAATATCCTTAATGAACATCGACGCAAAAATTCTCAACAAAATTTTAGCAAATCGCATACAAAAACATATTAAAAAGATAGTGCACCATGATCAAGTGGGTTTCATCCCAGGGATGCAAGGTTGGTTCAACATCAGAAATCAATAAATGTAATTCACCATATCAATAGACTTAAAGTCAAGAATGACATAATTATTTCAATAGATGCAGAAAAAGCATTTGATAAAATACAGCACCCCTTCATGCTCAAAACACTAGAAAAAATAGGGACAGTGGGAACATTTCTTAACATTGTAAAGGTCATCTATGCTAAGCCCATGGCTAATATCATTCTAAATGGTGAAAAACTGAAAGCATTCCCCCTAAAAACTGGAACAAGGCAGGGATGCCCTCTTTCACCACTTCTATTCAATATTGTCCTTGAAACTCTAGCCAGAGCAATTAGACAGACCAAAGAAATTAAAGGGATACGAATAGGAAAAGAAGAACTCAAACTATCCCTATTTGCTGATAATATGATTATATACTTAGAGGAACCAGGAAATTCCACCAGAAAACTTTTAGAACTCATAAGTGAATTCAGCAAAGTAGCGGGATATAAGATCAATGCACATAAATCTAATGCATTTTTATACATAAGTGATGAATCTTTGGAAAGAATGATTAGAACTACCCCATTCACAATAACCACAAAAAAAAAAAATACTTGGGAATCAATCTCACAAAAGAGGTGAAAGACCTCTACAATGAGAACTACAGAACACTAAGAAAGAAATTCAAGAAAACCTTAGAAGATGGAAAGATCTCCCATGTTCTTGGATAGGAAGAATTAATATTGTCAAAATGGCCATACTACCAAAAGTGCTATACAGATTCAATGCAATTCCAATTAAAATCCCAATGACATACCTTACAGAAATAGAACAAGCAATTATGAAATTCATCTGGAAGAATAAGAAACCAAGAATAGCTAAAGCAATCCTTAGCAGAAAGAGTGAAGCAGGGAGTATCGCAATACCAGATCTTCAACTCTACTACAAAGCAATAGTAACAAAAACGGCATGGTATTGGTACCAAAATAGAAAGGTAGATCAATGGTACAGAATAGAGGACACGGACACAAACCCAAATAAATACAATTTTCTCATACTAGACAAAGGGGCCAAAAATATGCAATGGAGAAAAGATAGCCTCTTCAACAAATGGTGCTGGGAAAATTGGAAATCCATATGCAACAGAATGAAACTAAACCCATATCTCTCACCATGCATGAAACTAAACTCAAAATGGATTAAGGACCTTGGGATCAGATGGGAGATCCTGCAGATTATAGAAGAAAAAGTAGGTCCAGATCTTCAACATGTCGACTTAGGACCAGACTTCCTCAACAGGACTCCCATAGCACAAGAAATAAAAGCAAGAATCAGCAACTGGGATAGATTCAAACTAAAAAGCTTTCTCTCAGCAAAGGAAACTATCAGTAATGCGAAGAAAGAGCCTACAGAGTGGGAGAAAATCTTTGCCAATCATACTTCAGATAGAGCACTAATCTCCAGAATCTATACAGAACTCAAAAAACTCTACACCAAGAATGCAAATAATCCAACAACAAATGGGCTAAGGAAATGAATAGACACTTCACAGAAGAAGATATACAAGCAATCAACAAACATATGGAAAAATATTCAACATCTCTAGTAATAAGAGAAATGCAAATCAAAACCACCCTAAGATTCCATCTCACCCCAATTAGAATGGCGATTATCAAGAATACAAGCAACAACAGGTGTTGGCGAGGATGTGGGGAGAAAGGTACACTCATACATTGCTGGTGGGGCTGTAAATTAGTGCAGCCACTCTGGAAAGCAGTGTGGAGATTCCTTAGAAAACTTGGAATGGAACCACCATTTGACCCAGCTATCCCACTCCTTGGCCTATACCCAAAGGACTTAAAATCAGCATACTACAGAGATACAGCCACATCAATGTTTATTGCTGCTCAATTCACAATAGCCAGATTGTGGAACCAGCTTGGATGTCCTTCAATTGATGAATGGATAAAGAAACTGTGGTATATATATACAATGGAATATTACTCATCCATAAAGAATGATAAAATTATGGCATTTGCAGGCAAATGGATGAAATTGGAGAATATCATGCTAAGTGAGATAAGCCAATCTCAAAAACCAAAGGACGAATGATCTCGCTGATAAGCAGATGATGACACATAATGGGGGGTGGGAGGGGTTAGTGTTAGGGTTAGAGTTAGGATTAGGGAGGGGGGCAAGAATGGAGGAAGGAAGGACTGTATAGAGGGAAAAGAGGGGTGGGAGGGGTGAGGGGGAAGGGAAAAAATAACAGAATGAATCAAACAACATTGCCCTATGTAAATTTATGATTACACAAATGGTATGCCTTTATGCCATGTACAAACAGAGAAACAACATGTATCCCATTTGTATACAATTTAAAAAAAAAAAAGAAAGTGTGGGAAATAATAGTCATTGCCTTTCAGGGAGGAAAGCTGTGTTTTTCCTCTCCTTTCCTCTCAGTGGCACCCACCCGCCACTCGAATCACACTGGAGGGTTCTCTGGAAGACCCTCGAGTGGAGACTGTGCCCGCAGGAGGGGAGCGGGCAGCCTTCCTGCCTGTCGGCTCTCTGCAGGAGTTGGGCATGGCTTTGCCCATCTTCCCCTGGGTCTGTTGGGAGAGAGGAAGAGGAAGAAGCAGAGGGCTGGCAGGGAGTTGAGCTTATCTTTCCCTTGCCCCTTCCTGTCACCTGCAAGGAAGAGGCCAGCTGGTAAGGGTGAGGAGGGAGAATACCTAACAGGGTGCCCTGGGGAGTCTGGCCTTGGGCAGGAGGGAGGGCTCATCCCTCCTGCCCAGGAGGTTAAACCAAAGAGTTCTCCCGGTCAGAGGCCCTGGGGCTCTGGGAGTCCTGAAGTGTGCTGTGGATTTGAAAGGTCACCAGACCTAGACGAGACCCCTCCGCTAACTGCCAAGGCGTTTTTCCACTGTCCTCTAGCTCCCTCTTGCTGATCAGGTCTTGGAGACGTCGGAAGCACCGGGAGGAAGGAGAGAGGCCGAAAGGAGAAGCAAAAGCTTCCACTTCCCAGGGTGCCTGGCGGGTCTGGTCTGGTGGCCAGAGAAATGGAAGTCAGAATCGAACCTCGAGTTAGACTCGCAGGACTGGACATTTTAACATCACCTGTGAGATCTGCCCAACGTGCCACGAAGCAGAGGAAGGAGCAAGAAGGGACGAGCCCACAGCACTTGCTTGAAGACAGGAGAACATAAATCACGCTGTCTTGTAATCCACCAAGTACACCGTCATTCAATACATTATTAGAGTGTCCTGGGCAAAAATTCCAACTTTCACCAAGAGCATTATTACAGAGCAGGAGGGAGCCTTTGGACTGTCCCATGCTTTCCCCAGGATTTATTTCAGGCCCCAGGCATATGACCTACACATGTGTCTTGGGAGCCTGGTCATTGTTCTAGACCTTCAGTAAGTGACCTGTCCAAAGGTACTTTGACCAAAAACTTTAGCCCCCCTCTAAGGTCACTGAAAGCATAAACTCTGTTTAAAAAAATCAGACTCTTTACCTATGTAAGGCAGTAGGAAAGGAAAACTGAGATCAGAAAATGGAAATAAAAAGTCCTAACGGTTAATCTGAGTTTGGTGACTGGGTTCTTCTTTCTTGGGGCCAGTGCTGAGTCCTTCAGGGATGCTGCGTGTGGCTCACAGGCCAGAGAGAAGCGTCCTGTGTTCCTGACAGTGCACCCTTGTTCTGGGGTTGGATGTGATGGAAATAAGCTTTGAGGAGACCCTGTTGACAATATGATTCTGGAATTAACAGCGGCAGATCACTCCCTAGGCAGTTCTTGGGTGCGGCTCTGGGAAATATCCCTGGCCCCTTGACAGGAGCCTGTTTCTGCCGCCTTTCCAGGGAGATTTTGTTTTTATTGCCGTTGCTGGTTGTGAACCCTCCTTTAGTGAAACTGAATTCTGCTGACTGCAGAAGAATATGCTGTCACACTGCCCAGTTCTACTGTCCGCTAAGCACCGAAACTCTTCTCATCTGTATCCTTAGTATCTGTGTCCATCCACTGAAATATAAGGTCGAAGGAACTGAGGCCTTTTCTACTTCACTCAACTCTGTGTGTCCAGTGTCTCACACAGTGCCTGGCCCAGGAGTCCTTTATTTTTTTAAATGAATGACTTCTGATAGAAGGTGATGAGGAACCAGGGTCACATGAACATTGTCACAAGGCAAAAAAAAAAAAAAACAAAACCAAAAAACAAAAAACAAAAAAAAACCCCTGCAGGTAAATTAATCATGGACAGAGGCTTGAGCTAGATCTCGAAGAAGGAGCATCATCTTGGAATAATGGGCATAGGTAGAGTCCTGGTGGGGAAGTGGCCAGTGGAGAGACTTGTCACCATGAGCTGCAGAGTCTGGCAAAGCTGTGTTTTCTTGATGAGCGTCCCTCCATCCATTTTGAATTCTTTACACATTCATTTCATAAATAAGTCGTGTGTGTTTACTATCCTCCATCCTCATGCTAGAAATGAAGCCCACAGAGATACCAAAGCTGGGCACCTCCCTTGGACCACTTTCAGTCAGTGGGGGGCAGACAAGTCACTCAACAAGACCTCTTCAAAGCAGAGACTCGAAAACCCTGGGGGCACAGGCTTGTGCGAGGGGAGCACAGAGGAGCAAGGGCCACCTCTGCTGTTCCCAAAGCTGGGTCTCCACGGAAGCCCCTACCTGGTCTTCTTTAAAAAGGGGTCCCAGGATATCGCCAGCAGAGGAAGCACCACCTTCAAAGGTGAGGAGAAGTGGAAGCACTTGGAGCAGGAATAGCGCGATTTGTTCTGGGGACACTGATCTGAGGGTGGGGTCCAGCTTTGGTCAGGGATGAACCTAAGATGTGGACCAAGGGAGGACCGTGAAAGTCCACACCGTGGAATTTGGACTTTAGTGCACAATGGAGAATATTCACCTGGAGAGTTTTGCTGTAACATTTCGTTTTAAGAGGGTCATTTTGGCAGAAGCATGGATGATGGGCTGGTTGGAAAGGGGTCACACTGGGAAGGGAACGTTCAACAGCATCTCAGGCTGAGGGACTGGGCCACGGCCCACAGTGTGCCCAGGCAGGAGTCGCTAGGTTTAAGAGCTGATTCTTGTATAATGGCACTTTACTTTGATGATTAATTGGGTGTTGGAATTAGTGGAAGGGGACGATGGAAGACGTTTTGGACATTTCTAGCTTGGGAAGCTGATGAGTTCATTAAATGAGACGTTTCCAGGCAAGAAATCTTACCTTTCAGAGAAATGCATAGCTGGAAGCCTCTCTAATGGCTTTAGTGATCTGAAGTCCAGCCCTTTACTCCCAGCCTAAGCCTTCTGACTCTCCCGTGCTTCTGAAGTCATGAAGATGATGAGCCTTATTCTATTAATTTGAGTATTACACAAATAGCTTCTTTTGGGTGATGAAATGAAGTCACTCTCCTGCTGCTCAGTATTGCTCCCTGCGAGCTTCTCCTCATCTCATGAGGGCAGAGATGCTGGATTCTACCAGGGCAGCACTGGGGAGTGGACTCCAGGCAGCGTTCACAAAGGTGATGCTGCAGCCAGGTCTCCCAAGAGGTGCAGGCACTCAAGACACAGTGTGGGGGATGCACCCTGGGAAGAGGGAGCGGCTGGACAGTCACCACAACCCAGGTGCTTGAGATGCTGGGGAAGGATGAGCCGTTCCCTGTGGCTTCCTGAGCATGCCTGTCACCACCTCTGCCTGCCTTTCTAGCTTTATTACATGCCTCATGAGGTAAAGCTCTCCGTCCTCCGGTTGAAAGCCCTGATCACTGCAGAAACCTTCCTACCCAGCAACAGGGCCTAGAGCAGCCAAAGCAAAGGATGCTGCTCTGTGCTCCCTCATCTGAGCACCAGGTGGCGCTGTCCACCCACCAAGGAGAGTTTGAGCTGGATTGTCAGCGATTCTTCTCCTGGAAGGGAAGACTCTTAATTATCCCACCTGAAGAACACATACAACTGC
The DNA here is from genome assembly GCF_902686445.1 of Sciurus carolinensis. Lineage (NCBI taxonomy): Eukaryota > Metazoa > Chordata > Mammalia > Rodentia > Sciuridae > Sciurus > Sciurus carolinensis. The sequence continues at coordinate 163,398,533 of NC_062216.1, read as the reverse complement.
TAAACCATTCACTCAGAATTTTAAATGAGGGGATGGGAAAGCAGGGGATCGTGAAGTAGGACAAATTTTTTAAAAATAGCCTTGTTTGAGGAGAGAAAAGAGGTAATCTGTCTTTCTGAATTAGAGTCTTGAATCAGATTCACTTCCCCATCTCTTTCTCCCTCTCTCTCTCTCTCTCTCTCTCTCTCTCTCTCTCTCTCTCTCTCTCTCACACACACACACACACACACACACACACACACACACACATACAGAGTTTTCAGAACAATCTTCCTAGGTTCCATCATGTATGCTAAGCTCTTTCCAGATCAATTTTTTTAAACTCTGAGTTGTTTGGTTTTGGAAGCCATGTTGTCTTGCTAACATGGGCAGATGAACCATCACCAGCAGAGGGATGACAAGAGCTTGGCCAGTCCTGCCCACGCCTTGCTTCCCAGGACCCTCCACCCTGCTGCCCTTCCTGTCGCCATCTGTCCTTCCCGTGCTGCTCCTCAGTCCTTCGAGGGCAGCTGTTTCCAGAGAGGGCCGCAGGGCACTGACTCCCAGTGTCCGGGGAAGCCCGGGTTGGGGATTAGGGTGAGCCTGTGGAACTTCAGGGCTTCCAGCGATCAGTCCCAGTCTCTGAAAGTGAGGTCCTGTTGCCATCCGCGGATATTTATTACCACCTGCGGCAACAATTGCGCGGGTATTTATCAGTGGTGGTCTGGAAACTGAGTTACTTCTATTTCTGAGCTGCTTCCTTCCTTGCTTGTTTATAGAGGATAGAGGAAATGAGGCTTACTTGCTTTGAGAGGAGAGAGAGAGAGAGGCTTTGCATAAGAGAGAAAGAGAGACTTTGCTTAAGAGAGAGAGACTACACTTTCTATATCTTCTTAGTTCTGCTGCTTCTTAAAGGTGCGTCCTGCATCCTGTGAACTAAGGGTGTGTCTATCTGAGGTGCTTCTTAGTGATGCATCCCGCGTACTGCGATCTGCCTATCTGTGATCTAGAGGTGTGTTCTCAATTCTCCGCTCTGTGATCTGCCTTCCACTGCTGCCTGCTGCTTCTCTCTGTGAGCTGCTTCCATCTACTTGCTGCCTTTTCTTCTTCCTTTCTGCTAGTGGCTTCTCTCCACTTCTTTCTGTTAGCTGCTGCTCCTTGCTGTCACGCTCGTGCCTTCTGCCTACGGCCTGCTTATATTCCCTCCAGGAGGTGGAGAGTAGGGTCATGCCTCTTATGCAAAGATTAGACAAGAAGCTAGATGTCCGAGCAGGCACGATTAGGAGTGCTCGAGAACACACGTGCAAGCATTGTGTGCGTGGACGATAAATCACCTGAGTGTGCTTATGTCAATTAACCTCCTCGCTACCGATGTGATCAGGGGCCGTTCTGGCGCTGTCCGCGTGGCACAGCCCCCAACAAGGTCCTAAAGGAAAGCAGGCACGAGAGAAGGGCAGAGGGGGTGCTGCTGTTGATCAGGCAGCTCCTCTGGATCTCTGTTCTGTTGGTGTATTTCAGGCATTTACTCTTGGAGAAGTTTCCAAGGCAGGCATTGTGAGTCTGAGGAGTTGGCGTTCTCTCCTTTTTTGGCCTGGGGTGGAACACAGCCTGATATTTCTCCTGGGAGTGAAATGAATGGCTTCACATTCATTTCCCATAGCCAAGCTGGCACATGGTTTGGGTGGCTCGTCTTGTGTGGGAGAATGAGGATGAGGAAGTCACTGTTTGTCCAACCCTGGAAGCACTGGGGTCAAGGGGCCATGCCAGGCTCCTTGAACCTGGTATAGACCCTGCCCAGCACAAAGGGCAGTATGGAAATGGGCTCCACGTGTTAGGGGGTGACTCAGTCAGCCCACAGTAATTAGTTGAATTAATAAAAGCAAAATAGTAAAGACCGTTTATCACCCAACCGTTAGGCATTACTGTTCACGCCATAGCAATACTCGGTCTTCCCTACAACCTTAAGGGTTATTATGGGGCACAACTTAAGAACAGACCGATCACCACTGAGAAGTCCAAATTTGAGAGTCTTTATTAAGCCGGCCGGCCGACTGTCTCACACAGTGCCCCCAAAAAATGGCTATTGGGAGAACAGCCCCGACCACAGAGTTGTAGGGTTCTTATACCAAAAATCACATCAATCATAAGTGTCTGTTGCTGATTCAAAATTACATGTTAACATCATGAGATCATCGACAGAGGGGGAAGTGGGTCAAAATGACCTTTACCTAGGTACAAACTAAAGAATGGTTACTAACATCCACACAATCACTGTTCACATGGTACATTGTTTAGGAGCAACAGGGATCAAAAGAGAGCAATGTTTCTTTACATAGGAATCATCATTCTGTGTTGTTAAACATGTCACGCTAAGTAACTGATGATGGGCACAGAGGCCGGGTGTTCCCATGGGAGAAGCTTATTTCCTACATAACATGGAGTCTCAGAGCAAAATGGAGTCTGTTTAGTCATTTCCCTTAGAGTCTGGCCTAGAACATTCTCATGGGGTCAGATCTGTCAGCCCATCACAGGGGCCGACCGAGTCTCCCAGAGCAGGAGGGCTTTGCTCAAGGGTAGGCAGCAGGTAGGCAGGGAGCTGAGATCTGCACCCAGGCCGGACCTCCTGTGCCTGTGCTCTCAGGCCACCTGCACATACAATCACACGTGCACACGGAGACGTGTCTGTACTTCCCGCTGGCTGGAGAAGCACTACTCACGAAGCCAGGGTGCCTTGTTGACCAGGAGCCTTGCACTGGCCACTCCACGTGCCTGATCCAGCTCTGCAGTAAACACAGGCCAGTATTAAGCTCCAGAAGTCGAGTTTCGCTTCCCGATTTCACAGTGGATTCCCTGCCAGGCGCCCAGGTTGTCCTTCTCGACGGCAGTCTCGACCGGGTCTTCAGTCTGCCCGAGCTGTCCTGATGACAACAGACGTCACGTAGTTGAGGCTATGATCCTGAAGGTTTTGCTTAAAGAAGACTCTGTGTTTCTATGCAAAAGTGTCCCCTCGTCCCCAAAGCCTTCCAGCCTTCAATCAAATCTGGGGTGTGAGATATGAGAACTCTCTCCCTGTCTGCTGCTCAGTCCACTTGGACTACTATTACCGAATACCATTGTTATGGTTTGGAAGTGAGGTGTCTCCCAAAAGCCCATGTGTCAGACATGCAGGAAGGTTCAGAGGAGAAATGATTGGGTTATGAGAGCCTTAACCCAATCAGTGAATTCATCCCCTGGTGGGGACTGAGTGAGTGGTAGCGGAAGGCAGGTAGGGTGTGGCTGGAGGAGGTGGGCATTGGGGACGTGCCTCTGGGGTATATGTTTGTATCTGGCAAGTGGAGCCTCTCTCTGCTTCCTCATCACCCTGTGAGCTGCTTCCCTCTGCCACACTCTTCCGCCACAATGTCCTGTCTCACCTTGAGCCCAGAGGAATGGAGCCGGCTGTCTATGGACTGAGACCTCTGAAACTGTGAGCCCCCAAATAAACTTTTCCTCCCCTAAAATTTTTCTGGTCAGATCTTTTTGTCATAGCAGCAAAAAAAGTTGACTAAAATAGCCATAGATTGAAGAGCTTATATACAACAAAGGTTTATGGCTCGCAGTTCTGGGGACGGGGAAATCCAAGATGAAAATATCCAGAGATTTGAGGTCTGGTGGAGGCTTGTTTCCTGCTTCATCGATGACACCTTCTCTCTGCATCCTCCAGAGATGGCAAACGAGCTGTTCCGGCTTCTTCTAGAAGGGCACTAATCAACTCATGAGCACTCCACCCTCCTGATCTAATCACCCCAAAGCCCCACCTCATCTTGGGAGTTGGGATTTCAAAGTGGGAATTTCCAGGGGAAAGCCAACATTCAAACTATAGCAGCCCAGTAGCTATAACACTCAGCTAAGTTCCCCCACAAGAGTCCTCATATGGCCTTCCTTAAAAAATAAACAAAAATTCAGTAGATGATTGTTTTATATTTATATGAGCACAATGAGTCATTTATTTTGAATTTTCTCCAACACATCCTTTTTCACCTCTATAAGTAAAAATGCCTGGTTGCTAAAGGGTATTTTTTTTTTTGTCAATTATGACAGTAACCCTAATTGCATTTGGTTTTTCTTAGCACCTGTGACTCTCAGTTTAATTAGTGAGAATGAAGGTCAGAGAGGTGAACTAAATTAATTAAGAGAGATGAGTTAATTTGCTCTAAATCACACTGTGGTAGAGCCAGGATTTAAGATTTGAACCCCTGGACTCTTGAGATAAAAATAATGAAATGGTACATTTTCGAACCATTCTATAATTTATTGTTTTCATAAATAACATGCTTTTTTATGTTCACACATTCTTTAAAGTGGGCGGAACAGGTATAAGGTGTGTCTAGCTGCCATTCACTGAGGGCCACTCTGGTCTGCACACTCAGCTTAATGACTTCCAGCCATAATCCCTCCATCCCAAGAGGCCTATTTACCAATGGGTAACCAAGGATCAAATGTGATATGAAAGTGTTCCATAGGTAGCCTGTCTTACAGTGTTACTCAATAACAAATTATTTATGCCCTGCCTAACTTTAAAATGAACAAAAGTTAAAATGATACGTGAATGCCTCAGTCCAATTTTCTTTTGCACTGAGTTCTACACCCTGAGTAATTTATGAAGAAAAGAAATGTATTGTTCACATTTTGGAGGCTGGGAAGTTAGTTCTTATTTTGAATTTCTTTATGAAACTCCATACAGTCTTCCATAATGGCCGTACTAGTCTACCTTCCCATTATCCCTGTAAAAAGTTTCACTCCATGGTATATATCCAAAGCATTTGAAATCAGCATACTACTGCGATGCAGCACATCAATGTTTATAACAGCTCAATTCACCATAGCTAAGTTATGGACTCAACCCAGGTGCCCTTCAGCAGATGAATGGTTAAAGAAAATGTGGTATATACACAATGGAATATTACTCAGTCATAAAGAATAATGACTTTATGACATTTGTCAGCAAGTGGATGGATCTTGAGTCTGTCATGCTAAGTGAAATAAGCCAGTCCCCCCAAAAAAAGGTTGAAAGTTTTCTCCGATATGTGGAAGCTAATCCATGATCCATGAGGGGAAGAATAGAAGTTTAGTAGATTAGACAATGGGGAATGGAAGGGAGGGAGGGGTGACAGGAAAAGGAAAGACAGTGGGATGAATCTGACATAATTTTTCCATGTCCATATATGAAAACAACACAGTGAACCCCACCATCTTGAACATCCACAAGAATGGGATCCTAACTAGAATAAGATACATTCCATGCTTGTATAATGATATCAGACTGGATTCTACTGTCATGTGTAACTAAAAAGAACCAATAGAAAAATTCCTGTTTTCTCCAGGAGCACTTGTTTACTTTTCTCTTGTTGGTAATAGCCATACAAATAGGGGTAAGGAGATATCTCCCTGTGGTTTTGATTTGCATTTCCTTGGTAATTAGTGATGCCGAGCACCTTTATATATATATATTAGCCATTTTTTTTTTATCTTTGGAGAAATCACTATTAAGTTCCTTTGCCCATTTTAAATCAGGTTGTATGAGTTCTTTTTAAATTTCTTCAGGAAGAAATCATTAACTCCTAATGGTTCCATTTCCAAGAATCTTCTCCATGGAATCTACCTCTCCATGAGGCCTGAAGTTACAGAAAGCTGGGTATCTGCCTGAGGGTCATGAACACATGTGCTTAGACAGAACAAAGAAGCACATGTCCAACCCTAAACAGGGAAAGACATTCCCTGGTGAAGCAACAAACCCAGCACAGCTGTGGGGCCTCTGCTGTCCCAGTAAGGAAATGTGTAGGCCTAAGGTGCATCCGTATGCCACCCAGCAAGCGTTCAACAGACTGCATGTGACTGCCTTTCCCAACAACCCTAAAGACTCAATACAATGGGAAGACCTAACAATTTCGTTTTTTTTTTATGCAGTTAAAAATGTATATTTGAAATGTAATAGAGTGGTAATAGAATAACAAGAAGACATGGTCAAATTCATAAATATTACCTGAGTTTCAAACACTCTGCTCTCAGTAACAGAACAACAGAAAAAAGTCATTAATGATATAGAAGTATTGAGAAGCAAAATTAGTCAACACATCTTAATTGATATTTATAGAACCTTGTATCCAACAACTGCAAATTGCATATTCTTCTCAGAATGGATGAATTTCAAAAATATTTCATGTGCTATGCTGTAAAGCAAGTTTTAATGAATATTGAAGTATTGAAATCATGCCAAGTGTGTTTTAAAATTTAGTGGCATAAACAACACCTAACAAGTCTGATGCTGACTTTGAGATCCAGCAACATGTAGAAGCCAGAAGGGTCTAACAATTAGTAGTGGAGGCTTAGTTGTCCTTGGGGAGTGTTTCAGAAAAAACTAAAGAAGGAGGTTGGTGAGGAATCGATGGAAGGAAAATAAAACTGGAAGAAGGAGGATGCTTATTCTGTAGAAATTTGCAGAGCTGAACTGAAATAGGATATCATTAAGTGGGAGTTTATTCAATACATCACAGATCTATTTAAGGGGATGCATTTCCCAAGGATCCTAAATGTGTGAATTGCAAAACATCCTCAAAGATAAGCCTTCTTAAGATATAAGGATCTTAAGGTTATTGTCTTATTGCAATCTTTAAGTGAACACAGGTTTTCTCCCGAATATTTGTGGTTGTTGTAATTTGTTAAATGGAATATATTCCCATAGGATTCAGAAAAATCTTATAAATATTTCAAGATAATTGTTCTGAAGAACATTATCAGCTTGAACTATAGGGAGAGAAACGAAAAGAGTCCTTTGGACTCTCTATAGATTTTGTCCAGAAAGTATCCTGAGAAAATACTCAGTAACAAAGTTGTTTTTCCTTTGGAAAATACTCAGAGAGCAGAACCATGAGCTCAGAGGGTGGGGACAAAGCCACAGGGAATAATCCAGAAACGGTAGAACTGAGTCCTAATCAAGGAACCAGCAACGTGTGTCTGTTTGGATTTCAAAATTGCTGTGGAACACTAAGCCTGGGGATCAGCAGTTTTCCCTCTTGTAACACAAGTGTCTACCATACTTATCCTGTTCTAGTCCGTCATTGTATGTTGGGTGTGTAAGGACTAGGTAACTTGTCTCCCTGTATTACAGGTCTGCAGATGAAAAGAGAGTCCTAAGAAAGGGTCCCTGAACTGCCTTACTTGGACCTGGTCCTCATGTAAATGAGCTACTGCATTTGAGTTGATGATATAATGCTATCTTATCATGAAACTTGGATGTCTGTAGGAAAGGGTGAGTGTTTTGCATGTGGATGGGTGAACTGAATAGAAGCCCCATGTGCTAGAGGATTCTCTCTTGCTCAGTGCTAATTTTTAGATCTGGAATGTCCCTCAAATGCTCATGTGTTGAGGACTTTGTCCCCAGTGCAGCAATGTTCAGTGGTGGGAGTTTTGGGATGGCGATCGGATCATGGGCTCTAACCTAACCTCATCATTGGATGGCAGTATTGGGAGGTGGAAACTGGAGGAGGTAGGACCTAGTTGGAGAAAGCAGGTTAGTAAGGCTGAGCCCTGGAAGGATATATCTTGTCCCTGGATCCTCCCCACCATCTTTTCTCTCTGCTTCCCAGCTATCATGAGGTAAATAGATATCCTCCACCATGCCGGTCCGCCATGATGTTCTTTTTATCTGAGGTTCAAAGTAATGGAACCAACCACCATAGACTGAAACCTCTGAAAGTGTGAGAAAAAAAAATCTTTCCTTCCTCAAGTTAATCTTCTCAGGTGATTGTCACAGTGATGAAAAGTTGAGGGACACACTTGAGGAGGCTGGCATGTTTGTTCTATTCAAGTCATCCACTTGGAAGAGGAAAATCCACATTTGTGGACTGCAATCTACTTTGCTCACCATTCCCCAGTTTAAATTTTGATGTTATCAAAACACACTCCAGATGGATAGATAAAATTAATCATCAGTCACCATACCATGAGGACCCCCAGGTCGCCCATGAAGAGGAATGGAAGGAGAACCCCTGACCCACAGCCGCAGTTGAGCTCTTGACTGAAAGTCAGGAACTACTTCACAGGCATGTGAGGAAGACATCTTCATGGTGGACTTCTTAATCCATGAGGCTAACAGCCCTAAATGAAGCCACATGGGACATAAGTAAGGTGACTTCATGCCCAAATTGCAGATACATATTAAAGAAAATTAATGTTATTTTTAGTTGCTCAGTTTTGGGGTGCTTTGTTATGTAGCAATGGATAATGGGTGCAGACTAGTGCTAGGTACATGCTGGCTTACCAATAAAGAAACAGTGATTGAGGGATTTACTGATTGACATGATCTTTATTGATTTCAATAATATGTAAGGAGAACTTAACTGTTGTCATTAGGAGCTCATTAAATCTAAGTTGTAATCACTATTCAAATCTACTGAATGGGGTGTGATAGGGAATAGAGGAGAGAAAGGAAAGAAGCAGAAAGTCTTTAGAAGCCAAGTCCTTTTCTCTGAGGAGGAAATTGCTTACATTCATTGAGGAGAAAATATTGATGAGAAAGACAGAGAGGTCCTGCTACCTCCAAACTAGTAAAGAGTGTTTTACTTAGTGGGCTTCCATACAGCAGGATGCCGCTAAGTTAGTGTGAAACGGAAGAAACTCAGGACACATCTCTCAAATCCTACTCTCCTTCCCATGCATTCCCTCTTCAGAATTAGCTCAGAGAAAAATCCATCAGCATTTTAATTGTCATTTAAACAAATATTCACCTATCACAGAGCTATTCACATCACTACCTTCATCTTTCATTGTGAAGGGGAAAGCTGAGGTCCCTGGAGGAAAGGTGCCAAGGTTAAAGGTCAGAATCATTTTAACTGAGCATCTCTGAAGCCCAGCGGAGGCTGGCTCTGGTTCCTCCTTGGAACTTACTGCTGCTCTCTGTCCACTGTGCGTGTGTGCACACACATGCATACACACACGCACACCCACGAAGGCTAGCACACGTCTGGCATGAACTAGAGGTTGCGGTTAGAGTTTAAGGACTTCCAAGTTATGCTTTTAATCCTTCAAGAGCAATGCTTTGAACAATTCTCTGCTTAACACAAGATGTGAGCATGGCCTCCTAGGTATCTTAGTAAAAAGACTTATTATTGTTTTATCGTTCATGTTGTCAAGATTTCTTGGCCTATACTCAAAGGATTTAAAATCAGCGTACTACAGAGATACAGCTACATCAATGTTCATGGCTGCTCAATTCACAATAGCCAGACTGTGGAACCAACCTAGATGTCCTTCAATTGATGACTGGATAAAGAAACTGTGGTATATATATACAATGGAATATTACTCAGGTATAAAGAATAATAAAATTATGGCATTTGCAGGCAAATGGATGAAATTGGAGAATATCATGCTAAGTGAGATAAGCCAATCTCAAAAATCCAAAGGACGAATGATCTCACTGATAAGCGGATGATGACACATAATGAAGGGTGGGAGGGGGGCAAGAATAGAGGAAGGAGGGACTGTATAGAGGGAAAAGAGGGGTGGGAGGGGTGGGGGGAAGGAAAAAATAACAGAATGAATCAAACATCATTACCCTATGTAAATGTATGATTACGCAAATGGTATGCTGTTACTCCATGTACAAATAGAAACAACATGTATCCCATTTGTTTACAATAAAAAAAAAGAAAAAATATTTAAGTTAAATAAACTAGTTTTTCCAGTGGGGGTGGGGAAGATTTCTTTTTATGCACCGTAAATTGAAGATCTCCATGCTTCATATTTACATAATTTTTCCTACGTAGGTAAAAAAATCCAAAAGAGTTTAAAATAATGTGAATTAGTTGATGACATAATGGATGTTCATTTCCTTGTTTCAGTGATCTGCTTTAAGATCACCTTATTTAGTCATGTATTACATTCATATATGAGGGATAATTTTAAAGGACACTATGATAAAGGAACATTCTGTTTTAAAATTATTTACTTATATTTTAACTGATATGATATTTGCACTTATTTATAAAATCCAGTATTATAGTCCAATATGTGTATAAAATGTGCACTGATCAAACCAGGGTAGCTAGCACTTTATCTGCATTAAATAGTATCAGTTTTTGTGTGTTGGGAGTTTTCAAACTGTCCTTCTGTCATGATTTTGAAAGGAAATGAAGTCCTTATAAGAAAGGAATATTCTCTCTGAAGCCGGGAAGGGGTGGTCGTCCTGATAATCCAGAGCTCTTCATTTTTCAAAACCCCAGAGAGCACAGCTTAGTGGTTCCCCCGACCAGTTCTGTTTGGTTCAGCTTCTTCTCCAGCCAGACCGCGGCCCCGGTTCCCGGCTGGACGAGCGCAGCTCCTGAAACGTGCTCCCAGCCGCCCTTGGCCTCCCCGTCCCTTGAGTGCCCTTCCTCCCGAGGCTCACCTCACAGCCTTCTGGACGGCTGCCATGTGAAATCCAAAGTGGTCGGGCCCGGGGACCGTGCAGGTGCACACACAGTGGCCAGGTCAAAGTGCCCCCGAGGGTCATGCAGGGCTTCCTGGAAGATGACGGCTGGGGGGGCTGGGAGCAGCCCGATTGCCTTCCCAGTGGCCCATTCCCAGTGGCCCTGATGGCCCTGCTGTCCCAGAACTACCAGCAATTCCCAGGCACCGAGGTAAACAGAGGACGGAGGCAGGCGCTGTAAGCAGTGGTTTTCTCTCTTGTGGGTCCTTCCGCCTCCACGGGCACCTTCCTCATTATCTCCATGGACTCCCCCAGGGACAGCTCAGTCATGGCCTTCTCACCCACACCATCCTGCAAATGTTTCTCTCTCTTTTAAACATCCGTACTGACAGTTGCACAGAACTCATTACACTACAGTATAAACCCTGCTTGACGCGTTCACTATTCGTGAGTTTCTTGATGGATATAATACAATACCGGCCTCTAATTGTTAGGGGACTCTTTTTGACATGGAGATGGCTCTCGTCACTTGCTCATTAAATGTAAGAAGGGAAGAATAAAGGTAACAAAGGAGAAAGGAAAAAAGGTAGAGAGGAAAGTGGAAGGGAGGGAGATAGAGAAGACAAGACAAAGAGGGCCGGAGTGCTTCTCCCAAACTACTTTACCTCCGTTCTGTTATGGATTAGATCCAGAATGTTCCCCCCAAAAGCTCAAGTGCTGAGGACAATGCAACAATGTCCAGAGGTGGGGCTTCTAGGACATGATCGGATCAGGAGGAGGGTTCTAAATTCATCAGCGGATGAATCCATTTGATGGATTAATAATTTGAATGGACCAATAGGTAGTAAATGAAGTTAGGTGGGGCGTGTGGGAGGAAGTAGGTCACTGGGGTATGCCTTTGAGACTCTATCTTGTCCCTGGCTCCTTCCTCTTTCTCGGCTATGAGCTCAGCAGCTTTCCTCTGCAACATCCTTCCACCATGATGCAATGGAGATGGCTGGTCATGAACCGAAACCTCTGATTCTATGAGCCAAAAATATAAATCTTTCCTCCTGCAAGTTGTTTATGTCAGGTATTTTGGTCACATGGACACAGAACTGAGTAACACACATGCCTTTTTACTTTTAACCCCAGGACTTAAACAAGACTATAGAGAGGCTTTGATATATAGTAGGAGATCAGAACCCCAGAATACTGTCAGGAAAGGACCATCGTAAACACAATTCACAGGAATTTTAAGGGAAGCATCACCTTAAATATCTATTTAAGCCAGGAGTTCTCAGGAGTCAAGATCTCAGAGCAGGGGGAATCTATAGTGAATGTTGCAAAACACTTAGAAATACTAACCTAGATCATGGCATCTTATGCAGTAAGAATAAGTTTAATATTGAAAATCAAATCTTGTGGAATATTAAAATAATGAGATTATTACTTTGACCCACAAGTCTGAAATTAGGCAGTATAAAAATTGAATAATGAGTACATATGTCACAGAACAAGAAAAAAGAAACCTTAGAATATTAGCCAGGATCAACTGTTCTTAAAAAGTTCAACATTACTTCTTGAATGTGTACTCCGACAGCTTTTTATATTCATTAGTAGACAAGCACAGACATATTTCATAGGGTGACAGTGAACTAAGAGAGTAAATTGCAGGGTTTCAGGGAATTTTGTCTATAAGGATAACCTTGTTCTACAATTTGATAAAATTAGTTTTGGAGGATTTAAAAATTCAAATACTTTCTATTTTTTTTTGGTACTGAGGATTTAACCCAGGGGCGCTTTACACTGAGCTACATCCCCAGCGCCCTGTCCTTCCTTTTTTTGAGGCAGGGTCTTGCTAAGATACTTAGGACCTCACTATATTGCAGAGGCTGACTCTGAACCTGAGATCCTCCTTCCTCAGCCTCCTGAGTCTCTGGGGTTACTGGCCTGTGCCACCACACCTGGCTCAAGTACCTGTTTTTGCAACATAGTTGATTTCTTTAGCGTAAGTCCGAATTTCTCTTCTCTTTTTGTGATGTGGTGAAATGACTTGTGGAATCACACACTAGTTTATGTCTGGTTTCCTGGCTTGCTCTACTTTCCGTGACATCACACAGACTGATCTTTAAAGGAATCAGAAATATGTGGATGCAGCTCATATATTCTAGTATAAGTACCGTGGATATGGTATTTGATGGAATAAAATATGCCTGTGCAGCCCAACTTTGATCCTTTTTACTTACCAGTACCAGAATAAGGTGATTTAATAGCAAATAGATTTGCTGTTTACTAACCATATTAATTTAAGATATGGGCCTCACCTCCTATTCAAGGCAGAACTGATACCAAAGTGCAGTGAGGTCATGACAACTTTATGGGTTGAAATGTGAAATGTATTGTGAGAGGAAATGTATCCTAATCTTCAAGGAGACGAGACTGCAGCACAGGGAGGATTAGTGTTTTAGCTAACATCACACACTGGCTCTCTTCAAAACCTCACTGCAGGGAACATGCCAAGGCTAAGATTATTCTTCTGGGTGTGTTCTGAAGATTCATGTAGCCGTGCCAACCGAGGAAAATTAATTTAACCACTGCTGGGAAGAATCACTGTCATTTCTTTTACATATCTGTATGATGTGAAAATAAAGGTTGCATATCTTTCTTCTATAATGTCATAGTAATGTGTAATACTCAGTTAAATGATCTATTTAAACAGCTTGGCAAAGTTCCCAGCACAGAGGAAGTACTTCATAAATACTAGTTTTTTAAAAAATTATTATCTTTATTGTTTAAAAATCCTGGATACCAAATTCAGAATACATGGTCAGGCCTCAAACTGGCTCTCCAACCATAGAGAAGTTACTTACTTCTGTAAGTCTCAAGAGTCTCACGTATTAAAGACACCCTATGCTGCATGTCAGAATGATCTGGGGCCTTCTAGAAATACAGATGCCCCAATGCACTTTCAGAAATTCTGATTTATCAGACTTGCAGGATAGATCTTGCTCTCAGTCTTTGACTCCTTCGGTCTGCCATCTGACCTTGAAATACCTGAGGGTGAGTGGAGTCTACTTGAAGTCCCTTGAGGCTGGCTTGTTCATGTGACTGTTCTGGTCATGGAAATAGGAGAGAAGTGATGGTGTGTACGCTCCCACTTTAGTCTTAAGGGACCTCATGTGATCAACCTCTTAGGCTCCTAGTATGGCCCAAAGAAACATATACTCCTGGTAGCCACTACTGTTTCACTCTGGACCCCAAAGAAACACAGGGAGGATCCCTCCAATTAAACCCCAGGACCAAGCTGAGCCACTTCATTGGACCTGTATGCTTGGTTGGAATATTAAGTTGTGTGGAGTTTTCTTTGGGACACTTGGTTTTGATTGATTTATACTGAAATATTTACATGACTGCAGATGGTGTTTGGAACTATTTTTAAACATATTTTGAGAATTTTTATGTGCATTCATGGTTAAGAAGTGATAAAGAAGGAGCTGGAACTCCCCAGGTCCAAGCATCACCTTAAATATCTATTTAAACCAGGAAGGTTTGAACCAAGAGGTTTGCCGCCAACATTACAGTCCATCTTGGTCATCTTGGACCTTTAATGATCCAGAGTCATTCTATCACATGATGGGAAAGCTAGGACAAGGCAGAAGGAGGCTGTTTCTTACCTGGTGGGCCACAAAGTCCAGGAAAACCCGGGGGACCTGGGCTGCCTGGAGGTCCTGGAGGTCTAGGAACATTACAAGATTTGGGTTTTTTGGTGTCCAGGACACACCACTGCCAATACTACAGGCAGGGTCAAAATCCAGATGCCTGCATCAGAAAAACAAGAGAGGTGGACACGTGGCCAGTTGTCACCTTCCTCAATGGCTCCTGTCTCCTCTGTGTGGAGGCAGCACCTCCCCAAAATGCCCAGTGACTCACAGAGCTTGGTACAGAGCCCAGCAAACTGGAGAAAACTGGGTCCTGGCCACCTCGACCTTCAGGACCAGGAGTGCCCAGTCCTCCAAAAGCATTTTCAGAAGCATCAGGAATCTTTCAGGTTATAGGTCCAGTGTAAGAAAATTGTGCTTCTGTATAAGGCTTTAATGATTCATGAAGAATGATAACTTGGCAATATCCCTTCTAAATATATTAATTGGAAAATTTGCTAAGAAAAAAATTTAAAAATCACTGCACTAAATAGACAAGCAATCAAAACCAGTTAAAAGACCACAGTTGTATTTCTTTTAGGGCAATTCTTGTGATGGCTATTCAGAGCATCCTTAGATTTCCCTACATGTGGGTCTTCCAGAGAAATTTCTTTCTTTTTTTAGTGGGGATACTGGGAATCAGACTCAAGGGCACTCAACCCCTGAGTCACATCCCCAGCCCTATTTTGTATTTTATTTAGAGACAGGGTCTCACTGAGTTGCTTAGCACCTGGCTTTTCTGAGGCTGGCTTTGAACTTGCGATCCTCCTGCCTCAGCCTCCTGAGCCACTGGGATTATAGGCAGGTGCCATCACGCCTAGTGAGAAATTTATTTCTTAATTAAGTTTGAGAATGATTGCTTAGGTCCTCTGTCTGAAACCTTTGTAATTTTGTTTTCTTTTTGTTCAGTGCCATGGGGACCCAAGCAAGAAAATACCAGCAGAGGGTGAGCTTACATTCTACGCATTTTTAAGCTGAAGAATTACCCATTAAATGCATCCACCACTTCTTATCTCTGGAGAGAGTTTCAGCACACACTTGTAAAATGTAGTTTTGTTCTGGGAAGAACACTTGAGCTGTCCCCAAGTTGTAGATCTGGCAATTATCAGTACTTAATACTGAGAGGCTATGTTTGGGCTTGGTGGGGGCTTTGGTACAGTAGTGTTATTCAAAAAATATTACATTTTGCCTAATATCATTTTTCTGAATCTATGAATATCCATGAGAGGCAATAGAAAATGTTGTTTTAAATACTGAGTGCATCAAGTAATGATTGCAGTGTATTACTGACCCTGATATTTTAATACTCGAACAGTTCAAGAACTATCCCATATCACTCTCTCCATTTTACTGATCAGGAAATGGAGACACAGAAAGCTATAATAAGTTGACCAAAAAGTAGACCCCCTAGTAACTGCTAGAATCAGTATTCTAATCGAGGAATTCTTCAACAGGGCCCTGTATTGCCTGGTAGTTTGTCTGCTTAAATAGATCCTCCTGTTTCTTAATGATGAAGACACATTAGGGTCAGATGGTTGCCAGTGGGAGACAGCAGATTCTTGATGAATAAAGGATGAATTTCCTGAGCAACAGCAATTATACTGTGCTTCTGTAAGGCTAGCAGCAAAAAGAGGTAACTCTTATTTTTTGATATTTCATGTTTTAATTGAGAAAAAAATGGTCCTACTTACTCAAGAAAAGTCATGATAAGACTTCTCCTTCATGCTTCTGCCTTCCACCGGTCTCGCAGGGCTATTATGAACCGATTCCAGATTCCTCTGTACATTTGTAAACACATTTCAAAAGTTACTCTCATGATGAGCTTCCGCAGGGTAGTGATGTCACCTGACCTGCACTGTCACTATTGACTTCTCGGCCTGTGTACTCTGGTGAATCAAGCAGCCCTGCTGGAGAAACCTGCATAGCAAGGAATTGAATGTCACCTCCAGTCAATGACAAGCAGAAACTGCAGACCTCAGTCCTGCAAACTTCAGAGAGCTCAGTCCTTCCGGTAACCACGTGAGCTTGACACCAGTGTTTCCCCAGGGAAGCCTTAGGTGACCACAGCCACACCCACTCCATGCTTGTGGCGTGTGAGAGATCCTGGAGCTGAGGATTCCTGACCGTAGCAACTGTGGGGTAATAAAAACATTGCCTCAAGCCATTAAGTTTTGTGTGATTTGCTACTCAAGAAGGAGTTTAGTAAAGTTATCTTTGTTTCATTTTGTTTAGTTTTGTAGTTTTTGCTTTCTATGCCTTGGGCTAAATGTCTTTGCTTATGCCTAGGCCTTAAAGATATTCTCTTTGTTTTTTGTAAGAGTTTTACATAGAGACATAATCTAAACTATCAGGTCTAGGATCTATCTTAAATTAATTTTTGCATAAGGTCTAGGTATAATCAATGTTAATTTTTATCTTTTTAAAAAATCAGTTTCCCAGTGCTGTTTGTTAAATAAGGCTTTTTATTTCCCTTTGAATTATAGTGGTGACATTCAAAAGTCATTTGATTATTTCATTGTGCATCTATTGCTGGATGCATCTTTTATTGGTATGCTCATTATACATAATAGTGGGATTCATGTGTCATATTTGTATACATAACATACTTAGGTCAATCTCATTCTCCAGAACCTTCCTCTTCCCTCCCCTCCTCCCTCCAGATATGCTTACTCTACTCCACCCATCTCCCTTCTGTTATTGTTATTTGATTAGTATGTTATAAAGCATAATTAATTAGTATTAGTAATAGTAAATCAATCGTACTAATAGTGAATCAGTATGTTACCTACATATTCACACTAGACATACCATATTCTCACTCCCCTGTACTTCCACATGCCCTCCCCTCCTCCCTCTCGATCACCTTTCTCTACCCCATTAATCTCCCTTCTCCTTCCTTTTCTCTATTTCTTCTCTCTTCCTCCAGCTTCCCCTTAGGAAAGAAAATATTTGACCCTTGAATTTCTAAGTCTGGCTTATTTCACTTAGCCTGATGTTCTCAAGCACTATTTACTTTCCCACAAATGAATTAATTTCGTTCTTCTTTATTGTATATTGTCTTTATCCATTCATCTGTTGATGGCATCTGGGCTGGTTCCATAACTTGGCTATTATGAATTGTGCTGCTATAAATATGGTGTGATTGAGTCACAAAAGTATACTGATTTTACATCTTTTGGAGAAATACCAAGCTGTGGGATAGCTGAGTTATATGGTGATTCCCTTCCTAATCATTTGAGAAATCTCCATACTGACTTGCTTAATGGTCATACTAATTTATAATCCCACCAACAATGCATAAGTGCATTGTCCCTTACCAGTAATTATTGTTATTTGTATTATTCATGATTGCCGTTTTCAATGGAGTGAGATGAAATCCCAGTGTAGTTTTGATTTACATCTCCCTCATTGCTAAGCATATTAACATTTTTTCATATATTCATCAACTGTTTTTTCTTTTGAGATGTGTCTACTTAGATGTTTTTCCCATTTATTGATTAGTTACTAATTTTTTGGATGTTAAGTCTATTGAGTTCTTCATATATTCTGGATATTAATCCCCTGTCAGAAGAGTAGCTAGGAAAAATTTTTCTCCCATTCTGTAGGCTCTCTATTTGTGTTTTCTATTATTTCCTTTGCTGTGCAGTTGCTTTTTGATTTAATGCCATTGTACTTATTGATTCTTGGTTTTAGTTTGTGAGTTTTAAGAGTCTTATTCAGAAGGTTGATGCCTGTGCCATTGTGTTGGAGTGTTGCCTATATGTCTCCTTCAGGCAGTTACCATGCTTCTGATCTAACTCCTAGGTCTCTGATCCACTTTGTGTTAGTTTTTGTGCAGGGTGAGAGACAGGGGTCTAGATTCATTCTTCTACATGTGGAGATCCAGTTTTTTTCCTGGTAGCATTTGTTAAAAAGGTTAACTTTTCTCCAGTGTATGTTTTTGGCACATTTTTCAATGATCAAATGATTATATCTATATGCATTGGTCTCTCGGTCCTCAATTCTATTGGTCTTCACATATATTTTGAAAAGCCAGGCTGGTTTTGTTACAATAGCTCTGTAGTATAGTTTGACATCAGGTATAGTGATGAGCATTGCTTTTATTGCTCAGGACTGCTTTGGCTATTCTGGGTCTCTTATTCTTCTAGTTGAAGTTTAGGACTTTTTTTTTTTTTTTTTTCTTTTTCTAGTTCTGTGAGGACTGCCATTGGTATTTCAATGAGGAAAGCATTGGATCTGTATATTGCTTTTGGTAATATGCTCATTTTAACAATATTAATTCTGCCTATGCAAGAACATGGGAGTTTTTTCCCTTTTTGAGGTCCTCTTCCATTTCTTTCTTCAGTGTTCTTTTGTTTTCATTGTAGAGGTTTTTCACCTCCACAGTTAAATTCATCCCTGTTTTAGACAGCTTTGACCAAAATACCTGACAAGGACAACCTAAAGGAGGAAGAGTTTATTTGGGGGCCTATGGTTTCAGAGGTCTCAGTTCATAGATGGCTAACTCCATTGCTCTGGGTTCAAGTTGAAATATCACATCAAGGCGGAAGGGCCCAGTAGGGGAGAGAGTGAGAGAGAGAGAGAGAGAGAGAGAGAGAGAGAGAGAGAGAGAGAGAGAGAGACTGAAACCGGATACAGAAAATATGCATCCTTCCAGGGCGTGCCTCTAGTGACTCACCTCCTCCAGTCATGCCTCACCTGCCTATAGTTTCTATCTAGTCAGTCCATTCAAAGTAGGATGGACCGGTTAGGTTGTAGCTAGCTTTCATAATCTAACTATTTCACCTTGAAATGTTTATACCGTATCAGGAGCTTTGGGAGGATACTTCATATCCAAAACATAATAATTCCCAACTATTTATTTTATTTTATTTTCTGAAGTTATTCTAAATGGAATAGTTTATTTCTTTCTCAGCAGATTCATTATTGGAATATAGGAAAACCATTATTTTTATGTGTTGATCTTGTATCCTAGAACTTTGTTCAATTTGTTTATCAACTCTAGAAGTCTTCTGTTGTTTTTTTTCCTGTGTGCCTTCTAAGTATGATGATCATATCATCAGCAAAAAATTGGAATTCTTCCTTTCCTATTTGTATCTTTTGATTTTTTTTTCTTGCCTGATTGCTCTGGCTAGAGTTTCAAGAACCATATTGAATAGGAGTGGTGAGATTGGATATCCTTGTTTTATTCCTGATTTTAGAAGAAATTATTTCAGGTTTTTTTTTTTCCATTCAGTATAATATTAGTTTTGGGTTTATCATATTTAGCCTTTATGATGTTGAGGTAATTTTCTTCTATACCTAATTTCTTCAGTGTTTGTATATGAATGGATGCTTGATTTTGTAGCAGGCTTTTTCATCTATTGAGATGATCATGTGATTTTTGTCCTTGATTCTATGTAAATGATGAATTACACTTATTGATTTATATATATTGAATAAAACTTGCATCCCTGGGATGACTCCAACTTGATCCTGGTACACAATCTTCTTAATGTGTTTTTGTATGTGGTTTGCTAATATTTTATTAAGGATTTTTGCATTTATGCTCATGAGATATATTGGTCTGTAGCTTTCTTTCTTCAATGTATCTTTTTCTGGTTTTGGTATCCGGATGATACTGGCTTCATGGAATAAATTTGGTAGTGTTCATGGCATAATTTGATGAGCATTGGTGTTAGTTCTTCTTTAAAGTTCTGGTAGAACAAAGTTGAGAATCCATCTGGCCCTGGACCTTTCTTCATTGGGAGGTTTTTTATTATTCCTTCAATCTTGTTGCTTGAATTTGGTCTATTTAGATTTTCTGTATTCTCTTGGCTCAACTTGGGTAGGTCATATGTGTCTAGATATTTGTCTGTATCTTCTAACTCTTCCAATTTATTGGAATATCAGTTTTCAAAATATTCCCTAATGTTCCTCTGGATTTCAGAAATGTCTGTTGTGATATTTCCTTTTTTATCTCTAATTCTCTTACTTGGGTCCTGTCTCTCCTTTTGATTAGTTTGGTTGAGAGTTCATCAGTATTGTTTATCTTTCAAAGAACTAACTATTTGTTGCATTGATATTTTACATTTTGTTGTTTTATTTCCTATTTCATTGATTTTGGCTCTGACCTTAATTATTCCTGTCTTATACTGGTTGCAGAATATCTTTTTCCTGCTATAGCATTAGGTTGTTTATTTAGGATATTTCTGATTTTTAAAAATGTAGACATTTAATAGTAGCTTTCCTCTTAAAACTGTTTTCATATTGTTCCAGGGACTTTGGTATGTTTTATCACTATTCTCATTTGATTCTAGAAATTTTAAAGTTACTCCTTTCATTTCTTCTGTGGTCCACTCCTTGTTTTAAGAAATATTATTCAATTTACGTATGTTTATGTGTTTACCATAATTTTTCTTGCTGTTGATTTTAATTTCATTTCATCATATCATAAAATGCACAGGATTATATAAAAAATTTTTGCATTTGCTAAGACTTGCTTTGTAACCTAAAATATGGTCTATTTTGGAAAAGGTTCCATGGGTTGCTGAGAATAAAGTGAATTCAGCTGTTGTTGGATGAAATGTTCTGTCAATGTCTCTTGGGTCCATTTGATTTATAGCATTATTTAGTTCAGAAGTGTATTTATTGATTTTATGTATGGATGATCTGTCTATTGGTGTGTGGGGGGTGCATTAAAATCACCCAGCATTATTGTTTTGGAGTCTATCTGGAACTAAATGTCAAAGAAATGTTTCTTTTAAGTAATGACACTGACATTTGGGGCATAAATATTTACTACCAATATGTCTCCTTCTTGGATTGTTCCCTTAACAGTATGTAGTGAGCTTCTTTGTTCATTCTGACTAATTTTTGCATGAAATCTGCTTTGTTGGAAATGAGGATAGCTACTCCTGTTTGTTTTTGGACTCCATTTGCTTAAAATATCTTTTTCTAACATTTTACTTTCAGCATGTGGATATCTTTGCCTAAAAGATGAGTCTCTCACAAAGAGTATAAAATTAAGTCTTGTTTTTTAAATCCACTCTGCCAAACTTTATCTCTTAATTGAAGAGTTGAGACCATTTACACTCAGTTGTTATAGAGAGATGTTTATTATTTCCTGCCATTTTTGGTTTGTTTCACATATTTAATTCCATCTTAATTTTCATTTAATTAATTGTTCTTGTAGAGAACTTTATCTATTTGAGAATTCTTGGGTTTGTTTTTGAGTTCTGTGTGTAGTATTTTTTTTATTATTTTATGTAGTCCTGGCTTAATGGTCATAAATTCTTTAGTTTATCCTTATTTGGAAAGTTTTTATTTCTTCTTTGATTCTGAATGATAGCTTTGTTGGAAAGAGCAATCTTGTTTGGCAGTTGTTTTCTTTCAGAACTTGGATTATTTCATTCCAAGTCCTCCTGGACTTCAGAGACTGAGCTGAGAAGTCAGAAATGAGCCTTACCTAAATAAGATCTGACATTTTTCTCTTGCAATTTTTAATATTCTATCTTCTTATCTATGTTAGGTACTTTGATTATGATGCATCTTGGAAAAGTTCGTTTTAGATCTTATCTTTATGGGGTTCTATAAGCATTATGTATGTGACTATCCATCTTATTCCTAAGGTTTGGAAAATTTTCTGCTATTATTTCACTGAAAAAGTTTTTAATGTCATTAACCTACATCTCCATGCCCTCTTCTATCCCAATAATTCTTGAGTCTCTTAATGTTGTATAAGAGGTTTTGTATATTCTGATCATGGCCTTTTATTTACTTATTTTTTCTTTATTGCACACTGATTGTTTAAGTTAATATATCCTGTCTTTGGGGCCAGAAGTTCTGTTTTCTATGTAATATAATCTTTTGATGGTACTTTCAAGTGAACTTTTATGTGATTCATTGTGTATTTCATTTACAGGACTTTTTATTTGTTTCTTTTCAGAATTTCTATCTCTTTATTGTTGTGGTCATTCATCTCCTGTTTTTTTTTTTCTGTCTAAATTAATTCCTTACATCTTTTTTTTCAATCATTAAATGTTAAAATACTTTTTAGAGTCTTTCTCTGGAATTTTACCCCCTTCCATGTTTGTGGTTTCCTTTGTTGGGGGATTGTAAACTTTGTGTGGAGACTTGTTTGCCTGATTCCTTGTGTTTTCAAAGGTCTTAGGATCTGCTGAAATGGAGTCCTCACCCTATTTTTTCTGAGAGGGTCCTCTGATGTTGTGATGGGCTGACAAATCTGACTCCATGAGAATGTTATAGGCCAGACTCTAAGGGAAATAACTAAACAGACTCCATTTTGCTCTGAGACTCCATGTTATGTAGGAGATAAGCTTCTCCCATGGGAACACCCTGCTTCTGTACCCATCATCAGTTACTTAGCGTGACATGTTT
Source organism: Sciurus carolinensis (assembly GCF_902686445.1). Taxonomy (NCBI): domain Eukaryota; kingdom Metazoa; phylum Chordata; class Mammalia; order Rodentia; family Sciuridae; genus Sciurus; species Sciurus carolinensis. Next base: position 163,376,048 of record NC_062216.1, on the reverse strand, counting down.
AATAATATACAATGGTAACTCCTATGTACCATGTAAATGGTAATTGTGTGGATGTTAGCAACCATTCTTTAGTTTGTACCTAGGTAAGGGTCAGTTTGACCTACTTCCCCCTCTGTCGATGATCTCATGATGTTAATGTGTAATTTTAAATCATAGCAACAGACACTTATGATTGATGTGATTTTTGGTATAAAAACCCCTACAACCCTGTGGTCAGGGCTGTTCTCCCAATAGCCATTTTTTGGGGCATTGTGTGAGACAGTCAGCTGGCCGGCTTAATAAAGACTCTCAAATTTGGACTTCTCAGTGGTGATCGGTCTGTTCTTAAGTTGCTCCCCATAACAATGTGTAGTTATTTCTTTTATAATAAGTCCTGTGTTGCTAATATCTTTTTGATTCATCACACAGGCTCAGTATACTTCAAGTATTAATTTCAACTGCCAAATGACACTTAGTTTGTCATTGCAGAACCGATGATTTGTTTCACTCTAGGAGAGCTGCTGCAACACTATGAGTCCTCCTGCATTGGAACTTCTCAGTTTCTGTTTTAGGAGTTTATGTCCAAGAGTGGAACCTGAGGATCCCTCTAACCATTCCTATTTATATCATGGTTTTTTGTTTTTCTCTCCTCTATTCTAGGTGTTAAAATATTGTTGAAGCTTGAATGAGATTAGGTTGAGTGTGCAATAAGTTGTGCTGATACTTGGCAGGGTTATGGGTGTAACTCAGCAACAGAGTGTCTATCATATGCATCATAGTGTCCCATTCAGTTCCACACTTCTCTCAGAAAAAGGAGAATCAAGCAACGGCAACAATAGTTGCAACTAACACACAGCACTAAAGTAAATGCCTGGTGCCTACTGTGACATCTACAACACTAATTACCACAAAAAGAGGAATGGCATGGTCAACAATTAATGACAGCAACAACAATAAACAGCCACAAAGTAGACAAAGTAAACAACAGGTGCCAATATGCCATCCCCAGTACTAATAACTCTAAGAATATTAATGTAAGGGGTAGGAATTACATAAAATAAATAGTGTAAAAGATGACAAAATTATAGTTCATCAAGAGGAAATGGGATAGGAAGGCAAAAGAAAGTTTAAAATGTTCAAAAAGTGAATAGAGGGCAAGTAGGAAAGATAACAAATGACACTTATAAGGAAGAAGTAAAAATAACTAAAACAAAGAGAGGAAGATAGAATAAGAGAATTTGTCTATCATAAGGGAAAGAAAGGAGAGAAAAAGTAATAAGAGAAATTGAAACAAGCAAAAGCTCAAACCTGAACAAACACACAAAACCCTTAACCCTCTGTGGGAAGTCATCCATGACCAACAAATAAAATCAGGCTTGGTGAACTGTCAGAAATCTGACTCGCAGGAACTGGCAATCATTAAGAGATTGTTCCAGATCACCTGGAGTATGTGGTATCTGTGCAGTGGCTCACCAGTGGAATTTGCAGGTGCTACTGGGATAATCCACTAGAGCAAATGGATTCCCTAACTCCAGCCCATCCTGTTCCTCACAGAAGAATTTCTTCCTGGTCCCCCTTTTACCTGTATGACTATAATAAAGAACCGTTAGCTCTTCCATGTGGTGAGAGCCAGATCTGGCATGGGCTCAATATATCATGCCCCCTACTTCAAAAGATAATTGTCTCCTGTGGTTTTTCTATTAAATAAGTGTCTTAGTGAATAATTTACAGCTGGCTCATCTCTCCAGTAGAAACCCTGTCCCTCACCCAGCTGGACGTGTGGTTAGATAGCCTCTGAAGTCAAAACAAGGCAACATAACAGATGGTGGGGAAAATGATAAAAATGAAAGAAAAAAATATATCCATGAAACACGCAGTACAGCAAGAAACCACCCACAATGGAAAAAGAAAAAAGGAAAAAAATTTCAATAAAAATAAAGGTGTTGTCTCTATTGAGATGGTCAAGACTATTAATGAGGATGGTTGTTCACTGCCTTTGCTATAGTGCTCTTATTTCCACTTTTTTGAGGGCTGTATCTCCCTTAGAGAGAGTAAGGACTGGGCGTTGTTAAACCTATCCTCTTTGTGTTGCTCACCAAGTTGCTGATGTGAGTGCCCTGGTTATAATAGCTTTCAAATTCCCTTTTCACCAGTGTAAGTTAGAACAGAAAACAAAATTAACAATTGAAGTTTTGTCTGGACAGACTAAGTAAATGGACTTGCAGCACAGGGTTAATGCAGAGTTATAAAAGGCAAGTTCTGATGGCTGGTATTTATTTCTGATCATCTTTTCAAACCGTGTTGGGTGGTATATGCCTCAGAAAGATTAGATATACACCTCTTATTGCTAGGCAAGTTCTGATCTCTGCTGAACAACTGGATCTCAGAGTCCTCCTGAGAAGTGAGCTCATTTGGTTGGTTAACTATCTACAGGTCTCACATACCATTGCACCACTCCATGCAAACGAGGTCTTCCCAGGATCAGATTCCTAGTGCAAATGTACCTGCCTGTTCAGCTTCTGAACTGTCCCCAGCTGGTCCCATCTTCTGCCAGACCCAAAGGGAAAGTGAGCCCCCCATATTCACCAGTATGAATGCCCCTGGGATTAATCCTTTCTGTGCCTGTTTCAGTCATGCCCTGCTGGGCAAGCTCTAGATTGCATGGTAGGCACTTGCTGGAACCATCTAGAAATGCTTTTATACTCTACTGGGCTCCCACAGCAGAAAGCTTCCTCATAGCCACTTCAACATGGCTTCTCACCTTAGCTCTCCACTTGTCAGCCAAGTAACTCAGTACTTTTCAAACAGCAGCTCGCTATGCTGCCTCTAGTTCAGTTAAAATCAGAGTGCCTTTCTGTTCCACAGATTGTCCTCTAACAAATGTGTTTTGATTGGTTCTTCTCTTTGTCCATGTCACAACTGGCACCATCAGTGTGGCTGCTGAGGCTCCAGTGTGTCTTGTCTTATGTTCAAATTTCCCAAATTTCTGTGTCTCTGATTTTCTTACTGGCCGATACTGAATTTTAGCAAATCCCCTGTCACCCACCTTGCTGAGAAGCAATATTCATGCTGCTTGAATCCTGAGCCACAGAGCAACTAGAAAACACACCCTGGCTCTAATCTGCCATCTTTCCTTCCTGGGCACAATTTTTAATTTATTAATTTTTTATGTATGCCTATGTCAATAACATCCTTTTTTTTATTACTGTTGCTTGAATTTAAGTGATGTTAAATTTATTGTGTTTTGTTCTGCTTTTTTGAAATGTTTTGGCAATTTGAGACATTTTTATTTCCTAATACCTTTCCAGGTAAATCAAATAAGCCTGTCAATTTTAAAAACTAGTTACCAGTATGGTTGGAATCTAAATGGATAGAATCACAATTTGAAGAGAATCGCCATCTTACCAGTATTTTTGTACAATTTTTTGGCATGAATATTTGTTTTTATTTATTTGGTTTAAATACCTCAGACTAGAATGTGGGTTTTTTTTTTTTTTTTTTTACATTAGTAAGTGTTAGACTATTAAAGAAATATTTTCTTTTTCTTTTTTCAAAGTGTTTGAATCATTTTACATTTTCCCCAAAAATTTGTGGGGATTTGAAGTGCTACAATTATTTTTATCAATACTTGGAACAAATGATCATCCTCATTATAGAATTCTAATGAGTTTACAATGTTTATAATAAGTTGTGAGATGTTTTTAAATTTTTAAATTTTATCTTGGTAATTTGTGTTCTTAAGGAACTTGTCCATTTGAATTAATTTATCTAATAAGCTTAAACAAAAATCTTAACATTCCCTCAGCATCCTCTTGGTATTTGTAGGATCTACAGTGTTCCCCTTTCAGTACTTCAGTTGGTAATTTGTGCCTCTGTTAGTAAGCTTCTAATTACTGTAAAAAATGCTTGAGATAATCAACTTAGTATGAGGGAAGGCTTATCTCGGTCCACTTTTTTGGAGTTTTAGTCCATAGCAGATTGACCTCCTTGCTTTGGCACTATAGTAGAACATCATGGCAGCAACTTGTGGCAAAGCAATACTGCTTACCTCTTGGCCAGCCAGGGAACAGAAGAGAGATTGAGAACAAGGGGCCAGGTGGTCCCAATACCCCTTCAGGGAACATCCCCAGTGATCTGAAGACCTCAGAAATGTGATTTGCAAATATTTTCTCCCATTTGTCCGGGCATACATGTGTTTTATCACTCCCATTATGGTGATTTTTTTCTTTTATTTTCAGTGCCAGAGGTAGAGCCCAGGGCCTTGCACATGCTGGGCAAGTGCTCTACCACTGAGACGCACCACCAGCCCATAAGATGACCTTCAAAGAACAACAGTTTTTATTTTTGATGAGTCTAAATTAATCCATATTTTTCTTTTGTCACTTTTGCTTTTGGTGCTATATCTAAGGAGCCTTTGCCTAACCCCAGTTATGCAGACTTTCTCCTGTTTTATTTGAAGAGTTTTAAAATTTTATCCCTTACATGTAGGTCAATGACCTGTACTGAGTTACTTTTGTATATGGTTCCAGGATAGGAATCTTGTACGTGGATATCTGGTAGTCCCAACAACATTTTAGAATGTTAAAAAAAATATTTAATAGGCAACTAAAAATTATATCCAAAGTGTGCAACATGAATATTTGATATGCATACTCATTGTATGCTGATAACCACAGCCAAGCTAGTACTCATCACCATCCACACTGAGCATCGTGTGGGGTGGGCGGTGAGGACACTCACAATGTGCTCTCATCACCTTTGAAGCTGACAACGTGATTTACTGGGGTTCCCATGCTACACGTTAGATCCCTAGAACTTTTTTATTTCATAACTAAAAGTCTGGCTCCTTTGACCAACATCTCCCATCTCCTCCACCCCTCAGCCCCGGCCACCACCATTCTGCTCTCTGCCTCTGAGTGTCTGAATTTTAGGTCTCACATACAAATGAGATTGTACAGTGCTTGTCTCTCTGTGCTGGCTTATTTCACTTATTGTCATGGGTTCCAGGGTCATCTGTGCTGTCATAAATGGCAGGATTTCCTAATTTTTATGGCCAGATAATATTATTTTTTTAGTGATCAACAAACATTTGCATTTGCATTTTTTAATTTTTTCTTTTTAAATTTTTTATTCTAATTTGTTGTACTTGACAGTAGAATGCATTTTTACATTTTGATAGATATTACATAAATGGAGTAAAATCTCTCATTTTTCTGATTATACATATTATTTGTTCTTTTTACATATATGTAACAGTAGAGTGTATTTTTACATGCTATACATACATGGAATATTTCTTATTCTAATTGGATCCCATTCTTGTGGTTGTAAATGATGTGGAGTTTCACCAGTAGTGTATTTCTATATGAATATAGGAAAGTTATGTCCAATTCATTCTACTGTCTTTCCTATTCCTATACCCCTCTGTTCCCTTCATTCCCCTTTGTCTAATCCACTTAACTTCTATTCTTCCCCTGCCCCCTTGTTGTGTGTTAGCAACTGCATATCAGAGAGAATATCTGACCTTTGGTAAATCACATACAATAATGTATTAAAAAGATCCTGCAATATATATAAACAGAGAAATGAGAGATTTATGTATGATCTACCAAAATACATAAATGCATTCTACTGTCATGTACAACTAATTAGAACAAATAAAATTTAAAAATTAAAAATAAAGAAAAGATAGTGCACCATGACCAAGTGGGTTTCATCCAGGGATGCAAGGTTGGTTTGACATATAGGAAACAAAAAACATAATTCATCACATCAATAGACTTAAAAACAAGAATCACATGATGATCTCAATAGATACATGTAAAGCATTTAACAAAATACAGCATCCACTCATGTTCAAAACTAGGGATAGTAGAAACATACCTCAACATTGTGAAAGCTATATATGCTAAACCCAAGGCCAACACTATTCTAATTCTAATTTATTAGAATTATTATTTATTCTAATTCTATTCTAATTTTTCAGAGAAAAATTGAAAGCATTCCCTTTAGAAACTGGAACAAGACAGGGATGCCCTCTTTCACCACTTCTATTCAACATAGTCCTTGGAACTCTAGCCAGAACAATTAGGCAAAAGAAAGAAATTAAGGATATAAATAGGAAAAGAAGAGCTCAAACTATCCCTATTTGCTGATAACATGGCCCTACATTTAGAAGACTCCAAAAACTCCACAGGAAAACTTCTAAAACTCATAAACAAATTCAGCAAAGTAGCAGGATATAAAATAAACACCCATAAATCAATTTAATTCCTATGCACCAATGACAAATTAGCTGAAGGAGAAATTAGAAAACCCATCTCATTCACAATAGCTTCAAAAAAAAAAATACTTGGGAATTAATATAACAAAAGAGGTGAAAGATCTTTATAGTGAAAAACTACAGTACACTAAAGAAAGAAATTGAAGAAGACCTTAGAAGATGGAATGACTTCCCATGTTCTTGGATAGGCAGAATTAATATTGTCAAAATGGCCATACTACCAAAAGTGCTATACAGATTTGATGCAATTCCTATTAAGATCCCAATGATGAAATAGAAAAAGCAGTCACAAAATTCGTTTGGAAAAACCAGTGGCCCAGAATGGTCAAAGCAATCCTTAGCAAGAATAGTGAAGTAGGAGGCCTCACCATGCCAGATAATCCTTTCGTGTGCACCTCACTTCTCAAATCTCTTCATCCACCAATGGGGACGTCCCTGTTTCTGTGTCTGGGTTTTTGTGAAAGATGCTACAGTGGATCCGGCCGTAGCAGGGGTATGAATATTTCTTTGAGACACTACTGGTTTTATTTCCTTTGATTATGTACTTGGAAGTGGGATTGCTAGATCATGTTGAAGCCAGAATTAAGGACAGGTAGTTAGTGTAGAAATAGGAAATCGGGTCAATTCGAGGAAATGAAGCCATGAAGCCATCTGCCTTTGGAGACTGCCCCTGGAAGAATGGAATGTCAAGGATCTCCAGAGCCCATTGATGACCAAATTTCCCTGCCTTTATCAAGGACTGCAAGCAAGGAGCTGCTAATTAATGCCCCCTGGGCCCTGGCCTGCCTGAATCACCTTGGCCCTCCTCCTGCCCATGTGTTCTCACTTAATGCAAAACCAGGCCTAGTCACATAGGCAGGAAGGAGAGAGAGATAAGGGGGGAGAAAACTGGAGAACAAAAGAGACTTTAACCTATAAAAGATGTAGGGTGCGCTCACTTCTGGGGACTTTAGAACATCAGCCATGGCCCCCTTCTTCCTGCCGGGAGAAGTCTGTACTATTACCTTTAAATAAAACCTGCTTAATATGCTTGCCTTGGCTGCTTCTCTAGTGTTCAAACTTCAACATTAGAAGGAGCAGAACTCGTCACCGGTAAACGGCGGTATCAATGTGATCTTTCTAGTTTTAATATTAGAAGAAGCTTCCTCCTGTTTTCTGTCAAAGTCGTGACATTTCACATCACCACCAACCATGGACGAGGGTCTGCTTTCTCCCACCCACACCAACCTTGTTATGGCTTGTCTTTTTGTTAGCAGCCACGTTCCTAAGTGTGCGCTCCTATCTGATTGTGGGTTTCATTTGCATTTCCTGATGACTGGTGGTGATGAGCATCGTGTGCCTTTTGTCCTTGTATGCATCTTCTTTGGAAAAATGTCTATTCAGTTACTTGGCCCTTCTAAAAATCAGGTTATTTGGAGTTTTTCGTTTGTCTGCTATTGAGTTCTGTGAGTTCCACATGTACCTCATCTGCCTTATGTAGCAGGTACAGGTGTCTTATCCCGTTCCCTGCCCTCTCATTCTGTGGTCACTCCTGTGCTGTGCAAAAGTGTTTCAGTTTGATGTCATCCACCTGTGTCCTTTTACCTTTGTCACCTCTTCCCTTGATGTCATATTCAAAATAACTGCCAAGGCCAATGGTAAGCAACTCCCCATTTTTCCTAGGCATTTATTTTATGGTTTCAGGTATTCCATTTAAGCCTTCAATCTATTTTGAATTGATTTTTGAATTTCATGTGAGGTGAGGGTCTAATCTCATTCTTCTGCATGTGGATACCTAGTTTTTCCAGCACCACTTACTGAAGGACTCTCCTTTCTCCATTGTGCATATTCTCTAACCAAAGATTAGTTGACCATACAGGCCTGGGTTTATTTCTGGGCTCTCTTCTGCTCCATTGATCTCTATGTCTGTTGTATGCAAATATCATATTGTTTTGACTTCTATAGCCTCACTCTTAGCATAGCTTTGTAATAGAGTTTGAAGTCAGGGAATATGATATCTCAAGCATTGTTCTTCTTTTTCAAGATTGTTTTGACCATTTGGCCTCTGACTTTTTTTTTTTTTTTAAATATTCTTTCCATATTGAATTCCTTGTCATCTTTGTTGACAATTAATCACAAACAGATAACTGGGAAAGATTAAAGACACACACCATAGATAGACACTAGCACACACAATGTTAAAAGTTAAAAACAGAGACAGAGACAAGGAAGTGTAAGGGCAAAAAAATTTGAGTACGAATTGATACATTTTGCAGCTGCTGATTACTTAGCATGTTGGACTGCAGAAATCCAATAAATAATAATAGTTCTATACAAAAACATTACATATTTCAAGTTTACTGAACTTTCTATTTATACCTTAATCATATTAGTTTCTGGAAATAATTATTGACTGAAAAACAGTCAAGAATAATACAGTCAATAACATGCTCATGCACAGAATATCTGAATTCAAATAGTCTTTGCTGCTTCCTAATAGTATGACTTCAGACCAATTAGCTAAACTTAGTTAACCTCAATTTTTTAAAAATCTTTAAAATGGAGATAATGTCATCATTATTAGACTAGAGTAAAAGACATAAAAGAGTTAGAATACTGTCATGTATACCGTAGACATGCTATTAGTGTACATTTAAAGAGTATTCCAATTGAACTACTGAAGAGGACCTTTCATAATGACCTGAATGGCCATCTAGAACCACCTGCTGTCCCCCAGATCATTAGGCAGTATATTCTTCTAAAGGGATAAAGAGAATATGTTTAAGGGGGTCAAGTGTTCTCTCTGATATGTGAATGCTAACTCGCGATAAGGGGAGGGGGAGGAGAGAACAGAAGCACTTTGGACTAGACAAAGGAGAAGAAGGGAAGGCAGGGGGACAGGAGTAGGAAAGACAGTGGAGTGAATTGAACGGGACTATCCCACGTGCGTGCAGGATTACAGGACCAAGGTAATTCTACATCATGTACAACCAGGAGAGAGAGAAGTTACACTCCATGTGTGCATGATATGTCAAAATACATTCAACTGTCATGTGTAACTAATGAGAACACATAAAAAATTTAAAAAAAGAAAGCATGGTTTAATAAGAGACCTTGGGATGTTTGACATAGCCAGCGGAGGGGGAGGGGGCGTGTGAGAGAGGGGGCTTATGAGACCCGTCCTCTTCTTCAGGAGAGGGGTCCATGGCTTTGCTTCCCGTTGTAGGGTGGAAAAGTGAACAGGAGCACTGGGTGACAGGGGACCGGGCAGAGAGCGGGGGAGGTACATTCCTGATTTCCCCATCATTCCAAGGAATCAGGGTCCTTTTGTCAGCTTTTCTCTGCTGTGACTTGAAGACCTGGCGAGATCAACGTTTACAGGAGGAAAGGTTTATTTGGTGCTCCTGGTTTCAGAGGCCCCGGTCCATAGGCAGCCGGCTCCATTCCTTGGGGCCTGAGGTGAGGAGAAGATCATGGCAAAAAGTGTGGCAGAGGAGAGGGGCGCAGAACACGGCACCGGGAAGCAGAGAGCACTCTGTTCAACAAGAACAAAATATATACTGCAAAGCCACACTCCTGGGGACCCCACCAGCCTCATCCCGCTCCCTACAGTCACCACCCCGTTAATCCCTATCAGCAGGTCAATGCACTGACAGGGTCGAGACTCCATAACCCAACCTTTCACCTCGAAACCTTCCTGCACTGTTTCACACAAGAGCTTTTGGGGAACACCTCACATCCAAACCGTAACATAGGAGATGTGAATCTCATGAGCATCTGCAGGTGTGTAGGAGAATAAGTAATCAGTGCTGTAGGGTGACTGAGGCCACGCGGCACTGAGCAGAGCAGGGCACTCATCTGAGAGGGGGCGGGTGACAGAGCATTGAAATCACCCAGAACACGAAGTAAAATCTCCCAGGAGGCCACCAACCCTGCACTAGCCTCATGTTGTACTGGGCTCTACCCACCCACACCAAGTCTAACAGAGGCAAATTGCATCAGCACTTCAGAGCAAAAGAGGACAGGTGCCTGACATTAGGAAGTACCTTTTCCTCTCCGCCTCCTTCATGACGCATACCCCAGGGAAGCCAGTCCGGGATAAAGGAATCAGATGCAGAGGAAGAGAACATACCCACCACTGGACTCCAGCTCCACAGACTAGCCTGACAAATGACAAGATGAATCATCTATGAGACCAAGTTACTAGAAAATGATAAAGTCAGACACTATCAATAGTCACCCTCAAGCTCAATAGGTACCTTTTCCTATATTTCTTGAGACAAAAAAGGAAAATAAAAACAGAAATCTACTTCATAGGACTGTTAGGAGGAAGAGACAAAGGTGAATGAAGAGAAGGAGGGAGACAGGAATAGGAAAGACAGTGGGCTGAATCTGACATAACTTTTCGAGGTATCTATGTGAATACACCACAGTGAATCTCCACATCATGTACAATCCCAAGACTGGAACCCTAATTAGAATAAGATGTACTCCATGTTTGTATAAATATGTCAAAATATACTCTCCTGTTGAAGCCAGAACTGGGGACAGGCAGTTAGTGTAGAAATAGGGGCTCTGATTGAATCCAGGAAATGGAGGCCATGAAAACCATCTGCCTCTAGAAGTTGGAGACTGCCCCTGGGAGAATGGAATGTCAAGGACCTCCAGAGTCCACTGATTGCCAAATTTCCCTGCCCTTATCAAGGACTGCAGGCAAGGAGCTGCTAATTAATGCCCCCTGGGTCCTCACCTGGCTGAATCACTTTGGCCCTCCCTCTGCCCCATCCACTTCTCACTTTATGCATCTCACCTGCAAAACCAGGCCTAGTCATGTAGGCAGGAAGGAGAGATAAGGGGGGAGAGAACTGGAGAACGAAAGAGACCTTAACCTATAAAAGATGTAGGTGCGCTCGCTTCTTGGGACTTTAGAACATCAGTCATGGCCCCCTTCTCCCTCCCAGGAGAAGTCTGTATTATTATTAACTTTAGATAAAACCTGCTTAATATGCTTGCCTTGGCTGCTTCTCTAGTGTTCAAACTTCAACATTAAAGGGAGCAGAACTCGTCACCAGCAAACGGAGGTATCAAATTTGGAGGTCCCACTGAGATTTACTCCGAGGTAAGTAGGCTTCTCTCTCCACGCACCCCACATCTGTTTGAGGTGCACCTTTCTGTCTCTTTATTTGGAGGGCAAAATGGGCACCTGTCGGCTACTTAAATGCAGTTAGTGCAGCCGCCATTCTTAAGACTCGGGTGAGAGGTTTCCCTCCCAGGCAAGTTTCCAATCATCTGCTCTGTAGGCATGTTGGACTGTGCCGAAGCCGTTTCCTACTTTTCTGTCCAGGCCCGGAGCACAATTGCCACCAGTACACAGTGTCCCTAGTCCTGACCCACCCAGGATGCGTGGAGGCGGAGGAAGGGTTGGAACAACTGCGGGGTTCCCTGGCCCGGGCTACCCTCGGGTGGACCCCAAAGGTTCCTTCTCCAGACTCCCCCTCCCGACCGCCCTGAGGGGTATCCAGGGTGATAGGTAGACGAATGGCACTGAGGGAAAGCGCCAATCACCTTTGCCTCCAAATGGGCCTACAGTGCACAACACTCCCGCACATCCACTCCCTCCTGGCTGCTCCCCTTCCCTTGCCCGTCAGACATTAGGAATTCAAGCTGTAGGATTAAGGCCTGGGATGATTAGTATGAAAATGCCCAGGTTCCCTTTGTTCGCATAGTTAGCCTTCATTAGTCTAGACATCTAGAGTCTCCCCATTACTGTTCCTGTGCTTAAATGTGCTCACTGTGTTCTCTTTAAGCTGCAAGAGGGAGGCATTTTAAAAAAACCCTCCCGTGAGACCCTCCAAGCAAAGGGCGTTATATGCCTAACAACCAATAGATGTCCCCTCACCCCCTGGAGATTCCTTTAGTGTACAGGGAAAAAAGATAGGTAAAATTGCACACTTTTTACTTTTGTCATTGTTGTTTCATAATTAGGAGTTTATAGTGGCAGGAGGAAAGCAGTAATGCCCTTAAGTCTGAATCCTCCCAGGGTCTCTAGCACAGGGCAAACTAGGACCCTAGCACTTTGCCAAAGAAGGCTAGAAATAACTTTGGCAAAGCCAGGTAGTGAGAGATGGGTTTTTCTGAACTGTAAGGAAGCTCAGTTAGGGAGACATCCCTAATACTTCTAACTCAGAAGGGAGCTTCTCTCTCAACAGTATTGCCAGGTTCACGACTACTGCATACTGCTAAATTACAAATGATCAAGAAAAGTGCCTTTCATATGTTACCATTCTCGACATCAATAATCTCTACCACGAGAGGAGAAAGCCTTGAGGAATCGCCCACTAAGGGAGGAAAATCGAGGGGACCCTCCCAACTTAAGACAGACAAAAATAAATTTAGGGAGGTTTTTGGAGGATCCTAATAAATAATAGATGTTTCAAAACTTACGCCAGGTATTTGACTTCACCTGGAAAAATTATGCTATTAACCATCTAGAGCATAGGCAGTTTCCAGAAACCATCCTAACTGGGATTCGAATAATGACTAGGATGTCTGAAAAACTATATGAGGCCTTCAGGAAAATCCTGCTATTTTCATAGAGAGACTCAGGAAGGCAATAAGAAAACTCACCACCCTGAATCCTGAATCCATAGAGGGCCACCTACTTTTAAAGTATAAATTTATCATTCAGTCAGCCCTAAACATTTAGAGGAAATTACAAAAATTGGCACATGGCCCTGATCAATCCTTAGCTGATCTTCTCCAGCTTGCATCTTCTATTTTTTCGTAGAGATCAAAGAGAAAGAAAAGGGAGCATACAGATAAGAAAAAGGGCTTATTAAAGATCATCCAAATTAATAGAAACTTTTAATGCCTTGCAAGAGCCCATGCAATTCACCCATTTTAGGAGTTAAAAAGCAAACTGCCTAGTCCAAAACCTTAGAATAATGAAGCAGTAATTCCCCCCCCCATAGTTATTAATCCATACACTCTTAATTTGGATTCCAACTGCTGCTAGGTTTACTAAGTTAGATTTAAAAGATGGCTTTTCCTTTATATGCTACACTGAATCATTTGCCTTTGAGGAACCAGATAATGTATCTCAACTAACCTAGACAAACCTTAGCTAAGGACTTAATAAAATTCAGAGATAAAACATCTGTAATTGTTCTCCAGTATGTAAACAACATCCCTTATGTGCCTCCACCCAGGAGGAATATCAAAAGGCCATTACAGAGCTCCTAAACTTCTTAGCTGATAGGAATTATAAGCTCTCAAAAATAAAACTTAATTATGCCATCAACAGGTTCAATTCTATAGGAAAATAGCCACCATAGGACAATATCCTCTGCCCCAGGAATATCAAAAAGAGGCCTTACTTCAAGCTCCTGTCCTCAGCTTACCTATGGAGCAAGACTTAACCTGTTTGTCACTAAGGGGAAAAATAAATCCTGGATAGGCAGCCATAGGGAGCTCAATAACCAATGGCATATCTCAGTGAGGAGCTTAGCATAGTAGCTTCATTCTCAAAAGTAATGGAAAATAAGGTCTTATAATTTTCTTTGACATTCAAGCCTGTCCTGAAAGAAATGGATAGAATGCCCTAGGCATCAAGTTTCTGCTAGAACCTGTTATCTCAGCTCCTTCCAGATCTCAGTCAAGGCTTACTTTGAAATATAAATAGAGGAAGCCTGAAGGCTCAGTAGGAGACCGGTCTCAAACCCAAGGAAAAAAAAAAAAAAAAAAGTAAAGAGTCTTACCTGAACTCCAGCAAAAGTAAATTTTATGGTGCTTTAAAGTAATAAATGGCCATATCATTTTTCCAGGACTCTTGTTTTTTTTTTAATTTTATATTTTTTGAGTTCATGACTTTTTTGATCAATTCTATTTTTTTTTTCAACTAGAGTTTTTGAAGCAAAGATCAACATCAGAATTAGAACACTTCACTAAGATTTGTAAACAGCCATGCCTTGCCTGAGATAAGACTTTGCCTCCCACCTTACTACATGTTAGAGTGGCTCCAAAATAAGCCAGACTCCAGCTTCTTTAAAGTTATATTCAAAAGATTGTTTTTTGTTGTAGAATCACTGTGATATCAAATGGGATATAATGTAGAGCTCAGCCAAAATTCAAGATAGTTATTATACAAGCTGAATATATTTTTACTCTCACAATTTCAATTTGTAAAACTGTTTCCTGTTTTGCAGAGGTACTGCTTCAAGAACACAACCTAGGTAACTTGTGATAATAAGCCATCACCTACAGAACAGATAGTATATAGTGGTAACTTCTAGTACTAATACAGATTCCAGTTAAATAAAAGGCTAAATAACTGTAAAGTTATAGACATTGAAGTTAAAGCTCAGTACTCTTACTTTATGACTGGTGAGACAGGCTTGCTTGATGGTTAAGATCAAACTTAGAGATTGAAATTAAATACAGAGGCCAAGAAGAACCAGTATTTGGCTCTTGCCCTCAGTCAGCCTAAATCCAGGGAACAAGAGGACTTTTCTAAGGAGCTTTGCAACTCTGGGTCACACGACCTCCCGATCAGGGAGATTTATGAGACCACTAGAGGATGAAAAGTCAATCAGTGCACCAGCTGCAGAGGAGTGTCCTTAAAATGGAGACATCCCTGGTGCTTCCAAGGGAAGACACTTCATCAAGGAGACCCTACATAGTGAATGACACTAAAGGAGCTAAGAAGCTATTCAAGTTCACCCCTGTGGGAACTCAGCTGACTCTTGAGACAGGAACAGGTCAATTTGACCAGCTTGATCTTAAACACCTAACAAAACAGTTAAAATCAAAACACAGCCATTCTTGGACATTTTAAAGAAATAATAGTTAAATGTAACTTAAGATGTACACTTGTGTTAGCCCACTAGAATAAAGACTGGAAGTTACAAAAGAGAGATTCTTAGACAAATGTGCTTAATAACTATCAAGAGAAACTGCCAGAATCAGGAATTTTTAGTCAGTTTAAGGCCTACAGACCTTCCTAAGCTACACGGGTAGGCTTGTTAGTATTATTATCTAGCCCTAAGTAACAGAAGTATAGAGATCTCTACTAAACATAGGTTATACCAATAAAGGGATATTTTACAAAAATCAGATGACATTAAGTAGCTTAACTATTTTCTGGGGACATCAATGACTTTAAGAGTTAAATGTTGTGTTTACGTTCCTGATAACCTGGACAATGTTAAAGTTCCCAAATAAAGGCCTTGTCCTCTCCAGGTTCTGTTAGGCCTTGCTATGGGAAAAATTTCTCAGTTCTTCCACCTCCTGGTGAGAGATTGACTTCTGTCATCTTCACAATATTCATTGGCATGTTCCAGATGCTGCAATATTTACTTTGTACTAATCTCATTTCAGTACTTGTGTCTTTTTGTTCTTCTCTCATAGAAGCACCCACCCCCAGATGACTTTACAACCAGCTCTTCCCCAACCAGACTTCTACCTTGGACCCCTTGATTGACCTGATTTTTTAAAGGGAACTTCAAACTGCTTGCCCTTTGCTGCCCCCTTCCAGCTTGAAGCAGCCAGAGTGGTCATCACCCCATTTCCTTACAGCAGTAAGGAGGTCCTAAAGCAAAAGTGGGGAATGAAGCCAGAATTGGGGACAGGCAGTTGGTGTAGAAATAGGGGATCAGGTCAAATTGAGGAAATGGAGGCCATGAAAACCATCTGCCTCTGGAAGTTGGAGACTGCCCCTGGGAGAATGGAATGTCAAGGATCTCCAGAGCCCATTGATTACCAAATTTCCCTGCCCTTATCAAGGACTGCAGGCAAGGAGCTGCTAATTAATGCCCCCTGGGCCCTTGCCTGGCTGAATCACTTTGGCCCTCCCTCTGCCCCATCCACTTCTCATTTTATGCATCTCACCTGCAAAACCAGGCCTAGTCACATAGGCAGGAAGGAGGGATAAGTGGGGAGAGAACTGGAGAACAAAAGAGACCTTAACCTATAAAAGATGTAGGGTGCACTCACTTCTTGGGACTTTAGAACATCAGTCATGGCCCACTTCTCCCTCCCAGGAGAAGTCTGTATTATTACCTTTAAATAAAACCTGCTTAATCTGCTTGCCTTGGCTGCTTCTCTAGTGTTCAAACTTCAACATTAGAGAGAGCAGAACTCGTCACTGGTAAACGGCAGTATCAGTACCCTGTTAAACCATAGCAGTGAGCAAAAGAAAAACTGCACACTTACATGCACAGATTTATATATGCTGTACTTGTAGTGATTGCATTTTTAGGGGTTTATTTTTCCAACAATTTTAAAGTGTTGCGCTAAAATGATTTTAATTTTGATCACTGATTTGGGGTGGAGGGCCCTCCCTTAAATTTTGAGCCAAGGTAAATGCCATATTCCTCTTACCTTACTTACTAGACTTAAGTGAGGGGTTCATAATTTCTTAAAACTAGAAAGCTCCTTGCATTTCACCCAGAACCTTCTCCATCTGCCAGGTGACCACTGTATCTGTTTTCCAGCTTCACTCCTATGAACCACGCAAGGTGAAGCTTGTGGTTCACTCTTCCCACTGGCTTGTGCCTGTGATGCCAAGGAGAAGACTCTAGCTAAGCAAAACAATAGCAAGGGATAGTGGTCCTAAGCTATGTGGCTAGGACTGTGTTATAATAACTTGGAGAAATACTGTTACAGTCATTGTTGATCATATAAAACTTGGGAGTTCATTAGTGGTTGCATTAGGTGAAAATAAACAATGAAAACCATGGATGGAAGGAAATATCTTTCTCAAAGTGTTGACCTGCAAAGCAGTTGAAACTTCTCACTAATGGGGCATATGTTTTTAGACTTTGTGTGATTGGATCATCCAATTGCTTCATGAAAATTCTGAGACTCTTAAAGACTTGGGAGAAAGATAAAGTGTCCCATTCCCCCACAAACTGGTGAAGCAGGTAGAAAACTGGGCCAGACACATTATTAGAATTAGAATTTCAGGTTCATTGGAAACAAGTAATGAACCCATATTAGAACTGAGTTTCAGGATGAGTCCCATGTGGTGCTGTCAACCAGAGCTGAGCTTCTGTTTAAAAGGATGCTCTGTGCAAGATGGGACACCAGGTGCTCAGAAGACAATGAGAAGATTCACATGATGCATTTCCCACCTCCAGGGCCACACAATCTAGAAAGGACCCCACGATAATACAAATAGAAGACTAGTTATAGGAGCTGATAAGACTTCTCTTTGTTGTTTTCTGTTTCCCCCAGGCCTATTATTTACCACATTCTATTCTGTTCTCTCCCTTGGGAAGCTGATCTTGATACCCCTGGTTATCAGTGAGGAGTTCTGCTTCCTCAAATGTTGAAATGTAACACCAGAGAAGCACGGGAGGCAAGCGCATATAGAGCAGATTTTATTTAAAGGTAGTAACACAGACTTCTTCTGGAAGGGAGAGGGGGCCATGGCTGGTATTCTGGCATCCCAAGAAGTGAGTGCGCCCTGCATCTTTTCTAGATCAGGGTCTCCTTTGTTCTCCTGCTCTCTCCCCCTTTATCTCTCTCTTTCCTGCCTCCATGACTAGGCCCAGGAGATGCTGGTGAGATGGCAAAAAGGTGAGCAGCAGATGGGCGGGGGGAAGGGTCAATGGAGTGATTCAGGCAGGTAAGAGCCCAGGGGGCAATAATTAGCAATTCCCTGCCTGCAGCCTTTTGGGAGGGGTAGTATAGGCAGGTAACCTTGGTGATCAAAGGGCTCTGGAGACACTGACATTCCAATCTCCCAGGGGCAGCCCCCAAATCCTAACTGGCCTCCATTTCCTTGATTTGACCTGATCACGTATAATTTTACCTTCAATCTCCACACATTATCACTCCTTCTATCTTGTCCTCTGGTTCCAATGGGCAGCACCATCTTGGAAATCAGGCAAGAGGAGAGAGGTGTCAGGGAACTTATTCCATTCACCTAATGGCTACTTGGAAGTGGCTCTAGTAATGTTGGGGTAGGTAGCCAGATAGAGGGGAGGGGAAAGGAAATTCAGGCTCTCACCCAGAGCTTCACCCATCTGGCCCTTCCACTGTTCATGGACTGCCATCTTCATGTCAGAGAGCTCCCTGTTGATCTGGAAAAGGCACACAGTCTATTCTGGGAACTTCCAACATAGCCAAATTGGTGCAGGTACACTAAACCATGGTGGGAAACTGCAGTAACTGCACCAAATACATAATAGATGAGAATGAAGGTTCTGAGACCAAATATAAAAGCTCCATGAGTGAGAATCCACAGGCTGTTGCATCTCTTGGAGTTTGGCTGGCTCCATGCACCTCACACCTAGGAGTCTTGCTTCCATTTCGCTAAATGCACCCTTTCATCCTTCTCTAATGGTGCCAACTCAACTGGCATCTTTCTTTCAGTAGACAAGAACCAAGGAAACCCTTCACTGGTAACAGTAATAGAATTATTTATGTTTGGCTATTATTTACTTTATAATCAGTTTGTAAAATGCTATGAATCATGGCAGTGTTTTCTTGAAAAACTGATTCTTGACGAATGAGCCTGGCCATCTTCTCTACTTGACTATTATTTTAGTCAGTTTTTTCACTGCTGTGACAAAAAGAGCTGACAAGAACAATTAGAGGAGGAAAAGTTTATTTGGGGGCTCACAATTTCAGAGGTCTCCATCTATAGATAGCTAGTTCCATTCCTCTGGGCTCAAGGTGGGGCAGAACATCGTGGGGGAAGAGTGTAGTTGAGGGAAGCAGTTCACATGATGATCAGGATGCAGAGAGAGACTAGGTTGAGCCCTCTGAATATATATACCCTGAAGCACACCTCCAATGACCCACCTCCTCCAGCCACTCCCTACCTGCCTATAGTCACCACTCAGTTCATACCTATCAGGAGATTAACCCACTGATTGGATCAAGGCTCTTAGTAATTTTGCCTCTAAACCTTCTTGCTTTATCTCACACATGAGCTTTTGAGGGACACCTACTATTTAAACCATAACACCTATATTTTTCCCTCCAATATTAGAACTTCCCAATAGCTTTGTAATAAATAAGACAAGAAATTATTTAGATGTCTAGATTATTTGAGTGAAACATAATAGTCCAATTAAACCTGCCCAGTTGATTCATGTTCACAATACCATATAGGAATTTTCTGGACACTCAGTTTTCTGGCTATGAGTTGAAACTACACATTTGATTTTTTTTTTTTTTTGCAAAAATAGATTATTTTAATGAGTCAAAATGTTTTCCAACTAAATAAAAAATATAATATCTGACTCAAATCTATTCCTGCCCCAGATTCTACTTCATAGTCTAACACCCAGCAAGGGGCATTACATCCCATTCTAATGTCTCCAGTGTCTGTACAAGAGCCAGTGGCACTGGGAGTCTGGAGCTCTCATGACTGACAAGGCTTTTCTCTTTTCACTGCCAATCAGCATTGCCCCCCATCTGCTCTGACCCTCTATCATCATGTGAAGTCAGACAAAATTTG
Organism: Sciurus carolinensis; assembly: GCF_902686445.1. Classification (NCBI taxonomy): domain Eukaryota; kingdom Metazoa; phylum Chordata; class Mammalia; order Rodentia; family Sciuridae; genus Sciurus; species Sciurus carolinensis. The sequence continues at coordinate 163,356,339 of NC_062216.1, read as the reverse complement.
CTTTCTTTTAAACTTTCAAATGAGAAGTATAGGAACGGGCCATGGAACTGACTATACTGATGCTCCACCTTTCAGTCATTACATAGTTTCTTTAGGGTTGGTGGGAGTCTTTACCTAATGTCTTCTCTTGCTGGAGGCAAGTGTCTTCCAGGAGTCCCGTTAGATCCAGGGTGCTTGGTGGGCACTGAGGGTGCAGAAGGTCCAGCCCACGGGTACCCGAGTCATTCTGTGTTAGTCTGGCTTGTTGTGCTCCCTGCAGGCTTAGGTGCCATGGTCTGGCTGGAGGTCTGTGTAGCTCAACAGCTCCCTGAACACCATGGCCACTGTGTCCTGTTGCATAGATGTTCCAAGAGTTGGTGGTTCCAAGTTCCTGATTCTTTCTTCTCCTGATGACTTTAGGAGTCCCGCTCTTTGCTTTGTATTACCACCAATTACTCCATCCTTTGGTGACTAGAGAAAATGGGATTTATTTTTGCCTCTGTCATGAGCAGCAAGGAGGAGTCAATGAGAGTAAATTTGGTCCAAATTCAATTGGTTTTTATTTGATGCTGATCACACAATTATTTATAGTTATTCTAACCTTTAGTCACACCAATATCACACATATCTTAATCACTAAATTATTATAAGCCCCGAACAAGCAAGACTCACTCCTTACTGAGACCCGTTCCTAAGGTCCACTCACCCCTGTGTGACGTGTCTTGAGTCGAAGGGCAGCGACTCCCAGAGGTCAGTCAGGAAGACATCTCAGGAGATCTCACTGGGGAGCTCCCTCGGCTGGAGTCCTGATCGGTGAGGACGGTTGGAAGGCGAAGGAGGGCGGCGAGGTCACAGCAGGCAGGCCGGGCGGAGACGTCTCAGGCAGGATGCACACGGGCAGCTCCGCTGTCACTTCCACAGGAACGTCTCGGTCACAGTCAGGATGATGGATGTTCCATCAAGCAACAAGCAAGTCAGTGAGTCCCCTTCAGGCTTGGAGCAACACTGGCGTCATTGGTGTAAAACAGGGACTGGAGCTAGGCTCATCCTGAGTCTTTTAAATCCTTTTTATCAGACCCTGCCAGCTGGTCTTGGTCCGAGGGAAGTTAGTTATCTTACTTCGGGTCACTTGCACATGTCTCCAACTTGGGGGCAACGTCAGTCCTATCTAATCCTATCTTGGGGCAACACCACATCATGATCTCATTACAACACAAGTTGTTTTTTGCAAGTTACACAGCACACAGAATGTCACACATTTAACTTTGCTCCTTACAGCCTCCTAGACCAGGTGTGCCTCTGGGCTCTGGCCACCTCTAGGCCCTGAAAATCCTGGGGGTCCTTGAGGTATACATGGCTGAGGGTCTCCCAAAGATGCAACCTCAGCCACAAGTAAAGGGACAAGTAATGCCCAAGCCTGGAAACCTGGAGCACAAGGCTAGAAGATGGATGGGCCACTCTGGCAGATTGTTATCACCAACTGTATCAAGTAGCAGTATATTTTCTAAATTCTCAAAAAACAGTTATTTTGGAGTTTAGTTCCATGAAATGCCACATGTGTCAAGGCAATGGTTCACCCAGAAAAGATCATGAGGCACTTTGAGTTGAGTTGATTTCCTATTGGACCCAACAAAATTCCAAACAAATCAGCAAATACATACCGTATGAAAATAATGCTGCTTTCTCAAACGTGGGCCGACTCTGGTTTGTTTCTTATGGACTCAGAGCCTCTTGGCATCTGTTTTAGCAGTTGTATTTATATAATCATTTGAGTAATCTTATTTCCTTAATAATTAAGCACCTACTTTTGTCTTTTTTTTAGATTTTTTAAAAAAATTTTAAATTTTTTGTTCTTTGTTCTAATTAGTTGTACATGAGAGTAGAATGTGCTTATACATTTTGATAGATCATACATAAATAGAGTATAATCACTCATTTTTCTGGTTATACATATTGCAGGGTCACATACTCTTTGTAAGTTTTGTTGCTAATACTGGATCTCTGACTCAGTGGGCTTGGAGCATAGCAGATGGATAATGAATAATTCTTTAATGGTAAATGAATAAAAACTACCAAACATTGAATTAGCCAGTTATTTGCCACTGCTATAAGGATTTTTATTTAGTGCATTGGCCATTTCAACTTTTGCATGATCATTTACACCCTTGAAATAAGAGTGCTTCTAAATGTTAACTTATTTGTCTGCAATGATCATTTTAGAACATACCTTCAAATTCAAACAAGCCATCTATCAACTTTTGGAGGTATAAAATCTGGTCCTAATTTGTGATTCAAGTGATATTCTTACAAAACTGAAGGGGAATTAATGAATGCAGAAATATCACTGATTGATGAGTCTGTTTTTAAAATCAGAGGATGCTGTATTCAAATCCTAGTTTTACTACCTCCAAGCTGAGAGAACTTGTCAATTCACCTAACTTCTCTCCTGACCACATATGTACAAGAGTTTTGGGTTAATTATTTAGTAGTTTTAAAATTTAAAGATGATGTGTGTAACTTTTAATAAAGATGAGTAACAGATATTTTAATCTCTTAAAAAGTTATTTCTTAATATTCTCCTTCTTTGCTGCCAACTATGGAAAATTCTATTCTCATTTTAAAGCTGGGGAGAATATTATTTCCAAGAATTTTGACAATCTAGCACATAAAAACCAAGGATACATCTCAAAATAACTTTAAAATGACTGTGAGAAGATCATGAATGCTTAGACACATTCCACGATGCCACACTTTCCAAAATCCTCCAGAAAATTTGTAGGGCAAAAAAGAAGAAGTAGAGGCCTAAAAGGGAGATGAATATACTTTCTCCAAACTTAGTTTTCAAGGGTAGAACCAGGGCTGACACCCACATCTCCATATTCTTAGGTGATTTGTGATTTCACACCAATATGGTGCTGGGTTGCCTACGACTCAGTGGGTATAAGTGGGCAACAACTTTTGTTTATAGTCTGAGTCCCCGATCCCATTTGAACTGTTCCCAACACTTATATGCATACATACATACACACATATTCAAATACATAATCAGATTTGATTCATGATGGCCCTTCAGTTGCACAGAAAATATTTATTTTGTGAAACTAATAGCAATGTTATTCTCAAAACATATAATGTAAGGACAGTACACTGGAACAAGGAGTCACTCATCGATTTTATTGTAGGAAAGTTGATTAGAACTTCGTGGTTTACCTTACTCATGGTCCATAAGTGAAAATTAAACAGATTTTCCCTTTGATTTAAGTTCAAAATCTTCAGAGAGAAGTCAGACATGGCCTTCCCAGAAAATACAAATTTCATAATGACCATGTTTTTTCCACATTGTTTCATTACCAATCTTGGATCCAAATTTTCATCTAAATTTCAAAAACTATCTTTATACCTATATTTAACATACCTATTTTAGGCTTTGCTGTAATAGGTGTGTGCGTGCAAGTGTGTGTGTGTGTGTGTGTGTGGTGTTTGTGTTAATGTATGCTCCTATATATGCTTATATTGTCTAATGATAATATGTGAATTCATGTAACTCTCAAATACTCATGGAATCAGAGAAATCAAACAGTAGATGGGAAGGAAAAGTAAATAACTACCCTTGAAATAATGTTAATTTGGAATGTCAAACAATAATTAGCAACAGTAAATATGACTATTAATAGGTTTTGATTTCATATCAGTTGATAGGGTTGAGTAGCACTGGAAGTAAGAAAAGTTAGAAGATGATGTACAGAGAAATGTAGAAGGAGAAAGAGTAAGGGAGAGGTGGAGGAGAGATAAAACAGTATCAAAGGCAATAAACTATTAACACAGAGATATTCACAGTAAAACACATCCGGTCGTGAAATCAAGACAAAAAGAAGCAGAGACAGATACCAAGAGGGATTAAGATTCTAAGAAAAACTTACCCTGGAGCAATGCTGTATTCTACTGGTTCACTTTGAGTATAAGCATCTTGGTTTTAAATATTAATATTTAATTAGAAATAAAATATGATGGCTATCATTCATAGTTTTATTTATGTCCTAAAGTCACTGATTTTATTAGAAAGATTTGGTATTAATTCCATATCCCAGAGTCTTGGTCTTCCCAGTTGGGTTTCTAATTCTTCTAATTCCTTCTACAGGTCAGATTCAATTGGTAAGTTTAAACAGCATTTATGAAATGAGTCATTGCCCTTTAAGGCTGTTCTAATTAAAAAATCAAAATCACACACACAAGAAGAAGAAAGTACTTGGGAAAGTGCTCTGTACTGATAACCATGTGTCAATTTCCTCATGACAGACATTAACAAGAAAACTGTTACCTGAAATGCCCATGGAGAAAGCTCTTCTTCCATGATTGCCCCTCCTTCAATGAAAACCCCCTGGCCTCTTATTCCTGACTTCTCTGGTCAATTTTTGAAACTTTGTGAAGATGGCTTAATCAATAGATTTTTCTCAATATTTGATTTTCTGTTTTTCTGGACACTGAACTCAGGGTTAATTTTCTAACCAAGTGGTTAGACACTCAAATACGTAAAGCAAAATGGACATGCTGACTAAAACACCTCCACTCTCTGGCAGCTACCTTTGATTATCGTGGCCAAGCCTGGGCCTCTCAGCTAATGAACTTTGATCGTTCCCTCAATCAACATCACCCTGTGAACTCATCTCTGACTACTCCAGAACAATAGAAATAGAGAGATGGAACATCCCTCATTTCCTCTAATCTAAATTCCTAATATTATAGACTTGGAAATGAGGCCCAGGGAGCCGGGATAGCTCAGTGACTCAAGTCAGCATCAGTGAAATCAGGAGATTTTCCTCCTAGAGACCAACGTGATTTTTTCCTGTTCTTCTTTCTGATAACTTTCTACTACTTTAACAATTCCTGGGCTGGGGAGATAGCTCAGTCAGTAAAGTGCTTGCCTTGCAAGCACAGGACTGTGGGTTCGATTCCCAGCACCAAAAAAAAATAAAAAATAAAAAATTCCTCCACTGACATCCTTACATGTACCAAGCAGGTTCTCTGTGCTTGCCAAGGTGAAATAAGTTGCTTAAAATTCAACTAATTGAGGATCAGATGTTAAAAATGGTGAGTGAAGAGTTTGACAATCCCTTTCTCTGAAAAAAAAATAAAACTGGACAAGAATAGTCAAAACAAACCTTTCAAACTTTGAAAAATGACCAAATCATACACAAAACTGAGTGTTTATTCAAAAATTTCCACTGAATCTTGGTGGAATTTGCCGTTTCTTCACCTGGAATTACACTAGCCTAACCCAAAGCTCTATAGGGCAGAGGTTCTACCTGGGTGTGACCAGGCGGGAGAACTGGCAGGGAGGGAAGTGACTGAATTTGACCAGTAAGTGGAATGAATAATTCATCCCAAGGGTACTGTCAAAAATAATGTTTTTTAAGTATCAAACAATCAGGGAAAGCTGAACTTTCAGTTTTCCTGAGATCTTGAGACTAGCTAGGGCAAGTAATAGACCAGCCAGAAATTTAGCAGGAAGATTTGGGAGATGGGATACCCAAAAATGGCTTTGCAAAGTCCCTATCTATCCATGGCAGTCTGGAGGGCATTGTCCCTGGCTGAATATGAAGATCTAGGGACACAGCAAGTAAAGTTAAGAACAGAGATGAAACTTGTTTGAGCTTTATTTAAGTTCAACCTCTGAGAATCATTGGCTGACTAGTCACCAATTCTGATCCAGGGACAATCCCTAGAAACCCAGGTTTAGGGAAAAAAAAGAGTTAAGAAAAATTAAATAGAAATCAGTGGCAGCACAGGGTGGGTTACGTTGGCGATGGTAATGACAACCAATCCCCAGGGGAGGGAGATCAGAATCCAGAATTATTATAACCTACTATTGATAATATCCATATTTAAAAATGTCCAAAGAAATAGGAAAGTGTGTTCCTTACACAGGAAAAAGAAAGAAAGAAAAAGAAAAAAGAAATCAATAGAAGCAGTCTCAAAAGGGGCTCAGGTGTTAGACCTAGAAGATAAAAGTAAAAGAAGCAATTATGCTCAAATTACTTAAGTAAATTGAATTTTAAGAATTCAAGGAAGGTATGATGGCAAATGACCCATCAAATACACGATACAAATTGGTTGAGAAGTTATTTTTACAAATAACCAAATGGAAATTCTGAACCTGCAACACACAGTAAATCAAATAAAATATTCACCAGCCTAGTTTACCAACAAATTTGAATTGTAAAAAAAAAATCAGCAAACTCGAGTATAAATCAAGAGACCTAATCTTATCTGAGAAACATAAAGGAAAATATAAACAGATCCCCAGAATCTGGAGAGATACTATGAGGCACACCAACATACATGAGACAGGAGTCCCTGAAGGAGAGGAAAAGTTGAAAGGGGAGAGAATATTTGAAGCAGTAATGGCTGAGAGCAGCCCAAATTTGCTGGAAACATTTATCTGCATCTCCAAGGTGCTCCTTGGGCTCCAAGTAGGATAAAATCAAAGAGATCATCAACAAAACAAACTGGTAAGTTAAGATTTTTTTCAGAGTTCTTGAAAACATGAAAAGATAAGTCATCACAAAAAAGTAAACCACTATAATATTAACAGCTGTCTATCATAAAAGTCATGGAAACCAGAAGACAGTAGAATGGCATGCAGAGTTCTGAAAGAAAAAATTTAAATCAAGAATATGCAACTCTTCCTTAGAGACCTTATAGGATTATTTATTGGCCTAATTTTAATATTATTGAATATCAAGGATGAGGGAAGCTGAGGGAGAGGGAGGAAGGTGGGGAAAGAGATCATCGGTGGAACATCAACACACACACACACACACACACACACACACACACACACACTATCTTTATCAGTTAAATTCTCTGTCCTACATGGGGGACAATTTGTGATTTCCCCAAATAATTACAATAGCAAGATCAAAGATCTCCTGAGTGCAGATCTCCATGACAGATACAATAATGATGAAGGAGCTTGATATATTGTGACAATTACTGAAACATGGTAGAGGTAAAGTAAGCATACATTGAAAAAATGGTCCTGATAGATCTGCTAGATGCAGCGTTGCCACAAACCTTTAATTTGGAAAAAAACAAAAAACAAAAAATCACACAACCCATGCTAAGTGTAATGAAGTGAAACACAGTAAAATGAGATATTTATTTAATTGTATTTAGTTATTTTATTTATTTTTTTATCAGAATTTTGGATTCATCATATAGATCTTGTATGTATTTTGTTACACTCACACATTAGTATTTCAGTCATGGAGGTGCTAATATAAAGAACCATTATGGTCTGAATGTGTCCCCAGATTCATATGTTGAAACTTAATCACCGTTGTGATGGCATTAACCTCCTTCAGGAGGCAACTGGTCACAAGGGCAGTCCTCGTGGATGGGATCAGTCCTCGGAACAGGCCTTGGGGTGGCCTGCACCTTCTGCTGACATAGGAGGACGCACGCTCCTTCCCTTGCCCTGCCACACCTCTGCTATGTGGAGATGCAGTAAGAGGCAGTCACCAGACAACACATCACAGGCCCTTGATCTTGGATTTTCCAGGCCTCCAGACTGTAAGGTTCCTGCTTTTTACGAACCATCCAGCCTAAGGTATTTTGTTAGAGAACCTGAATGGTCTAAGACATCTGATATCCAAGATATGTTTCCTTGATACCACATGCCAAGGCAAGCGTATGAAGCAGGTTTTATTTAAGGTAGTAACACAGACTTCTCACAGGAGGGAGAAGGGGGCCATGGCTGATGGTCTGGAATCCCGAGGAGCGAGTGGGCTCTGCCCTTTTTATAGATTATCTCTCTCCGTCCCCCACCCCTTATCTCTCTTCTTCCTGCCTACGTGACTAGCCCCAGGAGATGCTGGTGAGATGGCAAAAAGGTGAGAAGCAGGTGGGCAGGGGGGAAGGGTGGGGGGGGCCAAATGGAGTGATTCAGGCAGGTAGGGGCCCAAGGATCATTAATTAGCAATTCCCTGCCTGCAGCCTTTTTTGGGAAGGGTAGTATAGGCAGGTCACCTTGGTGATCAAAAGGGCTCTGGTGACACTAACATTCAGTCTCCCAGAGGTGGTCTCTGACTTCCCAGACTCAGATGGCCTTCATTCCTTGATTCAACCTGATCACTTATAATCCTGGCTTCATTCCCCCTCTAATTTTTACTCCTTAACTGCTGTAAGGAAATGGGACAATGACTGTTTTGGCTGCTTCAAGCAGGAAGGGAGTGGCATGGGGTTAAGCAGATTGGGTCAATTGAGGGGTCCACATAGAAATCTGGTTGGGGAAGAACAGGTTGTAAAGTTATCTGGGGTGGGTGCTTGTATTGTTATGGGGTGCAACTTAAGAACAGACCGGTCACCACTGAGAAGTCCAAATTTGAGAGTCTTTATTAAGTGTCCTGATGGCTGTCTCACACAATGCCCCAAAAAATGGTCACTGGGAGAACAGCCCCGATCCATAGGGTTGTAGGGGTTCTTATACCAAAAATCACATCAATCATAAGTGTCTGTTGCTATGATTTGAAATTACACATTAACATCATGAGATCATCGACAGAGGGGGAAGTGGGTCAAATGACCCTTACCTAGGCACAAACTAAAGAATGGTTACTAACATCCACACAATCACTATTCACATGGTACATTGTTTAGGAGCAATAGGAATCAAAAGAGAGCAATTCTTTACTACATAGGAGTTGCCATTATATTTATTAAACATGTCACACCATGTAACTGATGATGGGCACAGAGGCGGGGTGTTCCCACGGGAGAAGCTTATTTCCTACATAACATGGAGTCTCAGAGCAAAATGGAGTCTCTTTAGTCATTTCCCTTAGAGTCTGGTCTAGAACATTCTCATGGAGTCAGATCTGTCAGCCCATCACCATGTTTCTGTCCTTAGTAGCATTTTATTAAAATTAGAATATTATGTCCATTTGTATCCGACTTACTGATCAAATTTTGTCTAAATCTATATTATTATTTTTATTTTGTATTATCCACATTAGTTTCTATCTGGAACATGTCAATGAATATCAGAAAGATGACAGGAGTCAATAATCTCTCACCAGGAAGTGGAAGAGCTGAGAAGTTGTTCCATAACAAGGCCTAACAAAGACTGGAGAGGTCAAGGTCTAACAAAGGCTGGAGAGGTCAAGGCCTAACAAAGGTTGGAGAGGTCAAGGCCTAACAAAGGCTGGAGAGGTCAAAGCCTAACAAAGGCTGGAGAGGTCAAGGCCTTTATTTTGGGAACTTTGACATTGTCAAAATTATCGGGAATGTAAACACAACCTTTAATTTTTAATGTCATCAATGTCCCCAGAAAATAGTTAAGCTACATAATGTCATCTGATTTTTGTAAAATATCCCTTTATTGGTATGACCTCTGTGTTTAGTAGAGATCTCTATATTTCTGTTACTTAGGGCTAGATAATCATAACTAGCAAACATTGATTAAGCCTACCTGTATAGGAGTTAGGAAGATCTGTAAGCCTTAAACTGACTAAAAATTTCTGACTCTGGCAGTTTTCTTGATAGTTATCAGTCACTCCTGTCTAAGAATCTCTCTTTTGTAGCCTCCAGTCTTGGAGCTAACACAAGTGTGCATCTTAAGCTGCATTTAAGTATTGTTTCTTTTTTTAAATGCCCAGAAATGGCTATGTTTTGGTTTTAACTGTTTTTCTAGGTGTTTAAGATCAAGTTGGTCAAACTGACCTGTTCCTGTCTGTTAAGAGCCAGCTGAATTCCCACAGGGGTCACTCGTGGGGAACTTGAGAGCAGCTTCTTAGCTTCTTTAGTCCCATCTGCTAGGTAGGGTCTCCTTGATAAGGTGGCTTCCCTTGAAAGCATCAGGGATGTCTCCCCTTTTTTACTGACCCTTCTCTGCAGCAAGTGCACTGATAGGCTTATGTTCAGATCAACCCAACAAGAAATACCTGAGACTGTTTCCTGCCTAAATAATTGCACTGAAAGAAATGCTTTCTTTAGGGTGGAAGGAAAAATATTCCAGAAACCTGAAAACATAGGAAGTAATAACAGTCTGATGGGGTAACTAAGTGCATGAATACGATGAACACTGCACAAATTAAAGTTTATTAATTTATTAAAATGCAAATTTTCTTGATCTAATTTTGAACTAGACTAATAAAAAATGGTGAGGGAAATTTGGAAGTGTACTCATATTCTGTCCTCCTCATGTAACAGGAACTTGTATTAAACTGAAGCGCAACTCCTTCCTGCAATGTTTCTTTTCATCTCTGTTAATACCTGCAACCTGCCAGTTTCTGCTTCTGCCATTGAATTTGCTTAGCAGCTGTGGCAGGAACCAGAGCTGCCTGGAGAGACCGGGAGGGGTCAAGGCTACTTCCCTGAGAAAGTCTTAAAACCTGGAAGTCTGTACTGTACAACAGACACTGAGAACAAAGGGCTCTGCTCAGCCTTTGGAGAAGACTCCGCTGAGCCCGCACCCAGGCTGAATAAACCTTGCTCTTCTGCATCCCCAAGTGCCATTTATCTCTTCCATTGCCATAATTTTCCCTAATTTTCTGTATTGTCTGCAACAAAACTGTAATAAGTAAAGCATGTTTGCCATCTCAAAGGATATACTATAAAATTGTAAAAGAATATTATCAACCATGTTAACAAAGAGAAAACAGATAATAAAGCATGTTATTAATTCAAGGAAAGGGAAACAATATGTAAGCATATAAAAGGAAAATACATAGAAACTAATGTGGATAATACAAAATAAAAATAATAATATAGATTTAGACAAAATTTGATCAGTAAGTCGGATACAAATGGACATAATATTCTAATTTTAATAAAATGCTACTAAGGACAGAAACACGGTGATGGGCTGACAGATCTGACTCCATGAGAATGTTCTAGGCCAGACTCTAAGGGAAATGACTAAAGAGACTCCATTTTGCTCTGAGACTCCATGTTATGTAGGAAATAAGCTTCTCCTGTGGGAACACCCCGCCTCTGTGCCCATCATCAGTTACATGGTGTGACATGTTTAATAAATACAATGGCAACTCATATGTAGTAAAGAATTGCTCTCTTTTGATTCCTATTGCTCCTAAACAATGTACCATGTGAATAGTGATTGTGTGGATGTTAGCAACCATTCTTCAGTTTGTACCTAGGTAAGGGTCATTCTGACCCACTTCCCCCTCTGTCGATGAGTTCATGATGTTAATGTGTAATTTCAAATCATAGCAACAGACACTTATGATTGATGTGATTTTTGGTATAAGAACCCCTACAACCCTGTGGTCGGGGCTGTTCTCCCAATAGCCATTTTTTTGGGCATTGTGTGAGACAGTCAGCTGGCCGGCTTAATAAAGACTCTCAAATATGGACTCCTCATTGGTGACCGGTCTGTTCTTAAGTTGTGCCCCATAACAACACCAATGGTTGGCAGACATGGCCTTTATATAAAAAGATGAAGATTTATTGATATATAAGGATAGAAATTATATACAATATAAATGTAAGTATAACTTTGACAAGCCACGGTAACAGACAAAAATCTCTAAACTCATAAAGAAGGACATTCTACATATTAGGGACTCCAGCTGAACATGCATTAGGCCTTTCAGTGTCCCACAGAGCACTGAAGCTGTACTCACAGTCTCACTTCTTATTTTTCTATTTGTTCCAGTCCTGCAGTCTTTTCTTCTGTAATATTCAATTTACTGCTAACCCTCATCCTTTGATTTCATCTCTAGAAGACAAATTTGGGGCTTTTTACATTTCTTCTTTTTATGGGGTTTAGTCCTAAAAACTGTCTTAGTCTATACTGATATTTTAAAATTCCATTAAACATTGTTTCTAGTTTAGACAAAAAACTCTTTTTTAAGTTTTCCACTTCTTCTTTTGGTGCTGGGGATTGAACCCAGGGCCTTGTGCATGGGAGGCAAGCACTCTACCAACTGAGTTATATCCCCAGCCCCAAGTTTCCCACTTCTGTTTCTGCTCTTCACTTCAACATGACATGAAGCTCATTCAACTTGGATTATTTCCCTTCTGCTTGAAGGATAGCAGCTCTGGTGACAAACTCTATATTGACTGTATTGCTTGCTTAGGAATGCACTTCCTTGCTTATTTGAGAGAGATTATTCATTTAATTTTTGATCTAATAACCAATTCACTAACTTTTCTCTCATCAGTTTACTGTAAAATGAGTTCACTGAGTTTTTTTTTTTAATGTTTGTTATATTTATTTTAATTTTTAAAAGTTCTATTTGGAAAGCTCACTAATTTTTTTATTTCGACTTTTATAATTTCACAATCCCATACATATTTTCCAATTCATTGACTTGTCTTTAACCATGATAAAGGTAGAATTTTTAAAAAATGAGCTTAGGCTTTTCTTGTTCCATTTTACTTTAGAAGCTCTATACCATGCCCACACTGTCTATATAATTACATTGTTTTAGAAGCACTTTCAATATTTGACTTTTACCCTATTGCTCTCATAAATTCTCATTTGATGTTCATTTTGTTTATTTACTTTTTGATTGACACATAATATTTGCACATATTTATGAGGTACAATGTTATGTTTTGATTATGTAAAGTTTTCTTCTGAAAATGGCCACGTCTATTCAGATGCACAGGTTGATTTCTGCTCTTTTCTTTCAGTTACCTCCAACTTGTCAGCTCTTCTTTGCTCTTCATGCCCATCAACCTTGACATTCTACTGACAAATCACTGGTTCAGAGTCATCAAGGTCAAGCATGCAAATGACTTCCTCCAATGCAGATCATATTTTGCTTCAACCAAATGCCTAGAGGGACTTCAAGAGCAAGTTAATTTCTTAGTTTGGTATTTGTGGTGCCAATTTAAGTGTGACCAATCGATGGCTGTAGTTGGCAGGGATCTTCCTGTCCCCGACTATTTATCTACCACCCCATTTGCATCGACTTTACTTGAAACCAAGGCCATATTCTGCTCTCACTTTTCTGGGGTTTGAAAAAGTCAGAAGAAAATTTAATTCTGTTTCTTTCTTATCTCCCCTAACTTTTAACAGTGTGGTCATTATTTCATTCACATTTTGGGTAGTTGCTAGGTCTTGACATTTTTCACTGCCTTATGAAGCCAGTAGTGGTTGCTCATATGCAGACATATTGGAAATGTCCTCCCAGGGAGTAAAAGCAGCCTAGATGTATATTTTCCTTTTTACTTCTCTGCAATCAGATTTTCACTCACACCACAAACAAATATCAACTTGAATTAAAGACTTAAACATGAATCCTGAAATTTTAAAATTCCTAGTGGGGAAAAGCATAAAGGAAAAGTTGAACTGCATTGGTCTGGGCAATCATTCCTTGGATACGACCCTAAAGCATGAGCAACAAAAGCAAAAATACACAAATGGAGTTGCACTGAACTAAAAAGCTTCTGCACAGCAAAGGAAAGAATCGATAGAGTGAAACCCCACATATTGGGAGAAAATATTCACAAATCACGCATCTGATCATAAACTAATATCAAAAACAAAGAAGGAACTCAAACAACTCAATAGTAAGAAAAAATAACCAATTTTAAAAATGTACCTGAGTAGACATTTCTTAAAAGATATATAAATGGCCAACAGCTATATGAAAAAATGTTCAACTTCACTAAGCATCAGGAAATTAAAAGCACAATGAGATATTACCTCAGACCTATTAGAATGACTTATCGATAATATGGAAGATACGTGTTGGCAAAGATATACAGAAAAGGGAACACTGATGTGCTGTTAATGGTAATTAGTACATCTGTTGTTGAAAACTTGATGGAGTATCCTCAAAAAGTTAAGAATAGCACTACCATGCGATCTAGCAATTCCACTTCTGTGTAGATATGCAAAGTATTTGAAATCAGTACGTGACCTGCAACTCATTGCAGCATTATCCACAATTGCCAGCCTAGGATGAATGATGAATGGATAAATGGATGAATTGGATAAAGAGAATGTGGATACATACAAAATGGAACACGAGTCAGCCTTAAAAAAGAAGGAAATCCTGTCATTTGTGAAAATGCACATGAACTTGGAGGATAGGCTGAGTAAAATAAGCCAGACACAGAAAGACAAAGACTTCACAAGCTCACTTACAAATGAAATCTAAAATGTCACACTCACAGAAGTAAAGAGCACAGAGGTAGTTCCAGGAGGTTGGAGGTGGGGAAGAGAAGGATAAAAGTTTCAATCAGACAGGAGCAATAAGTTTCAGTGATCTATGGCTATGTTAGTCTCCTGCTGTGGGAAAATACCGGAGAAAGTCAACTTGTAGAAGGGAAAATTTATTTTGACTCACAATTTCAGAGATTTCAGTTCTTGGTGAGCAGTCTCCATTGCTTTGGGCCTGAGGTGAGGCAGAACATCGTGGAGAAAGGGTGTGGTGGAGGAAAACTGCTGAACTCAAGACTACCAGGGAGGAGAGAGAAAAAGAGGGGGAGGGTCTGGGGAAAACAGACCCTTTAAAGGCACGGCCAGTGATCCACCTCTTTCCAGGAGACTCCCAGTTTCCACCATGGCCCAATAGTGCCACCAGTTAGGGACAGAGCTTTCAAAACTTGAATCTTGGAGGAGGTGGGGGGGTCATTCCAGATCCAAATTATAATAATTGTGTAGCATGGTTACTATAATTAATAATAACTTACATTTCAAAATTTCTGAAGAGTTGATTTTTACATGTTCTTATCACAAAGTAAGTATGTACGATGATGGATTTGTTAATTTACTTGATTTAAGAGTTTTGCAGTGTATAAATATATGGGAACCACAATGTATAAATATATGGAAATACTACATTGTATCACATAAATATATGCAATTATGATATGTTAACTTAAAAAAGCCTCTTAACACAGGGACAATATGTCAGGAAATAAATGACTTCAGCATATGTAAATATGTTAGAAATGTTTTAACGCAGTAATTCATTTCCCTAGTAACTGAGAAATACAAAAACATAACACAAGTAGTTTTTATTTGATATTTCAGTTGAAAGTAGCTCATGAATCCAACACGACCCACATATAAAGAGCACAAGTAAAATTCAACCAAAAATGCAGAAAATGAAAAATAAAGTTGGCATTTATCTTTTATTGTAGAGTTAGCGTTGAATTGCTATTAAGGTGGAGATATCTATTTATATTTATCTATCTAATCCAGCAATATCTGATTATTAGACATAGATTGAGATTAGTATCCATCAATATCTTCACCTTAACAGCAGTGGGATGCTAACACAATAGTAAGAAAAAATGCCATCCATATTTACAGGGAAAGCCTGAGTCCTGAGAAGTAAAAGAGAAATTAAGCCACAGTCTGCCTGTTTCTTCCCTAAGGGAATCTTTCCAATGTATACCTAAATGAGCAACCATCCCTCTCTGTTTCTGTCTCTATATTTCTATCTATACCTCTGCCTCTACCTCTGTCTCTATCTGAAGCTGGCTAGCTGTTCACCAAAACTCCTTCTTTTTTATCTTAGTTTCATAAGTAAACTGTCTCTACCTTGGAGTTAGGAGGGACCATGCAACTAACTGACTTCTGGCCCATATGACACAGTGAATGTGAGCCACCACCAAAATCTTGCTCATAGATTTCTCCCATGTATTGCCATCTATGCTCTTTTCTCTTTTGCCACTTTGAACTTGGAGACCTTCAAAGCACATGTGAAGAAGACTCACATTCACAAGAAGTCAGGATCTTGTTCTCCCACCTCTTGGGAGAGCTTCAACCTTTTTCCAGAAATATCTGTGGGCTTCAGGTATACATGACGTTCAGCCACTGAGATCTGTGGGTGTATCCATTGTGGCCAGTGTTTTAGATTATTCCCGTTTCTAGAAGAGGAATGGTCAAAATTATCCCTCTATCATTGGAAAGATAAAGTTGCAGCAGGGCAAATGGATTTGACAGAGCCTACACATAAATAACAGAAAATAATATAAAGGAGGAAGGTGCAGAGTCAGGTCTCCAGGCACATAAAAACTCTTTAAAAGGAAGAAATGCAACGAGATCAGGTGGGTTGTGTGCACTGAATACATTTTCCTAAGATATTTGGATTGGGGTTCATGGGCTCTAGTCTGGGTGGTCTAAGAAGGGCCTTGATTATGAGGACAGTGTTGCTTGAATAATTTTCTGATTTTGACAGTACAAGACCCAACTTTAATGAGAGTAAAGATGGCTTATTTTATACAAGTATTTTTTCTCAGATGCTTAAGGAAATAAATCCAAACTTTCAAAATCTGGAAACTAGATTCATTCCTTTTCAGGTGGAAGAATCTCACAAGGCTCAGAGTTTCAGGGAGAAATCAGAAAACCTGAGAAATAGATGATGACTTCTGCTTGCTTTGGTTCCTCTGCTTCAACATCTGCTTCTAGCCACACCTTGTCCTCCTGTCTAGTGGTATAATCATGGCACCAGAAACATTCATATATTCTTTTGTGGAGAGCTCATGCTTTCCCAAGACTCGGTTGTGGTTCTTCATCAACCCAACCTTCATCTTGCCCTGGTGAAGCTCCACATCAAAGCTGAAAGGATAATTTCCAGGCTTCCTGCAGATTAAGACTCCCATGGCCTCCTTGGAGCCCCTCTGGGCATTTTTCAGGACCTCCATGAAGACGACAGGCTGGGAATGTGGAGGAAGCCTTCCGCTGAGGCTCACACCGAAGGCTGACCTCTCTCCGCAGGGGCATTTTACACTGCACCTTTAGTCCTGGAACCCTGGCATACCCACCTGTCCTAGGAGGAACGCAGACACATCTATGAGAGGCTGCTGCCTCCATGGGAGCACGGACCCTCCGGAATGCCCTCCTGGGGTCAGGGGTTCACATGCTGAATTTGAGAGTCACGCTCTCCAGGTTCTGTGTGTACCCCAATATCTCAGAGTGGCAATCCCTATTCTAGTTCTACTGAGGTCATCAGAGATCTCAATGCAAGGTACTACAGAAGGCAAGACCTGCTGTTTTCCCTTCCCCACAGCAGACCTCCCAAGGGTGCTATGCCATACTGTAGAGCACTGAGCACCCCAGGACCATTTTGGCTTTGCGTAATGGGACCTTTGTCCAGAGTTCAGAAACCCAGCTTATCACCCACCAGCTACCCTCATCCCTTCCCACAAGGGTTTTCATTGACTTTTATCTGAGCAAGCTGTACATCAATCAAAATGATTATACTAGTTTATGCCAACCTCCTATGGGGATTAAGTTAACTGCCTTGACTAAGAGAGTGAACTTCAGGCTTATACAAGAAATAAGTAGAGGTACTACCTTATCACTTATGAGCTGTTTTTTTACTCAAGTTCCTGATTTTAAGGATCTCTTTTCTCAACTGCACACAACATCTCTTTTAATTGTCTATTCCTGAAGTAGCATTACATGCTGTATTAGTTGTTGTGATCAGTACTATTGGCCTCTGAATTTGGAATTATGATCTTTGTCCCCTGAAAAATCTTAGGAAAATCTGATAATAAAAGAATGGTGATCAATCTTCACATCATCATTTTTCTGAGATGTCCCCCCTCTGCTCATGTGGGTCTGCCATTTACCTAATAACAACAGCCTTGCATTTAAGATATTTTTATTCCCCCGAGGACAAGTGAACCACAGGATCACTAAACCTAAGTCCCTTTGATCCTAGAATAGGAACCCATGGAGGCTCAGTGATGATAATAGCTGCATAAGAAACTTTTCAAAAGGTGTGCGACTGTTTCCAGGGACCCTTTTTGCAGTCTCATTTAGGTGCCAGCAGCAATGCATGACACCCTCTCACCGTGCAAGTTCTAGGACTCCGGCATGCATCAGAACCACGTGGGGGCTTGCTCCAACACAGATTGCTCATCTTAGAGTTTTTCATAGCAGACCTGGGGTGGAGACTAAAATTTGATTTTATAAGACTATTTCAGGCGATGCTGCTGCTGGTGGTCTGCAGACAACCCTTAAAGAAACTTGTCCCTGACTCTTCCACCAGTAACCTGTCTGGCAATGGCAAGCGGCACGTTAGGAATCTGGTATCACCAGTGAGTAGGATCTAGGTGAATCTAGAATATGAGTGTACACAGGGCTTCCTGGGCACCAGCTTCCCCTAATGCATGGATTTGGCTCAGACATTATTATAATCAAGCGCACATCTTCTCACAAGCATGCTATGCTACTCAGCCCTTCTGAGCTCTTTCTCTCCTCTTTAACTAGAAAAGCTGTCCTGATCCACGATTCCACCTCTGTAGCTATGAATCTTCTTGGTATCTCCTCTACCTTGACTTACCCTTCCAGAGCAGCATTGCCTTCGATCACCACCTGAGCCTGCAACTGGACCAGATTTCATAGTCTTCATAAGATCTGTGGTTGGGCTAATGAGCATTCTTCCAAAGAAACCCTATGTGGAGCAAATGCTGGACCAAGATTTCTTTCCTCCATTTTTTCTATTTTTTCTTGCTCCTACTAGTCCTATGAAGACCATGACATTCCCACCCAAAGGATGAGAGGGAAGGGAAATTAAGAAGCAGAAGAAAAGGCTTTCTTACCTTGGAGACCTGGGGGACAAGGAAGCCCTCTGGTCCAGGAATTCCTGGAGGTCCTGAAGGTCCTGGAAGACCTGGAGGTCCAGAGCAGCCTAGCTGATCAGTGAAGACATTCACCATGAGAACGGATATGGCCAATCTCCGCACATCTAGAACAAGAAGCAAAGAAGAGGTATTTGCTCAACAATCTGTGTGGGTAGAATTAAAGGTCAGTCGATCAAAATGACTTCATATATGCTTGGCTTCAAATGACAGCGGTGCCACTTACCAGTTTGTGGAGTATGTTAAACCCTGCGGTGTATCTGGACCTTTTTGTTAACTTCTCTATTGTGAAACACCACACTGGAATCCAGTTATGGCTGTATTCAAGATTGTTAATCTCTGTTCTTACCCATCCCTTTATCAACTGCACATAATACCTAAGAAATAATGTTGACTATCAAATGAATTATCATTAACACAAGCTACTAGTTATTGCCTGTTATGCTCAGGATACAATGCCAGAAACATTATTTCATCAAATTTTTATTAAAGTTTGGCAAGAGATGAGTTCTTAACCTATAGCTACAGATAAGGGAATTGAGATCCAAACATTTTTAATGATCAATGCCAAACCAGAGAACTAGAAAGAATAAGAGGTAGGATTTGAGTCCTAGCCTGAGTCCAGACCATTATTCCAGTGAATTTTAAGTAAATTAATGTGTGTTCATAATTCTGATTTTTTTATACCTCAAGGTGCTGAGTCAGAGGTTTATAAATTTTGCTTGTCTCTGTTTTGTTCTTTTCTCAACCAAGCCTTGTATTTAAAAAGAGAACATAAAGTAGGCTAGACTGGAATTCATTCCCATGTTTTCCTATTCAGAGCAGAAGCCCCCAAAATAATGTGAAGAAAACATTGGGGTTATCAACATTATCAACATTGGTGTTTCAGGTCCCTATTAAGACTGGCTATTTCCAATCCACCCCCTCCCAGGGACTGGAAAATTGGACCCCACCTTCCTTTCTCTTGTATCAGGTCCCTACTGGTCATTCTTAGGTGGGAAGACTGAGTTCCCTTGGTGTGGCTTCTCCCAGAGCCAAGGGTTCCTGTGTTGCTTAGCTCAGGAGCCTGATGCTTGGGTCCCTGTCAGGGCTTCACTGTAGCAAGAACTTTTTAAATGGTCTGCAATCATTTCTTCAATAGTGAAATATTTTTATGCTGTTCAACCTAGGTTCATAGCAAGGTCAATGTTTAACCAAAAGCAGAACCTGAGGTCACCTGCCATGACTCTTTCCAAACTTTGGACTAGGAAGATACTAACATCTTGGTCAAACCCAGACTTTCCATCTGTGACAGTAAAACCCAACCTCTAAGGACAGAGGACTGCAGTTAGAGAGGAGGAGTCAGTTCAAGAGACATATTGCACATATTGCACAGCACAGTTGACAATATATTGAATTGTTTTTTTTTTTTTTTTTTTTTTTTTTTTTTTTTGCAGTGCTGGGGATTGAATCCAAGGCTTTTTGCTTACAAGGCAAGCACTCTACCAACTGAGCTATCTCCTCAGCTTGAATTCTTAAAAGCTGTGGAGAGTGGATGTTAAGGCTCTCACAACAAAAATAACCATGAGAGGTGACACTTTTTTTGGTTGTGTTTATTTGATGTTTTTTTGTGGTGCTCAAGATGTAATTTGAAGCCCCATACGTGCACTCTGCCACTGAGCCATGTTCCCAACCTCAATGCATTTAGTCACACAATGTATATATACTTCAAAACTCATTGTTCACAAAGAACACACACAATGTGGGCTATCCACTTTTTAAAAATTAAAATGTTTTAAACAAAAGAATGTGCCTTTCCTTGCTCTCCTACTGTTTTCTGAGTACTTATTTGCTGTATCCAATCTCAGAGTCATCAAGGTATAGCATGCAAGTGACTTCCTCCAAAGCAGATCATATTTTGCTTCAGCCAAATGTGTAGAAGGACTTCAAGAGCAACTTAATTTCTTAGTTTGGTATCTGTGATGCCAATTTAAGTGGGACCAATCGATGGCTGTAGTTGGGCAGTGAAACCATTTCCCTGGATAATAAATCTTTACAAACAGAAGAACTTCTCTGGGCACAGCAGCAACTCATCATTGGACAAACCACCACCATTATTTGAAGGCCAATGTGTGATACATAAAAATTAGTGTTGTTAAAATGAGAAAATCACACAAGAAAAACATCTTCCCAGCTGTCATTGCTCCTCATACATCATCTCTTTAAATCCTTACTAAACACTGCTATGACCGGTGACCTAGAACATTAATTGGCTGTCATTGGTTGCAAATCCATTGTGCAGTACCAAACATGACTCTGTTCTCAGTGCATTATCTATTATTAGCAGATGAATCCAGAAGCTTGATCAGTCTCAGGTTCAAACTTGTTGACAACACAACGGCTGGTATTATATGTCTGTTTCTTTGTGACGTTAGCAGGTACTGATGCTAGATGCCTACAGCCATTAAATTGCTGTTTTAAAGTAGTGATATTCTAATTCTATAAATTCTTTTCCACTGGTTAGTTGGGACATTTTTATAAAAGAGACTTTATGACTTATCTACTATTATTTTTTTATCCAGGAGTAAAATTAATACAAGAAAGAATAAATGGTTATTTTTTCCTTTTATTTTTCAGTTTCATTGATTTCCTTTCATCCTCCAAAGTTCAAATTAATTCAATAAATACCTAGAAGCATAATTGTTGGATTGCATAGTTGAGATTATGTTTCACTTTATAAACGCCAAACTGTCTTCCAAAGTAGGTATCATTGCATTTCCACCAGCAATGAATGAGAATTGCTTTGCTCTGCATCCCTGGCAGAAATTGAACTATTTTTCTTATTTTAGCTATTCTGATATGTACTCACTGGCACTTTACTTTGCAATTCCTTCTGACAAATGATGATGTACGTCTTTGTATATGATTATGTGCCATCTACACAACTTCCTTGTGGGGTGTCTGTTTAGATACGTTGCTCACATTTTGAGTGGGTTGTTTATTTTCTTCTGGAGTTATTTCCTTGTATATTTTGTCAAACATGTACTTTTTCAATATTTTCCTTCCGTCTATGACTGTACTTTTGATTCTTTGAACAGCATCTTTTATAAGCAGAAGTTTTTAATTTTAATAAAGTTCAACCTATTTTTTGTCTTTCATGGGTTATGATTTTGCTACCAAACCAAAGTTGCTTAGATTATCTCCTATATTTTCTTCTGGAATTTTCTAATTTTGCATTTCTTGTAATCCATTTTGAAGTAATTTTGTTGAAAGGTATGGGGTCGGTGTTAGGTTCATTTTCTACGTAAAACACCCAATTATCTAGCATGGTTAGTTGAGTTGCTTTAGAATTTCTCCTTCTATAGATACTTTACCATGCTGTTTACTGTAGCTTTATATAAATCCCAAAATCCAGGAGCCGTGTCCTCCAACTTTGCTCTTCTTTAGTACTGTATTGACCATTCTAGTTCATTCATGTTCCCACATACATTTTAGGTCCATCTGTTGATATCCATAAAATAGTTGCTGATAGTTACATTTTAAGTTGGTATTGTATTGAATTTATGTACCAAATTGGGAAGAATTGAGTCTACCAATCTATGAACCTAGAATATACCTTCTTTGATTTTTTATTGGAATTTCATTTAACTGCTTTCCTTGTGTACATCAAATACAAATTTTGTTAGATTTGTACTTGAGTATCTCATTTTTGATGCCATGGTTAAATACCATTTTTAAAAATCTTCCAATTCCAATTGTTCTTTGCTGGAACATAGGAAAGCAACAGACTTTGCATGTTACTCTTGTGTCATGCAATCTTCCTATATTCGCTCGCTGGTTCCAGAAATTTTGTGGGTTTTTTTTTTATTTAGTTGGGGGGGAGAATTCCTACATCGACTATCATGTCATCTGTGAACAAAGTTAATTTCCTTTCTTCTTTCCCAATCTCTCTTCCCTTTCTTGTCTTTTTGAACCAGGCAGGCCTTCCCATACAATGATGAATAGGAGTGGTGAAAAGCGACCTTTTTACCGACCTGAGGAAGAGAGCATATTCAGATTTTCACCAGTAAGTCTAAGATTAGCTGTAGCTTTTATCTGCAGGGTTTTATTATCAGGTTGAGTCAGCTCCCTACTATTTCTGGTTTTGCTCTGATACTCTGTTGACATTGAACATTGGGAGTGAGGTCTACTGGATGAGCGGGGACAGTGACCATGTAAGAGGCAAGGTTCAGGTGTTCGGAGACGGAGCCTTGACCTATGTAAAGGGTGGTCGCTATGAATGACAATTGCTGCAACTTTTCTCTGGTTAAAATCCAACCAGGACACCCAGCCTCAGGAAAGACCAGAAGACCTAATGTTCAGAGAATTCAGTTCAGCACAACATGCAACCTTAAGTTTCACAATCAAACCAAGTGAGACCTAAAGAGGTGAGAGGTCCATTTCCAGTAGGCTTCTGCCCACCGTGTCTGAGAGCCTGAGTGAAGAGGAAGAGCTCTCTCCACGGGAGCTGTTGGTAAGCACACCCACCACTTGTAACTACGATAATGAGATCTTGTAATTCATCACTGCTTTGCATTACCCTGTCTCTTGCTTTCCATGCAAAAGCATTTTTTCACTGAATTAAATCTAGGAGACCAAGTACCCATAACTCTGCCAGAGGTGCAGGTTTTCTTTCTCCCTTAGCACTCATGAAAATGGGTAAGGATGGAAGCCAGTATTGAATTGACTCTCAGTTATACAAATTAATCACGAGGAATTATAACAAAAGTCAGTGGTGAGAAATCCCACATGCGTGGTTTTGGAATGTATGTTAACTTTAATACTCTAACGTGCACACCTAAAACCAGGAGCAGGATGTACCCAGCTGTACTTGCAAATCGGCCTCCCTTTCTCTATGTTCCATCAGTTCTGCCCAGATTGTTCATCTCTCGGTCTCAGTGTTCCTGTGCCTCATCCTAGGTTGGATGGTTTGTTTGTTTATCTCTAAACTAAATAATTCCATGTCTCCCTCTCACACATTTTATCACCACCTCCCACCTGTTCTCTCCTTCCTACCCTCAATAAGATATGGAAGTGCATTATACATTACATTTATTGTATCCAGTTTAAAAACCAAAGCCACTGTGTATTTTTTCATTTCTCTGCCTGCTATCCTTTCTCTCCTTAATTCTTTCTTTCTTCCTCCCACATTAGATCACAGAATATTGAAGGATAGTGGAGTGAAACAGACATTATTACCTCAGGTGCACGTATGACTGCATGAACGATGCGATCCTGCAATATGTAGAATCAGGAAAATGAGAGATTACACTCTATTTATGTATGCTCTATCAAAATGTCTAAATGCATTCCACTGTGCTGGGGTCCAGCCCTAGCAGTGGTTGGGGGTCCTAGGTGGATGGGAGGTGTCGGCGCGGTGGAGAAACAGCACACAGAGACACCAAGTGTTCTGAGGTTGAATCTGAATCTTTATTGTTCACAGAATCTTTTTGTATGTTTTTTCTTTGGTATTAATTACATCATTTCATGGTTAATACAAGAAAATATTAAGTAAAAAATCTTCAAGAGTATAATTAATGATCTTATTCAAGAAACATGTTCTTACTGTACGATAGCTTAAATTAAAAAAAAACGAACCTAGTTCCCAGCAAGGTAGAGGGCACCATGCTCCGTTTAGTTTTAATTTGCCTGAAAGAATACATCATTAAGTTTCTAGAGAAGTTACCCTTTCCAAGAACGCTAATGATAGTTATTAACAGTGGAAAGTTTTTGTTATTACTAACAGAGAATAGAGGAATCAGCTTATAGTTAATTTATTCTATTTCATGTACTCAATAGTGGACTAAAACTCTATTTTGATCTTTAAAGAACTAGACATAGGAAGAATACAAATTGTACTTATGATTAACCTATTTATTTTTTATTAAGTGGGAAAAAATATCCTTAAACTTAATCATAGACACTAAGAAAGCAATGAAGACCAAACACCACATCAAAGCTCAGAGGAATACACTTTCATATATAACTTTTAGAGAATTTGTATACTAAAAGAAATCACAGGCTCCTTACAAATTTGAGCAAATCATAATTGCTTATTTATGATTTCATCTAAGTATTAATATTAAACTTTATTTAAGTTATTTTGTGTCCCAGCACCATGAAATCTTCCCAGTACTCTCTATAATCTGAATCTAAGGCTATATTGATTATTAGTATTAAAGGAAACTGTACATGGAGACATGCCATGCCTATGGCCCCCAAGAGGGAGGATGATCTTCCAACAGAACCCTGTCAAGTGCTGGAGCGGCAGGAAATAGATGTGACACTACTGTTACTGTCATGTACAACTAATTAGAACAAATAAAATTTTAAAAATTAAAAGAAAAAGATAGTACCTTACATGAATTACTAAAATGAAATAGGAAAGTATAATCAGGTAAAAATTAGGAGGAGACAAAGACAAATAAAAGGAAAAACCATGGTAAATGGTTGCGTAACAAGTGGACACACCTATTGATTTTGAAAGTTTTAGTTGGAAATTTGACCTGAAATTCCTGAGGGGCAAAATAAAACAGAAAGCATTAGCCCTCAAGCAATTCATATTGCCTGAGTGGGAAACATATTTTCTTTAGGGATTTGCAATTTGAACAGGAAGAAATCATTTCCAAGGGTTTATAATTTCAATGGTGGTTTTCTTTTCTAGTCAGTTGCAGTATCGTTACAATACATGTTGAGGACAATGTTATAATACACAAGGAGAAGCAAGTAAATTTACCCTTCGTTGTTACTGGGCAGTCTGCATTGAATTACTTTTTGTGTGCCAGTATTTTGAATGTGCTTGAATGGTGGATGGGGAGGTGTGGACTACCTCTTCCTTTTTTTTATGGTGCTGGGGATGGATACCTCAGGCACACTAGGCAAATGCTCTACCACCAAGCTACATCCCCAGTCTGTGGACCATATTTTAGACTAAACATATAAAGCATTGACCACTAATTTCCATTTAAGTCCATAATTAAGTGAAAGCAAAACTCACCCTGGAGTCAAGAGAAGAATATTCCAGAACAAGCCCCATCTTCTAAAACAGTGTTAAAGAAGTTCAACTACTTTTCCTTTGTGGACCTCAAATTTTTCCTTCTTTCCTATGAAGAATGCAAAATGAAAACCCTCCCAACTTCACAGACAGGTTGAAAAAAATTATAATTATGAACTATGTGTCTGAACACTGGGGATTTTCTCAGAACTGTGTTAAAATCATCTTGAGATGACCCAAGGCCTCCATGTCAGAAATTGATAACTTTTTGTGGTAAAGTTATCCCGGGCTCACATCTGTATTCTCCACCCCCCCTTAGAAGGTAGAGAGTAGGGGAAAGGGCCCAAGAGGGAATGTACAGAAGCAGATGTGCCCCACATCGGGGTGGGCACTTTGATCATACCACACTCCAGCTTCTAAGCAGTTCTGTGATATTAGCTGAACTTTGTAGCACCACTGTCTAGAGAGGGCAGAGTGTGCAAGTCATTCCCGGCAACTCCACCTTTGGGATGTGTCAGAACTAAGGTGTGTGAAACCATGTCCATCTGAACTTGAGAAACAAATTCTCAGATTATTCTAGTATTAAGGTTTTTTCTACTTACTTTCTTAGACTGGTTTACTTGACTTACCATTTTGCAAAACATCACCAGTATGAGAAATTTTAAGACTAATTATATTGCCAGGAATATAATTACAATTTTTTTTTTTTTTTTTTTTTTTGTGGTGCTGGGGATCGAACCCAAGGCCTTGTGCTTGCAAGGCAAGCACTCTACCGACTGAGCTATCTCCCCAGCCCCAGGAAAATAATTGATAACTTATCGTCTACTGCAAGAGTTAGATGATGCAGAAATTAAACTTTCAAACTAACACTTCAGACTCCTTTGCTACCACAGCTGAGATATCATAAAAGTTTTTTTAAATAGGGCCCTTTGTGTTACATATTTCTTTTTGATTAATTTTTGTTGGTGCACTATAGTATCATAATAGTGGTATTCATTGTGGTTTATTCACACATGCATGTAACATAAAATTTCATCAATGAATGAAGTTTTGCAGTGAACCTGGAGGACCAGTCTGCTATGGTAGGGACAATTTCCTCTACAATTTGTATTTATTGGTAGCCTATTTTATCCACCTTAAGTCCATATATAGGCTTTGATCATGTTGCTTTATGTGTGGGAATAAAATGATGCAATCAATGAAAATTCCTACAACCTACATACATTCATGAGAGAAGCAAAGACCAGAGCTCCCTACGGTGAGACTCAGGCTTTGTCTTCACCATGATGGCTGTTATTAAATATCCCTAAAACTCCATGCTACTCCCTTAGCTGGGTGTAGACGTGAAAACTGAGGGGAAGGAAACCAGGAAGTTTCCCTATGGACATACCTGTCCTGCTCACTTTTATCTGAGGTTTTCACTAGGACCTGTTCCCCATTCAGCAATCAGTTGCATAAAGATTGAAACTTGGGAAGAGAATCTTGAGAACAGAAAATAATGTTCACGTTTTTAAATGAATGGGTGGTAGGATTTTTCAGGGATAGAAAAATAAGTTCCTTGCCAATGACTGTCCTAGTAGTTCAGCACATTAGGAAAAAAATGACAGTCAATGGATTAAACTGAAAAGCAGTTTGGAGAAAAATAAAATGGTTAGGGTCTACCTCAGTCTTTGAATTCATTCTCTAAAGTAAAAGCACATTCCATTTCCTAAATACTTACAGCTACTGTAACAGCACATAATGTAGACAAATGGCTGGATTGCGGAGTAGCTCAAGAAGTGTCCAACATCCTTCCTGACCGGAAGAAGCCTGTGGAAGCTGCCTATCTGCATAACAGCAGCCCAGCATCATAAAACCAGAAACACACTGACTCACCAATCTGAAGGGAGACTGGGGACACTCTACTCCAGACTATAGGTCTTGGGTCAGCTTAAAAAGTTGTGCTCAAACTTAACCAGTATGGGACCCAGGCTGAAGGGACAGCAGCTGGACACAAACCAGTACATGATATTTACCATCACAATGATCATTTCTACCCTATGAGTTTGACAAAAGCAAGTCACATAACTAACCCTCAAGTTGAGGGACAGAGAAGAACTCTGCTCAAGATGAGGCTGTGGAATGGGTGTGAATGTAAGAAAGGATGGAGACCTACAATCAGTAATTCGCCCTACCTCAGAGACCAGCATGCAGATGAAATGCCCTCTGGTGTCTTACCTAATGAGTAGAAACAACAGAGAAGTAAGTCAGAAGTGGTATATGCATATTCTTTAAAAGAACAGGGAAATTTCCTAGGAATGAATGACATGGAAATGGGGTTTGACAAAATAAAAACCTTTGTTTTTTTTGATCAGGGAGATATAGGGCAGGTATACAGATATTTCTCTTCAGTGGTATTTCCAGCAACCCTAAAGCCTAAGTAAGAGGACCCTATATATCTTATCATTATGACCAGCACCAGTTACTCAAATGTGGTTGCCAGATGATTTCCTGGCTATCAGAAGCATGAATTAGAAAGGACAATATTGGACAATGTATAAAAGATCAGGCTTGTCTGTGCGCCACCTAGAGGGCATCTGGAGAGGGTGCAGCAGCCTAGGATGATGCCCTTGAAACTTTCCCCCCTTCTCTGGCCCAGTAACCGCACTGATGTGAAGGGTCAGAGGAACATATACATGGGAGTGGGAGAGGTTGTGTCTCTTTGACAATATCAGGAACACAATCCCTCAAGAACAATGGCATTTTCCTCCAATCTGTGTGAACTTTTCCTGGTAACCCTCTGCTCGAGGCTTCTGGATTTTGGTCATGCCTATCCCATCAGCCCTGGCTATTTCAACATTAAAGGAAATTCTGAACCCTGTGAACCTCAAGGTCCCCCAGGACCTATAGGAGCAACTGGTCCATGAGGTGAGCTTATTTCCCTGTGTTTCCTGGACATTCCTTTCCCTCTTTGGTTGTAGTGTTTGTAGACCCATTCGAACTCCCCAGTGACCTTGGTAATCAATATGGTTGAAGCAAGACGTTTCTTTTCAATGACTCTGGGCTGTTCCTCAGCTCTTGACTGTATGTCAGAATGTCAAATCCTCAACCTACAGTTACTGAATCAGAGATTTGGTAATAGATTAAATAGCCTAAGTGTTTAAGACGTTCCACCCAGGATATTTGCTATACCGCTGGGTCAGAGACCCCAAATACAACTCTGGTTGGTATCCACACATGACATGGTAAGGCATTTTAGTTAGCTTTTTCTTCGCTGTGACCAAAATACCCCACAAGAACAGTTTAGATGAGGAGAATTTTATTTTGGCTTATGGTTTCAGAGGTCTCACTCCATAGATGGCCAACTCCATAGCTCTGGACCAGAAGAAAGGCAGAACATCGTGGAGAAGGATATGATGGAGGGAAGCAGTGCAGGACATGGTAATCAGGACCCAGAGAAGAAGAGCTCTGCTCACCAGGGACAAAGTATAAACCCCAAAGTTACACCCCCAGTGACCTACCACCTCCAGCCACCTACCTGCCTCCTGCTATAGCCCAGCAATCCATATCATTGGATTGATGCACTGATTGGGTTAAGGCTTTCATAATCCAATGATTTCACCTCTAAACTTTCTTGCATTGTCTCACACATGAGCTTTTGGGGGACACTTCATATCTTAACCATAACAAAGGAATGAAGACAAAAACATGCAATAACTGGGAGGATGAGGCAGGAGGATCTCAAGTTCAAAGCCAGCCTCAGCAACTTAAAATAAAATATAAAAAGGGCTGGGGGTATTGCTCAGTGGTTAAATGCCCTGGGTTCATCCCTGGCCACCCCCGCAAATGCGCTAAGTTCATTCAGTTTATAAAAACTTGGAAGAAGTGTGAGGAGCCTGCATGCACCCTAACCCTTGCCGTTCTGCTGTGGAGCAAGTGGGGCTGGAGGAGTTTACTTGTCCAAGAGAGGGACTGTATTTGCATACTGCTGTTTATAGCCGGTTAAAGCACTTGCGATTTCTGCTTTGTAAGGGAAAAATCAGGCAAATATAGACATTGCAAATATTCAATCAGATACACAGTCAACTCTGTAACAAGAGGTGCTTGCCAACTAGAGAACTGGGATTGTTAGGCTGGAGCTTAGTGAGAACTCAGACACCCACATTGCAGCTCTGAGCTAGAGAAGTGGCGTGTTATCACTAGTATTAACTTTTAAGCTGGAATTGGCCAAGTGAGATAAATTCCAAATTGAGATCAAATGGATTCAGGTGGTAGGAAAAGTCATACGATTGCACACATGTGCACACGCACACACGAGTACTTGCAAGCACCTCACTCACAAGCAGACGTGATATGAAAAATAGCTCACTGTAAACATTTAAAGGCAAAATCTACATTGCTAAATTAGGAGGAATGGTATCAGGGTGTGCCTGATTAAATTTATAGTGTCGTAGGAGACATGCACCTATACTTATTTTGTTCATCAATTTTAAGTTCAATTATGCATTGAGGGAAATAACTTCACACTCTCTTGCAAACTGGGACTGAACAGGGGCACTTTACTACTGAGCTACAGCCCCAGTCCTTTATATTTTTATTTTGAGATAGGTCTCACCAAATTGCTGAGGGTCTTGCTAAGTTGCTGAGGCTGTCCTTGAACTTGTGATCCTTCTGCCTCAGCTTCCTGAGTTGCTGGGATTACAGACCTGTGCTACAGCACCCAACCATAACTATATACTCTTTTTTTTAAAAATTATTTTATTGTAAACAAATGGGATACATGTTGTTTCTCTGTTGTACATGGCGTAAAGGTATACCATTTGTGTAATCATAAATTTACATAGGGTAATGCTGTTTGATTCATTTTGTTATTTTTTTCCCTTCCCCCCACCCCTCCCACCCCTATTTTCCCTCTGTACAGTCCTTCCTTCCTCCATTATTGCCCCCCTCCCTAACCCTAACTCTAACCCTAACACTAACCCCCCCACCCCCCATTATGTGTCATCATCCACTTATTAGCGATATCATTCGTCCTTTGTTTTCTTGAGATTGGCTTATCTCACTTAGCATGATATTCTCCAATTTCATCCATTTGCCTGCAAATGCCATAATTTTATCATTCTTTATGGCTGAGTAATATTCCATTGTATATATATACCACAGTTTCTTTATCCATTCATCAATTGAAGTACATCTAAGTTGGTTCCACAATCTGGCTATTGTGAACTGAGCAGCTATGAACATTGATGTGGCTGTATCTCTGTAATATGCTGATTTTAAGTCCTTTGGGTATAGGCCAAGGAGTGGGATAGCTGGGTCAAATGGTGGTTCCATTCCAAGTTTTCTAAGGAGTCTCCACACTGCTTTCCAGAGTGGCTGCACTAATTTGCAGCCCCACCAGCAATGTATGAGTGTACCTTTCTCCCCACATCCTCGCCAACACCTGTTGTTGCTTGTATTCTTGATAATCGCCATTCTAATTGGGGTGAGATGGAATCTTAGGGTGGTTTTGATTTGCATTTCTCTTATTACTAGAGATGTTGAACATTTTTCCATATGTTTGTTGATTGCTTGTAGATCTTCTTCTGTGAAGTGTCTATTCATTTCCTTAGCCCATTTGTCGATTGGATTATTTGCATTCTTGGTGTAGAGTATCGCGTCCCCTCTGGCCGCAGAGAGAGACACGACAAATGTCTGAAGCTTTGGAAGTTTATTGTGCACAGTTCCTCTCCTACGCTTCTCTTACCCCTAGCTTCTGCGCACTCCCAGCTTCCCTTCTCCCAGCTTCTTCCAGCTCCCGCGTACTCCCTGCTTCCAGCTCAGCTCCAGCCTCTGCCGCCGCCGCAGCCGCTTCTTCCGCTTCTTCCGTCCTCCCTACTCTCCCACCCACCAGGCTTATATACACTTCAACCAATCAGGGGAGAGTACACGAGATAAACGCGGACAGCTGCAGGCACAGGATGGGTACATGAGGGGGGCATGCTCTAGTCACATCGTTAACTAGCCAATCATTGGAATTCGCTGGTTGTTTACTGTATAGCTGGCCGCTTTTGGCTCAGCGTCAGGCGCCATCTTGACCATGCCTAAGGCTGGGGGCCCTAGAAACCCCGACAGATCCCCCTTCTTTAATATTAAACTAAGGCTCGGGACCGTGTCTGTCTTAGGCTGAGTGGTCAGCATATGTCCTTACCCGTCATCAGAGCCTGCAGAGCATGCTGCAGCTCCTGTCTTAGGTCGGTACACAGCCACCTCCTTCATTACCCGTCTTTGACTACCGATCCAGCATCAAGAGCCATACTAATGGGGGGCTGTCGGCCTTTAGGGCGGTCATGGCCTGATGAAAGATAATTTGATCTCTCTATTGGCTAGCTTGCAGATGCATGCCAAAACGAATGAAGAGAAGAAGGCCAAGGCAGAGGAATACCACCATAGCTCCTAAGCTTGCCCGCTGTTTGACAAATCTATAAACAGAAGAAAAACCATATAGCCATATTAAATACGGAAACAATATACATCCCAATGGAGTTACAATATGGGCAACACAAAACAGCTCTCAGGGAATAAACGCATCCCAGTCCCAAAAGTTCTTGCAAGGTATCCACTTGTTCTTATAATGAGTTCATTCTCTGATAGAGTCTCTATGGTCTGTAAGGCTGCAGCTGCATTCTCGGCCGAATGATCGTTGTTATGGTTGTGTCAATGCTGCTACTGCAAGGACTGTGATGACAATGATCACGGCTGTTGCAATGTCAAAGCATCTTCTGTTTCTTGATAATAGCACTGGCAATTCTATATCTGCAACAGAAACTAGGACTGGTAGGAAGATAGAAATGTGCAAATTGCACAGGTGGCAAAAGAACCATTCCAGCATTGTGAGAGATAGGACACAGTTAGTGAACAGTTAAGAGGTGTTATTAGAAATGTTAGTTGGTAGAAACATAAAAAAGAGGAGGAAATACACAAGCTGACGTGAGAGGAAAAGCAACATCATAGCTAGGGTCAGCAGAACGAGTTGCTCTACTCTGGGTCTGATTTGTAGTATGATTCCAACGGCAAAGTGCAGAAATTCCTCCTGTTAAAGCAAAGAAAGGCTAGAAATATCTTTGTCACCAAAACAGCACGACCTGAAAAATCATCAGTAGAATTGACAGGCTTGTAGAGAAATTGGTGAAAAGCAAGAAAAGGAAGGATAAAAAATATGTTAGTCAGAAATGAAAAATATGGCCAGGCTAACAATGGCCCATAGGTTCCGGGTTTGCCTTTCCGTCTGAGTTTTTGTTATTGGAGGAAGGCTCAGACTCGTCATTGCGAGGAGGAGCAGCATCACTTGCATGCTGTAAAACTCTGATTAGCCTTTCTGGAATCCAGACTGGAGTCTGTTGATCCTGTGGGAAAATACAAACAGACCCTCGGACCCAACGAAGGACTGGATCTGGTCCTTTCCAACAACCTGTCAGGATATCTTTCCATTTTGCCCATACTTGAGGAGTATTATGGGGATTATAATGTCGATCAGCTGCAGAATGGCCGTCCCTATCCAGAGTTAAGAAATTTAGAATGAAAAGAACTAAATTAAGTTTATCTTTAGGAGACTTGTAGGAGGCTCCTATTCCCCCTTTTTGTTTATTTAGACAATTTTTTAAAGTAAGATGTGCTCTTTCCACAATGCCCTGTCCCTGAGGATTATAGGGGATGCCAGTGACTAATTGGATGTTAAATGTTTGTAAAAACAACTGGAAGCTTTTGGAAGTATAAGCAGGACCATTATCTGTTTTAATAACTTTAGGTATGCCCCAGCCAGCAAATGCTTGTAGGCAGTGTTGAATGACATCTTTTACCTTTTCTCCAAAATGAGCGGAAGCCATAATGACCCCTGAAGCAGTGTCTACTGACACATGTACATACTTAACAGTACCAAATTCAGAAATATGGGTTACATCCATCTGCCAAATATGACCAGGCAGCAGTCCCCTGGGGTTAACTCCAAAGGATTGTACTGGGATTAAAGGAGCACAATGTTGACAATTTTTTACTATTTGTCGAGCCATACATTTAGATATAGGAAATTTTCTGCTCAAAGTAGTGGAATTTACATGAAATTTTTCATGAAAGAGTTTTGCCTGTTCCTCCATGGAAAAAACAAAAATTGATTTGGTGGCCATATCTACCAAGTCATTAGCATTGGCCAAAGGTCCTGGTAAATTAGAATGAGCTCTAATATGTCCTACATAGAATAGATGTTTACGCTGCAGGATAAGGTTTTGTAGCGTTGTAAAATAAGAAGCTACCGTGGACATGGAAGAAATATGGGGTACCGTTTCAAGAACCTGTAAAGCGTTAACGATATATAAGCTATCAGATAGAAGATTGAATGGCTGATTATCTGCTAATTTAAAGGCTAATATTACAGCTGCAAGTTCAGTAACCTGTGCGGAGTTGGGTGGAACTATTATGGTGTGAAGTTGTTTACCGATAAGTACTGCACCTACTCCATTTTTGGAGCCATCAGTAAAAATGGTTATACAGTCTTTAAGAGGCTGGACACTAGTCACTTTTGGAAAAACTATGGGAGTATTTTTACAGAATTGAATCCAGGGATGTTGGGGATAATGGTTATCGAACTGAGCTGAAGTGGAACAATATAATACTGACCAATCATCATCATTATTAATTAGCCATTTAATTTGCTGAGTGGAATAAGGAGTTATAATAATAGACGGATGGATTCCAAAAACAGTAATGCAAGATTCTATTCCCTTGAATATTACCTGAGCAATAGCTTGGGGATATGATTGCAATGTTTTAGCCGGAGAGCTAGGGAGATTTATACTTTGCAGAGGTCCTCCTTGCCAAACTATGCCAAAAGGGGTATGCTTCTCTGAGATTATGATTAAACTTAATGGTTGAGTAGGATCACAACGATCAACGTAACACTGCTGAAGTCTATTCTCTACTAGCTGTAAGGATATCCGTGCTTCGGGAGTAAGTTTCCTAGGGGAATTCAAGTCAGGATTACCTTTTAATATATCGAATAAAGGTTTTAATTCCCCTGTGGATAATTTTAAATAGGATCTGATCCAGTTAATGTCACCTAAGAGTTTCTGAAAATCGTTCAAGGTATTCAATTGATCTGTCCTGATGGTCAACCTTGTTGGTCTGACTGTAGTAGCAGTGAGCCTTGTACCCAGATATTCTTGGATCTCCTCTAATTGTAATTTTTCAGGGGCTATCGTTAGTCCTCTCTTTTCTAATGCTTGAGTTATAAATTGTAATGCTTCTAACAAAACTTCTTTTTCTGGATGGCAAATAAGTATGTCGTCCATATAGTGATAAATCAACAATCTCTTAAACTTTTGTCTAGTAGTTGTTAACGCTTTATCTACGTATATTTGACATATAGTAGGACTGTTAGCCATACCTTGAGGCAACACAGTCCATTCGAATCTCTGGTCAGGCTGAGTGTGATTAAGAGAGGGCAAAGTAAAGGCAAATCTCCAGCAATCATTTTTGTGTAAGGGTATAGAGAAAAAGCAATCTTTTAAATCCAGAATAATAGTAGGCCAATTTTTTGGTAGTGCAGTGACAAGAGGGAGTCCACATTGGATGGGTCCCATAGGGTACATTTGTTCGTTTATGGCTCTTAAAACATGTAATAACCTCCATTTTCCTGATTTTTTCTTTGTTAAGAATATTGGAGTATTCCAAGGAGAGGTAGAATGTTGTAAATGACCTGCTTGTACCTGCTCTTGTACTAACTTATGAGCTGCCTCTAGCTTTTCTTTTGTTAGGGGCCACTGTGGAATCCAGCGAGGCTTATCATCTTTCCATATTATAGGGATTGATGGTTATCAGTGGCCCCTAGGAAAAACCCAATCCATGAGAATCATTTTTTGGTGGAGGTAAAGGCAGTGGTTGGGTAGATCCTTGGCTATGTCTTCCTAATCCTTTTTTATCATCATAATTCATATTTTGTAACATATTTCTTACAGGAGTCCCTTGGTAAATCTGGTCAGTGGTGAGTTTCATATCCATTTGCTGCAGGACGTCTCGTCCCCATAGGCCAACAGGAACACCACAGACACATGGCTGAAATATTCCTGTGTGTCCCTCTGTATCTTTCCACGATAATGAGGAAGCACTTTGATTGGGGTTTTCTGCTACTCCTAAGCCTCTCAAGCTCTGAGCTGCTGTGATCAATGGCCAGTGCTTTGGCCAGACCATTGCGCTAATAATACTTTTGTCTGCTCCCGTATCTAATAAACCTGTAAATTCCATATTTCCCACTTTTAATTTTAGGAGGGGCCTCTGTTCCATATCCATAGTAAGGTTTATTAAAGTGGTTCCTGTTGATCCAAAACCTCCTTGTCTTTTATTTGTATTTTTACTGGGCCACAAAGAATGTTGACTGGGCAATATAAGCATTTGTGCAATGCGATCCCCTGGAGAGATGACCGTAATTCCTTTTGGTGAAGAGACCAAGGCTTTTATTTGTCCAGTGAAATCAGGATCAATAACCCCTGGGTGTACTATAAGTCCTTTTAGTGTTGAGGAACCTCTACCTAGTAATAGTCCTACA
Source organism: Sciurus carolinensis (assembly GCF_902686445.1). Taxonomy (NCBI): domain Eukaryota; kingdom Metazoa; phylum Chordata; class Mammalia; order Rodentia; family Sciuridae; genus Sciurus; species Sciurus carolinensis. The sequence goes on along the minus strand of NC_062216.1, from coordinate 163,320,220 downwards.
CTGTTCTGTGGGATTTTTTCATGCCAATCAGTATCAATCATCTGCACCCCCATATCTGGGGTTAGTATGAGTCTGGAGGTGGCACAGATGTCCAATCCGGCACTTCCTGAGGTGGCTCTGCGCTCCCCTTCTCTGTGGGAGGATACCACCGTCGGGGAACTTGTTGAATTACCCCGTATATTTGTTGCGGGCCCCGGGGAGGGCCCTGTCTCCCATTTTTTTGAAGTTCAGGATTCGACCCTAGGAAATTATCCTCCCTATCTCTAATAGGCTGACAGGCACTATTCCGATGACTTCCTCTTCTGCATCTTGGACATAGCCCTGGGGCATAAGGTGTAACAGATTTTACTATAGCTATCTCTTATCTTTTGTTAGGGCATTATCTCCTTGCTGCTGATTTTGTGCATCTATTGAAACGTATTGGTCTTCTCCTATTAGCATTTCAACATTTCTATCGGGAAACCTTGCCACTATGTTTCTGCAAGCAGTTTCAACAGCTATTTCTTGCCACTGAGCTTCTCCAATTAGACATTGTTCTCCAGATAACACTGCTCTGCATACCTGTTTCCAAATAGTCTTAACTGCCTCTTTAAAGTTTTTCTAATGGTTGATGGTATCTCCATTTACTCCTCAAATACAGGCAGGTTCTACAGATTTTGAAGCTCTTTTTATTAGGCTTAGGTTTCTCCTACCTTTTCCCCTTGTTCTTAAGTTTTCACTACCACTTGGTTATTTATTTTTTGGGGGTTCTTTATGTTAGACTTAGTTCCCTTTTTTCCCTTGTTCTTAGATTTTTTGAGCAATTATTTTCTAGGTCACCACCACTCAATTTTTCCTCACTTCATTCTCTTTAAGCGTTCTTTTCTGTTACTATTAAATCCTGTTCATGAAGATCCCCCTTGTGGCACACTAAGCAGCTTTTCTTACTTAGCTGTTTTTTTTCCCTTTAATGGCGTCCCATTGTTTTTTAATAGTTCCCTGAGGGGTTGCTGCATTCAGACCCTATTGTTACTAATTTGAATAGCTTTAGTTTTGGCAATTACAATAACAAACAGTGGCCTAGCTGCCAGGAGCAACGAGATTACTGAAAGGAAAACTATCAAGTGCGCATTAAAATTTTTATAGCGGCTTTTCACGTACTATCTAATTGGACCGCTTCAAACGTGTTTCTACTTTCACTTTAATTAGACCGCGTTCCACGCGTCAGGACCGCTGATGGCGTGTCCCGATACCCCCCCGACCCGCGTTCCACGCGTCAGAACCCCGATACCTTTCAACCCGCGTTCTACGCGTCAGGACCGCTGATGGCGCGTCCCGATACCCGCGTTCTACGCATCAGGATCCCGATACCTTTCAACCGGACCGCACTCCGCGTGTCCCCAGGACCGCCAATGGCGCATCCTGACACCCTTTAACTTTTTTATAACTGGTTTAACTTGTATACAAAAAAAATTTTTTTCAAATATCTTACCTTGTTTTCTTTTATAAGGCCTTCATCCTCCCGGGTTTCGGTACCAGTTATCGCGTCCCCTCTGGCCGCAGAGAGAGACACGACAAATGTCTGAAGCTTTGGAAGTTTATTGTGCACAGTTCCTCTCCTACGCTTCTCTTACCCCTAGCTTCTGCGCACTCCCAGCTTCCCTTCTCCCAGCTTCTTCCAGCTCCCGCGTACTCCCTGCTTCCAGCTCAGCTCCAGCCTCTGCCGCCGCCTTCGCCGCTTCTTCCGCTTCTTCCGTCCCCCCTACTCTCCCACCCACCAGGCTTATATACACTTCAACCAATCAGGGGAGAGTACACGAGATAAACGCGGACAGCTGCAGGCACAGGATGGGTACACGAGGGGGGCATGCTCTAGTCACATCGTTAACTAGCCAATCATTGGAATTCGCTGGTTGTTTACTGTATAGCTGGCCGCTTTTGGCTCAGCGTCAGGCGCCATCTTGACCATGCCTAAGGCTGGGGGCCCTAGAAACCCCGACAGTAGAGTTTTTTGAGCTCTTTATAGATTCTGGAGATTAGTGCTCTATCTGAAGTATGATTGGCAAAGATTTTCTCCCACTCTGTAGGCTCTTTCTTCGCATTTCTGATAGTTTCCTTTGCTGAGAGAAAGCTTTTTAGTTTGAATCTATCCCAGTTATTGATTCTTGCTTTTATTTCTTGTGCTATGGGAGTCCTGTTGAGGAAGTCTGGTCCTAAGCCGACATGTTGAAGCTCTGGACCTACTTTTTCTTCTATAATCTGCAGGGTCTCTGGTCTGATTCCGAGGTCCTTAATCCATTTTGAGTTTAGTTTCATGCATGGTGAGAGATATGGGTTTAGTTTCATTCTGTTGCATATGGATTTCCAATTCTCCCAGCACCATTTGTTGAAGAGGCTATCTTTTCTCCATTGCATGTTTTTGGCCCCTTTGTCTAGTATGAGAAAATTGTATTTATTTGGGTTTGTGTCCGTGTCCTCTATTCTGTACCATTGATCTACCTTTCTATTTTGGTACCAATACCATGCCGTTTTTGTTACTATTGCTTTGTAGTAGAGTTGAAGATCTGGTATTGCGATACTCCCTGCTTCACTCTTTCTGCTAAGGATTGCTTTAGCTATTCTTGGTTTCTTATTCTTCCAGATGAATTTCATAATTGCTTGTTCTATTTCTGTAAGGTATGTCATTGGGATTTTAATTGGAATTGCATTGAATCTGTATAGCACTTTTGTAGTATGGCCATTTTGACAATATTAATTCTTCCTATCCAAGAACATGGGAGATCTTTCCATCTTCTGAGGTTTTCTTTAATTTCTTTCTTTAGTGTTCTGCAGTTCTCACTGTAGAGGTCTTTCACCTCTTTTGTGAGATTGATTCCCAATTATTTTATTTTTTTCGATGCTATTGTGAATGGGGTAGTTTTCCTAATTTCTCTTTCTGAAGATTCATCACTTATGTATAAAAATGCCTTAGATTTATGTGCATTGATCTTATATCCTGCTACTTTACTGAATTCACTTATGAGATCTAAAAGTTTTCTGGTGGAATTTCCTGACTATATACTCTTAAAAAATACTTTTGATGGTGTTCACATAATTAAGTTTATAAGTCAAGATAATCAGCTTGAAAAAGTTAGCTTTAAAAAAAATCCTTTGAACAGCACTTCAGTAGACAAACTCCAGCAAATATTGTTATTGTCATGCTCACTGTGGCTGCACGTATTTTACGTTAGAGCCACATAGTGATTCCTAAGACATCAGGGGCAGGATGGAGCATGGAAAGATATCAATTTCCACTTGACTCTGAGCACCTTCTCTGAAAACTGGACGACTTGAGGGACAAGCTGATCCCTGGGGCAGCGGTTTTCATCAGACTGACTTGTGTACATCACTAAGTCAGGTTCCTAAGTCCCTTATCCACAGATGCAGATGCAGCAGAAACAATGTATCCAGGGCATTGGTGAGGTTTGAGAGGCACCGGTCACTAATGCATTCACGGGTTCCTGTGCCATTGATCTGTACCGTTTAGTCATGGTGCAATATGATTTTTTTTTCCTACAGAAAGTGGTTTTTAGTTATAAGTCTTATAGTAAAGAAAACATGTGCTTCTGCCTGAAAGATACGTTAGACAATTCAAGAACGTATTCCTCCAGAATACATATTTTGCGTGTTACGGACAAGCCTGGTATGTCAATAAGGTACAGCCCCCGTGAAGGGGAAGGTATTGAGGAAGGATTACAATTCAGCGTGGTAAAAGTTGTGATCAACATAAACATGGGATACCACTATCTCCAGAGCCAGGAGGACAGGACGTCTCTAAATCCATGGCAGGAGGGAAAACTTCCTGGAAAGGGTTTAATTTCAATCTTTAAGGGTAAGTAGAATGTAACTAAAAGGGGTGGATGGGAGACAGAGAGATATATGTCAATCATCAAGTGCACAAGTTCAAAACTCCTCTTCCCTCTGCCTACATGTCTTGGCGTACAGGACCTCCAGGGAGACCAGGAACGGCAGGATGACGAGGCCATCCTGGAGACATCGAACAGGGCCCATCGCCACCCAAGTCTGCCTTTCTGTGAAGCTGAGTGAGTGTCTTCCAGAGCCCTTCCAGCGCACCATGTTCAAGGAGTCTCTGTGCAATCAGGAGGACCACTGTAAGGTGACTCCTGGAGAGTTCAGCCGTGCCAACCGCGGTACATACCATTTTGGCTTTGACCTTGGACTGCTTCAGAGTTCTGTGAAGATAAGACTCGTGAGGAATGGCATCCAGATCAGAGAGAAGCAAGCCCAAGCCAATGGGATTACAAGCCAAGGTCTAAACATGCAATGGGGACTGTCAATATGGTCCTGGAGAAGGGGGACAAAGTCTGACTGGAATCCAAGCTGAATGGAGCAGATTCTGAAAAGGGCGTCACGAAATATGTGTTCTTGGGTATTTGCTTGATGGAAATTAAGTTGGCTTGAGCTCCTCCATCCCTCCTGTAAGTCTGAATTAGTGAGCAAAATTTCCCATTTCACACGCTACTCTAAAAACTTCAGAGTTCTCAGTTGAATAAATCAAATTTAACAAGAAACGTGGAAATGATAAAGTCAGTTTGCAAATAGCATAATCCCACCACCGTAACAGACCTGACTGGGGTGGGGGGGGGCTTTCAAGAAGCCAGAGTAAAGGATAGGAGCCCAGTGAATGTGATTATTGGGAAGAAATTCCCACTGAATTTTCAGGAAGCCAGAGCCTTGTTCTGTCTCCTTGCTCGCCCCAGGTTTACTAAGGGTGCCGTCTGTGAGATGAATTTCCTTGCAGAGGTAGGGAAGTCCTTCAAACTCTAAAGAAAATGTGAATGCCTGACATCTGTTCCTTTCCTAGGAGGCTAGCTCCGTGGGTGGAGGGGAAGAGGACTCTAAGTGCGATTAAGGGAGGGTATGCACCATTGCCATGGGCTGAACTGGACACCCCCTCTTCCAAGTTCCATGCAGAAACCCAGCCCCTAAGGTGACCGTATCTGGACACAGGGTCTCGGGAAGATTTAAGGTGAGACGAGGTCGTGAGATGGGGGCCCTGTGCCAGTGAGCTTTTCATTATCATGATCTGAATACCCAACCCGAAGAGCTCAAGGGGGAATGATTTATTTTGGCTCATGGTTTCAGAGGATTTAGTCCAGGGTTAGCTGACGCTAAGGTGGACACATCATGGCAGAAGGGTATAGCTCCTGGCAGCCGGGAAGCAGAGAGAGGGAGAAAGGGACTGAGAAGAGACAAACCCTTAAAGGGCACCCCCACCCCCACCGCCATCTACTTCCTCAGCTAGGCCCCACCTCCCAGTATCCATTTGGCTGTCCCGGATGGTGGATGAGGTCAGAGTTCTCACAACCCAGTCATCGTCTAAAAGTCCCAGCTCTGCACCTTGCTGGGTTCGAGACCATGCTTCCAACACCTGAGCTTTTGGGGACATTCCAGATTTGAACTGCACCTGACCCCACATGGACTGTGGCCTTATAAAAGAAGACATGAGAGGACACAACAGGAAGGAACCATCATCAAGCCAGGAGGAAAGACTTCACCAAGAACCAACTCGGTTGGCACCTGAATCTTGGGCTCCCCAGCCTCCAAAGTTATAATGCATTTCTATTGTTTCAACCACCCAGTCTATGATTTTTGTTCTAACCATAGCTTTCCAAGACAACCTTCCAAACTTGCTACCTACCTAGTTCGTTTCCATTTTACCTTTCTTCCTTGCTTTGGTACTGAGACAACTCCAACTTTGTTCGCGGTAGCATTGAACCCAATTAAAATGCCCAGCCCCCCACCTCAACCTCATTCTCTCTTAGTGCCACTAGTTTTGGTGTCTTTTAGTGTTGACAGTCACTAACAAGAGCTGCTGGGAGTCTCTTCCCATGGGGACTCAGCTGGACGGGTTCTTCGGCTCTTGGCTTTGTGCTTTGTCTTTTCCCTTGGTTGGTCTGCAGATGATAACAACAGGAGCAGCAGCAAGTATGTTTTGATCATGAGAACTAAAGCCCAATACTAAAAAGGTTTCTTTTTAAACCATGAAACGTGAAAGCTGCACATGAATATCAGTACAATATAAATTATAAAATTAATGTTACAATTACATAACATAATGTTTATATATATAATGTATATATAATAATTATATATTAAATAAATGTCTATTTTATATATAATAATTATATAAACATAATAATATTTATCTAACATTCAGGTCAGTTAGCCAAAATTTCATTACACACCAAAAGTATCTTATATCCTCCATCTGAAAGATGATTGGGGCATGAATATAGGGACAACTTGGCTCTTTGATGACCTCTTTGAACAACTGTTCCAGCCCTGGATTTCCACCTTTAGACATTATGTTGATCAGTTTTCCATTGTTATGAAAAGATGCCAGAGATAAAGTGCCTTAAAAGGAACAAAAGGATTTTTTGCTTTGTTTTGTTTTTGGCTCATGGCTTCCGAGGTTTCAGTCCATGGGTGGTTGGCTCTGTTCTTCTTGGCCCAAGGCAGAACACTATGCGGGGCGCGGTGCAGGCGGGGAACAAAGGTGGGGCAAAGCTGCTCACTTTATGGTGGCCAGGAAATGAAGAGAGAGACGGAGAGGGACCAGGGTTCCATATCCCTGTGCACACCCCAATGACCCCACTTCTTTCCACTGGGTTCCATCTTCTAAAGGTTTCACACCTCCCAATAGCACCACAGGCTGGCGACCCAACATTCAGTACACAGGCTTGTTCTTCCCCTGTACCCAAAGACTCACACCCATCTCTTAATGCAAAATGTATTTAATCCATCTCTAAGAGTTTCCCAAATCTTAGCTCTTCCAGTGTTGCTCACAGGTCCATATCTGAAGTCTTCCCTGAGACTCAAGGCAAACTCTTAGCTGTGAGCCTCCATAAGAATAAAAAAGCAGGTTATATACTTCCAGGCTACAATGGCACAGGGCACACTTTCCCATTTCAAGTGGGAATAATAGGAAAATAATAAGGAGGAATCGGATCAAAGCAAGATGGACAACCAGCTGGTCATACGTTAAATTGTGTAGTTCCATATCCAGCATGGGTGGGGGCAGGTACATGATGGCAGGATGTGGGCCCAAGGGTTGAACAGCCCCCTGTGGCTTTGATGGCTCCAGCCCACATGGCCACTCACACGAGCGAGCTCTTCTCACTGCCTGAAGCATCTCCAAGCAGGTATTCCTAGTTTCTAGCATCTTAATTTTCCTGGAACCTTTACTACAGCTTCAGGTTCACTCTCACAGGTTCATGTTGCCCCAGCAGGGGCTTCTTGCAGAGTCTCTGACCCTGCACACACTGCCTGAACTTCCAGCCTCTGAAATCCTGGAGGAAGTCTCCACGACCCCCCAACTCTCACTTCAGTATGCCTGCAAATCCAGCACCCCATGCACGACCCCAAGGTCTACCCCCAGTGAGCACTCTGCAGGGCCTGTGTGAATCATGACTACAGCAGACCCCAAGTGCTAGGAAATGAGTCACAGGGAAAAGCCTCTCTAGGTGGCTCTGTGGGCATGCAGTTCTTTGGGGCTCTCTTCTCAAAAGAAACTCTTTTTGAAACGAGTTTACACTTGTCTGCTTTTGAGACTGGGATGGGTGAGGTCTTGCTGATTCCTGAGATGCCTTCAAGGCATCTTTCTCACTGTCCTGATGTAAAGTACTTGGCTTCTTTTAATGGTGCCAATCTCTTTAGCAACTGTACCTTCCTTGGCAGCACCTTTACATATGCTCCTTTTTCAGTCAACTGCAAACTTTCCAAATTTTTTCACTCTGTTTCTTTTTGCTCCTGATTTTCATAATACATTTGGCTTAAAGTCAGTCAGTAATACCCACGCTGCTGCTAAATGCTCTTCTGCCTTGAAATTTCCACTGCCAGACAGACAATTCTGTCATCTTTAAGCTCAGCCTCCCACATAGTCACAGGGCATGGGTGTAATGCAGCCAAACTCTTTTAAACAGTGTAAAAATGATGGCATGTTGTCCAATTCCCGGTAGAGTCCTTATTACCATCTGAAACCTCATTTCGACTGCCTGCATTTCTATCAGCATCTGGTCTTCTGATCTTTCACCATAATTTCCCATTAAGTTCTACTCAGAACATTCTAGGCTTTCTCTAGTCTGCTCCTCCAAACTTTTCAAAACTCCTCCCACATAACCAGTTCCAAAGGCTCCTCCATGTCATTTCAGGCATAGTCACAGCAACCACCTACTCCTTGGTACCAATTTTCTGCATTAGTCAGCTTTCCATTATTGTAACAAAATACCTGAGATAATCAACTTAAAAGAAGAAAGTTTAGTTTGACTCACAGTTTTGGAGGTTTCAGTCCACAGTCAGTCAGTTGACTTATTATTTGGTGTCTACAGTGAGGCAGTACCTCATGGTAGGAGAACATGGTGGAGCAAAGCTGCTGACCTCATAGCAGCTGGAAAGCAAAGAGAGAGATCAAAGAAAGGCCAGGGTACCAATATCTCCTTCAAGGGCACATGTGCAATCACCTAATTTTGTTGTACTAGGGCACACCTCCCAAAGCTTCCACCCCCTCCCTGCAGCACCTTGAACTGGGGACTAAGCTTCCCACATCTGGGCTTTGGGGAACATTGAAGATCCACACCACAGCAGTTTCTTTAAGAAAGAACCTTGCAACACTGCCAATATTGTTAATATTTCTCCTAGCATTTCAAAGGAACCTGTGGCTTTTTATGATTATACTCTCAAAAAAGGAAAATAATCAGACTTTTTGTGAATTATTTAACACTATCTCTAAACTGAAACTAATTCCAGGACACCCAAAATGTCACTGTGGTCCCCCAGTCAGAGTTGGGACTTATGGAGACCAGATAGTCAAGTTTAAGCTTAGATCCTTTGTAGAGTGGGTCCAGTGAAGTCCCAATCCAATCATGTGATTATTTCCCAAGTTCTGGAAAACACAATTGGAATAAATATACTAAGAAAATTGTAGGGTCCCCATATTGGTTCCCTGACCTATGAATTGAGGACTTCTATTGTAAGAAAGGTCAAAAGGAAGCCATTAGAACTGCCTCTCACTAGGAAAATAGTAAATCAAAAGCAATACAACATTCTTGGGAAGAATTTTAGAGATTAGTGCTGTCATCAAGGACTTGAAAGGTGTAGAAGGGTTGGTTCTCACTACATCACACTCGAATATCTATTTGACCTGTGCGGAAGAAAGATGGATCTCAGAGAACACCAATGGATTATTGTAAGTTCACTCAGGTGGTGACTCCAATTGCAGCTACTATATTAGATGTGACTTCATTCTTGAGCACAGTAAACCATCTCCTGGTACCTGGGATGCACTTATTGATCTGGAAAATGCCTTTTTCTTCATCCCTGTAATAGGGCCTACTAGAAGCAGTTTGCATTCAGTTGGTGAGGAAAGCAATACACCTTCACTGTCCTACCTCAGAGGTAGGTAAACTCTCAAGCCCTGCATCACAGTTCAGTTCACAGAGGTCTTAATCATCTTTCCCCATAAGCTATTATCCTGGCCCATTGTACTGATGACTTCATTCTTCACTTTGGCTGATGTAACAAAATACCACAGACTTATCATCTTGTTAATGCAACAGAAATTTGTTTTCCCGCTGTTGTGGAAGCTAGAAGTCTATGAGCAAGGTGCCAACCAATTTGTTTCTGATGAGGGTTCTCTTCTTGTTTGCAGATGATTGTCTTCTCTCTCCTCACACAACTCTTCTTTGGTGTGTGCATACAGAGAGGGAGTAAGATCTTGGTGTCTCTTCTTATAGAGACATTAATTCTATGAGCTAGAACCCCAAAATATGACATCATTTAATCTTAATTACTTCCATAAAGTTCCTATCTCCAAATAAAGACACACTGGGAGTTAGGGCTTCAACCTATGAATTGTAGGTAGGAAAGAGGAACATAATCTTCCATCCCAAACAAGAGCATTATGCCAACTGGGTAATGAGCCAGAAATGGGAACTACCCTATTTTTTGATAAGATAATTGTGTTCCAAAGGATGGAAAAGAAATACAATAGAAGTCATGGGCCTTCTACCTCAGTGAGATTTCCAGGTGTCCATTAGTGTGGGACCTCATGAAATATCCCTTCTAAAGTGAGGGATCTCACATCTGCCCCTCCTATAACTAAAAAGAAGGTACAGCATCTAGTAGACTTCTTTAGATTTTGGAGGCAACACATTCCCTATTTGGACCATTTACCGCATGACTGGATAAATTATTATGAGTTGAACCCTGGGCAAGAGAAGGCTCCACAACAGGTTCAGGGAGTCATGTGAGCTTCTCCGTCACTTGAGCCACATGACTTATCAGATACAATAGTTTCTGAGGTGTCAGGGATTGACACAGCAGGTAAAGGGTCACAACTAGATGAGGTCTTGTTCAGGACAAAGAAAATGTGGAATAGGTAGTGAAAGAAAATAGTTATAAATACCAGTTATTATCCCATGACTGGGTACAGACATTACAACTATAGTACTTCTGAGTATTTCTTCCTTCCTTTTAATAAGGACATTTTCATGTTTATAGAAATATAATATGGATGGGCCTCACAAACAGATAAATGGACGAAATAAGGATACTCACTACAACACACAAGGGTATTGTATGTTGACTATCCACAGGATGAATCACAAGTATGAATTTTACAGGAATAGAAATCCAAAATATATTAGCCATTAAAAAAACACATATACATAAATAAACCATGAGTTTTCCTCACATATATTTTCAGAAGTATAGAAATAGATGACATGATCCTTTCCTGTCACAGTGCAGTCTCCTGAGAGGAAGAAGATGAGACACATTTATCACGGGGTGGTGGAGAAAAACCAACAGCACTTTGAATAGAGCCCCTCGAGATATGTGAATAGTTCTCTGAACATAGGCAGCGAGTGGATTGGAAATAAGACAGAAAGCACACGGGAAGAAAGGCGGGACTCGGTGGACCAACCGAACTCCTGATTGGAGAAAGACTGGCCACGAACAAGCTCTGCACGTTTATTATATAGGTTTAAACATCAAAAGGGTTTATTGTGAGAAAACTTCATCAAGATAAACAAAAACAAGGTTGTAAGCAGGAACAGCCCTCTTGAAATCGTAACAGCTAGCACCTTATCTCTTCTACCTTCATCGTTCAAATCCAAGGCTATTGATCCAATAAATTCTGTAAGGCACAGAACCCCCTCTGAGCAGGATGTCCCCAGCGACCGAGCAGCCTCACATTGGCCCGTTTCCATCGAGAGTTCTCACAAGGGCATCACCTCTGCCTTGGGATGGTTCAAATAAACCTGTGATTCATTTGCTGCTCCTGACAACTTTTCATGTCATCTCATATTCAAAGTCCTCCAGCAATATTTGCATTTTAGGAACGTTTATGCTTTCCCAAGATCTAGGCCAATCCTCTGAAATACAGTTCAACAAATGACCAGTTCACCAAGTGTGCCAACCACTGAGCTGGCTTTCGTCAAACTAACTGGGTGCATTGGCATGACTCCCTTCTCCCGTCTGCTCACCTTCTCTAAGCTTATGCTCCTAGCTGGTTTTATAATAGGGTGAGTTATCCTTGGCCAAGGGTAACTTGACCAAGAAGACATTTCTGTGCCCCTGGTTAACATCCCCAAGATGACCTGGGTACTTGGTGATGCCCCAGAACTCACCTGAGCTCCAAATACGGCTTCACACATCACTTTCCTGAAGTTAAGGAGATAGCACATTCAAAGGACACCGTAACTTCAAAGTTGTGGGCCTTAAAGTTTTTAGTCCTAAATGTAACCTTAAGCATCTTTCTCAGGTTATCTGAGGTAAAGATAACATCATCATCATCATCATCAACATCAACATCATCACTTCTTTCTAGACCTGGAAATTACATTCCTCTGAACCCTGATCTCTATATCATTTTGGATTAGAGTTCAACACAGTATTGGAGGGTGGAAGTGAAACTGCTGCCTGTCATTTCCAAAAGTTCCTAGAATCTGTGTACAGAAGCAGCACAGGTGTCTCCAAGAGCTCGTGCTGGGGAATGCGGCAGTGAGTAGGGAGATCCCAGGCCTTGCTCATTGGGAGAATGAGCTTGTTGTGTTTCTCTGATCTGCCACCTGCAGCTGTCACGACCTGATTCCTGAGGTCTTCCCCCATTTGTATAAACCCAATTCCTCTCCTGAATGCTGCCCAGTCTGGAAGAATCACTGCCCAGTCCACTGTCTGAGTGCAGGCTGATTGAACTTCATTGCGTCAGCAGGTTGCTGGTTCCCAGGTCATTTCCCAGTCAAGAATGCTCCCATCTCCCTTCGCTTTAGCCCAAGTCCAACTGGTTTGTGTCCTTAAAGAGAAAAGGAAGTCCACTTTCCATCTCCAGTGAAGAAAAAGAGCACAGAATTGATAAAATACTCAGAGAAATCATGCCTGAAATTTCCCCAAATTTGGCAGAAGATGTAAACCTCCAGATTCAGGAAGCTGAGCAAACTCCTAAAATGAATCTAAGCCTCAGAAAACCTACACCCACTCCTCTCATAACCAAATTTATGAAAATTGAAAACGAGGGGAGAATTATGAAAGCAGCTGATATGAAAGACCACATTGCTGTGGGGAGGTGTCAACTGGACCCACGGAAGACGCTTCAGACTCCCCCAATCTAGACCAGAAGTGCCATGTTTCTACAAGGGTTGAAAGACAAGAACTCTCAACGCAGCATTCTTTACCCTCCAAAAATGTCGAGGAATGAAGGTGATGTAAAGATATTCTCCAGTGAGTGAAGCAGACATTGTTAACTCATGCACAGGAATGACGTGTGATCCTGCAGTAGGTACAATCAGGGAAATGAGAGCTTGCACTCCATTTACACAGGGTCTATCCAAATGTATAAATGCTCTCTACTATCACGTACAACTAATTAGAACAGACAAGATTTAAAAATTCAAAATTTAAAACAGTCTGCAATGAAATAAATCTAAGTGTATTTGTCACCAGCTGAGTTCTATTTAAAAAATTAACACAGTTCTTTTGAACAAAAATGATGTGAGAAGGAAACTTGGAGCAATAAAAATGCAAGAACAACAGACCAGATAAACACCGGTAAATATAATAGACCATCCTTCTCCTCTTGAGTTTCCTTAAATTGCTCTCTAGTTGAAAGCAAAATTATAATATTAAGTAACATAGTTCTCATTACATGAAAAGAAAATGTTTAAGATAATCAAATTGTAAATTGAGGAGAATAAAGGAAGCTTAATGATGGTAATATTCCTACTGTTCACTTGAAGTTGTAAATGTCGGTAGCCTTAGACTGTGATGTGATACTGTGATTGCTGGAACAACCACTAAAAATATCCAAAAAATTATCAAACATACTACAAATAAAGCAAGATGGAATATTGAAAATGTTCAAGTAACTCACAGGAAGGCATAAAATAGAAGCAGAGAACAAACAACGAAATGAGTAAATCCTAACAGTAATTACATTAAATGTAAGTAATCTGAACACCGCAATTAAAATGTAGAGTTGATTTAAAAATAACCTAGCTACATGCTGTCTACAAGCTTTAAAATCATTAATACTATTATATTTAAACATAGTACTAGAGGTAAGTTAAAAATAAGTGACTAAACTGTGTGTGGTGGCACATGCCTGTGATCCCAGCGGCTCAGGAGGCTGAGGCAGGAGGATCATGACTTCAAAGTCATTCTCAGCAATTTAGTGAGGCCCTAAGCAACTTTTCGAGACCCTGCCTCTAAATAAAATCTATAGAAGGGCTGGGATGTGGCTTAGTGATTAAGTGCCCCTGGGTTCAATTCCTGGTACCAAAAAAAGGAAAAAAAAGTGACTAGAAAAAGATTTATCATGCAAACACCAATTAAAAGAGAGCTGAACTGGTCACACTAATATAAGATAAAGGAAAGTCCAGAGCGAAGAAGATTTTGCAGAGACAGACAGGGACATGCAACATGATAAAATAGGAAGGTGTAGCAGCCACAAATGTGCGTGGGTCATTTGACAAAGGTTCAAAAGACACGAAGCAACAAGTAATAGAAATGAATGCAAAAATATACAAATAATCATCATCGGGACTTCAGCAGCAGCCCTCTCGTGGTTATTGACAGAGTTCCTAAACATAAAACAGCAGGACGCTGGAAGGATTGAGTAACACCATCAATCTGCTGGGCCTGAGTGACATCTGCAGAAGCCTGATGACTTTCCTCGCGCGTACGCAGAGAGTCCACCAAGGTACGCTGTATTCCCATCATAGAGCGAAACCACGAGGCAACCCGACAGATGACGCTAATTGTCAGCAGAAAGTACAGTTTCTGTGCTCTAATCTCTTGCTTAGTATTTTCATGCAGGTTTTCTACAGAATTTGCCCTCAGTTTCCCCTGTATTTTTCTCTCTTCATTATGATTATGGCACATTTATGAACATATACTGTGGTGACGTCAACGCTCTCCCTGCTCCCCAGCCCTCCTTCTCTCTGATCACAGATGCAGAGCCTCTTGTCCACCTTCCCCTACTGTAGAATACGGGCAAACAGCTGGCTTCTAACCCCTGGAATGGAGTGGAAGTTACGAGTGCTAATTCCAGGACTCACCCTGGAAAATCTCCCCGTATTCTGTGTAGGTCTCTTCTGGCTTACAACTGAAGCTCATTAATAGGCACAATTAATACATGTTAATCAAAAACTTTAAAAATTAAAAAATAAATATGGGGACATTACAAGCCACATATTGAAGATGACAGAGTTGAATCTTGAAGGAGCCTGGAACTCTGAGTCATCCCTTAGAAGAGATTTACCTTCCAATCAGGAACGTCCATTTGGACTTTATGTGAGTGAGAAAGCATTGTATGTTTAACTCTTGAGATACGGGTCTTTATCTGTCATGGTTGCTATGAATACAATTAACAGTGTGTTTTTCTAACTTTTTGTTGTTCCTAAGAGATGGTTGGTTCAAATAAGCCAGCCTCCTAATACTAAAATAGAGACAGGTGGCTGCTTTACTCTGGCCCTCTTGAAACACGCAGACAAGTTTGACAAAACCTCCAGTATGAGCAACCGAAGATAATTATTTGGAACACTATGCTGCTAAGAAAAACGAGCTAGAAATCAAACAGGTGGAAAGATGGAAATTGAGAATGTTTCACACTGATATATGTAGCTCCTGACTTGTGTCCCCCTAAGGCCATCAAGACAATGTCTTTAAGTAACTCCATTTCTTGAATTGAAAGTTCATCTTTCAGGGCCAGGTTTTAGTGTGACCAGTGAAACCAGTACTCCTGAAGCATATTATGTTAATTTCCTCAGAATATGGAGGGGAAATAAAACCCAAGGTGTCCTTGGTCAAGACCTATATTTATTCTTTTAAAGGCAAGAACTTATTCTGTTACATAACTCTTGGAGTTACCAGATTTCTACCATTCACCAACTGTGAGAAATAGATTATGAGAGAAAACAGTTGATCTTTGACTTTATGAGTCTGGATTACCTCACTTAGCACGATGTTCTCTGGTTCCATCCATTTGCCAGCAAATGCCGGAACTCCATCCTCCTCATGACTGAGTTACCCCGTGGGGTATACACACCACATTTTCTTTATTGATTCATCCTGTGACGGACGGGCACCTGGACTCGTTCCATAACATGGCTACATGCAGAAGCCAGAGCAAGGTAAGAGAAAGGACAGGGGGATCCCATGAAGGTAGAAGGGAGATGGGGGGACAGGGGAGGAGGATAGAGGGGAGGGCAGAGGCGTGGCAACAGGGAAGAACCGTGGAAGGGACTCTACCAAATTATATGTGGTATGTGAATCTACCACAGTGAATTTCACCTTAATGTAAATGTATAAATCACCAAATTAAAAACAAATAAATAAATAAATAAATAGATAAATAAAATGAAGAGCAGTAGAGGAGAGGAAGGGGAACAGGGGAGAGATGGAGAGAGAGGAAGAGGAAGTACTCTGGACTGGAATGGAGCAAATTATATTCCATGGATGTATGATTATGTTTTTTTTAACATTTTAAATGTATCTTTAATAACCCTCTCAAAGCATTTATGTTCTTCCTGTTACAAATTTACCAAATATACTTATTGTCTCAATGAAAAAAGAAAAAAGTTTAAAATCCAGTTAAATATACGTAAATATACATTTATTGCTTATGGTTAATTTTATGTGTCACCCTGGCTAGGCATGGAACCAGATTTCTTTTTTATTTTTTTTTTATAAACAGCATTAACTAATTTTATTTTTTTTCTTTGCCAAACCATTTTATTTATTTATTTTTTTAAATCAGCATACTACAGTAGCACAGCCACATCAATGTTTACAGCAGCTCAGTTCACAATAACTAGATCGTGGAACCAATCTAGATGCCCTTCAACAGATGAATGGATAAAGAAACTGTGGTATATATACACAATGGAATATTATTCAGCCATAAAGAAGAACAATATTATGGTATTTGCAAATAAATGGATGGAATTGGAGAATATCGTGCTAAGTGAAATAAGCCAATCCCCCCAAAAAACCAAAGGCCAAATGTTTTCCCTGATAAGTGGAGAATGATATCTAATGGGGGAGGGGGGTGGGGAGTGAGAGAAGAATGGAGGAACTCTGGATTATGATTATGTCGTAATGGACCCCAATACTATGTATAACTGCAATGCACTAATTTAAAAAGAAATAAATTATAACTTCTGCCTGGTTTGTCTCTTCGGTTTCCACCTTATTTTCTAAGCATGCCTGCTCCTTCTTGTTCAGCGACAGGGTCACAGCACCAG
Source organism: Sciurus carolinensis (assembly GCF_902686445.1). Lineage (NCBI taxonomy): Eukaryota > Metazoa > Chordata > Mammalia > Rodentia > Sciuridae > Sciurus > Sciurus carolinensis. The sequence continues at coordinate 163,303,439 of NC_062216.1, read as the reverse complement.
AGACATTATCACACTCTTTGTAGGAGATTTGATGCTTCCCTGAGACTTGGGTTTGGTCCCTCATGAAGGAACCCAGCAGTGATGAAGCCTTCCATCAAAGCTGAAATGGTAATTTCTAGGTTTCCTGCAGATAAAGGTTTCCGTGGCCACCTTCAAGTTCCTCTGGGAACCCTACAGCACCTCCACGAGAATGACAGGTTTGAAAGGTGGAGGGAGCCTCCCCCGAGTGGCACAGTGAGGGCTGACCTCTCTCTGCAGGGGCACTTTATAGTGGAACCTTCTGGTCCTGGGAATCTTGATTTACCTTTGTACTCTGGAGGGTCTAGAAAAAGTGGAGAACAGTTCCAAGACACAGATTCCTTAGTAGCATCCCAAGCACATTTTCTGAGGCTATTATGGTGCATATTGAATTTGAGACCTACTACTCTCTAGGTTTTCTTTTCAATACTCCAGTATCTGCCCCTGGGTCCAATTTTCCTCTATGCTGAGTCTTTAATACAGTGTAGACTGCAGTACTGTAATTGCTCCTCTCTGCTTTCCATTCCTGGGTGCTTTTCTTTCCCCAATCCAGTAAGGCCTGGTCTGTGTGCTTGGCTTGACTTGGGGGCCGCCATTGATGACTTAGGCTTCATTGACCCTCATCACGTCTCTGTACATCTGCCTTGTTACCCAAGCTCCTCCCGTCTCCCTGAGATCCCTTAAACTACGCACACCACACGTGTTTGCTTCTTTTCCATTTCGCCCCAGAATGACACTCAGTGATCAGAACAATAAATCTACGCCAGACCCCAGGTAAGGACCAATATTAATGAAATGTTGCTTTGATAAAATAGCACCATGGTTTAGAATTTGGCTTCTGACTTTTAACAAAACTGAGGACAAATTATATTTGTGCTCTATATTTGTGATCCCACCCGTGTTATTTAATCTTCTTTAGGTTCTGTTCCTCCATTCACAAAACAGGGACAATAACATCACATGCATTAGTCCTGTGGCAGGCTTAAACACAGTGTATGTGATACTCTTAGCATGGACCTGGTGTATTGAGAACGAAGCATAAATGTCAGCTGTACGGTTGTCATGTGGTCTCGTGTCAAGTTCACGACTAGACCCAAAATGAGCCTTGGGAATTTTTTTTTTTCAAAAAAATATTGCAACAGAACTACACGCTATCATTTTGCTGTTAAATGTTCATTTTTCTCCTAACTTGAGTGGGTCTGAACTTTAGGCAGTAAGACTTCTTTGAGGATAATGAAGTCAATAAACTGATTTTTTAATCATGTGGACTAGTGAGCTTTGAAATCACTAAATCTAGGGACACTTGATTTAAGGATAGGGGACCAAATAGTGAATCCATGGTGACTATGGACTCGTGAGACATTTTGCAAAATGCATGAGCTCTTCTGAAAGGCTGCTCTTGGCCTGGAGTCAGACACCTGGGAGCAGCATCCAGTGACAGCGTACCTGTATGTCATGATAGCTCAATTTTATATCAATTAATTTATTGGAGAATTTAAAATAATAAAGTTATAACTCTATTGTTTTAGAATAATTCTATAAATACATGCTTCTCATCTCCTATTTGTATATGTCATGATAACGTTCATATAAGAAAATTAGAATAAATGCTTAATTACTTTCCTTCCCTCAATAATTTCCAAACTTACTAATTCATTTCCTTTTATCCTCAGAATGTGATCAGTTATGTTGGTTTGGCTAACATTATTAATTATGGGTGAAATGCATCTGATGATTTCCAATTCACTGAAGTAATTATCTGGCTGAAGCTCAAATTAACTCACCTTTGACCACTGTGAGTCATTTTCTTATATTTGTGTTCTGAAAATGTTTGACCTGACTAGTAGATATTATAAGATATTCCACACAAGCCTTATTAGTTTATGGATTTCCTGCTCAAAAACTGGAATCAGTCATTTGTCCAAGGTTTGGTTTCTTTCAGGAAAACAATGTTTCAAGAGCACAGTCTGGCTCTAGGGATGTCCATTGCTGGCATAATTACCTGTATCCGTACTCCTGATTTCTTCATGCAAATCAAGTTAGTATCTGTTGTTCTTTCCTTTCTGCCTCAAGATTTTCCTTAGTATATCCCGTAAGTCCATTTAATGACCAGTGAATTCATCAGATTTTATTTACCTGGGAATATATTTTCATCTTAAATTTTGAAGTATAGTTTTATTGATTGAATATAAAATTCCCAACTTACAGCCTTTATTCTTACAATACTTTGAATAGATAAGCCCAGAGTCTCTGACCTTCATGGTCTCTCCTTAATCCTATGGAGGTTCCTTTGTACATTATGAGTAGTCATTACCTTGTGGCTTTCAAGATTTTGCCTGTCTTTGGTTTTGAACACTTTGGCCATGATATATCTGGGCATGGATCTCTTTGAGCTTATTCTACTTGGAATTCATTGAGTTTCTTGGTAAATTAATGTTTTTCATCAAGTATGGTGTATTTTGGCCATTGTTTCTTCAAATATATTTTCTGCTCCTTTCTCTCTCTCCTCTCTTTCTAGGATTCCCCACATGCATATATTACAATATGCTTGACAGTGTCTCCTGGATCTCTGAGGCTCTGTTAACTTCCTTTTCATTAGTTTTCTTAATTTGGTTCTATTTAAAATAATTGGTAGCTTTTAATTTGTATTTTTCTATTTGGTGAACCATTTTTTCATACTTTAATTATTTGAGCATGACTTCCTTTAGATCCTTAAATGTACTTCCTTTGGATGTGAGGTGTTCCCCAAAAGCTCCGGTGTAGATCCAGAAATGTTCAAAGGTGAAATGGTTGGGCTGTGACGTGAGGGCTGTGACCTAATCAGTCCCTCCTGGGTTGAAGGGACCAACAGGTGGGTAACTCCAGGCAGGTGGGGTGTGGTTGGGACACCACTGGGGACATGCCCTAAAAGGGTTCATCTTTCCGGTGGCCCCTGCTCTCTCCCCTTTCTCCCTGCTTCCTGGCTGCCTGGAGGTGAGAAGCTCTCCCCTGCCAGGCCCCTGGGCCATGAGGCTCTGTCCCACCGTTTTAGTTAGCTTTTGTTGCCATGACCAAAACACCTGACAAGAACAACTTAGAGGAGGAAACATTCGTTTTGGCTCATAGTTTCAGAGGTTCAGGCTGTGGTGTGAGTCCATAGCCCTGGGCCCAAGGAGAGGCAGGAAATCATCATGGTGGAAGGACTTGGTGGAGGAAAACTGCTTAGTTCATGACAGCCAGGAAGTGGGGTAGAGGGAGAGGGGGAGAGGGAGGGGGGAGGGGGAGAGGAGAGGAAGAGGGAGAAGAGCATGCTCACCAGGGACAAAATATAAACCTCAAAGTCATTCCCCTGGTGATCTCTTTCCTCCAGCCATACCCTATCTGCCCACAGTTACCACCGAGTTAATCCACTCAAGTGGATTAATCCACTGATTAAGTTGCAGCGATCATAATAAAATCATTTTACTTCTGGACACTCGTGCTTCATCTCGCACAAGAACTTTCAGGGGACACTGTATATCCAAACCATAACACTTTTGGTCCAGAGCAGTGTGTTCAACTACCTGGACTGGGACCCCTGAAACTGTGAGTCCAAAATAAATTTTCCTTTTCTAAGTTGTTCTGGTCAGGTGTTTTGGTCACAGTGTCACAGAGCTGATTTAAACAACTTAAATAAATGCTTTCAAGTCATTGTCCACTAAGTCCAACATCTAGGCCCCCCATAGATAGCATCTATTGACTGAATGCTCCCTGTCTACAGGCTATACTTTTATGTTTCTTTCTTGAGTCTTGTAATTTTTATTTTGAAAAGTAGGCATTTTAGAAATTGATTGCAGCAACTCCAGATTCTGATTCCCCCTAGGGATTATTGTTAGTTTGGATTTGTTTATTAATCCTTTCAGTGACTTTTGTGGACATAGTGTATGAAATTGGTCTTCCGAGAACTGTGTACCTGCTAACTGATCCATTTTTAATTTTTTTGTTTTATTTTTAAGCCTGGCTTCCTAGGTTTGCATACCTTAATCGTCTGTTACAGATTGAGTTGTGCCGCCCTCAAAATACATATAAAACCCTGACCCCTCAGTACCTCATAGTGTGATATTATTTGGAAATAGGGCCACTGCAGATCTTATATGGCTGGTATCCTTTCAAGAAAAGGGAAATCTGGATACAAACACAGGCATAGAAGGAAGATGGTTTGTGAAGACAGGCAGAGATTGGGGTTAGGAGGCCCCAAGCCAAGAAATGCCTGCAGGAACCAGAAGCTGAAAGAGACACTTACCCCTGGAGACTTTGGAGGAAGCACAGCTTTAAGCCACCTAGTTTGTAGTACCGTGTTGTGGCAACCCTGGAAAACTAATTCACAGTCCTTTAGTGAGAGGTCAGAGATTGCATTTGAACATTTTGAGCCAGCAGTTCTGCTCTTTGCCAAGAGGATGTGAGTGTGGGTTCTGCGTTCACATTTGGATCTTCAGTGAAGTTTTCCTGACATTTGGTAGCTGCTTCCTATGATCTGCTTCCCATCCTTCCAAGAGTATTATAAACTCCTACTTGACTAACCAAACTATGCATATCTAGAACAATAGAATGGCATCTATTCCATGTTTCTACATCGTGTTTCCTGACCAAAACTTTATGTGCTAAAGTTTACGTCCTAGATGCCTTGTGGTCTTTTTGTATGTCCCTTTCAATCTTTCTGTGCTTTGTTGTGTGTATTTTCCTCTGATATAGTTCTGGTTCAATAATCTCTTATTCACTGCTACTATACCCTTCAGTTGTGTTATTAATTTCAGTTATTGCCTTTCAAAGTCTCAAGTCTACATTTTATTTATTTGCTTTTTGTTCTTTTTAGATATACATGACAGTAGAGTGTATTTTGGCATATTACACGTACATGCAGTATAATGGATTCTAATTAGGATCCTATTCTTATGGTTTTACATGATGTGGAATTACCCCGGTCATGTATTCACATACAAGGCTAGGAAAATTACCTCTGATTCATTCCAGTGTCCTTCCTATTCCCCTCCCCTCCCTTCCTTTCATTTCCCTTTGTCTAATCCAATGGACTTCTATTCTTCCTCTCACTACCCTCCCTTCTTGTTGTGGATTAGCATCCACATATAACACAGAACATTTGGACTTTTGTTTTGATATTCCACTTAGCATGATATTCTCCAGTTCCACCCATTTACTGACAAATGCCATAATTTCATTTTTCTTTATGGCTGAGTAATATTCTATTGTGTATATATACCACATTTTCTTTATCCATTCATCCACTGAACGACACCTAGGTTGGTTCCATAGATTGGCTTATTTGTTTTTAATTCTCTGTTGACATTTTCTATCACATTTTTTAATTTCTTTTTTTGGGGAGGCGAGGAGTACTGGGGATTGAACTCAGGGGCACTTGAGCCCTAAGTCACATCCATCCCCAGCCCTATTTTGTATTTTATTTAGAGACAGGTTCTCGCCGAGTTGCTTAGCCTCTTGCCACTGATGCTGAGGTTGGCTTTGAACTTGTGATCCTCCTGCCTCAGCCTCCTGAGTCACTGGGATTGCAAACATGCACCACTGCTCTTGGCATGTTTTTTAAATTTTTTAACTATTTTTAAGAGTCATTTTTCCATGCTTGTATAATTATGTCAAAATGAATTCTGTCATTTATAACTAAAGAGAACCAATAAAATCAAAAAGTAATTTAACAAATTAGGAACCTAAGCCAATAGTTCTCACTCATAGGAGATATTCCCCCTCGGCCATTTGGTGTCACACCCGAGGGTGGTCAGTGGCATGGTGTGCCTGGAGCCCAGCAATTCCTCTGAACATCCTACCAGGTACAGGCAGCCCCTGAGACAAAGAATCATCTGTTCCCAAATATCAGCACCTTTCGTGCCAAGACTGAGAAATCCTGCTCTCGATAGTATTTTTTCCCTCCAGAATGGATTGGTTTCTCTTGGGCCAAGAATTTAATGTGAAGATCATCTTCATCCAATAATTTGCGATCATTTTCAAAGTGAGAGAGTTAGTATCTTCTTTTGCTGACATTTAGTCCTAGAGTATAAACATTTAGAGGTTCTTATTAAAAGTCTGGCATATTTATTAGTGTTATGGGGTGCAACTTAAGAACAGACCGATCACCACTGAGAAGTCCAAATTTGAGAGTCTTTATTAAGCCGGCCGGCTGACTGTCTCACACAATGCCCCCAAAAATGGCCATTGGGAGAACAACCCCAACCACAGGGTTGTAGGGGTTCTTATACCAAAAATCACATCAATCATAAGTGTCTGTTGCTATGATTTGAAATTACAAACTAACATCATGGGATCATCAACAGAGGGGGAAGTGGGTCAAAATGACCCTTACCTAGGTACAAACTAAAGAATGGTTGCTAACATCCACACAATTGCTGTTTACATGGTACATTGGTTAAGAGCAACAGAGATCAAAAGAGAGAAATTTTCACTACATAGGAATTGTCATTGTATATTATTAAACATGTCACACCAAGTAACTGAGGATGGGCACAGAGGCGGGGTGTTCCCATGGGAGAAGCTTATTTCCTACATAACATGGAGTCTCAGAGCAAAATGGATCTGTTTAGTCATTTCCCTTAGAGTCTGGCCTGTAACATTCTCATGGAGTCAGATCTGTCAGCCCATCACATTAGGAATTTCCACCTTTGTGACCACCAAATTCCACATTTTGTCCCTTTATCCCCCTGGGATTCTGGGAAAGCTCCCCTCAGCAACTCAACCCTCAGCAAATACCCTGACTCCCCTCTGCCTCCCCACTCTCGCGGCCTCTGGAAGGCCCCCTTCTCCTCTTAGCCTCCAAGAGCTTCCACCTGTGAGCGAGATGGTGCAGTATCTCCCTTTCTGTACTTGGTTTATCTCATTTCCAGTGCAGTCACATTGTACCCCACAAATATACAACACTGTTAGGTGTCAGTGAAAATTTTTCAGTGCCTAAAACAAAATTTTACCCATTATTTATCTCAACTCTCTGGAATTCCACTCTTTTTTATGCATTTTGTGAGTGCATTGTAGTTATTATATATAATATCCAGTCCATTCTTCCTATGATACTGACTTCTTAAGGCCTTGCTGCCATGGTTTCTCTCTGATATCTTGAAACCATTTGTGTGTGCATCTGTGTGTGTGTGTGTGTGTGTGTGTGTGTGTGAGAGAGAGAGAGAGAGAGAGAGAGAGAATGAGGTAGAAATCTATGTATATAAAAATGTATATAAAAAGTCTCAGATTGCCTGGGAACTCCGAGGAGAAGGTCAGTCGGAAACAATCCAGTCCACCTCCCAGGCTCACAACTGGGTTCCAGCAGTCTCCTCTCCTGTTCTTTCCAGCGGTTCCTCAGCTATAGAAAGCGTCTACACAGCTTGTTCCCACAGATTCCCTCCTCCCGGTGACGGGTTCCCTGGTGTGGGTCCCAGACCCCTCCAGAGCATAGGCTCCGCCCTCCACTTCCCTTGCTCCCCTGGCAGGCTGACAGGGCTCTGGTTCAGTGGCTGAGAGTGAGTACAGTGAGGGGCTGTGAATGAGAAAGAGTTCACCTCCGCACGTCCCTTTCCCTACAGTCACTCTTGGCATCTGTTTTCTCTTCTGTAAGGTGCAGATGATAAAACAGACATTTCAACTCTTATGAAAATTGTGAAAGGCACATGTATAGTAGATCCCCCAAATTCTACAGGCCCAATAAGTCCATGTAAATTATGGGACTGTCTGAATCCAGACTAAGGGCTGTGACTACAGGCACTGCGGTCCTAAGTTCAGAAGCTCTACTAATGCTACCTCCTAGTATTTCATGTGGTGGCTTTAGGAAATTTATTTTATCTTTTTCTTCCAGAGAAAGGTATGTATTTTGACTTTTTAGTTAGTCAGTCGATAACTTCTGGTAATTACCAAGGCATCACAGTCGTGAAATGGGTTTTATCACAGTTCTCATGATTATCCATCCTTGTCCTTCGCTGTCTTCTCCTTTATAATGGTAACAGAAGTATCATTCCTAAAGTTTGTTTAGGGACAGGAAGGATGTACAGCTTTAAAAGACTTGGGTATGAGAAATAACTGGAGATGATATGTTTAAAGAAAAATCATACTTACTTTTTTTCTGTGATTCACTGTGCTTGAGTTCTTCCCTTCCTTCTGAATATTGAAAGGAACACATTCCTGGATGGTCAGAGGAGTGAACTGAACCCTGGACCCGAGTCACTGGCCTGTTCATCTTTCAGCAGAGACCCAGTTATGATCCAAGTGCTGCCTGCTCTCAGTTATCCACCTGTCTCAGGAAGAGAAGGGGGTCCTTTTTCTGAATCCGGGGTTGCTCACTGTCAGCATTTGGGGATTGGATTTACAAGGCAGGGCATCCAGGAGCAGTGACAGGAGCTGGGTTCAGGGCAACTGGATTTCCCCCTCCTGGCTGTTCCCTGGCTCCATATCCCACTTGTTTCTGGGACATTTCACTTGTACCAGCAACTGCATGATGAAAAGTCTCTCCTCTCCAGAGGGACACATCCCTCTGCTGTCTCTAGAGGGTGCTCAGAACCCACAGATCTAAAGACAAGCAGAGCTGAGACCTAAGATGAAGGACCAGGGAAGGCCTGGGAAGGGATAATGCAAAGAAGGAGCAGAGAGAGCCACAGAGGAGCAGGAATCAGAGCAAAACCCCTTCCCCTGGGGAGGGAACGCCGACTCTCCACACTCTCTCTGCCTGGGCCACAGCATCCAGTCAGCATTTGGCCTTGACCCAGCAACCCTCTCTGGAGACAGGACTGATGTGTGCATTCCGCAATGCCAGGTGCCAAAGGGCAGGACATAAGAACGGGACAAATAATTACTCTTACATGTACATCCATTTTTGGCGTATTATTCTGTTCAAGATGATGTATCCCACACATTACATCTTATTCCCACAGCAAGCCAACAGGATAAGTTAAATTTTATTACTTTCATTTTATAGATGTGGAAATTCAGTGGCAGAAAAGGGGAATAGCCTGCCCCAAAGGAACATGGCTTTTTGGTTTTGGAACAAATTTCAAATTCATGATTTCTCTCCAGTGTGTGACCTAGTTTCTTCCTCAGGGTCTCAGAAAATCAATGTGTTAGTTTTCTGTTGTTGTTGTTTGTTTGTTTTATCACTGGGACCAAAATGCCCAACAAGAACAACTTAGAGGATAGAAAGATTTTTTTTTTCCTTTAAATTTGTTATTTTTAGTTATACATGACAGGAGAATGTGTTTTGACATGTCATACACACAAGGAGTGTAACTCCCCATTCTTGTGTTTATACATGATGTGGAATTACACTGGTTGTGAATTCACGCCTAAACATAGGAAAGTTGTGTCCCATTCATTCTACTGTCTTCCCCATGCCTGTTTCCACCCCCTCCCTTCTCCCCATTCCCCCTGTCCAGTCGGTGAACCTCCACTCCTCCCTCCCCACCCCTGCCTATTGAGTCCTTTGGGCTCAGTGTGAGAGGTCTCGTCCACGGTTGGATGAGTCCAGTACTCTAGACCCAAGGTGAGGTGGCACATCACAGTGGAAGGGCACGGCAGAGGGAAGCAGCTCGGGACATGGTGGTCTGGAAGCAGAGAGAGGGAAGGGGAAGGGGCCAGGGCAGGCGAAGCCTTGCAGGGCACCTCCCTGAGACTCACCTTCTCCAGTTATGCCCTGCCTGCCTTCAGTTACCACTCATTTCATTTAAACTAGGATGAACTGATTAGGTTGTGGGTCTCACCATCCGGTCGCTTCTCCTCAGAACATTCCGGCTTGATGCAGGAGCTTTTGGGTGACGCCTTATATTCAAACCATAACAGCCCATAACTGAACTAGATGAGTGGTGTGGATAAAGCAAAATAGCAATCCACGGTGGCCACCTTAAAATGCAACATATGAAGTTCATAAAATAGGAGAAATTCAGAGCTAACATGACCTCAGTGACCATTTAGTCCAAAGCTCACAGGTATCGTTGGCCCTTTCTCAAGGTTGAAAGGTGCCTCTCGAGCTTCTGCTTGACTGCCCCCATGATAGTGCATCTCCTGCTTCACAAACACATCTATCCCCTGTAAACCACTTAGACCGTTAAAGATTTTCCTTGTGTAATCCCAGGATGGCTGCCCTGAAAATTCCAGCTGGAGCCTAACACCATCCTCTGTGGTTACACAGTACATGACCATTCTTCATTGTGTGTGTGTGTATGTGTGTGTGTGTGTGTGTGTGTGTGTGTGTGCAGTGCTGGGGATCAAACCCAGGGCCCTGCACCTGCAAGGCAAGCATCTACCAACTGAGCTACATCCCCAGCCCCCATTTTTCTTCATTCTTTAAAATAACATCTCACATATGACGTACCCATTAAGTATGCAGATTTCTCACTTCAAGTTAAAAAAGTCCACATTTCTTCACTATTACCTTACGTGACACAGGTTTTAGGTTTGCCCACAATTCTAGTTGCCTTATTCTGGACAACTCAAAGGTGGATACCAATTAAAAGCTAATATCTTCATGGCATGCATAAAAATATACAACCTACCTTTTTTCCCTCTATCAACCAATAAGCAAGGTAATTTGATTGGATTTGCAACTATTTCCTGTACATGGAGCTAAGCTCGCTCCTCTCGGAACCACTCCTCTTTCTGGAGTGTTAATGGCATGTAGAATTTCCGTGTGATGGTTTACGTATTTATATCTTCTTTAACAAGGATTTGAAGGCAGGAACTGTATTCATCGTCACAGCCTGATACATATCGGATGCTCCATAAATGTTTCAGTTCCTCCATGGCAGAGATTTTCTATTTTGTTCACTTATGTGCACCTAACCAGAGCCTGACTGTAGTTCTCAAAAAATATTTGTTGAATGAATGCATGAGCAAGGAACTCAGTATAGCATTCCAGGAAAACATGAATTCAGACACTACTTTAAATAGTATCTGTTAAGCATATCCTATGGGCCTGACACTGTTCCATTCAAAACAATTCTATGTATGCAACCCAAAGTGTTGTTTTCTTATTTTGAGAGTTCAGTGTGATCCAACAGTCTAGGGTGGTTGGCAATAAAGAAAAGACGTTAGTCTTTTCTGAGAGGCTCTGCTACCAAGTCGTCTCTCTCATTTCCCTTCTTTTACCATTTGGAGGTCTAGAGGTAATGCCCTAGATTTAGTTCTAGTACAATTGTACCTGTTCCTTTCTGTCCTTTATGCCAAACTATTGATGTTTGGTGAATCCTGATTCAATTATACAATCCATTTCTTTTCCTCTCAGCCTTGGTGCATCCTCAGATTTGATTAGACACCCATCAGTGCTCTTATGTGAAAAATTGATTCAAATGTTGAGCCAGACAAGAACAAAACCAGAAGAACTCCTTCACAGAGACTGTTCTTCCAGGCTGATATGGGTCCATTAGTCAGCAGTCTTAGGACACAGCCACTCAGCTGTGATGTCCTTAGAAGTAATGCCATAAATATTTTTCCATTTGTTCACAAAGACATAAAAAGATTTTTGCAAATGCCACATTATAATCCAATGTTCTATGCCTCCAGCAATTCCCTCATTCATTTATAAACAAACAAATAAGGTGATCTGGGTTTGATTTGGTCTTAGTAAGTCTCTGTTAGTTCTGTTTTCCCATGTTTTTATGTTCCATCTTCTTGATTCCTCTCGAAACTCTGCCCAAGTTTCCATCAAGCTCACCAACTTCAACAACCTTGTAACTTTCATTTTCCTCCTCTATTTTAAAATGGAAATATTGTCATGTATCCTGACTATACCTGTCTCCCCTGTGCCTCCAAGACCCCCAAAGCTATTTGAAGAAATTAATCTCCCTTCAATCCCTTCTGGATTAAAAAATAGGAATGATCTGAGAAAAGTACTGACAATATCTACAACCAAAAGCAGGGTATGTGTGTTTCTCCAACACCTCTTACCCTGAGGATATGAACCAGATTATATTTGCAACTCAATGCCAAACCTCTCTTCTATGTTTTCTTCTTTATCATGGGCCCAGAAACCTATGAGTGGGAATTAAATAAATACTCCAGGATCTCTGATAGTTCTGATCTGCTAATGCACCGAATTTACACAACTTTGGAAGACCATAATTAGATGGGGAGGTTGTTTTAGTCAACTTTTTTGCTGCTGTGAGTTAAGGACCTGACCAGCACAATTGTAGAGAAGGAAAGGTTTATTTGAGGCTCACGGTTTCAGAGGTCGTAGTCCACAGAAGGCCGTCTCCATTCCTCAGGGGCTGGAGGTGAGGCAGAACATCATGGCGGAAGAGTGACAGAGGGGACCATCTCACATGATGATCAGAAAGCAGAGAGAGCAGAGACTCCACTTACCGTATATACCCTACCACTTCAGTTACCACTCAGTTAATCCCTATGAGGCGACTGGGAATTAAGACAATGCAATCATTTCTCCTTTGGATCTTCCTGCATTGTCTCATATCTGAGCTTTTGGGGGACACCTCACATCCAAACTGTAACATAGGTAGAAAGAGAAATAGGTAGACAGGTGACAGATGGGTATGTAGGTAGGTAGATGATAGAGAGGTAGATCATCATTGCCTCTTGGGACTGGGCCCTTCATCAGGTAGGCTGTAGGCACTTTCCTACATTTCACCTGCCATAGTGCTGAAGATAATCTGTAGCCTTTGCCAACAGCTCTCTGAGACCCCCCATCCTCTGGATTCCTTGAAAACTAGCAGTGTAACTGACAACTCATTGCAACATCTCTTCATTTTCCCTCCGCTTCTTACTGCAGCTTTGTAAGCATCTAATTCTTTATGTTAAATCCCTTGCTACCTGTTGGCCATGGAGTTTGCTGATCTCCCAACCCAGCTCTGACTGATGCAGGGGGCGATCCACGTCCTCTCCACAGGGACTTTACAGGATGAAACTCGTGGCGCCTTTGTCTTTCTACCCCTCCATATGCCTCAGCTTTGTAAGTCAAGGCACCCCACCTTCCACCACAGCGATAGTCACCAAAATCAGAGAAAAACAAAAGAGGATCTTCAGTTCTGATCTTAGGTCCCTGGAAGACAGCAGGTCTCCCCTCCTTTTGCAGAATGGACTGTTAAGGACTCAGGGCTCTGAGTGTCCGTGGCCATCTGCTGGCCACAGTTTGATCCCATCTGGGAAAGAAGTACAGGAGGAAGTCGAATCCCAAGCCCAGAGAGAAAGGCGGCGTCCGGACAGTGCTAAGTCCCTAGGTTCAGATGGTTCTGAAGTCAGGTGTGTTCTTGGGCAACCAATACCCATGGCCAATGTCCTTCGGTCAAAGACTAGAAGGAACTTGTCCACTGGAGCTTGGACGAGCTGCATTGATTGCTCATTTCGGAAAAGTGAGGAAGAATGCTCACCGTGAAGAGCTGTTGAGTGTCCCAGTAAATGGGAATTAGAAGACGGATGACAGGATGTGACTTTGGTTGGGTGACTCTGGGAGGCTTTTAGGAAGTGGAGCTTTGCTCTGGTTTGGAGACTGTGGAGTCTGACATTAAGTTATGCTTGAATATCTTCGCTCTCATCCGGGGAGAGAGCAAGGCAGAAAGGAACAGGAGTTGCTCACATTAGGCAGGGCATTCGGCCATGTCTGTGGTATTGTTTTCACCTTATTCCTTCGTGGTTACAGAGTGGCTTCGCCTGCTATTGGCGTCCTTTGAATCTCTGTCAAAACGCTCACTCCGAGTGCTGAGTAGGCCCCGAGCAGTACCAGGCCAACTCCCAGATGTCAGGGCTGGCTTTTCTCTTTTTCAGCGTGCACTCTGCAAGTGTTTATTGAGCACCTACATAAGCAGGTGCCTCCAAGAGACTTGCATTCTCAAAGAGACTAAATACACCAATAAGGTGTCAAAGATAATGGCAACTCAGTGAAGTTCCTTAGGCAATGTGGCCTTCCATTAGACAGAAACTTCAGGAGGCCACTTTATGGAAAGTAAATAGGTAAAAAAAACTCATCAAGGAGGTGACATAACTGAGACCAAAGCACGAGAAGGAGACAGATATGTTAGAAGAGGTGTGAGCAAGCACAAAGACCCCAAGTGACAAAGGGCTTGAGAGAACATGAACCAGAAAAGAGACTGGCATCCTGGACAATGAACGAGGAGGTCAGGGGAGATGAAGTGAGAGACTCAGGAGGCAGGCACACCAGGCCTTGGATTCTGAGCAGGAAGATTTCCATCTCCTACTCATATACTCATATGATGGGATTCGCCTGGAGAAATGTTTTGGGGATCTCTGACCTTCACCTGCTTTCCTTATGGGGAGGAACAACTTATCTAACATGTGACTTTCAGAAAACCAACCGAGCCCCAGCCTTTCCTCTCTCCCGTCAGCATCCATAGTGCCTATAAAGGACAGATCTCTGCTTCCCCTTCCTCGGAGAGGAAGCCTGGACTGTCCGCCGTTGCCTATGCACCTGCAAAATCAGACCATTACTTGGGCGCTGCCTTACCATGCCTGCATATTGATTTAATTCCAAGAGCAGTGGGAAAGTTTCAGAGAGTCGAAGCAGGAACAGAGCAATCTGACTGAGGAGGGTCATTGCTATTATGTGGAGTATCTATTTCAAACCACTAACTCCACTTTAAACCTACGCGACAAGGTTCTGTTACTGCAAGGGCCTTAAAGTCTGCCCACTGTGCTATGCGATGGCTACGACAATCCCCATTCTGCAGATGAGGAAACTAAGGTCACAAAGGCAGAATTCACACCCACTATGTTTAACCCACAGGTAAAGGTGAACATTGCACAGAATCAAGTTTGTGTCATTGTTTCGAAAGTACAGAATTGTATGCAGAGAACTACGAACAGTGCTACCTCTGGATGATGAGATTTATTCCAGGCACAATAATATAGTGTGAAGAAATAGCAAATAGCAGTGAAGAGCTCTTGCTGTGGAATGGATCATTGTAACTATGCAGCGGTGTAGACAGTGGCTGTTTCCCGGGTCCCGTTCTGAGTGTTCTCTCAGGCTCCTAAGAGGGTTCTCTTCGCTCCTTTGATCCTCAGAATGGATCTGCCTGCCCTGGAAAACCCATTTTTTTGATCAAGGAAAGTTGTGCTGTTCTATTAAAGCAGGATAGAAACACTGCCACCCCCAATATTAGCGAGTAAACCCTGAACTTCTATCAGCGAATTTAATCCTCGCGACAACCACAGGTACCGCTCAGATCCCCACAGAAACTGGGGCACGCAGCTTTGTGACTTGAAGAATGAGCTTTCTAAGCAGAGTGTAGCTCCAGTGTCTGACACTCTTCAGTGTGTGGGGAGAGTTCAGAGCACCAGAGCAGTAGGTTAGTGTCCTCCTTAAACAACTAAAAGCATTCTACTGTCACATACAACTAAGTAGAACAAATAAAACATATAAATAAAAACAACTAGAAAACACTGAGGCTTAGGGAGGTTAAACGACTTGCTTAAACTCGCAAGTCACAGAGCTAGCTAGACCACTCTGGGTGAGTCACTTATTCTCTCTTGGCCTCAGTTTCACCAGCTACAGAATGGGTTAATAATATTACCTATATGATATGCTTGGAGGATAAAAGATACAAGTGCATATACATACATAAATAATATGCCAAACTCCTACCACATGGTGTTCAAAAGAGTCCTTCTTGGTAGTTTGAGCACTTGTAATGAGGATATATTCCTTTAAAACCAGCAAAAAAAATAAAAGCATTCCCATTTTGAGATGAATCTTCGATGTCACCTGTCTGAGTAACGAGTCTTGAATGCATTTAGCACAGAGAGCCCTTTCCTCACCGTATCTCCTTCTCTCCTGGATTTTTATTTCCTCTGACCAATTTTAACATCTGTCCTCCTGACATGATGATTAATTTTCCTGGCAGGGAAGACCGAGCACAGGATGGGGGTGAGGGGCTACTTCTTCTGGAGGTTTCTCATTCCAAACTAAAAATAGCCTTTCACAGACCTGGTGGCTTGCAGGTTTTTGTCTTCTGACCCTCTTCAAAGAGTTCCAACCTGCCTGTTGCCCCTGTCCAACTTTTGGACACATCCCTGCACCCTCACTCTGAGGAGAGCGTACCCAGGAGATGCATGGGGCTGTCAAGACGACATCTCTCGGCCTTTCTTCTTTCTTCTTCCCCAGACTTATTTGTACTTTTAAACCCGGGGCTGCTCCTTGAACTCACTACCCGTTTGCAGCATCCCCTGACTGAAACTGTGATGTTTCCAAGACAGTTTCCACCACTAACCTCAACGATGCTCGCATCCAGTGCTTAGTATGTGACAGATGCCACGTACCCCACCCCAAGCATCACCTTGTTTAACCCCAACACTTTAGGATATAGTCACTACTGTTGTCCTCCATGAACCACAGGAAAAACTGAGACTGAACCCGGATCATGTAACGTGGTCGCACTGAGGTTAAGGAACTTCTCTGAAGCCGGGGAACTGGCCCGTGGCATAGCGGTCCCCTTTCCTATGTGCCCACCCCCATCTCCCTGGTCCAGTTCCCCAACCTCCCTCCTGGACTCTCTGCAATATGTTGCCTACATGACAAAGTGAAGTCTTAAAAACATGAATCAGTCAAGTTATTCCCTTGCTTAAAACACTCCAGTGGCTCCTGTAGGATAATATTCTGCGTCCTTCTCTGGCTTTGAACTAGCTGGGTTGTCCTGCACTCCCCCGGTTTAATTTCCTTCCCCCGAACCCCTCCCAGGTTCTAGTTTCCGGTTCAGTTGGACATCTTCTGTCTCCAGGCTTTGCGCTCTCTTCTTCCTCACCGGATCACTCTTCTGTGCATCCCTGGAGAGCAAATAAAGGCAACTCTCTTGCTTCTCTGCCTCACGCTTCCTCTACCTCACGCTTCCTCCTAAAAGCACACGAATTCCCAGGTAATTTCATGCATTTGCAACGTTTCTGCATCATTTAGTGCATCCCAACCCACTACGGGTGAGGAAGCTGACCTTGAGTGACCCGCTGGAAATCAGAGCTTGAGGAAGCCCAAACCAGGGGTGCACAGGCAGACCCTGCTGACTCCAGGGCTGACCTTGCTCTGAACTGTCTTGCCCTGATGTTTTTCCGAGGTTAACAAACAACAGCAGGTGAACGGAACGCGGCTGGAGGGAGGCATTGTCTATGAGACTGAAATTAATCCAGTTGTGGGGTGGGGATCTGGGGAGAGGAAGGAATCTCAGCCCTCGCCTCTGGGGGCGGAAGGGTCAGGAATGGGGCGCCAGCTGGAGCGTGGTGTGTTCTGCTTTCTGCAGATGGCTCTTCTCCCTGCCTACCTTTGTGTGGCTATGATCACAGGAGCTGTTTTATTAATGTCCTTGGCAAAGCCCAGCAAGATGATCTGTCCGGAGCACTGGAGCGGTCACTGGGGTCAGCTCTAGGAAGTCAGAGACTCAGAAGGGACCCCTGCAGGACAGCAAGAAGGGAACTCACCACGAAGCAGAGATCCTGTGAAGCCAGTGCTCCAGAAACAGGTTCAAAAGCACCTCCTCCCTCTCCCCATCCTTCCTGAGCCAGCCTGCACCCACTCGCTTGCAGAAATCAGGGAGCTTTGATACTAACTACGACCAGCTCTTCCTAATTAATTATTAGGTCTCAAAAGTCACCAGCGCCTTAGCGGCGCGATGAAAGGCTCTGTGCCTTGCCGTTGCCTTTGAATTTGGCTTTGCATTCTTTAAAGCATGTTAAACATCCTCCACACAGTCTGATCTTTACAGAACCCTTCCTTCTTAGCAGATCTATTTTGTTTACTTCTGCCTCACATGGAATTTTCCCTTTGTTGCTTTTATTATCTAAGCTATACATATTTATTATGGAAGAATTAGACCAACAGAGAAACAATGACTCAAACCGCCGTGAGGTTGGCATTGAGTGGTGACCAAATCTGCCACAAGAGCAGAATGCCAAAAACCTCCCACCAGATGGTGAACAACCTGAGCCGATGAACCGCATCCGCAGCTGAGCGTGGCAGGAAGTCATGGAGGAGGGTCGTCGCAGTTTGGACGTGGGCTTGGAACTGAGTTCCTTAGCTTTCTGGTGGTGCAGAAATCCATACTAAGACTGGCCGAAGCAGTGAGTTCACCTGTTGGCTCAGGTATCTAGAAGCTTCAGGAGTGGCTTAATTGGGTGGTCTCTGTGAGTCTCCCCGCACCTACATCACCCCCAGGCCAGCGTCTGTGGCATGCCCAGAGCGCAATTCCGTACTCGACAGTGTCGAAGGACGAGACTGCCTTCTGCTGGGGCTTTCTCTGAAGAGAGGGGACAATATTTCCTGAAGTCCCAGGAAATTTTCAGTTGACCTTTTTGATTGAAATGTATGCCTTCTGAATGCACCCCTGTGGCCAGCAGGGACTCATTAATGCTCTGCACTGATTTGCTTAGGCCTGGGTCCTCCCCTGGGAAACTGGATCCTCCCCTGGGATTAGCTCAGAAAAATCAAGCCCTATCTCTGAAGATCATGAGCAATTTGGGAAGTCAACAGCAATTGTGCGGTCCTGGGTAAGTTATTCCTCTGAGCATCAGTGTCCGCACATATAAAATTGGAATAGCCATTCACATTTTGTGGTGGAGAGTACCTGAGATAATTTATGAGAAACAACAAAATACCATGCTTGACATTTAGTGAGAGCTCAGAAATGAATTAATGTTTGATGAATCCATTCATTAATTAAGCAGGAGCCTGAAGGTAACCACAGGTCGACTGCATGAGCATTTTGCATTCCCTTCTGGCTGGACTTGTTGGGCTAGATGATTTTAACAAGTCGTTGAGACACAGTGAAGCACGTGAAAAAGTTTGCCAGAAAAAAAGTCACACGTAAGCAACCAAACTGACTTGGTTCAGAGTGAAGGGGCCTGGCTCTGTGTTAGATCTCCTGGGTTTGAATCCAGAATTCTCAGCTTGTTAGCTGTGTGTGACCTTGGAAATGGGACCTCCTCTCCCCAAGTCTCGGCTTCCATCCCAGTGAAACGGATGAATAAGAGGCAGTACTCGTTAAGCACCGCGTTCTGGACAGATGTTAGTTTAAACACTGCACAGGTAAGATCTCATTTAGCCCTCTCCCTGACCTTGTCATTTTTAGCCCACTCTGAGGTAAGGAAACAGGAGCTGGGAAGGTCAAGTTGGTTCCTCTGTTCCCACGGAATAAGGTCAACTCTGTCCCTGATCCTGCCTGCCACCTGCCCTCCCCACTGAGCACATGGACAAACCTGCTTCCTGAGGCCCCTGGACTCAGCTCCTGTTCCAAGCACTGGAACAACCAACTCTCTTCCCACCCTGCCCACTGGCAGATGCCTTCTTACGACCATCCGTCGCTCCTCTCTGCCCCGTGGCCACTCCTGAGCTCTCCATTAGCACAATGAAAACCAATCTCAGACACTTGCGTTTCTGTGTCTGTCTCTCTCCTGGTTCTGGGACACCCCACCATCTTCCTTTCCCCAATGCCTAATACGAACTCAGTGGAGATTGGTTCAATGACTCAAGTAGAATGAGTACCTACTGAGCTCCAACTGTGTACTGTGCTACCCTAGGTGTTTCATGAGCTGAATTATAGTTATGGTTACAAATGACAAACACGTAATGTAGATGAGCTTAGATAAAAGAGGAGGGAGCCCATAGGACCATATAACCTGGTTGGTGTTTAGATAGAGTTTGATATAGGTCTACATATAAGCATATATACATATATGTAAAATATGTTTTATTCATCTTCTGTGTATCACAAAATTTGCATATATTACTTTATTTTGAAGTATAAAATATAAAGGTTGAAGGCAAAAAAAATTCTCAACGAGAAAAATCATAAAAAGAAGGTTTTCAAATGATATTTGAAAAAATTAAAATATACACTTAAATGTTAATGTTTGTTTTAAATGTAGCTTAAAATGCAAATGTCATCAACTGATCATTTTTAGTATTTGAAAGACATTTTGAAAGCACTGGCTGGGATCAATCTTGCAAGGAAGAGTGTAACTCAAACACAACCTGGACTCGTGTTTTGCCTTTTTTTTTTTTTTAGATTTTTTTTTTTATTTGTTTAAGTAGTTATACACGATAGGAGAATGTGTTTTGACTTATACATATATGGAGTGCCACTTCTCCCTCTTCTATTTGTACGTGTCGTAGAATTACCTTGGTTGTGTAATCATGTGCACGCGGTTAGTAATGCACGATTCATTCCACTGTCTTTCCCATTCCCATCCCCCACCTTCCCTTCAGTCCCCTTTCTCTTCCAAGGTACTTCAATTCTTCCCTAACCGCCCCTTATTGTGCAATTCTTTGGGAATTATTCTCTCTCTCCCTCTTGGTACTGTCAGTTGTTTTCAATTGAGAGACCCCCATTGCTGTGATTCTTCTCTCAGCTGCGGAGAGACGGAGCTGATAACCCACCCTGAACGGGTCTTGCTGTCTGGGAGCTATCTGGATATTAACATGTTAGACCATCTGAAGGAAATGAATTGTGACCCTCTGGCTATTTTGTACTGACCCCTTCTCAACAAAGCTGTTGACCAAGGTGGGGAAAATCCTGAAGAGGAACTGAATTGTCAGTTGAAGACCACTTCCACTGGCTACTGTCCTCCTCCTGAGCTACTGGGTCAGATCATTCATTCAGGGCTCAGCATGGGGGCTTGTTTCCTTGCCATCTTGCCGCTGTCCACACCCTCACCTGCATGACAGCAGGTTTTTGAAGAGACTCTCTGCACACTTCTCTGTTCTCCGGATGCCTGGCACACAGGAGGTGCCCCACCAGTGGGTGCTGACTGAACTTGGCTCAATGGAGTGAGGCTTCCACCAACCCCGTGGGAATTCCTTTCTCCACCTTAACATCCTACATTCTCCAGGGCCTGGGAGTCAGCTTGGAGATCTGGCTGTCAGGGAGCCGCTCAGGGTGCCAGGGCCAGAGAGAAACTCGAACGTCTTCTAGGCTTACATCTGAGAAAAGGGAGACGCAGTGGGCTCGAGGGTGTTGCCTTATTTGATATACTTAGTCGGCAGCACAGCTGAAGGAAGCTGCTTGTAGCCCAGCTCCTCCTAGTTTGTCACCAGGCTTCCCCTGCTCAGAGGGCTGTGTGTCACTTCTTTCCTGTGGCGCAGAAAGTTTCTGCAGAGCTGCATCCGGGAAGGGGATCCTGCCTGGCGGTCCTAGGAGAGCTCATTTTGCATTTTCAGCTCTTGTCATAAATAACTGGGCTCACCATGCTTCTTACAAGGAGCAGCCCCGCAGCAATTGTTCCACCCTGAGGGCTCTGACTCACCCCTTCCTCAGCTTCTGGGCTTATTTTAGCCCACATTTCTGAAGGAGGAAACAAGAACACGATCAAGGATCCCGTGGGAGGAGCCTGAGCCCTCCAGCTCTCTTGGGAGGGGCGCGCTCAGGAAGCTCCTCGCAGCCCAGCTGCCTGAGAAATCCATAGCCAGGGGCTCCTGCAGAATGGGGGCTGCACACCTGGCCAGGTTATGGAGGTGCCCCACATGAAGAAAGCCCACCATGTGGAAATGACGATTAGGGAAAAAAGTTACATTGAGGTTGGCTGTTGACCTAGCAGAGTTTCGTGTCCATATTGAGGGTGGACGAGCAGAAAGAGCTAATCTATTGGAGTCCCAGCTATGAGACCCTGGCTTTGGGACTCACCAGCCTTTCTGAGACTGAGCTTTGGTCTGGGTCATGAAGGACAGGTGAGGAAGGAGGACCAGGGGTTACAGGTAAAGAAAGAGTGTGCGCAAGCTCCCGGAGGTGTGAAAGCACGTGATGTGTTCAGGGAGGTTTCTGGAATGGCTGCAGCACAGAGGCAGGACACACACCAGGTCCACAGCCCCCTCCTCGCTCTTCCTGGAACACGCGTTGCAAGTTGTGCTCACACACTTGCTGAAATCACTCCCGTTGCCTGCAGACCTTCCCTGTGTTATCCAGCTACTGAGTCCCACCATCCATTCCTGGCACAAGGTCCTTTCCTGCCACCCTAGGCCACGAGGTCATCTCCAGGACCCTGACAGGCTCTCCCGGCAGTGCCCCTTTGTAGTCCTCCGGCTTTGCTCTGTATGGCTAATAATATTTTTATCAAGGACAGAAACTCCTCATGTATGAGTTTTCCTAGTCCATCTGCTCTCACCTTCTCTCCGTGTTCTTTTCTACTGCTGGGTGACAACTGGAAAACTTGAGAGGTTTAACACAGCTCTCCGGTCTTATCTCACAGCTTTAAGGTCTGATGTCCAGCCACAACATGGCTCGGTTCTCTTCTCGGGGTCCCACAGGCTGAGATCAAGGTGTCGGTTAGGTTGTGTTCTTTTATGGATGCTCAAGGAAATAATTCACTTCTAAGTTACAGAAGTCGTTGGCCGAAATCAGCTCCTTGAGCTTGTAGGACTGAGGTTCCCGTTTCCCAACCAGGGCTTCCCTTACCTGCTAGAGGACACCCATCCTCTTGCCAATGACACCTACAGGCAGTTCACAATGTGGCTGTTCCTTCTTCCTGCAGGGCAGCAAGAGCACAGCTCTGGTGAACTGGAGAAAATCTGCTTTTAACGAGCTTGTCTGACTAGGTCAAGCTCACCTTGATGATCTCCCCTCTCTTAGAGTGAGTGTGTCACAAAAAATAACCTCACCCTGGGTGTCATATCCATCCTGTTCCGTCCCAGGCAAGGCACACGCCTGAGATGCCGGATACTAGGGAACGTCTTAGAATTCTGCCTGCTGCATCCTCCACGCTCTTTTTCATGGAGGAAGGACTTTTGCTTTTGAGGTCAGTTTCTGAGTCTTCATTGTTATCTTGGAAAGGAGCAGATTTCTCCCCAGAGCCCTGAGAGCTGGAACCACGCTTCTCCTCGGAGGTCGCAAGCTGTGGAAAGGGCAGGAGTACAGACTTTCAGAAAGGGAGGTTGGGCACCCTGGGAGTGGAGGAGAGGAAGGAGGGAACCCCGGCCAGTGGGGATGGGAGAGGTGAGCTTTGGGGCTACTGTGCATGTGTGAACCTGGAGAAAGAAGGAGGAAAGAGTCACAGGCTTTATTTCTGATAAGGTTTTGGGAGGAAAAAAATGACAAAAATAATTAAGGATGGGGAGAAAGAGCTAAAGAAGAACTGCTTTGAATTATAAATTGCACCCTCTGGGATACTTTTTGAAAGAAGCCCATAGAGACATAGACTTGCTTTCAATAATGTTGGTTCCTGGACTTTTTCTTCTTGAATGACACTGGGCAAAGACAGGGCCAGCGACAGATCTTCCAGGTACATATGGAGACAACTTATCTTACCAGTTACAAGCAGGATTGCCCTGTAAGGTCAACAGAAATGCCAAGTAGCAAGTTAAAAGAGAAGAATAGATTTTCATAGACATGGGTCACCTAAGATCATGAGACATCCTTCTTAGTTATTCAACAGATACTGTATCTCAATCCCAAAGACCTGTGTCAATGCCAGGAACCTGGAATTCTCCTTGGGAGCCCTTCGAGGTCAGGACCTGGGCCTTGGTGATCTCTCTGTTCCCTAGTCCCCAGCACAGAGCACATACATGAATGAAAATGAGGCTCTTAATGAAATCGACGGATTAGTAAAAGTAACAGCTAGCATTTACAGAATTTTAGAGAACATTCTAAAATGTTATTTTTCCTTTTTTGATGATGAAAACTAAGGCACACAGAGGACATGTGACTGCTCACTGTCAGCTAGCAAATTCAAAACCCAGGCGTTTAATACAGGCATCGGGATCTTTAGTCCATGCTCTTGTTCACAGCTGCTGCTAAGAAGGGACAGTGGAGTTGACCTTCCACTTTGAAAGGAGACATAAGTCTCTGGAAGGGTGCGGAAGGAATTCATGTAGAAGCTCCCCAGACACCATCTATTGTTTTACAACCACTGGAGCACCTGGTACAACCTCAAAGCCTTCTGCATGGTGGCTGAGAAACCTGCAGAATCAGATCAACAGGGAGCTCCTTAGAATGTAGAATCTCAGAACCACCCCGTCCAACAAATCCATTATAGGCTAATCACCTGCTAACTCATAGGCACGGGGAGACTTGAGTGGTACCCCTATAAGCCACAGGATTGAGATCAGTAAAGCCAAAAAAACTTTCCACGGAGATGGAAAGCTTCGACACCTGCACCGCCCAATGCAGTAACCAGTAGCCGGCTTGTAAGCATCTTAGTCGCATCATGTGGTTCTCAAGCACAGGTGGTTAGTAGAAATGAGGAAGTAAATTTTTTTATCTGATGCTTTTTGATAAAGCTAGATTTCAGTTCCCTCAGATGACTGGTGGTTAGCATTTTGGACAGCAGACTCTAGACCTATTCTTCCCTGTGTTTATTTCCCTCTGATCAGGGACCTCTTGTAGAGTCGGTGTTGTAGGAACACAGTGGAGAACTTTGTGTCTCCTCCTGACTTGGGCCGAGCACCAAGGGGAGGAGGACTCAGCATTCCGAGGTCTCGCCCATCCTCGCCCTCCTCGTCCATCCTCCACCCTTCTCATCTATCTGCACGTCTCATTTGTGTCCCATTTGACACCTATTGGGAAGGAAAAGACACCTTTTCCCTCTACCCTCTTGTGCTCCGTGACTTGGGCCCTGCAAGATGGACTGACAGAAGACTGATGATTGACAGTAGAAATATAGGTTATGAAGGTGTGGGGGACACCTAGGGAGGAGTACATCAGAGGGGTGGTTAGAACTTGGGCTTCGGTAGCATCCTAACAAAGAGCAAAACCCTTGTAGAGAAGTGATAAGACAAAGGGAAAAGCTTAGGCTTCTAAAAGTGGTGTCCATGGAAAGGTGAATTTGAAGGTGAAACTAATGGGGGAAGGCTTGCGGGTACAAGTCTACCTTACAGCCGACTTTCTGTCTTCTTCTTGACCATGAAACTTGCCTGGAGAGGCGATTCAGAGAAGCCCTCATTTCCCAGAAGTCTGCCTGCAGATCCTAGGGAAGACAGAGCCCAGAGTCTGCTGCAGATCCTCAGCAGGGGTCTTCCTGCATCCGTTGAATCTCAGATACCTTCAGCTCAAAGTAGTCCTTGTACCAAAGTGGCCACATTTGGGAGGGGTGTATTTTGATCCCCACCACATGTCAAATATCTCACTCTATTATTCGTATACCTTCTCACCTTAGCAAAAGCTTCAGGAAGGCAAATGCTAAATGCTTTTGCTAAATGCTAAATGATTGAAAAATGGAAAATATTCTCCAAGGGGTTCATGTATCTAATTCTATTGCAATAGCTGCTGGGTAACTCAGTTCTTGATAGATGTCAGGACTATTCAAACATGTGACAAACATCATGTCATTTAAGTTTTAATTTTCTCAACAACCCAAGAAAGTCATGATATTGCACCTATTACTTTAGCTGAAAAGACCGACAATAAGAAAAAGTACAGTTGTCCCTCAGTATACATTATTCCAGGACCAAAATCCACAGATGCACAAGTCCCTTATACAAAATGGCATAGTATTTGCATAAAACCTATGCAATCTCCCTGTGTGCTTTAAATCATCTCTAGACTACTTACAGTACCTAGAAATAAGAATGAGGTGTAACTGCTTGTTGCATTGTATTTCTATACTATATTATTAGGGAAAAGAGTCTGCATATGTCGCGTAGAGATGCCATTTTCTTTCTTAAGTATTTTTAGTCTTGGATGGTTGACTCAGTGGACGCAGAACCCACAGATACCCAGGCCTGATGTATGACCCACTTTCGGTCCTCTTACTTGACCTCGACTCTTTATTCTTCTTTGCTTGTAACTCTTAGCTATAAACACATTAAAAATAATTGGGATAATAAAGGAGTTGCTAATGCGAAGATCCAGAGGAAAGGAGCTAATCCTCTTAGAAAGAGTGGTCTTCAGAGGCTAAGATACAGCACTCTGCACTGACTTACGCTTTTCTTGGGGGAAAAAATCAAATTAAACTTGATTGTCTCTTTGGTGCTTCCTTTCTCCATATTAATAGTTCAATCTGCCTGATAGGTGTTGGATGTGAACCTTGGGGCTGTTTACAGCAATTGGTGAAGTGCTTAACTTTCTAAAGAAATTAACTGTCTGGTGAAGAGCACTCCAGAGGACTGAAGAACAAGAAGAAGACAGGATGCCTGGTGACTCTGGTGCTCTTCTGGAAGGACAAATGGAGTAGCTTTCTCTTGCTTCTCCTCCTAACATCTATCTCTCGTTTTCTTTCACTGTTATTGCTTTCTGTGCTGACCCCTTGAATGCAGATGTTCCCAAGGCTTATCCTAGGCCATCCCTTCCTCTGGTGTCTCCAGAGGCAGATAAGAGGGCTCAGGTGAGGGACACAAAGAACTTAAGATGCTCAAGGTGGAATTCAAACACACCCCACTCCCTTCTTCTTTCCTCCTCTCTCATCTCATCTCCTACCTTCTCTTCTCTTTTCTCCTTATTCTCCTCTCCTCTTCTTCCTTCTCCTTTTATGGAAATTCCCAGAATTCCAGAAACAGAAACCTCCAGAAACTTCTTTGGGGACACCCCAATCTTGCCTAGAATAAGAGCCAATTGGCTATAGAAAAATAATTCTAATTTGAATATGGCGAGTTATCCATTGAATGGACCCAGATATTTTCAAACCTCTCCAGATCTTCCAGAAGAATCCAAGACAAATGAATCTGCAAGCCTCAGAAGAGTCCCTGGGTATGCCCTTGGTTGCTCATCTCAAGTTCTGTAGCTATGTCCTCTGCATTTACACAGACTGACAAAAAAACACCAATGAGTGAAAGATTTGTTGAGGGTAGCTTCCACCATCTGAAAGGAAAAGAATGGAAAACATGCCTTAAATAAAACCAACATGCAGTGGGAACAGAGCAAAGAGAAAAAAAGTGAGATAAAATCTTGATTATATCCTCAGGACTTCAGAATCCATCTGTGCTTGAAGCAAGTCTAATCTAGGACTTCCCAGCAATATTGTTAAAGGAATTCAAAACTCCTTCTTTTTTATTGTTTTGTTTTGAGCTACCTTGAATTGGACTTTCTATCAATTACCATCAGATTCTTACAAATTCTCTCCCCGTGCATGAATTACCTCCAGCTTGACATGTGCAATCCATACTTCTTTCTGGGTCTTCAGATGTGGATGTCCAATGACCAGCTAATACGATTCTTTTCTGGAGTGCCTCAGTGGCCCCTCAATTTAACATGGCCTAAGCGGAGTCTGCCCTCCATCCTTCCCAACCCTTTCCCCAATTCTGTCTCTTGCTTCCAATGACCTGCTTCATTGCCAGACTTCACTGACCCAGTTCCAGCTAAATTTTTTTGGTCCAAACTAGGAAACCCGGAATCTTCTTTCTTCTTTCTCTTCCCCACATCCAATCATTCCTTAAGTTCTCTTCTGTTGTGGTTGGGATATGAAATTTTCCCCCAAACTCCTATTAATGAAGGAATATTCAGAAGTGAAATGATCAGATTATTAGAAGTTGTATCCTAATCAGTCCATCCTAGTTTGAATGGACTGGGTGGTAACCGTAGGCAGGTGGGACATGGCTGGAGGAGGTGGGTCACTGGAGTTGTGTACCACCCCCCATCTCTTTCTCTCTCTGCTGATCCTGCCATGAACTCAGCAGCTTTCCTGAATTGGATCTTTCCCTCATAATGTACTACCTCGCCTTGGTCCCAGAGCAATGGCATTGGTCTTCTAAGAACTGAGTCCTCTAATACTGTGATTCCCAAATAAACTTTCCTTCCTTTAAGTTGTTCTTGTTGTATATTTTGGTCACAGTGACCGAAAAGCCTGATGGAAACAGAAGTTGGTACTGAGAAGCAGGGTCATTGTTGCGACTAAACTGACCATGTGGTTTAGAAGCCTTTGGAGTTGGTTTATGGAAGGAAGCTTGAGAAGTTTAGAGATGCAATCTAGAAAAACTTTAGAATATTGTAAGCAGAGCTCAATGGAAAATTCTGGTGGGAACTCAGAAGATCAGAATGAGACTGTGTTCATGAGGTTTTAGAGGGAAATTAAAACTGTATTGGGAATTGGACTAGAGGCCATACGTGTTATATTCTGGAAAAGAACTTGTCTACATTTTGCCTATTACCTGAGACTGTGTGAGACTGAATGTAAAGGTCATGGACAGATTAATCTGGCAGAGGATATTTTAATGCAGCTCAGCATTCAGCTGGTGCACAGATATTGCTGGCAGCTTTTAGTCAGGTTTACTCTAAGAACTGGACTTTAAAACTTACAGTTAGGCCAACAAAGTGCATGTAAAACTGGGGCCAAGGAATGTGTGCTTGTTGAAGAAATCACAGCTCCTAAAGAGATGCTAAATACATTGCATGGAGACAATAGGAAAGTTGCCTTGAGGGCATCTTAGGAATTGGCAAGACCACATCCATTGCAGGCTCAAGAATGTAAAAGTACACATACCTCAGGGAAGAGTCCATGCGGCTTCCCTACTTGCAAAGGGGGGCCTAGGAAGTTTTTCATCCTGCTGAGCCATGAAGGTACTCAGAGGCCACAGCAGTTGTGATTCCAGAGGGCCCAGGTATGGTGTGAGTTGAAGCAGACCTCGTGGTGATGGTTCTGCAGAAATGCAGGATGCTGTAGTTAAGGGGACAAGGAGACTGCCACTAAGATTTCAGAGGAAGACCTGGGAAGCCAGCCAAAGTGTAGCAGTGTTGGAGTCACTGCAGGCTGCTCTTGAGATGGTGATTCATGAAGCTGTGAAGGTGAGGCTGATGTTGGAATGGAGACACCAGGGATTAAGAGATGCCAGTAATGAGGACTGTCTGTCAAGAAAACTGCTGGTTGTGAAGGCAGCCAAGCTAAAAGGGAGTCCATGTGTGCTACAGCTGACAAGGTCAAAGAGATAGGAAGTAACATCTCAAAGTCAAGTACCTGTATGCTGTTTGGGGAGTTAGGGGCAGAGTTCCAGTACCCTGTTTGCCTGGGTGGGTTTCAGTCTTACTTTGGTGTCGTCCCTTACTTCTGTGACCCTATTCCTCTCTTTTGGAATGGGAATGTTTGCTCTGTGACATGGTATATTGGATATATTAACTCGCTTTTGACTTTTTATAGGGGCTTATACTGAGTTTGCCATGAGGAGGAAACTCTTAAATTGTATTTTTGGGCAATGCTGAAACTATTAAGACTATGGGACTCTTGAAGATGCACTAAATGCATTTGTCATTGTGAGATGGACATGACATTTGGGAATTCAGGGATGTAATGCTATGGTTTGGATATGAGGTGTCTCCCCAAAACTCCTGTGTTAATGCAGCAATATTCTAGGGAAATGATTAGATTATGAGAGCGATAACGTAATTGGCCCATCCTTGTCTGACTGGTCTGGACAGCCAAAGTTTCAGTTTTAAACCATTAAGAAGCTACAGATTTATTCTAAATATAAGAATAAACCCCCACCCATGGTGTCCAGTGGGAGTTGGGTCCAGCTACCAGAGGGGTGGGGGTCCCAACTGGACTCCCACATTCCTAAACTCTCTGCCAGTAAGGTCCTGAATTAGTCACGAGCACTCTGTATCAGATACACTGGGCTTCTATTTAAAGCCAGAGGACTCAGGTGAGCTGAGGACTGCGGAGGCGCATCATGGAGAAACAAAGAAATTAATTTTGAACTTGTGCAAGGTGCCAGGTCACTGCAAATACATCAGAGCACTCAACTCTCCAAGGCTGATGTTACCATTGTCACATCAGATAAAGAAACAAAGGTTCAGAGAGACTCAGCCGTCCCTCAAACGACGCTAAAGGGGTAGAGCTGGAATCTGAGTCCCTGTCTATCCGATTCCAAAGCCTTTCTCCTGCACTTCACTCCTGCCTGGAATCTGGCCCAGAGCAAGGCGGGGAGGGCTCTGGTCTGGCCTTTCCCAGCCAGGTTTATCTGGGCTCCTTCTGGTCACCAAATCAGTAGACCCGGAGCAGAATCAGAGGAGAGAGAGCTGATGCTGGGTATAATTGTCATAGGAGAAACAATAGCAGGAACCAGAGCAGATACACTTGGAGAAGAGAACGCTCCAGGGACGGAGCTGCTGTGTTCAAGTATCTGAAGGGCTGTCATGAGGAAGAGAGATGATGCTTCTGAAAGGCCTCGGGGGAGAAGTAAAGGCGACAGATGGTAAAGACAAGCTGATAGACGTCCACTCAATAAACGGAGATTCTTCTACAAGGAAGAGTCAGGAAGAGGGACTTCTTCAGGAAGAAGAGAGATCCTCATCATCACCAGGGTGACCGAAACATGGAAGTGACCATATGGTAGCAATGCTGCCAGTGGAGTTCAAGAGAACTCAATTCCCTTACAGCCTCGTCCTGTTAGAGGATCCAACTTGGTGGTCTGCCTAGACTCTTAATGCCCAAATCTGATTTGAAATAACTACACAATTAGTACCTCTAACCCATAGTTACATCTGTGTCTCCATGTCGTTTCACTGAAAGAGTGGTTTTAGTTAGCTTTTTCACTACTGTCACTAAAAGACCTGATCAGTCAATTGTAGAAGAGAAAAAGGTTATTTAGGGGCTCATGGTTTCAGAGGTCTCAGTCCATAGACAGCCAGCTCCATTCCTTGAGGCCTGAGATGAGGCAGAACATCATGGCAGAAGAGTGCAGCAGTGTGTGTGTGTGTGGGGGGAGTGGGTTACATGACGATCGGGAAGGAGAGAGAGTCCACTCACCAGATACAAAATACATACCCCAAAGGCATGCCTTGGTGACCCACCTCCTCCAGCAATACCCTACTGACCTTCGGTCACCACTCTGTTAATCCTGTTAGGTGATTAATTCATTATTTGGGTTAAGACTCTCATAACCCAAGCATTTCTCCTCTAAACCTTTTGTATTGTCTCACACAATGACTTTTGGGGGACACCTCATATCCAAACCATAACAAGATTTAAAAGTCATTGCCACGTCCTACAATGCCCCACGTGCTATGGCCCCATCTCTCTCTGGCCTCTCCAGGTACATTGGTGAGGTGGTGCTTTGAGTTGGACAGACACATTTCCACCTGAGGACTTTCCTGGTGGCTTTCCCTCTGCTGGCCCCTTCCTCACCCAGACAGCCCTGCCTGTCTCCCTGAGCCCCTGAAGTTGGCCCTACAACACTAGTCCCAGTGAGAACTGCCCTGAGAATTCTCTTAAAACTACTAGCCACCCCTACATCTCACACTCCCAATCATCTGCTCAATTTTTTCCCACAGGGCTTATAATTTCCTAACATACTAAAAAATTTGTTGATTGTGCTGAGATTCGCCATCCGCCTTCCTTCACTAGGAGGAAGGGTGGGAATAGTTTTTACTATTTTGATTCCGGTTGACTCCTGAGCACATATGCAGTTGGGAAGTGAGTATGCAAGAAATATTTGTGAATAAAGGAGGAGGCTTTCTGGTAAATTTAAGTAAAGAGGCTGGAGCTGTGTCATATGACAGCACATCTAACTTCATCTGGGAGATGGATTTGATGGTCAGAGTCAACCAAAGTTTCCCCTTTAAGGAGACTGGAATTGTCTCTTCCAGGGACAAGCTGGACCTCAGGAGCTGTGATTTCCTAGGTAAGAATGAACAGATGAATTAGAGAGGAAGTAGAAAGAGGAATGACAAAAAGAAGCAAGTTCCTGGAAGCTCATCCAAGGGAGAACTTGGCCTGGATGATAAAAATCAATAACCTTCTATTGAGAACTTACCAGGCACTTTATCAAAATTATCTCACTCTTTAATCAACCCTAGGAGATAGATCCATTGTTATCCCCATTTGACACATGAGCTAAGGTGTGAAAAGTTCAATAATGTTCACAATATGTGCATGTTCAGACAACTGCTAAATCCCAAATCTTGAATCGTAGAGCTCCTCACAGTTGAGACATCCAAGCCAGGCAATGCAAATCTCAAGCCCACAGTCTTCACTATTAAGTTCCACTGCCTAGAAAAATATTTAAGTGCTTAGACTCTGAATTGCATATGTAACTGTGATCGATCCATAGTCAGACATCTTTCTGGTATTGTCTATGCTCACACCTGTTCCACCAGGGACATGGGCTTCCCTGACTCTGTACAAAGGCATCTGCTTCCTGTGACATGGGTACTTTCTGAATGGTGTGGCATTCAGCCCAAGATAGCTTTCCTACTGGCACAGACAAGAGTAAAAACACGAGCATTTGGACTGTGTTTTAAAACTTACAAATAGAAATATTTTTATTTGATCCTCATAGCAAATGTGTGAAGTATTACAAGCAGTCTCTTTTAAAGATGGGAATTCCAGTACACATAGCTAATGAGCTCTGACTGGAGACTCCAACCTAGTCTCTTGGACCAAGGTCCAAGGCTTTTAACCACTGTACACCCTGCTGCTTCAGCTACTGAAGAGTGTCTGCAGCATTCTAACCTCTGGTATCCCCCTGTCCATCAGAAATTGAATATTATCTCTGGGTTGCTGATATGAGATTAGAGAGGAGTTGAGCCTCATGCAACTCTGTCTAGGTTTTCATTTCCAGAGTTCAAATGCAAAGTTAGCAAAAAATGTACATCTGGCTCTGTTTATTCAGAGGATATTTGTTGGCTGTATATGATGTGTTAGGTCTGTGCTGTCCAGTATGGTAGCCACTGGCCACATGTGGCATTGCAGCAGCTGATACATGAAGAAATGAATTAATAAGTGAATTTACTAATTTAAATTTAAATTTTAAAGTGGAAACAATGTAAAATATTTTTCCATTAAAAACATTTTTATCTTGGTAGAACTTGATTTTGCTTTGGCTTTTGCTTTTTGTGAGATAATGCAGTTGTATAGTAATGCAATTAATTGCTCAGAACACGTATTGTTTCCATGAATCTGTCTTAACGTATCACTGATGTAGTCGTCATCCATGGACTGATCAGCTTAAAGAATTTTTTTCCTGCACAACAATACAACATTGTAATGTGTACCTTTGAATATTTTGTGCTGACAATTCCAATTACTGTGATAAGTATGTAAATTGTCATTGGTAATTAAATTGAAGTACTTGGTCTTCTTTTGATTATAATATCATTAAAGTATTTTTAGTGAAAAAAATAATTATGGACAATTTTTTTCCATTTCAGATGAAGACAGACTACAGATGCAGAACTGAGTGGTGATAGAGAAACTAATATTATGATCAGAATAATGAACAGACTGGATAAAGCATATTGTAAATTTTACAATGAGTAGCAATTGCAATTTTCTTCAACATAATAAAACCAAGAAGCTATTTGTTTTGTAAAAGAATTATAATAGATATTAACAGACATTTAAGTAAATATTTAGTAAATTTGATAAGTTCCTTATTAACAGTCAAAAAATAATTGACTAAATTAGTCACCTGACATTGGTATTGACCATCAATCAAAACTTTTAAATGACTTCACAGAATGAGTTTGTAATTTTGGGTAACTACTGAAAATGTTAGATTCTCGCATGTATACACACACGCACACACAGAATGTTTTTTGATATAGTGATAGTAAAATTAATTATCACATATAATATGAAAGTTTTGTTAGAAATTGAAAACTAAAAATGATATTTAAAAAACTGGAAGAATTTTAATTAAGATACCAAACAACTACCAACAGAATATGAGACATTTTTAACAAGAACAAAGATTAAATATGAAAAATTAAAAATACTTCATATCCATTTTATATGGGTTGAAAAATAGCAGAGATGTGGCCCAATCAATACTTAAGGATATATGTGGTTTCAAAATGCTTTACAAATTTATAAGCATGTTGTCAGTACTTAGACTAAAATATGGAAAATGTGGCATAGATATCATTCTACATCTATCAAAGAAGAGTTTTACTTGGATGTTAAATTTAAAAGTTTCTATTAAGGTAGATAGTTCTTTAACTATGTTTTAATAATCCAGATTTATTGACATTTAAACAACAGAGTGATAATACAATTATTGCTTCATTTCGCTGTGTGATATATATTGACATTATCTGTACTCAGTTTTCTTATGCTTATTTTATGAAAGGTGTCATTTGTATGTTTGCCTGTCGCTCTCGCCAGCAAGAACGACCCGGAGACGTGATGGGTGGCAAGCTTCTTTATTAACAGCTGATTCTTCTTTTTATTTCTTCCCCTTTTGGGAAGTTATTGTCACTTATATAGGTTATATCAACTAATTAGAATATTCATGATATGTGGGGAGAAGATAGACGTATATGGGTATAACTTGAAGCACCTAAGAATCACGCAAGAATCATGCAGAGGCCCTGACCAATTACTGAGACTTCCTCAAGGTGAAGTTAGTTGTATACGTGCAGAATAGCAGTTTTTCAACCTCACTGGCAGCTTGCCAGGCGCCATCTTGGCCAGGCTCCACCTAGGGCCAGGGGTCCGGCCGAAACCCCGACATTTGCCAACATTCTTTAGTACATATGTGTAAATGTCATGAATTATTGCCTGTTTATTGATCTATGGAACAAAGTAAAAGGCAATTCAGTTAATGATCTTATGGGTTTTACCAGTGTTCATCAGTTGACAGTTTGATAAAAAAAAATTACTGTAATGTTAACTTCAATTCACGATATTCTTGAAACAAAATTCATTAAATCAAAGAAGCCAAAAAATGGCAGTGTGATTTACATTTCTTAGCCAATATCACACTACATATAAACAAGCTAAATTTGAAGTTTTGTGGAAAGAAAAAGTTTATGACCCAGCAAGACCACTATGAGAATTTTCTGAAATTAAAAATTCCAGTATACAAATCAATAATAATGATGCTACATATTCATCTAAAGTGAATCAACATGCAGAAGATCATAATTGATCATTATGGATGTTTGGCTACAAAAACTATCAGAAGAATTTGAAGAATATCATGATATTGGTAAACTTAAAGCTTCTTTTCAACGTATGCTATACCATTTTGAACCTAGTGTTACTGTCGAGTTGACACTATAATCAGTGAATTTTCTGTGGACAGACAGAGTTTCAAAATGCATAGGCTTTAGCTTTAAAATCAAATGAATTGCTCTTAAAATTAATGAGCCGGTTTTGTCAATGTGGAGTTGAATATTAAATAAAATTGATGTCAGTGTTCAATTCAGTGTTTAGAAAGAGTTTGGGCATGTAAGTCTACTTTTCTTGAGAACACATTTTATGAAATGTAAATATGGGTGAAATATTTCCAATAAAAATTTAGCTTCCAAATTAACATATGCCGTAAGTGAAAAACATCCACCAGAAATCTGAAGACTTTGTATAGTAAAAAAAAAAAAAAAAAATGAGATCTCACTTGTAATTATCTATATTAGTTACATGCTGAAATGGCAACATTTAGATATATTAGGCTGCATTAGATACATTATGAAAATTATCTATTTCTTTTTACTTTTTAATTTGGCTACTAGAAAATTTAGAATCATGCAAGTGGCTCACACCATGCTTTTATCAGTCAGCACTGTGTTAGGCAATGAGGGCATAAAGACGAGTGAGACCTAGTTCATTCCCTCCCGCAGAAAACTTTACACTGGCACAGCCCATTGTAAAATGAGGCAGAAGTCAAGTGACGGACTCCAAAAGATATGGAAGGAGTGTCAGAGAGAGCACCCGACTCAGACTGGGCATAAGAAGGATGAGTTCTTGGGGTTGGTAATGACTGGGTTTGGCCTTAAATGAGAAGTAGGGGTTAAATAAGTGAGAAAAAATAAAAATAACTCTCCAATGGAATGGTCACTATTATTGAGTCTGTGAGAGTGAAATAGTACACTGTACTAATGTGGAGTAAAAATCAGTTCTGTGTGGTAGGGTGTAAAGTGTGTGGATGATGTGACCAAAAACCAGACTGGAAACTTAGTTGGATCGGGAAGTACCTAGATCCTATTGGGATTGGATCTTATTCTCTGATGATGGTGCAGTAGGATACCTAGGAGGACCCACGGACACTAGTCCTGGGAAGTGTTTCTTCCCCAGCCTAATTCATTAGGGAAGCGGGGGATGGGGGGTGCTCACTCATTTTCAGTGGTTGGTTGAGCAGAGTCAACAGTAGGGACTTTTTTTGAGAGATGATCTCTTAAATTACATGGCAGTGGGTTTCATACCATGACATACAGGCTTCCCTCGTATAAGATGCTTGGAATTCACACTGCTGATGAATTTCACAGGGTCTGCTGTCTTCAATTTCAGAATTTATTTCACTGCTCGCTATCTGATTCATGTTATATATTTATGTGATTAGGGGTTCAGACTTCCCCAGTGAAATGTAAGCCACATGAAGCAAAGACTCTTATCTTTTTCCTGACCACATCCCTACCACCCAGGATAGAACCTTTCATGTAGCAGGTGCTCAGTAAGTACTTTTGCGGGGGTGGGTAGAGGGGGAGTGATCACACTAGATAAGACGGCGACACCTGCTGGCAATATATAGCATTGTAATCTAGCTCTGCCGCACTCTGTAATATGACACCTGGATATGACACCTGAGGACAGCAAATTCCACCCCAGGCAGTCATTGTCTCTGAATGATGCCAACTTAATTGGCTTAAAAATTATAGCAAGTGGAAAATCAAAGGAGGTAGATGCAGATCTAAAAAAATGAGTCAACCTAGTATAATAGAAGAGCAGAGACTTCAGATCCGGCTCGACATGGGTTTTAATTCTCAGTTCAGGCATTTGCTTGCTGTGCAAAACTGTGCAAAGCAATTAACATGTCTGAGCCTTAATTCCCTCATTCATAAAAGGAGGCCATCGGGAAGATTAGCTTCTACATAAGGCTATAGGGGGAGAGAAACAGAGCAAGTGGGGTTTGAACTTATTTCTTGCCAACTCTTCCTCCTTCATTTTGGTCTAGGAGGATACTTCCAGTCACTCTCACATATGTGGTTTTTAGAGAAGGTGGTTCTTTGCTCAATGCATTAGGGGCCATTCCCTGGGCTTGAGCTGTGAGTGAATCAGTAAATGCGTAGATCGCTTAGGCTGCTGAGATCAGAAGCCTCTCTCAGGGGTCTTCCAGGCACAGGAAAATCAATATCCATCCGTTGTCAACCAGCTTCAAACCTGATTACCTTGAAATGAATGACCACATCTTCCTTCCAGGTCTCCATCTTCCGCTCATTCAAAGGATCAGCTGCCATACATTAGATCCCTAATTAAGAAAGATGATTATTCGCAAATGACTCCTTTGAGCAGACTAGGAAACCGCTGTGCCAGCCTTGGAGCAGATCCGCTGGCATCCACACAGAGGAAGCACATGTGGGCAGAGCTGATGCCGGCTTAATAGGCAGTGGTGTCCGGATTTTGTTTCACCGCTCTGCCGGGAGAAATAAAGGCTGACGTTATAATCGGTGCTGCAATGGAGACAGGCAAACTTAAGAGTCTGAGCTGTTTGCTGTTCAACTACAGCTAGGGAGAAGGAAAGGAATGCCTCTTGGGAGGGTTCAAACAGACCCTTCTAGTAATAATAACCATGTTCTCAAAGTGGGAAACTGGACCCTGCACCTGAAAATAATGACAGCTGTGGAGTGAGGCCCATCTTGATTCACATTCTCTCTTACTTCTTACCTGGTACCCTAATGTGTGTTGATCAGCCCCCCTGGACCTTGGTTTCATCATTTCTAAAATAGGATTATTAAGTACCTGAAATAAATAATTTATCATCACTGGTGATTTCCAGCACAGAGAAAGCTTACAAGCAACAGCAGCTTCTTTCTCCTTCAGTATCTATATTTGTCAGGAGTTCCTGCTCTAGGGTCTAGAGAGCTGGTAGCTACAAAGCTTCTGATATTTTATGCAAAATATTGCCAGACGTGGCCTTTTTTAGTGAGTACTTGCAAGGTTTCTGGTAGATTCTCAAAGGGCTTTTTAAAATCCCTGGTATGTATTGTCCTTTTATGGTCTGGTCCCTGCCCCTCTGGCACCCCCATTGCCTGCCCTCTTCTCCCCATTCACGTATTCTGCTCACTTCAACCATCTCTGCTTGTCCAGCATGCCAAGACCATGCGTGCCTCTGGTTCACCGGTGACCTCCTGTGTCCCTCCATCTTCATAGGGCTCTCCTGGCTCACAGAGAGACAATTTTCACTGTGCCTTCATGTGGCAGATACAGACTGACCTCTCTCTTCCTCTTCTTGTGAAGTCACTAACCCCATCATAAGTGTCCCACCCTTATGGCCTGATCTAACCCAAATTATCTCCCAAAAGCCCCACCTCCACATGCCACATCTTGGGGGTCAGGGCTTCAGTATATGAATTCTAAGGAGGGTGAACAAAATCCAGTGTATAGCGAAGCTCTTGGTCTTATGGCACTCAGAGCATTTATCCTTCATGGATTCATTCCCTTATTTATGGGCCATGAAGGACTGGACCCTCAATGAGCACAGGAATTTATTCACTACTGATTCACAATTAGAATAATAATTGGTATGTAGAAGGTGTACTAATTACTGCAATGATGGATGGATGGATGGATGGATGGATGGATGGATGGATGATTTTTAAGTACATCGATGTGAGCCCTAGAAGGTTGACTTTCTCACTTTACAGTTGGGGAAACTGAAACCTGGACAAATTCAGGGCCTTGAAAAAATTTTCTGGACAGGGTTAGGAGGAGTATCTGGAGCTGAACATCTAAGTTCAAATTCCAGCTTTGCCACTTATAAACCATTAATTTTGGTCATTACTTAACCTCTCTTTCCTTTTTTTCCCCTCATCTGTGAAATGCTAATCATAAGTGTAACATACGTATACAAGTGACATGTAATTGATAATCATTAGAGCTGCTCATCAATATTCTGGTTCTTCTTCCAGGCACATACAAAGACACCTCTTCCATGCCCTCTTGAAATCAGGTATGGCTAGGAAATGTGAGCTGAAATGGTGGTGTCATTTCCATGCGGGAGCTTTTAAGAGTCAAGGTGTGATCTATCTTTTCTTTTCCCCGACATACAATCTGAAATATTCTAGATGGTCTACATTCTATTAGTCTGGATCCTGGGGTAAAGAAAACATGGAGCAGAAATCCTATGGACCAATAATAAACATAGAAAATGAGTGAAAAACAAACCTGGATAGGTGTCATAGCCTGGTAGTTATAGAGTGCAGTACAGCTAGATTATGATACTACATGTTACCAGATAGTGCCATCATCTTATCTAATGTGATCACCTTCTTTGGTGATTTAATAGTTTTTTTGTTTGTTTGTTATCACAGCATAACTTAGCTGAGCCTGACTAACTCACTGAGCTTTCATGAGGGTTCAATGAATTGATGAAAATAACATGTTTAGAAAGTGTCTGATGTTATTAAATTGATTAAGTATTAGTGTTATTGAATCAATTAGTAAGAATCTGAAAGATGTGAGTGTACAGAGGGTAGTAGAATGTAGTGACAGGGACATTGGCTCTGGAGTCAGGCTTCCTTGTTTCAAATTCCAGGCAGTGATTTTCATACTAACAGGTATGATGCTCATGATCATGTGAATTCATTTTTTCATGCCTCAGTTTATTCATCTAAACAATGGGGACAACAATAGAACACAATGTAATGGAGCATCACATGAAACAATGTAATAGTGTAATGAAATGAAACAATGTAATGAAGAACTTAGCCTGGGTCCTGACACATAGAATAAATGCTCAATAAATATTAGCTCCTACTGTCTGAGTATCCTGGTCTAT
Organism: Sciurus carolinensis; assembly: GCF_902686445.1. NCBI lineage: Eukaryota > Metazoa > Chordata > Mammalia > Rodentia > Sciuridae > Sciurus > Sciurus carolinensis. The sequence continues at coordinate 163,263,877 of NC_062216.1, read as the reverse complement.
TTCTCACTGAAAATGTATTATAGCTATGCCTTCACTGACTAATGAGAAAAGAGCCTCAGATGAATACAGCTAAATGATGACAAATTGGCAGACTGAGAGGTGTAGATCAATTTGTCTGTATAGCTGCAATAATCTAGATAATTTAGTCCATGCCCAAGAGCTATCAGCATGTGATTAGCATTTCTCCTATTCAAGTGGATGGAGGTAAAGCAATCAAAACTAGGGGGAAAGAAATAACCCTGAGGAAACACCATTATCTGCTATTTTCTGGGACAATAATAATTGCCTTTATTATTTCTTCTTTATTCTAGTCTTCTACTGAAAATTGCAAATAGCACATGCAATTCTGATTTCTTTGAAAAGAATTCTAGTTTTGAAAGGAAGGGGAAATTCGACAATGGTGTGTAAATTTATTCATCTTCATGGGACGTGAACTATGGATTATTATTCTCAGTGCATAGGTGGAATACCAAGTGAAGAATGCTTGGTATTCAAACTTAGATTAGTGACTCAATGAACTTAAAATGGATGAGCAAAAGTATTTTAATAATCAGATCACAGGCGAGGACAGTAAATCAAAAAATATAAAATGCTTTAATCTCTGTGTCAAGATAAACAGGTAAAATATATATGATGTACATTTAGGATCTACATGCTATATGGGCTAATTGGGAAAAGGAATATATATATATATTCCTTCCCTCTCCATCCCTCAAGGGAAAAAGGTAAAAATGTTCAAAATTCATTTTGTTTTATGTGAGGATTTTATGGTTCAATATTGAAGAAAGATTTTTTAACGTAACTATTCTTTGGTTTTGCAAATTCTCTTTGAGCTGCCACCTTATTACCTACTGAAAAGGCTCACTCTATATCCAGTCTGTTCCCTAAATTACCAACACTGGGGAATAAAAAATACTGAAAAGCAGCAAAGTATTGTCTAATTTTGTATCAGTCTTTTTTAGCCCTTAATAAAATCAAAATGAAGGCCCAGATGTCTAGACAAACTAGGTTTAAATCTGAGTTCTAAAATTACTGTTACTCTAGGGAGTTCCTTTGTGCCTTGAGTCTATGAATTTCCTCACTTTATAATGAAAATAGTATTTAGATCATGACTTCCTTAAGGAATTAGTAAATTAGTATATTTGGTACATAATAAGCATGCAACAAACTTCAATGATTATTATATAACTTGTGTATATTTTTCATGAGTCTTAACAAAATAAATGAAAGGGAGGAATAATACTAACAGCAACACATAATACTTTCAGGTTCAATTTTAAGAATTTTTGTATTAACTCTTTGATCCTCAAAGCAATTCTCAGATAGTCTTATGCGTAGAAGTGAAATGACTTCCCAGGTCACACAGTTAGTGAGTAGTACACCCAGGATAGGAACTCTGGCGATCTGACTCCATAGATTGCCTCTTGTATATTAAATCTATGCTTCCTTCTTTGAGAATGATGACTGAATTCACTATCCACTCAAAATAGAATATACTGTGCACCAAGTCACATTCCAGCTCTTGAAATACATGCTAAAGAAGAGAAGTAGTGTCTCTCCTTCATAAAGGTTATGATTTCCATGCAAACTATTTTCTAAGTGTGTCTATGTTCATTTTTCTCTGAGACATATGGTCCAACAATATTTTTTAGGTGTCTAGGTCTTCACCAAGTCTAAATGTTTGGTCTATTTTTGTTTACCCTTTTCCCAGGCGGAAGCAGCTACATCTAGACTCTACAATTCAGCACCATGGACAGCCAACGAATCCTATGAACACTAACTTATATCTGAAGTTTTCCTTTCAGAATTCATGAAGATCCGGTGCTTCAGAACACATACACACACACACACACACACACACACACACACACACACACACAGACACACACACACACACTTTAACTTGGTGTTCAAAAAATCCTAAGAAGAGCCCTAAAAACTATCAAACCTGAGTCTCCAATATCTTCAAAGTCACATAGATGAATCCCATCTCAAGTGTGTGGTCACCATGCATTCAGTGTACATTCAGCGACATGAGTATGGTCTACTCTGGCAATTCCTTAGATGGGAATGAAGGAAAAAATCAGGTAGTTTAAGTTTGAGAGAAATCCCTCATCTAGTCAGGGAGATTTATTTCCTAGTGTTGTTATTATTTCCCACTTCCTGCCCGCCTCCTAATGTATTTGAAAGTAGAGGTTAAAAATAAGTTTCAAAGTTAGTTAGAGGAGAAACAGGTCTAACTTACCAGTTCTCTGCCTTAGACACTGAATTTCTTTAACCTCATTGAATAAATTAGAATTCTTTCCGGCCTATCAGTGTTTATTAGATTTGATACTGCCTCATTCTGACATCCAGAAGAAGGTGACTCATGCTCAGTAACGTGTTATCACTCTCTACGGACGTGTCTAATCTGGATGACATCATCTCGTCTGAAAGATGTTTTCTAGGTGGATAGTCCCCAGAGCTTGAGAAAGGAAAACTTTCCACTTGCCAGGCTTCTCAAGTCCTCCTCAACTAAAGCAGCTAGGAGGGGCATCTTTAGACTTATAGACTTAACCACTGGCATCCATATTTATCATATGGTACAAAGCATTTCAAGGAAGTCTCTACTGATATAAATAAGGATCACCATAAATCTTTTCCTCCAAGATACTTCCAACAATTACTCAGTTTCTACCACTGACTAGCTATGTAATCATGAAAAGTTAATAGTCTCTGGCCTCCGTCACCTCATCTGTATGGTGAGAATGCTCCCTGAGACATTGTGGAGGCTAATGAGACAGTTTGCCTCCCCACCGTGTGGAATAGAGGCAGACAGGAAAAGAGGCAAAGGAGACTGAGTCACCTAAGGGACCTGAGATACACATTTTATAAAGAAGAATTAATGTAATCTCCCTACAGCTAGGCAGAAGGACTTTCCTTGTCTCTGACAAATACTTCAACTATTCTAAAGTAGGAAGTCCCTAGTATTTGGAATAAGAGTCTGATCTCAGTTCCACCTCTGTAACACCTGACCTACCATCTCTTCCTCCCTCCCAAAGTTTCATGTTTTTAGGCTGCAGGGAGATCATTTATGCTCTGGACAGTGGTCATAACTCAGTCTGCCTGAGGAATTGAATTAGCTACCTGGATTAGATAATGGAGAAGCAGATGCTGCATGGTGGTCCCTACTGCAGGCTCTAACACCATCTGAGTGACTTTGGGCAAGTCACTTAAGGACTCTGAGCCTGAAATTCCACATGAGTGAAACAAGAAGACTACAGATCTCTGTCTCATGGGTCTATTATGGTATTATAAAAATATTAATTGGGATAAAGCCCTTAGAACAGTATCTGAAACATAATGAGAGCTCTATAAATGTCAGATAGATAAATAGCAGGCTGCACCAGGCTCAAATTAGTCCAAGCTCTTGGGATAAGTGTGCCCTTTTCTTAATTTCCAGATATAAGCCCCAAGAGAAAAAGCTTTCTCCTTTGTAGGCCTGTTTATCACAGAACCAGGGCTCTTTATCTTTTTTTGTTTTTTAACTCTAGGCCATTTCTTGCTTGGTGATGGCTCACATTTTGGTCATAATTGTAGGAGAGACATCACATCAAAAGTATTTTACTCCTGCTACAACAACGGATGGAGGTAGAATTCCATGGAGGAGGACGAGGCAGGAGGGGTCCTGGTGAAGGAGCAGGAGACCTGAGCTGGCGCGCCCCTCCTGACATTGCTAAGCCGGATCTCCGCTGATCCAGTCAGTCACGTTGCTTGCTGGTTGACATCAGTCCAGAGCATGGGAACACAATGAGTCACCAGAATAAGGAGATAATGGGTCTGGAAGAGCTTAAAAGTGGAAGGGCAGAGAGACCCAGGAAGGAAGCTTCTAGTCACCAGAGACAGCATTTTCTAGACACGCTTGTGCCACGGCAGAAGGGTTACAGGAACACTATTAAAATCTGTGCGTGCAGGACTATGATCTGTAGTACCAACGGTAATTCCCAGACAGGCACATAAAGGAGAAGAGATTTACTAGCATGTTTACGGTCTTGGCTGCCTTATCCTCTACCCCGCCCTCATTAAAGGACTTTTTTACCTTTTCAGTAATTAGCGAAGCTTTGTCCCTTTCAGTTCTTAGGGTTTTAGGATACAAATTCAAAATAATGCGAAGAATGTGACTGGAACAACAGGTCTAGGGATTCAAAAGAAAAGCCAAGAGGAAATAAACCTAAAAATTGCAAGTGTGGGGTTGGGGATTTAGCTCAGTGATAGAGGCTTGCCTAGCAAGTACAAGGCCCTGAGTTTGGTCCTGAGCCCTGAAATAAAATTGCAACTATTATATGTTCATAAGAGTCTGGGAATTTCATGAGGAGTAGGTTCTAGACCATCCAAGAGGTGAGAGAGAATGGGAAGGAAGCTGAACAAGAATGCTAGAAATTTCTTGTAGGTTATAAAGTGAATCCCTGTTATTGGTCTTCAGGAAAGTCAGACATTGCTTGAAATTCCTTTAAAATTATTTTTGATTACTAGATAGGACTTTTAAAACTACGATTATGAAATATGCAGAGGCCAACCCAGGGTCCAGAACTGAGGGTCATGTATGTGCACACTGACCATTAGAACTTCAGCCCCCCAGTGCAGGATTGAGATCTGTAAGCTCCTTTATTAAAGGTAAGCCTGTGACTCTACCTGAGAGCTGTTGGAGATGGCAAATGAGGTGATGTCAGCAAAGCTTATTCGAATTTTTAAAGAGATTAAAACAAAACCTTCAATCTTTGCCTGAGCAGAGATAGGAGTCTTTGAACCACAACCGTTTTCTCCTTTGGGGAGAAAGGTCAGTCAATAGATGACCTGTTTAAATTGGACGAGAGTCCACATGATGTTCCCATCATCAGGGAAATTACAAAATGTAATGATAGGAAATGTATATCCCTTGAGACAGCTGCAGGAAAAAAATCGGTTTCCTCCCTTGCCCAGAAATGTCCGTGCTGAACACTCTCAGGGGGTGCAGATGCAATGCAGGCCAGCCCTGGGGCTTCCGAGGCCAGTACTGGACAGCTGTTCTGGAACAAACATCACTGCTGTGAGCTGGATCACAGAATTGACGAGAGCGTCTTGGCATATGCACTGCAGCCTGGCACGGGTGAGGCTGAGCTTGGATTTAGAGTTTGGGCAGAGAGAGTCAGAGCTGAGTTAATGAGAGAGAGAAGATCAGGCCAAGCTGAGAAGTGGTCCACCACCCAACCACAGTAGCCCAACACCCATCAAGCCAAACTATATATCAGCATCTCCAGGGAATGTTTTAGAAACACACATTCTTACACCTTACCCTTTGAGACCCTAATTCAAAAACTCTCAGATGTGACCTGAACATGACTTTTTCATAAGCTTTCCCTGTGAGTTCACCCACTAGCCAGAGCCTGAGAACCACAGTTCAGTCCATCACAACTATGTACTCTCTTTATCCCCAGCTGACTGAGAAACTAATTCTGCTCGCCACGAAGTGGTCAATCAAGGACTTCTTTTTTCATATCCAGAGAAAAATTTGTCCGGGACAAAATGAAGAAAAATCTCCTGAACCCTTTTTAAATATCCTGCAGTCTTCTTTATTTTAATTTGCATATCAAAAACCAAGAGCTTAGGGCTGGGGAGATAGCTCAGTCAGTAGAGTGCTTGTCTTGCAAGCACAAGGCCCTGGGTTTGATCCCCAGCACCACAAAACAAACAAACAACAATAACAACAACAAAAAAGAGCTTTATTGTGCATACAGCCTATTATGTATAAATGCATTCTACTGTCATGTACAACTAATTAAAACAAATAAAAAATTAATAAAAAACAGCAATGTGTTTTATCTCATGGGGGTCTTCAAGTGATCTCCAGAGACACTTTTGTAGCCCCAAAAACATGGTGTCACACTCTGAGTGACAGGTGTCGAGTGGGGAATGCAAAGGCAGAAACAGAAGTAAGCAAGCCCATCAGCCTAAAGAGATGGTTCCCATCAAAGTTTGGACTATAAAGAACCCATAGTGCTTCAAGGTCAATCTAGAAGACCAAAGCAAGACCAGAAAAGGCAGAGCAAAGACAGTGAATCCAGTGGTATAAAGGCCCCAAGTGGCAAGAGCCAGGAACAACCAGTATAGAAAGGTTGGGGCGTTGATCTTCATCGGCCAATCAAAGATGTCATCTGTGATTGGCAGCTCAGTGAACACTAAATGCAGGCCCCTGGACATCAGAAGGAACTAAGGAGCTAGTTCAAAGTACAGATTCCCAGGCCCTGCCCCTTTACTGATCTTTGACCTCTTCTGTCTCATTTACACGGGTCATTCAGTCAGTACATAAACACATATAAAGGGCCTCCGACATGCTTGCTGGTCTATTAACTGCATGGAAACAGGGACGGCATCTGCCTTGTGTAGCCCCAGTGTCTAGTACAAGGCCTGGAAACTGTGTGTTCATTGACCTTGAGGTAGGCACTCACAGACAATGATCAAGAAATGTGTTCCCTGCACTGCAGGGTTCAGCGTCTAGAGGGGTAAACGGGCAAGACATCAAAAAATCACAACAGCATAACAAAGACTCTGATATTTGCAAACATGTCCTACGTACTGAATTCACCCCCACCCAGAAGGCAGACCGATTATTCTAAAACACAAATCTGCCCATTTTTACTTCTAAAAGACTGTCGATGAATAGTCCTCCATATCCTGTGGCTCCTCTTTCCAAAGATGGGTCTGTAGAGTCTGTGTAGATAGATGTTTGGGAAAGATGCTTTCATGGTAAAATAACTTTAGAAGTCTCTGGAATGAACTAAATGAAATAAATCAAGTTTCTTTAAAGCAAGATTTGTCAGAGATTATACCATACCAATGGACCCTGCCAATCTCTGTAAGGTAGAAGGGTGGCATTCAACACTTCTTGTTTTTATTTGTGGTTCTTGTTCTTGCTTGCCATGTCTTGAAAGAATAGTGTGTAGATGACTATGGAGGAAGGCATCTGAATATTTCACATCTACCCAACTAGGATTCCACTCAATTATCCAAATAAAAGCTTCCTAGCTTCTTGAGTTTGCCACAGATCTGATACTGATTCAACCCACAGAACGCTCTTCTGAGATCAGAGACCAGGCATGCTAAGGGTGGTATGGCTGTAAACTAACCCAGCGAGAGCCCTCTTTCTATCTTGTAGGACAACCAGGTAAAGCTTCTCCTCTGAGTGTCCTGATTGGTTTGCTAACCTTCTAATGCAGGTGTTGTTTTGGTTGCCTGGCAACATGGTGATGGAGACTGCTGATTCCCAGAGGAGCCATGAATGAATGAAGATATTCCTACTGGGAGCAGGGACCCCAGCCAGAGTGGCACACTGCAGAAATCTTTACTTCTCCTGTCCTGAATGTACTTTTCCCATCCTGCTGAAAGAGTAGCCTAAGGGATAATTGAAGGAAAAATAAATGTTTCCACTTTGAAAGCAGTCAAAATTCTTATGCACAATGTTGGAGGATTATGTACAATCTCACCTGCCCATAATGAGGTGTTCCTATCACAAAAATCACAACACAGGTGTGTCTTGGTATTACTACTACAAGAATTCCTTCCACATAAAAAAAAAATGCTCCTTCTGTTCCATGTGACACTAAGTACACATCCCAGCTTCTGGATTATAATACAAGTCAAATAATTTAGCCCAAAGAGTCTCATGATGACCCCTCAACACACAAAGCAAGCAGAATTGAAGTTCAGCAGAGAAGGAAAATTTTAGGATGGTCAAGAGCAGTGCTTTTGAAGTCACGTGAATCAAATTCTATTCCTGGTTCTGCCACTTATAGAGTGGCACCAAGTTTCTTAACTTCTCTGAGCCTCAATTTCTCTATCTATAAAATGGGAGCATCAATACCCATCTCAAAGTGTCATTGAGAAAATTAAGATAATGATGGCTAAATAAACACTTAGCCTAGAGGCTACTGTGTAAGTTGTTGCTGTTGCCAGTATTGTGATTATTGCTTAGGGTAACACACACCACCCAAATGGTCAAGCTAGGACTGGAATTGATATCTCTAGTAATGCCAAGGCAAACTTCTGGCCTTGGTTCTTCCCTCCTTTGAAAGGAAAAGTGGTAAGAATGTTATTTCGGTATTTGCGGGCCCCAGCTGAGGGAAGCTATGCCTAAATCCACATTGCACTTCTCTGTGCACCCTCTCACTGGACACGATGCTCACTGCTCTGCTGCCTGGGTGGAGATGATTGAGAGGAAGCAAGCACCTGCCTCTGTTCTTCTCCAGGGTCCTGAAACTCAGGAGACGAGCCCCTCCCCATGCAATGGAACCAGCTCAAGGAAAAGGTTACCAGGACAGCTTCTGACTCAGCCTCCAGGCTCAGAGTCTTAAGAAGAGTCCATGAGCTGGTCTTCCTGTCCCACCTGTTCTGCCCAACTAAAAGGAAACACCAGTGTGTCCCTGGAGTTCAGCATGGAGGTATCAGTGTGTGGCCGATGAGTGAGCTTGGGCAGAATCTGTCCCTGCCGGGGGCCATTAGAGCTATCCCGGTCGGTGCTTCTCCACCACCTCCCCGCAGCACACACACTAGATTTATATCCGATAATTTAGCTGCTTAGAATAGCTGAGCTGAATGGGATCCGAGAAATCCTCTTTTGTGTGTCAGTCACACTTTAATAAAGTGGTTCAAAAAAAGAAGTCCTCCCTCCCTCCCTCCCTCCCTTCCTCCTCTCTCTCCCTCTCTCTGCTTCTCCTTCTTTCTTTTTATTCCTTCTATATCTCTATTTTTCTGTCTCTGTCACTGCAAATCACACACACACACACACACACACACGTACACTTTGCAAGAAACCTGAGACACATGTGGGAAATCCTTGAGCACTGTAAAGTACAGCCAGGAAACCACTGACCAAGTCCAGTCCCTTACCTATGTAGAGTAGCAACAGTGATCTCAGGGAGGGAGGGTGACTTTTCCAAGGTCACACAAACACCCTAACTCCCAGTCTAGTGTTCTTCCTTCTGCATAGCACTGAATAGAGACCCTTTCTCAAGTTTCCATTGTAAAATATCTCACTGTCTTATTCAAATAAGAAAAAATGCAAGAGTTTGGATTTTAATTACATTAATCAAGTTTTAACTATATCAGCTATATTAACTAATGTTAATATAGTCTCATAATGATTTAAATATTATTGATGAATATTATGAATAAATATTATGGATGAATCATTATAATATTAAATATTATGGATGAATTAAATATTACCCATCCACACAAACATACACAAAATAAGTTTCATCTTTGCTGTCCTTAACCATTGGTAGCACTTTTTGTGTTTTATAGTGCTGTGTGCATATTCACACAAATTATATATTTCTTCAATTTGCAGTATTCACACAGCAATATAGTCTGACCATTATTAACACATAGGAATCCACCATGTTATTTTTATTGCTTTATAATATTCCACATGTATGAATATGTCACTGTACTTTCAACTATTCCCCTACTGATAAATAATTGGAAGGTTTCAAACAAGGCTACAATGCTACCTTTATCCTGGGCACACCTACATCAACACAGGAATAAACCTAGGCACACACCTGTAGTCCCAGAGGCTCAGGAGGCTGAGGCAGGAGGATCGAGAGTTCGAAACCAGCCTAGGCAAAAAGTGATGAGGCACTAAGCAACTCGGTGAGAGCCTGTCTTTAAATAAAATACAAACTATAGGGCTGGGGATGTGGCTCGGTGGTCGAGTGCCCCGAGTTCAATCCCTGGTATCCACCCCCTACAAAAAAGAAAGGGTTCCTGGAGGTAAGATAATGAATCATGGAGTCTGAGGATTTTCCATTTCGATGTGCACCCAAATCCTTCCTTTTGATGCATATTGGTCTCTCGAGGGAAGGATTCCTTCCACACCAAAGAGAGAATGAGATAAATTTTTTTCTTGATTAAATAACGCCCCGGGCACAGGAACGGATGGATTTGGAAAATCGATCATGCACAGAAGGGAGACGCTTATGGGTAAAGGGAAGGATTTGAGAGGTGCCCAGGGTTTCCTCTCAGAGCACACACCCTATCCATCTGCACCAGAAGCTGTGGATTCTTCACAAGTGACCCTCCTTGGGGAAAGCCATGGTCTCCAGAAGGCTCCTGGGAATCAGGTGTGCCATCCTAGAAGAGTGACCCAGAAAGCAGGAGGTCATGTTCAGAGATACTGAGACGCAAAAGGTGGGAGACGGAGCCCTTCCCCAGTCATAACCAGGCAAGAAGGAATCAAAGCAGGCACAGCACTGAAGAGTCAGGGGACAGGAACTGAAGCCCAGGAAGGACGAGAAGAGCTTTCTAAGCGTGGGAGAGTGATCTGGAGTCTTCCCGACACAGGGCAAGATGCTCAGAGGCATGGAGTCACGTGCTCAAGTCTTAAGTCACATGCTTATTGAACAGCTGTGTGATCTTAGTAAGCTGATTTCTCTCTTTAGGCCTCAGTTTTTGCAGTCTATGAAATGGGAATAAAGTGCCTGGATAAATTCAATGAGTAAATGACTATAGAATGCCTAGCACGGTGCCTGGCCCATGGGAATCCCCCTTACCCAGGGGGAAGCTGCCACCAGGATGGCAATGATAGTCACTATCATTCTTATTCTCCTAGAGACCCCCCCCCCAGAAATATGTGCGGCTACCAGGAAGATGGGCCCCAGGTGGAATGTGACAGTCAGTTTACAACCTGTTTGGGGACCAAGGAAAGAGAAGGAAGGTGAGAGAGGAAGGAGGAAGCACGTGTGCTCCTGCATTCACAGCTGGCCCCAGAAGGCAGGGGTGGAGTCGGGCAGATGCCACCCTCTGCGAGCTGTTGGATACCCATCCATGCCCCCTACTCCAGCAAAAGTTGTGGCGTGAGACAAATAAGAAAAAAAAAATTTAGAACATGACACTAGGTCTTATCCTTTGGACCAAAATCCCAAATCCAGATGAAGATGACCACCCACCATCTGAGTTTTGAATGAGAAGGTGTATGTGTTAGTTTTCCAGGAAATGAAGGAGTTGATCATTTAGAGTCGCATCGAATAGATGACGCTTACAGAGTGAGGTTCAACTCTAACAGCTTCTTATGTTGCAGCAGATCTCATCCTGGTAACAAGCCTAGAAGTAGGTATTGTTATCATCCCAGGTAATAGACATGGAGGTGAACAGCCTCCTCAAAGTAATCAGACCTGGAAGTAGCTCAGTAAGGATTAAGCACAGAGAGCATGCCCCAGATTTCATGCTCCTGAGGTGATAGCTTCTGCCTCTCAATGTAGAGGAGGGGAAAACGTCTATTTCTCCTGTCCATTCGCCTCTTCCTCTGGTAACTGCGCTTGGTTGAAATGGCAGACATCTATTCAGAGATCAACCTATGTAGAGTCATGTGTGTGTGACAAAAAGGCGTGGGAGACTCAAACTAGAAGTGGAAGCAAGAAAGATTTTAATCCAAAAGAAAGTTCCTCTGGATTTCCAATCCTCTGCTGTTGCTAACTCAGATGCAATTGATGAGATGGTGTTTTGCCAAGTACTTCCATGTTTGAGCTTCATGACAATTCTGAAAAGCCAGTTATATTACTTTATTTCACAGATGAAGAACCCCAAAACTTGGAGAAGGGAGGAGGATGCTTAATAACACACAATGAGACAGGAAGCTGTGGACCCTGGATCTTGGCTATACAAGGGAAGGTGACAAACCATAGACCTACTGGCATCCTGGCCCCGCCCCCTGTCCACTGATTGGTTGGGGCATCGGTAGGCAGGGCATCCATGCATTTTAAGCTCCTGAGATGATTCAACTGGGCAGGGAGCCCTGAGAATTGTAGCTGAGGTGTTGCCATCGCCCATCCGGTGGGACTTGGTCCTCTTTCTGCCTCCCTGCAGCTGAGTCCTGGTGAGTCGTGGAAGCAGATGTATTACTACACTCCTTGAGAGGGACATGATCAGCTGAAACCTTCACGCACCCTTAATTACAAAGGAACACCCACTGACATCTGCCTCCCTTTAAGGGGGATTGAAAGGACTTGGAAACTTATTTTTTCTGGTTGCCATGACATTCCTTTGCATTGTCAGCAAAAATACTCTGCTACAAACAAGCAAGCACAAAAGTTCCCAAAGTCTTCAGCTCAGAATCCACCTCAGCCCAGGACTGAGACAGGTGGTGCCTAAACCTTTAATCAGGAATGCTAGGAAAGAACCTTGGAAAATGTGAAATTCTCAATACTTCCCTCATTTTACTGGGACTTGAGATGAAATGAGTTGCCTCATGGTGAAGATTAAATTTTGTATTTTCAAAGTTGCTTTTATGATATCTTCAATTTGTTCCCAAAAGATGTTTTTCTCTCTTAATCCAAACAGAAAGCAGCTAACTGAAAAGTTCTTCTATTGTACCTCTTTTCACTGGCCCTCTGCATGGACTCCAGAGCCCCTTTCCTGCTTTATCTGACAAAATTAGCATTTTGCCCCAGAGGCATCTTGGTGTTTGTACTCCACCCCCATCAATTTAAATCTAGCAATTCATCCCTGATCATGTGACTTTTAGGTGCCATGATAAGTAGGTAGTGGGAAATATTTAAAAGCCTTTTCTATCACCTTTAAAACCTTGTTATGAATAGACAACAAAACAATTCTGCTCTTGTTGGCAAGTGTAGAGGAGCCACAGCAGGATTGAAGTAGAAACTGACTTGAATTAGGCTCAGGCCTCCAGTTATAGCTCTGTCACTCACTAGCTGTGCATATGAAATGAGAAAATTTATGTGAAAGTACTTTGCAAACTACCAAATTTACATACAAGAGGGCTTATTTATACCAAGGTGGTGGTTTTGGTAAAGGCCATATGAGAGTTTGCTCTTTGGTTTTTGTTTGTTTGTTTAGATCTGTTAAGAAAAGCTGAGTTCTAATGATTTTCAAAAATAAATATTCTTTAAAAATATTACTACCACCACCCTGTGGAGTTGGATTTCTTACTGAATAGTGAGAAAATGTGTACGTTTGTGTGCAAATCCCTGTGCTCAGTTGTTCCCTGGGGGAAAGGTCATACGATGCAACATATTTCTTTCCTTCCTGAATCCATCAGGATTTTGGTTAAAAGCGAGGGAGGGAAGTGATTTGGATGACTAACACGAGAAGCGAGTTAAGCAGAAAGACGAGTCACAAAATAAATGACAATAAAAATAATAGGATGGGGAGGCAGGAATGACTGGAAGGCTTAGACTTGAGAAACTGCCAGAAATACAGGGAATTCTGAGGTGCAGCCAGCAAGATTCAGGACCACGTGGCCCAGTCTCTAAAGGACACTGCTGCTGCCGCCACCCCCATGGTAAGCAGTCTCCGGTCCAGTCACATTCTTTGTCACTTTCTGGGGAGGCAAAGTCCCAGGAATGAGTATCTGATAGGCTCCACTTGGGTGACATTCTGCCACAAGGATTTTGGGGGCACTTGGGAGGTGGGGCAGGGCTGTGCCAAATATGGAAGTATCTGACCTAGAGATTGCCAGGTCTCCACACAATGAAAAAAAAAGTCTCCCCGATGAAATATGGCGGTAGAAATAGAAATTCACATATTTTCTAAAAAGTCACCTTTGTCCAACTCATTTAATAAAATGAGATGATTCAAAGATGTTATTTAGTGATACAGTGTCATTAAATAGATTTTCTGACTCCTAATCCTGCATTCACCATCCTATACTAAACCCAGTGATTTATAAAATCATAAGCGAGTTCTCTAGATTTAAACAATATCCCTGGTGGGGGAGGTGTGGGCAAGAGGGACTGACCCCACTGAGCATGATTATGTTTCAGGTCCTTTTCATTACTGGAGCTCAGTACATAAAAATAAATAATGCTAGAATGCGGCTAACCTCCAATGCATGACGGAAGAATCTCATTACTGGAAAACCCTTGGTGATATATGTATATATTAAGACCTGGCTACAAGACATTGAATTTTCAATAGAAACCATTAAGCTCTCCTGCATCTAATTGCCATTTTTTCTTATTTATAGTGCAATAAAGATAATTTTCCATGCCATAATTTGACTGGTTTCTCATTTAAACCTCTATCCCACTCTCTGTTTCCTCTTTTCTTCTTTCCTTAAAACTGATAATTGTGAGGTGTTCAGATTTATGACCCAGGTAAGAACGTCCCTTCCATTTTCCCCAAGCAATTTTCCCATGCATATTTGAAAACCAGGAGTTTAAAAAAGACACTATTATTATGACTCCAAATGATGGCGTTAGGAGGAGATTTGGAGGGGTCTGCCCTGACGTCCTGAAGGAAAGAGAGGTTTACAAAGATTGTGCCAGGTAAGTGGAGAAAGAACCTGGCCAGATGCTGTTGAAGACTCTGCCTTTGAATTTCTGAGCGGAGATTTCCTTAGTCCTCTTATTTTCCACTACCGTCCTCATCCAATCTGGATGGAAACTGTGGAGGAAATTTCTTGGAAAATAGTAGCAGAAGGGGTCAATCCAGCCCATACATGGGTTTGATTTTGTCCAACAGCCAATGGCCACTCAGGTTTTTTGTTTGTTTGTTTTTAAAGTAATTGCTGGCTTTAAGAAAACTGAAAGATTTAACATAAACTAGACTTCTGACTCTTTAATTAAAATCAGAGCATCTGGTGACTCTGGGTCCATAGTCCCACGTGGCAAAATCAGCAGGAGCTGAGTAACGCTTGTCTCCTTAGGCAGGTATGCACACCTGCCTGATCCATTTACCCTGCCAGCTTTGCGGAACTACTACCCACCCTATCAATACTGGAGTTGGTGATCCCTGAGCCAGTCTATGCCCTCTTAGTTACTGAAGTCAGGGTCACTTATTCAGGGTCATGCAGTAAGAAGAAGCTGAGTGAGAACCTTCTCCCTCTTGGCAATAGCATTATTCGAAGTACAGCTCCGTACTAGGACCTATTCTTCATTCATTCCTTTCCTCATCCTCTAAATCCAACCCAAAATGTATATCGATTGGTCCTTCTTTCTATGGCCTAAATCACCATCTCTTGTCTGGGCTTCTGTGATAGCCTCTGGCTATGCACTGAGTCGCGATCCTGCCAGATTCCTATCTGAAGTTCTCCTTTTCTCCGAGGTTCTGGGTCATTTCTCTCTGGTCTTGCTCTCTGGCAGAGCTCACTTTTCAGCTTGTTCACTGCCCTGGTCTCAGAATCGGAAGCACTTTCTCCCCCTCTCAGCAGTTCTATTTCTGAAGGTCTGGAATCACTTTTATCCTTAATTCAAACACCCCCGCTGGCCTTGGTAGACCACCCTGTGTATGGCAATGACAGCCCTTTGGTATTTGTAGCCCCCTTCCTCCTCATCCGCTCCGGTGTTTACAATATCCGACATTATCATGTTTGGTTCTATGTTTACTTACAAGTAGCCTACCCACAACACACCCCATGCTAACTCCGTGAGGGCCACAAACTGCCTTGTTCCCTGCTGCACCCGGCGCAGGTGCCTAGCATGCAGCCTGGGACATTTGCAGACAAGTGACTGCTGGGTCTCTCTGAAGTGCCTCCTGAGGCCCAAGGAGGTCAGGTGACTTTCTCCAAGCTGGCTTCCAAGCACACTGCACTCTTCGCACTCCCAGCGGGGCATCGAGACGCCCCTGGGATGCAGAAATATTGCCTCACTCGGCCGCCTGAGTCCAGGGTCCAGAAGCCACTTTCCCTGCCTGGGGAGAGGTGGAGGGGCGACAGGGGCGGGGCCTGGGGCGGGGCCTCGCTGCCCGAGCCAATGGGCGCCGCGGCGCGGGGAGGCTGGGCGGCCGGGCGGAGGCGCTCGCGCGCGAAGAGGGACAGCATCGGAGTTCCTGGGACCCGCAGCGGATCGCAGATCGACCGGCTGGCGTGGTGGCCAAAGCACTCGCCGGGTGCTGGATTCCTGGCGGCTGGCACGGTAAGCCGCGCGCCGCAACAGAGTCGACTTGGTGGGATTTGTGGCAGCCGAGAGCCCACGCCCGGAGCCAGAAGGGCTGGTGCCTCCTTGTGGCGGACTGCGTCCCCGGGAGCTCCGGCTCTGTGCCCGCGGGGTGCGGGCGAGCAGAGGGCCTGGGAGTGACGTGAGGAACCGCGAGCCTTGCTCCTTCCCCAGGCTGCTGCCTAATGGGCCCTGACCCTGGACCCTCCGACTGACAGGTCTGCTTGTGGGGACTGCCTGTAGGGCATAAGAGCCAGGGGACGCAAGATCGTGACTCCCAAGAGTCTGCGCAGGGGCCAGGGGAAGAGCTTGCTGGGAGCCGGGAGCCGCAGTAGCAGGACCTGGACTCTGCACCCAGCTCCTGTCTTAAGTCTTCAGTCTTCAAGACCTGTTGCCTTGGGGCTAGGGTCAGATTTGTCAAACCTCTTCCTATTTCCAGTTACCCCGGGGCGGTTGCGTGGCCAAGTTACAAGCAGAGACTAGCTCCGGTATTTCGTCTCCTGTGTTTATTCGCTACTTGTTTGGCTCCTGCGGGCCAAGCGCCAGGCGCTGTGCTAAGCCCTAGCTGCACGAAGAAAGGCCTCGGGGGAGCTCCTGGGGCTGAGGGATAGTAAGAGGAACCATTACAGTGCAGCAGACAGTGAGGGAGCCAGGAAGCTTTCAGAGTGGAGGTGACCACTGAATGGGGACTTGGAGAACCGGGAGGGGTTGCCAGACTCAAAACTAGGTGAGTGAAGGACGGGTTGGGCTCTGATGGGCTGCAGGAATTCCAGATTGATTTTCCAGATTGATTTGTGGAGGTAAAGGAACTAAAAAGTCAAGTGTCCTGATTTAGAACATCAGATAATCCTACATCACACAATCAATGAGCACCAGGTGTTGTGCATAGGAAATGAACTGCCAACCTGACAGGGGGCTAAAACACGTGAAGCCTAAGAATATTTAGAACTTTGCCTTGGGATGCAGGAGGGCTGTGGAAGAATTCTAATCAGTGATCAGCTCACTCTGGCAGCTCTGTGGACAATGGATGGAGGCTGGCATCAGTAAGCTGGTAAGTAGTAACAGCTGGTCTTTGGGGGACTTGGCTGCAAACACTCTGGCCCCTCAGGGCTGCTGTCTGGCCTGGAGCCCTGTTCCCCAGCTTCTGGGCATGGATTCAGGTGGGAGACGTTGCCCCTCGGACGCTTGCTTCTGCAACCTGCACGTCATTCTTGTGTTGTTTCTGGAGCCTGTGCCTCGATCTTGTCATCCAGGATGACCCCTGGAGGATTATGAAGGGTGTTTTGCTGTCCTTTTCTCATCTTCTGGCCCTCTGTGTGGTTTTTTCCTTTCCCTGGGCTCCCCTTTCTGTTTCCTGTGCACCCAGTCTCCACTGTCAGAGACAGGGCTGTGTGGAAGAAAGAACATGGATTCACTGGGAAATCAGACCAGAAAGTCACTTTAGCTAAGTGCCTTGCAGACATTTCCAGCCTCCCAGACTTCTGTTGTTTTACTTAACAGGAAATCACTATAACCACCTGCCATAAGTCGCATTCCCCGGAAAAAGGCTCAGAGATTCTGCAATTTGTGGGCAGGTGGATTCTTGAAAAGTGGTCTTACACCTTGAGAGGGTAAACAATGAGGGAAGCAGGATGGGGCAGAGGGAGAAGCTGGACCTGGACGCAGAGCAAGAGGAGCCTCCGTTCACCCACTGAGGCAAGGGCCAGACCTTCGAAGGCCCGCATTGACCAGTAGTGGGTGCAGGCTGCTCCAGGAGGGGGCATACCTTTGGGTGACCCTTCAGCGGGGTGGTTCCTGAATAGGGACTCCCTCTGGATAGCTGGACCTGGGTAGGTCATGGACAGCCTGGAGATCTGTCCCACTGCACGGATGGACCACACTACTCCCCAGATGGCTTTGGGAAGTAAATGAGATTGGGCTTTGTGCTGTGCCTGCTATCTCCCAGACAGTTAGAAAAACGATCATTTCTCTCTCCTCCAAGTTTCTTGCCTGCATCTGAAAATGAATTTTGGAGTTTGAACTGATTAAGTCAGTTTTCATGAGGAGTCTCTAAAAATAATGCCACAATGGCCACTAGATCCCATTATTGAGTGCCCGTTATTTTTACAAATTCTCTAATACTTGCCCAGGACTACTCAAAGTTAGGTACTTTTATTCTCACTTTGCAGGCAACTCGGTCTTATTCAAAACCCAATAGAGTCTATGTCCTTTGGCCACAAAACAATAATAATTATAATACCAGGCGCAACTCTCTGATTTGTTATGCTCTACAAAGTACTTTCATTGGTGAATGGGTTGACTCGTCATTCGTTCATTTAGCCACATATTAATTCAACCAATGGATATTGAGTGCCTCCCAAGAGGTAGGCGCTGTCTTAGGTGCTGGATGCAGCTCCGTCTACCAGGGAGACAGAGAAGGACACGAAGTACTTTGACTCTTGAGAGGTGAACATTGAAGGGTGGAGCCTCACAGTGCAGGGCCAGGATGTGATGGGGGATAATGGCGCTTTGCCAGTTGACGCTCATGCTTCCGTTTCAACATCACCTCCTGGAGAGGCCTTTGGCCCATCCTGTGTAAAGCAGATCCACTCCTTTTTATTCTCCCTTCAAAGCTCTTGTTCACTTCCCTGTCACAGGTCCTGCCCTCCAGACTGCAGGCCCAAGGGGTCATATATCACTTTATCCCAAGAACCCAGCGGGGCTTTGCACATATTTCTGAAATGAATGAATGAGTGAAATGAATGAAGGGTGGATCTGCTTCATAGGACAGTCAGAGAAGGTCCCTCAGAGAAGGGATCTGGACACTGAGGCATAAGAGACAAGAAAGTTCAGCAACACCAAGAGCAGCTTGTTCAGGGACCATGAGGTGGATGCACGGAGGCCACTGTGATTGGAGTGTGATGGGCGAGTTGCATGGAGCCACGGGAGGTGAGTTTGAAGTTGATGGGCCTTGAAGGTTGGTGAGCTTGGCTTTTATTCAATGTGCAGTGAAGTCATTGAAAGATGTTAAGCCTAGTAATGACCTTATCTAGCAGCATAAATACATATATATATTTTTTCTTTTTTTTTTTTTGTCCTGTGTCTAGGACATGTGTCATGTGTCCGTGAAGAAAAATGCTCAGTAAATGCTACTTAAATAAATGGGTGATCTAGTTGTTTTAAAAGGATCCCCAAAGCAACAAGGTAAAAAGTGAATTAGAGAGAACAAAAACTTGTAACCCACAAGAAATTAGGAGGGAGAGATACAAGTGTCTGGCCTAGAGGATAGCAATGGCACTGGAGAAAGGCAGAAAGAGTTGATATCAATTTTGGACACAAAATGGACAGGACAGGACTTGCTGATACATTAGTTTGGGGAAAGACAAAAAAGAAAGGGATGAAGGATGACTGTCAGGTTTATGGTTTAAGATTGGGTAGATGCCAGATGTCCATCAATGGGTGAATGGATAAATGAAGGGTGGTATATACATGCAATGGAAATTACTCAGTCATAAAAAAATAAATGAAGTACTACTACATGCTACAACATGGATGAAGCTTGCAAACATGTGAAAATATAAATAAAAGAGACCAGGCATGAAATTCATATATTGCATTAATTCATATATTGCATGGTTATCTTTATATGAAATAACCAGAATATGTGAATCCTTAGAGACAGAGCAGATTGATGTCTACCAGAGACTGAGGGAGAGGGGTGACTGGGACTTGACTGCTTAATTGCTCAATGGTTTCCTTTGGGGATGATGAAAATGGTTTGGAACTAGGTGGAGGTGGCGGTTACACACATTGTGAGGGTCCTAAATGCCACTGAACTGTATCCTATAAAATGGTTAATTTTGTGTTGTGTAAATTTCACCTCAATTAAAAAAAAAAAAAGATTGGGTAGATGCAAACACCATTCACATAATGGAAGAGGCTGGGTGAGGAGTAGGTTGTACGTGTGGGATGAAATTCCAGTGCCCGTAAACTTCTGGAGATGCCCATAAACTATGAGTGTGCAGACAGGCATACGTCCGGGGTCTAGAAGGTGAGTCTGGACTGCAGATATAAATATGGCAGTTGTCGGCACTTAGATTGGTCAGTCAGTGAGACAGAAGAGTTCTGGGGACAGTGCAGAGGAGAAAATCAAAGTCCTGAATCATTCTTAATCTGATTCTCATTACTACGTTAAGAAGAAGGTGCTGTTGCCCTCATTTTCAGGTGACAAAATTAAAGATCCCCCCAAAATGAACTTGCTCAGGGTCAGTTAATGTATTCATGTGACTCTCCAAACTTCCAATCCTTGCCTGTCCCATAGGAGCATGATGCCACTTGGAACTTCAGCAAATACCTTCTCTGGCTCCCTCCCTTCTCCCTTAGAGCCATGATTGAGTCTTCACACAGGGCAGGCTCTGTGCCCGTCTGGGTTGGTGGAGAAGGTAGACATGGCTCTCATCTCCTGGTGTTTACCCAGCACACAAGCAATTGCTCACAGATACAGGGGACCGTAGAAGCAAGAGCAGGGTCACCTATCTCAGTCTGGGCGGTGGGAGGAGCCGTGAACTGGAGATAGCCGCACGCTTCCCTGAAGGTCGGTGATCTCCGAACACCCGCTCTGAGAACTCACATTCCCGTCGTGCCCAGGTCTTCCATCTCATCAGGAGCATCTCCATTTCCTGTACTTCTGGAGGCAATATGTAAACAAATGTCTTGACTTCACTTTAGGTGGGAGCCTCGAAGGCTATCAAACAGGCTGACTCTATCCCGAGCCAATGACTTATCTTCTCTGGACCTTACTTTGTATATTTGTGAAACAACCAGTAACGTTCAGTGCTCAGCGTAGGCAATAAGTTGAAGATGATGTCCCAAAGTGTTGGGGACATTGTAAATGGTCAGAATAATATTTTCTCATTTGAAGATACCTAGTACCTCATCTTCAGTTCATTGTTTAAAATATATATATCCATGCTCCCTCAGAAGGTTCTGATTTAGACATTTTAAGCCAGAGTGTAACAATCTGTATGTTTAGAAAACACCCCAGACGGTTCTGCTGAAAGCAAGTTCAGGAACCATTGGATTAGACCAAATACTCTTTGCTACGGTGACCGTGAAAGGGTTAAGCACCTAGAAGCAGAATTTTGCCTTCTAGGAATCATCAGCCAATGACTGTGCTGACTGGTGATGTAATGTCTTGGGCTGGCACTCCATTGGTTAAGTGTATTGTTTCTCCTGCTTTAGTGTGTGAGCAGCAGAGCGGGAGCGCAAGGGTTAATCATTTTGTGGCAGCAGAATCCACCGCCCCCCCAGCCCCCTGCTTCTGCTAGGTGTGAGTGTGTAGCAGGGCCAGCAGACTGTTACCTTTCTCCTTCCAATAAACAGCCAGTCTCCCCTCCTCACCTCCTCCCAAGCAGAGCACATGTCCCTGTAGTACTACAGAGGAGGACGACTGAGGAGGGGCAGGAGGAGGAGAAGGAGGAGAATTCTTTAGAGAAAAAGGAGCCCTTTCAAAGTTCCCTGCTGCAGTCTCTCCTTGGCAACTGGGATGAGCACAGACCCATGTCCCCCTGATGAATTGCTAAGCTGCCACCTGCTTCTGAGCGTTTGTTCAACCTGGTGGAATCCTCAGAACCAGGAGGTGAGCCCAAGGTTTTGGAAGAGGGAGTGGGCCTGGTGGGGAGAACCCTGGGGCAGCCCTGAGCTGAAGGTCAGGTGCAGGCAGCTGGTGGCCTGCAGTGTGAGCTTGGGCAGGACAGTCTCCCTCTCTGGGTCCGTTTGCTAAAATGCACAATGTGGGACTCGGATTAGGACCCTCAGAGTCTGGCAGAATGTGCTCTGGGGAATGTGCTCTCTTGGATCTATAAAGGAACATGTTCTTGGTGCAGCTTTCTGTAAATGTTCCCTAAAGATAATCGCTTTCCTTTGGGAATACGGGCAGGAGGGGAGCCGCTGAGCCTGGTGCTGTGTCTCTGGAGCCAGCTCTAAACCAGGCTCCTCCTTACATTGTCTGGGCTCCTTCTTGAGTGCTCTGCCTCAGCTGGGTGGAACTGGCAGACTCTGGGCTGGGATTTCTCCAGAAATTCCTGCAGACTTGATCATCTTGTTTGGGGGGAACCTTTGGGTTCCTGACCCTTGCATTATCAGTGTGCCTTAATGAATTTGAACACTTTCTTAAGTCTTCCGGGGTGGGGAGAAGAATCCTGCTTGTGTTGTGGAGAGCACAGTTCTGATGGTTTTCTCATTTGTGTTTGATGGAATATAGATTATGACTCCAGCTTGAAACTTTTCACCTCATCCAGAAAGGATCCCAGTGTGAACATGCCTGCCCAAGGTGCAAATTGAAAAGAGAGGTGGGGATAGGAGTGGGGAGCAGAGAAACTGGGGAGGGCTGCCTGCAAGCAACTGACCTCCATGTCACGGGCAACTCAAGGTACCTTGCATTTCTTAGGCATGCTATGATGCTACCTGCCTCTTGCAACCCTCCAAAAGATCCATAAATAGAAACCTCTGCTATTTTTTCTTTTGAGAATTTGGCTATACATGGGCATTCCCATTTCTTTAGGGAGAATGGAGCCTGCAAAGGGTTTTCTTTGTGTCTTGGGTGACCCGTGGTGTCGGCTACCCAGTGTTGAGGCTTTGCTGATGCAGGACATGTGGGTCCTTGAGCATATTGCTAGCCCCTCTGACCCTCAGCTCCCTTGTTTGTAAACCACCAAGGTAGGAAGGAGTCAGACCAGTTGATTTACCTGGTCACCTGTGCTTTAGAATGCCCTGGGCCTTTGGAATCTGAGCCTGTTGATTAAGTGGGTTTGACTGGTGAAGAATGTTTGGAGAAAGGGACACACGCAGCTTGTGTCCTCTGGGTGCTAGGTGCTTTACTCTAGTCATTGCACTCTGTCACCATCCCTGGGAGGAGGTGGAATCAACTCCCTTCTACAGATGTGAAAATCAAGGCTCAGGAAGGTTGCATGGTTTGCCCAAGATCATCCACCTAGGAAACTGGTATTTAAGGCTGTGTATTTAAACCTGTGCAGGTGAGTAAACTGGGTGGCAGCACATGGCAGGATGAGGGGGGGTCTGGATCTGGAATTCCTGTCCACCATTGTGTCCTTCCACGCTCTTCTTTTACTGGCAGCTGTACGCTGATTCTGAGAGAGACCCAGATTATTGGGGATGGTCCCTTCACTGTTGGGATGACTATAGGAAAGCAGAGCAGCTGCATCTGAGAGGAATCCTACCATGTTGTTTGGACCAGGTTCTCAATTAATAGCTGAGAAAGTGCAGGTCCAGTGAAGTTAGGTGATCTGTTCCGTGTCACTCTGTGATGGCAAGAGATGAAGACCAAGCCCCTTGTCCTAGGTGTCTGAAGCTGTATTATCATTAGTGAGGTTTTTAGAGCTTTCGTTTGAGAACTTGGAGATGAGCTGAACTTAATTATTCCCATCTCCAGGCCCCTTTGCTGGGCCAGCACACTAGACCTATGGAACACAGGATCTGCCCTTGGCATTGTGGCAGGCATCTGAGACATGAATGGCAGCCAGCAAGATGGCGTGGGACCTGGTCATTTTCCTGGAGCAGGTTTAGTATATGAGCAGCATTTATGAGTGGTCTCACTCCCAGGTTAGCCATGTTTCCCAGTGGATGGGCTGAGACCCTGACCTGTCCCTCCGCGTGATGCTGGCTCTGTAAGTAAGAGGTCTTGCCGCGTGGTTTCTGTTCTTTGTCTCCCCAACTCAGCTGCATGTTTCCAAGGTACGGCTCCCAGAATGTTAATCTTAACTAATTAGTGGATCTGTCTAATGGTGAGGGTATTGATACTGGGGATGAATGGTTATATACACCCAGAAACAAAACCATCCAGTATCAATTAAAAGGTGCAGCATAGGTACTTGGTTCATTTCATGATCACTATAACATTTAAAAAAGTATCATCCTAATACTAGACTTGAAATAGCCAAAAGATTATCCTAGAAAAGAGGGGTCATCATGATACTAAGGTCTGGAAGACCAAGCTGTAGCAGCTGGTGGAAGTCAGAGAGGAAGAGAAGGAGCTGCCCAGAGGGCAGAGGCCACCATACATACCCTTTCCATTGGACGTGGGAAGAACCTCAGAGCTTCCTGCTCCGGCAAGGGGTCAAACTTCTCAGCCTTTAACTTCTCTTCTAAATCCAAGATTTCTTGATCATTTATCAAGCAAAAGTAAATGAGAGGAAGTCAGAGTACAGCAGGGTTGCATCTTACTCAGTCTCTGGATCCCGAAGCCCTACAACAGGGTGAAAATTATGTATAGCCAAAAATACCCTGGAAAATATGTTAACCTCCAAAAATACGCATTATACATTGCTTTCATGTATGCAAACCTGAACAGCAATTTCTGTTAACCAGTGTGCAAAACACTGGCCTAGACTTAAAGGGTAGGAAAAGAAAATCTGTCTGCAGCTGTCTGAGTCTCTGTACTGTTCCGTCTTAAGGTAACTGTCAAACCATAAGCTGGGTCAGGTGGGAGGAGAGGATTCTCAGGTGTTCTTGCTTGCTTGCCAGTTTATGTCACACTGTTTGCATGAACAACTCGAATACTTTCATACATGCTTAGCGTTGTTCATGAGAATGAAAATTCAGTGAGATAGTAGTACGTGCAGAAACCCTCAGCTCAGGAACTGTGGCAGAGTAGATAGATACTCAGTGAATATTTGCTGGAAGGTGATCAGCATCCTGGCCCACCAGACTTGTCTATGCCAGTCTTTGCAAAGCTTTAGAGAAGAATGTGGCCCCTCGTGTCCAGGCTGGCTCTTCCTATTTGAGGTTGGCATGTCCTGTCTGACTCCTCTTGTTCAGGCTCACTTTTGCTTCTAAAATCCAAAGTGGAAAAAGGAATGGGGTTGGAGCGTGTGCAGACCCGAGTGCAGAACACCGGACGCTACCTGTCATTGTGTGACATTTGGTTTGTTACTTCACCTTTCCCTCTTCAGTGTTTCCACATGGGATGCCCCCCCAAGAGGGTGCATGGCAGGAATCCCTGAGGACCTGGAGAGAGCCTGGAACCTGCAGAGTAGGCGTTCTGTAAATGTTAATTTATTCATTCTCTTTGGCAAAGAAGCGTCGCGGGGAGCTGTTGTTGTTTGGGTTTTGTCTTTTCTTCCATCTCACCTTAAACTACTTTGCTCACATTAGTGACACCTGGAAGGAGCGTTCTACACGCTCTCCGGATCCCTCTTGGGATGCATGTGTTTACGGCCCAGCCCCTCCCCGCCATCCTCAGACTGGTCACCTAAGCAAGCACCAGCGGCTGCACTTGGAAGGGAGCGGTGGAATGGGATGCGGCTTTAAAGTACAAATGACTGGCTGAATATTCTGGGCTGGGGCTGCTTTACTCAGGGGCCTAGTGGGCCGGTGATTTGAGACATGAGACCAAGACATTTTTGAACCAAAGTATACCTTCCAGTTCAAATCAGTGGGAACTGCATTATCGAATTCCTGGTTCTGGGGGATTTCATTCGTCCATTCAATGAATATTCCTGGAGTTCTTACCCTCTGGGCTGGGAATCTGCCAGTGACAGTCAGGCAAGGTTCCTACCCCCTGGATCGCATATCCTGGTGGAGAAGGTAGAAAATAACCATGAAACAAATACACCGCCTGGTGTCACTTAGTAATTAGCGCCACAAAGAAAAATGAAGTGGTGTAAGGCAGAGGAAGATGGCACTGCAGAAAGTCAGTGAGAGCAGGTCTCTGAGGCTTTCATGTTCTGCAGAGCCAGGAAGTTTGGGAATAGGTTTTGGAAATATCTGTTTAAAAGAGTTTCAAGAGGAGGGAAGAGCAAGCAAGTCCCAGGGCAGGTGGTGAGGCAGGGGAAGCAAGAGATAAAGAAGGTGCAATCAGAGAAGTACCCGAAGCCGGGTCTGCTGGGGACACAGCAGGAGACTTTGGATTCTATTCTAAGTTGGAGGTTTTGAGCAAGGTGTTTACACTCACTATTTTAATTGAGTTTTGTTTTTAAATTATCACATGGTAAAATTGACTTTGTTTGGGTACACAGTTCTATGACTGAGCTCATGGACGGATTCACACCACTACCAGCACTGTGGTGAGGACGCTGAACAAGACACTCCTTCATCCCACAAAGCAATGTCCCTCCTGCCTTCCTTTGAAAGTCACCAATGCCCTACCTTTAGCATTTGGTAACCACGGAGCTGCTCTCTATCCTGAGAGTTGGGTCTTTGCAAGAATGTCATATATGTCACTTTTAAAGAATGTCACACAAATGGATCCCTTGGCTTCAGTGGGAATCCCTCGGCATAATGCTTCTTGAGGTTCATCCATATCATGTGCATCTGAACTCCAGTCACTTTGATTGATGGCTGGTGTTTCACTGCGGAGATGAGCCATGCGTTGTCTATCTGTTCACTCCTTGAAGCACATTTGGGTTGTTTCCAGCTTTGTGGGATTAGGAATAAAGCTCCTTTAAGTTTGTGTTCAGGTTTTTGTGTGAACATAAGTTTTAGTTCTCTAGGGTGAATTCCCAGGGTTGAATCACTGGGACATACACCATGGGACATAAGTTAACTTTACATTTGACTTTATAAGAAACTGCAAACTGTCTTCCACACGGGCTGTCCTATTTTGCATTTCCATCAACAAGGTATGAAAGTTTCAGTTGCTCTGTCTCCCTGTAAGCATTTGGTATTGTCAGTATTTTTTATTTTAACCATCCTATTAACTTCATGGAATGTCACCATGTTTTTAATATCTATGTCCCTAATTTACTAATGATGTCAGCTATCTTTTCATGTGTTTGTTTGCCATCCTTGGATCCTCTCTGGTAAAGTGTCTGTTCAGGTCTATACTTTTCCACCCCAATTTCTTTGGTTTTTCATATTGTTAAGTTTTTAGTATTCTTTATTCAGAATATTCTGAATATGAACACTTGCTTGAGTATGTGCTTTGCAATATTTACCGTATTTTTAAAGGGTCATTCTGAATGTGTGTGGTTGGGAAACTGTCAGGGGCAAGGATGGAAACAGAAGGATCAGTGACTAGACTATTGCAGTAGTTCATGGGGGAGAGACGATAGTAACTTGGATGAGGGTCATGAGAGAGGTGAGAGGTGGTCAAAATTTAAAAAAAGTCTTTTGAAAGTAGAGGCACTTGAACTTGGTAATGGATGAGATGTGAAATGTGAGGGAAAAGAGGAGGCAAGAAAGCCAGTACAGCTTGAGGGATGGAGACTTCATGGATTCTGGCTGTCTCTCCCCTCAAGTAGCTTACCATCTAGGGAGGGGAATTTTACTGTCGGCAGTTCACCCGAGTGTGAGCAGGTGTGTTCTCAGAGGTCACGTGGTAAGCGCTGGGGAGTGTGGGTGAGGGGAAATCTCCCCGTATAAGGTCTGTGAGGCCGGCTCCCTGGATAGCTGCCCTCCTCCTTTAGTGTGTACATGAATCTTCTGGGAAGGTTGTTAAAAACGCCAGTGGCTAGGTCACAGTCCCAAAGGGGGAAGGTCTGTGGTTCTGATACCGCCGTCTAGTGGTGACGAGTTCTGCTCCCTCTAATGTCCAAGTTTGAACACCAGAGAAACAGCCAAGGCAAGCATGTTAAGCAGGTTTTATTTAAAGGTAATAATACAGACTTCTCCCGGGAGGAAGAAGGGGGCCATGGCCAAGGTTCTAAAGTCCCAAGAAGCGAGCGCACCTACACCTTTTATAGGTTAGGGTCTCTTTTGCTTTCCAGTCCTCTCCCCTCTTATCTCTCCTTCCTGCCTATGTGACTAGGCCTGGTTTTGCAGGTGAGATGCATAAAGTGAGAAGCGATGGGCAGGGGGAGGGCCAAAGTGATTCAGCCAGGTAAGGGCCCAGGGGACATTAATTAGCAGCGCCATGCCTGCAGTCCTTGATAAGGGCAGGTGAATTTGGTAATCAGTGGGCTCTGGAGATCCTTGACATTCCATTCTCCCAGGGGCAGTTTCCAACTTCCAGAGGCAGATGGCTTCATGGCCTGTGTTTCCTCAATTTGAACCGATCCCCTATTTCTACACTAACTGCCTGTCCCCAATTCTGGCTTCAGTTCCAGCACCCCACTCTAGGTCGATGCCTGGAGAACCAGCCATGGCAGCCCCTGGGGGTGGGCTGAGAACACAACACAGAAGAGGTGCTGTCTGAGACGGGATTCAGCCAGAATTCTGACTCGGAGAGGAGGGGAACAGCCAGGCAAAGGCCTGGAACAACGGTAACGGCAGAGCTAGAACAAGCCTTTGCTGCCTGGTGCTGACTGTCGACCAAAAGTACACGTCCCTTGAGGGGCAGTGGGGTTGTCCATGGCTTCCTGTCAACAGGCCTAAAGTGATGGAAGCAGTTCATCAGCTCCTCAGCAACTGACAAGAGACACACTGTGTGCTGAAATGTACCCTCTGTCCCAGGGTAGTGCGTGCAGAATGTCTGGGTCCCCTCCAAACTTCATGTGATGAGGGGTCGTTAGGGAAAGCTGCCATTACAATGGAGCAGACTGGAGGAGGGTGTGTCCCAAGGACCCCCTGCTCCGGGTCTCCTCCAGGCCTTCCTTGAAGTGGGTCCCAGACTTGGCAGCCCCTGCCTGTTCTCTGAGGGTTCCAGGGCCACACGGTGCTGTGGCATGACTCCTAGCTTACTGTCCGTTCACTGTGCGCCCGGCAGACTTCGCATGCATTCCTCACTCCACTGTCACCACAGGCCCAAGGATGAGCTCGGATCATTGCCCCGTCTTATGATGGAGAGGTCAACGACTGGCCCAGGGTCACCAAGCTAAGAAACAGAAGAGGGTGTCGGCCCAGGGGGTTATGACTGCAGAGGCCGGGCTTTTGAGCGGATGCTGTGCTGGCCTGAAGGAGCATGTTCAGAGAGTGAGCCATAGACGCAGACAGCTCCTACTGTGGACCTGTCACTAGTTGGTCATTCTTAGAGTTATTCCATGTGGGGATAATGGCAATAATAGGGTTTTATGTCATAAGAATTTTTCTTTTTTTGATTTTAGCCTTTAGGTTGAAACTTTCTACTTTTATTCTTTCTTGTGTGATTAGTAATAGTATCGGGTCTCTTCTGTGAGAGCTAGAGGAACATCAGGTGTTATCATAGTGCCCTTAAAGGTCGTTATATGTGCAGCTCTTTGCTCTTGTATCAATAGCCCCAGATTGCTGTTTTTAGAGTTCTTCTAAATCCATGTCTCCCCTACCACACCTCCTTCTCCCACTTTAAAAACCAGTATACTTTCCTCTGGCAAAATCCTTCTGATTTACCATTACCTTTTGGCTGGAGTCAGAAATGATCAAATACATGTGCATTGTTTCCTAAGGAAGAATTAACCGACTCAAGACTTTACTTCATTTTGTAAGGTTTGCAAAGAGTCCCTGTGGATGTGTGGGCCTGTTGGTGTCTTAGTTTAGGCCACTCTAACATGTCACCATTGAGTTCATGACTTAAAGAACAGACATTTATTTCTGATAGTTCTGGAGACTCGCAAGTCTGAGAGCAGGGTGCCAGCATGGTTGAGTTCTGGTGGGGACCCTCTTCCTTGTTTACAGATGGCTGCTTTCTTGCTGTGTCCTTGCATGGCAGAGAGCAGGAAAAGGTGGGGTGGGGGGAGAGAGCAAGTTCTTGTATCTCCTTCTTCTAAGGCCACTAACCTCATCATAAGGACTCCACCTTCATGACCTGATCATCGGCACCAAAGCCCCATTTCTAAATCCCACAGCCCTGGGGATTAGAGTCTCAGCTCATGCATTTGTGGAGATACAAACGTTCAGACTGCAGAAGCTGGCTAGCTGAGTTGGCTGTGCACAGGGCCTCCAGATGCCACAGAAGGTGAGCAATGGCATCTGGGAGAGTTTTGAACTTCCCTTTGGCAGAGCGAAGGGTCTACTTCTCAGGAGGCTTGCTGTGTTAGTCAGGTTTTTGTCAGTGTGACAAATACCTGAGAAAGACAACTTGGAAGAGGAGAGATTCATTTTGGCTCAGGGTTTCAGAGATTTCAGTCCAACGCAGAAGCGTCGTGGCTGAAGGGCATGGTGGAGGGAAGCTGCTCAGCTCATGGCAGCCGGCAAGCAGAGAGAGGAAGGGACCAGTGACAAGCTGTGGTCCCCAAGGTCATGCCCTCAGCGACATACTTCCAACCACACCCAAACTTCCTGCAGCTTCCATGACCTCCCAATAGTCCATTCAAATCGTTAATCCATCAGCTGGATTAGTCCACTGGGGAGGCTGTGGCTCCATGACCCCATCATTTCCTAAAGCCCCACCCACCTCTGAACATTGCTGCACTCAGGACCGAGCCTATAGCATGAGAGCTGCAGGGGCGGGAGGTGCCTTCCAGATCCAAACCATAGCACTTCCTGTGTGAGCTAATATCTGAACTGAGTTTTGCAAAATGCACGGGGTTTACTAGTCCAATGGGCTAGGATGGAACTTAGAAAAAATTGGCAAAGAATGGCATTCCAGGAGGCAGGAACAGCACAGGCAAAGAATGGCACATATGGCAGTAAGTGGATTACCGTCGGTGAGCTACCGTGCAAGGGCACTGTGGTGCAAGAGGAAGCCAGAGGTGAAGCAGGCACCGGTGAGCAAGGTCTCCAGGGCTATGCGGACCCACTTGGACTTACATGAAGAAGTGACTGTGGTGTTTCAGCAGGAAAATGACACGGTCAGATTTTTGTTTCTTAAAAATGTCTCCAAGAGCCTGATTTGAAAGAAGCTGCCTGGGTGCGAGGAGACTGGTGAGGAGGTTCCTCAGTCCATGGAAGGGATGTCATATGTTTTATGGAGAGGTTGAGAGATATTAAGGGAGGGTCAAAGCATCCCTTCGTTCATCCACACTCCCAGAATAAACTCCTTTTCTCTCTTCTGGACTTTGTGGAGATGAATTGGATGCAACCCCTGTGCTCAAAAAATTTATAACCTAGGAACATCTAAAAGCCCACTGGCAATACAAGAGGTGGATTCACTCAGTTCTCTGATTCACAGGTATCTTTTGAACACCTACTGTGTCCAATCCTTTGGGGTCCAACCTGGAGATGTGGCAGCAATAAAATAAATAAAAATCTTGGTCTCCCCGAGGGGTCACGCTCAAATGAGGGGAGCTGTGATAGAGAGTTTTACATTGCTGTGGCCAAAATACCTGACCAGAACAACTTAGAAGAGGAAAGATCTGTTTTGGATCCTAGTTTCAGAGGATCCAGTCCATGATCGGTTGGTTCCAAGGCAGAAATATCATGGCGGAAGGACATAGCAGAGGAAAGAGTCTCAACTCATGGCAGCCGGGAGGCAGAGAGGGACAGAGCTGGGAGAAGGAGGAAGAGGAGAGGAGGAACTGGAGAAGATGAACCCTTCCAGGGCATGTTCCCAGGGCCCTACTTCCTCCAAAGAGGTCCCAACTCCCAGTGGTCCATTCAACCATCAATGGATCAATCCACTGATAAGGTCAGAGCCATCATGATCCAGTCACTGCCCCAAAGCCCAGCCTCTGCATATTGCTGCGTGGAGACACATGAACTTTGGAGAGACATTCCAGTTCCAGACCACAACAGGGACATGGAAATCATACAGTACCAAAGTCAAGTCTGCAGTATGTTAGACAATCATGGATATTACCAGAAAGTTAAATGGAGGGAAGGAGATTCAGGATGGTGAGCAGAGGGCTGCAGTCTTTAAAAAGGTGATATTTGGGTAAAGAGCAAGGAGATGTTATCCTAAACATACCTTCAGCCAGCCCTCCTTATCTGTGGGTTCCATGGTTTCAACTGAGCACAGACCAAAAGTATCTGCAAATAATTGCCTACAGACCTTCTCTCATCATTATTCCCTAAAGAGTAGAGCATAACAACTATGCTATAGCATTTATATTATTTGAGGTATATATGTAATCTGGAGGTGATTTAAAATATGCAAGCTGGTGTGTGTAGGTTGTATGCAAATACTACACCATTTTATGTAAGCAACTTGAGCAGAGGCAGATTTTGTTGTTCTGGGGAGTCCTGGAACAAGTGCCCCTTGGAAACTGAGAGATGACCCCATAGAACCTAAAACACCTATTGATATGGCAGGCTTGGCATGGTGGTCTGATAGGTTTGAATGGGCTTTCTGGTTTGGCGGACCTAATTGTGAATCCTGTTCCCATGTCACTTTGCCGGGTGGCCCTAGACATGACCACCTCCTTGAGTATCGTGTCTTCATCCACAAAATGAGCCAGGTGACGTCCCTCTCCCAGAACTGCCTGCACATTCATACTCTTGAGGATGATTCTGTGGAGACTGCACAGGTTTTCTGGAGAAGGACCCTGGGAGGTGAACCTTGGAAGTTTTGGAGCAGGATTTCCTGACCAGGGACATGGGACAGGGAGTCAGAACCAGCACCAAACTGGCCTGGGTTCCTCTTTTAGCTCAGGGATCCCATCTCCAGGGGTTCCTGGAATGTGATCTCAGTTTATAGTGGCTCAGTTTAGAGAGGGGACAGCTGCTGAGTTCCAGCTTGACTGCCACTCAGGTTCCTAGTGGGACCTTTCTGTCAAGCGAGACCCCTGGCTGTAAGGGCCAGGTCACCGGGCTGCGGGACCGTTCAACTCCTCCGCCCACTCAGGGCTGTGGGCCTGGGGCAGTCATGGGGCCCAGCGTCATGCCATGTTCTACATCCGCAGAAGGTCTCAAGGGCCTCTTGCTTGGTGTCCTCCTATCCTGAGGAGGACTCTGTTCCTAAGCAGGTGCAGATGCTGGGGAGGATGTGGGAAGGACTTTCTGTGAAGAAGATAAGAGCGAGTGGAGGTGAGGGAGAGTGTGGGCAGGACTGGAGTGGGCCTTCCTTCAGCCTTGTGAGCAGCACCGTGGCTCTCTCCTGCAGGGGCTGCAGAGAAGCTGTCACAGCGGAGCGTCCCTGGGCTGTGAGAAAGCCCTACTTGCCAGTGACCGTGGCCGGGGGCCTTCTGTGGAAATCTGGTGCCCGGATTTGGAAGTGCAGCCTCCCTCTCTGTCACATGTCATCACCCTTTAGGGACCCTGGTGCCTGGCCTCATGGGCATGGCTGCTGTGTGGCTGGAGCACAGCTGCTCCCTGGGCTCAGGACATGGCTTCGGAGGGAAGTCCGGAGGTGGCCAGTCCCTGGTGAGGAGTGGCTGGTGCTGAGCCGTCAGGGCAGAGAAGTACCCTTGGGTTCTTTAAATCTCTCGTGTGTGTGTGTGTGTGTGTGTGTGTGTGTGTGTGTGTGTTTGTTTTTTGTTTTTCTTTTCATTTTCTGGGTCTTTCTTTTCTTTATTTGGTTTTGTTATTTCATTCAGTCACTGCATTAATCTTTTTTCCCTTCCTTCCATAATTTTCTTCTCCCCCTTCCTCCTTCATTTCCCTCTCCTCCTTTCCCTTCCTTTTTCTTCCCCTCCTCTTTCCTGCCTGTCAGTTCCTCCCTTACCTCAGCTTCCCTCTGGCAGGCGGGCTTCCCAGCCGCTGCTGGAGCTGGAGATGCAGGTGACAGCACCTTCCCGCACTGCAGAGGGGCGAGTGTGGGGGAAGGGGAGTGGAGAAGTAAGCAAGCAGGAAAGACTCGTGGCTGAAGTTCACGACACCCCTTGTGCCTCTGGGGCCTGATCCAAGGTTTAAAGTGGTCTCTAGTGATGAACGTCTGCCTCTCCTGGAACAGAGGGGTGGACACGTCTTCAAATTTATGTCCTGCCTTTTAGGGAAATGGACAGAGGGTGGAGGGGTTTTCTTTTATCTGTTTCTTCCCAATGGCCTTCAGCTCAAAATGTTCCCTCGGGCAAAGTGGCAATTCTGGTCACTTTAACTATTGGGACTCGTGGGTTAAGTATCTGAACCAGGCTTACAACAGTATCTTGCATCCCTGAAGTGTTGGATATCAAAGCTGCAGTCGTTAGTATCGTTACTATTACCGTCACTCTTGTGAGGGTCACACGGTGCGCCAGGGCTGTGGCTGCCAGCCTCCCTCAGTGAAAACACGCACACCAGCCACCCACCCTGCTCCTCTGCAGCAGCAGAAAGACTGCCAGCTCCCCAGCCTGCAGGAGGGGAGGTGTCCCCAGCACTGCAGCTGGGCCTGCTGTCCCTGGGATTTTCTGAGCCAGTGCCCAGACTCGGGCTCTCCAAGGTGAAGGGCACTGCCAAGGCTGCCGGTGCTGCCCCGTAGGTCTTGATACCAGTGGGTACTCTATCCATGCGTGACTCCAGGGGAGGCTGAGGCAGCAGCCCAGAATGTCACAGTGGGTGAAGGGCTGCGTCCTGAGATAGGTGAGACCCATCCAGAGGCTAAGCCTGGCTTTACTGCTCACCTGGTACACGATGTTCTGCAAGTTGCTCGAGTCCCCTGAGTCCCAGTTTCTTTATCTCTAAAATGATAATATTTGCTTCACAGGCCTGGGCGAGGATTAAGGGGAAGTGCTAGCCATCAGCTCAGTACTTGAGGATGCAGTCAGCACAGGGTGGGTTTTATTCTTTAGTTATTTAGAAGAAAAATCATCCTGTTGGAAGAGGGTGAAGTGAGTAGCCAGTTGTTATGCACTGAGACCCTAAGAAGCTTGTATTTTAATTATGGTAGTTTTGGAGGTAGAAAAGAAGTACTGGCTGAGAGCTTGGGACCTGTGTTCCCATGTTACCTCTGATTGGTTGGGTGACTGTGGATAAGTCAATTCCTTTGTCTACACCCAGTCTCCTGACTTTAGTCCATTTTCTGTTGCTACAACAGAATGTCTGAGACTGGGTAATTTATAAAGAAAAGAGATTTATTCAGCTTTTGGTTCTGGCACCAGGGAGGGTCAAGATCTGGCAGCTGTATGTAAGAGCCTCATGCAGTGGCATAACAGGGCAGCTGGCATCTCATGGCAAGAGTGCATGGAAGAGTGGCAAGCAAGCTCTACAGAAGAGACAAAGCATAAGGGGCAGCTTGCTGCATAGTAATCGCTCTTGCAGGAACTAACCCAGTCCTATGAGAGCTAGAACTCACTCCTGAGAGGCAGCATTAATCCATTCACAAGGCTCCACCCCCATGATCTAAACACCTCCCAATAGGCCCCGCCTCCCAGCCCTACTGCATTGGGAAGTTAATCTTCACCGTGAGTTTTGGTGGGGACCAAACACAGCACTTCCAGCAGACACACACAGTTGTGGAGCAGAAGCACCATGGTGTAGGGTTCCTGTACTGCATGGGCATCCCCCTCCCAAGTCCCTTCCTGCTGGAAATCTGCTTCTACCAGGACAGAGCCCATCATTTCCTGGGGACTCAGTGTCCTCCAGAAGACTCTACCTCATGACCACCATGTACTTATCCTATGTGTCCCCAAAAGGCACTGGGAATAGAGGTCCTGGCTATTTCCTGGGGAGTGTAACAGGAAATAATACCATTGCTGCTAAAAAGGAAATGTTGCGGACAGTGGAGAGATAGCATGGTGGTAGGGGGCAGGGGTGCTGGGGACAACAGTAAGTGGAGGGGTCAAGAAGAACTCTGAGGAAGTAACACTGGAGGAGGGACCTGAATGACAAGGAGGGAGGAAGGGAAGAGCGTTCCAGGCAGGGAACAGTGGGTGGGAAGGGCTGGGGTGGGTGGATGTGCCGGGGAGTGAGGTTGACTTGTGTGGAGAGTAGAAGGAAGTCTGGACTTGGAAGACGGGGCGGGTGAGGCCCCCATCCCGTGGGGACCCCGAAAGCAGCTGAACTTGACCCGAAGCACTGTGGGGACCACTGAAGGGTCCAAGCAGAACAGCTGCCCTGGAGACAGTGAACAGAGGGGCCAGGTGTGGGGTCAAGGAGCCAGAAGACAGCTGCATCTGTCCAGGTGGGAGATGGTGGCCAGGATTCCAGGCAACTGTGGAGTTGGGAGAAATAGGCGGACCCAGAGGCTGTTTGGAGCTAAGAGCTGATTGCATTGCATGTGGGAGCCGAGGGGAGGGGAGGAGCCACAGAAGACCCCCATGTGTCCAGCTTAAGTGGCAGAGCAGGGTGATGACCAGGGTGGGGAGGACAGAAAAGGAGCGGCCTGCAGGGGGCGGCAGAACACGGGTTCTAATTTGCATGCGATGAACTTGATGTCTACTAGCGGTGCCTTCTCTGCTTTCCAGAAGGAATGGGCTAAATTCCTCATTAGGGCAGCAGGAGCACCCCAGGTGGGCCATCTGCCCTGTCTTGGGGGACCACCGGTCCCTGAAGGAAGAGGAGCAGGAGCTGAGCTGTGCAGCCAGGGCTCAGGGGCGTGTTCTCTGCATCTCTCCCTCTCTGCCTCTCTCTGCCGGTCTCCGTAGACATGTTCTCTGTGACTGTCCCTCTATGTCTCATTCTCTCCTCTGTCTTTCTCTACGTCTTTCTTGATCCTTCTGTGTCCCTCTCCTGTCAAGAGTTCCAATCATGTTTCCTGGGTGACCGGTGTCCCTCCCCCGCCCCATTTCGGTCTCCTCCTTTGCTTTCTCAGGGACATTGCAGGCCTGAATGAGCCCTTCAGAAGTTCTCTCGGCCTCTAGGAGGGAGGCCACTAGTTTTCTTACCTAACAGAAAAGAGCAGCTCGTGCCTGATTCCCAGATCCTGGCAACGCAGGTGTCTCTCCACTCTGGTTGCCTGCTGCCATTTTGGAGGCCAGACTCGGAACCAGACTTGGTACCTTGGTACTCAGACCCACAGTGAAGAGGGTGCACAGGGCACTCCAGGAACACCAAGCCGCTCACATGGTCCTAATTGGTGGGCGACAGGTGAGCCCTGAAGGCTTCCTAGAGGAGGTGACAAGGAAAGGATCATGAGCCAAAAATAACCATCAGGAGAAAGTGGGGAAGCAGAGGGAGGGGCATGGCAGAGGCGGGCACAGGAAGGTGTAGCCACAGCATGAGGCCAGAGCCTAGGGGACGGGGCTCGGCTACCTCTGTGCAATGAACAAGCTTGGTTGAGGCTCCAAAGAAGCGAGATCCCAAGGGAGATACGGTGCCTGGAAAACCCACAGACCCTGCCTCAGGCAGACCTAGATTTGAACCCTAACACCATGGAGGTGCAGGACAGTGCCACTCAGTAATCAGGATCATGGCCACCAGAGCCCCATCACCTGGGTTTGAATTGAGGCTTTGATGTAAGTAATAATGGAGCCCCTACCTGATGGGCTGGACAAGGGGAGGCACGAGTTCCTGCATCTGAACAGGGCCTGGCGGAGCACTGAGGGCTGTGTGTGCAGGGAGTGACCCTAGGCAGGTACTCATCACCGGACCTTCAGGGGATTGATGCACAGTTTAGGTTAAGGCTGTCAGAACCCCATCCGTCACCTCTGCACCTTCTAACATGGTCTCACACATGAGCTGAGACCTAAACCATAACGCAGATCATGAATACTGGTAAAATCAATATGCAGAAAATAAATTTAGGGGGGGTGATTAAAAAAATTGAAAAAGTTCTAACCATCTTTTCCTGCACCCCAACGTATCATTTTGAAAACCCTGATGGGGGATGAGCTTCCCATTTTGGAAAACTGGAGAATTTGGTCTGGAAAAATGGTACCCCAAATCTGGTGCTTAGACAACGGCAGTGAATTACTTGGATCGTTTGGAGAGCATGTGAACGTGTGCATTCCAGGCTTCGGGATCAGAGCCTCGGAGAGTGAAGGCTGGCAGTCCGTATTGCGCAGAATGCTCCCCAGGTGAAATGCCTGCCTGTTAGAGCTTGAGACTTGAAAATCGACAAGGCAATAAGCCCACGATGGAGAGAAACCCGAGCGGTTTCTCTCAGAACAGGAAAGTGGTCCCATTTACCCACGTGAATGTTGCAGGGTCACCCTGTGGCCATACTGAATGAACCAGGCAGCAATCGAGTCCCGTGAAAGAACAAGGCTCGCCCGTGCCAAGAGGAGAAGAAGGTTGTGCCAGGCAGGGCAGCGCCAGGTGCGGAGTGCCGTCCTGCCGAGAGAAGCCGCCATCCGGGAGCGAGGGCCTGCGTTCACTCAGGAGAGGACCTTGCCCAGAGGTGCCAGCGTCCTAGATGACCATCCTAGAGGTGCCCGCCTCTCTGGCCCAGTTGGAATGATAAAATTCAGAAGTAAGGTTGTGAAATACACCAGAACAAACATGACTCAGCTTAGGGTGAGCTGGCCTTGCTCCTTGGAGGGCCTACTATGAGCCGCAGTCACAGAGGGGCCCAGGACAATGACTGAGCTGCTGACCTCAGTGTGTCGAGCATGTCGATTTTGGACATGATCTCGAGACAAAGTCTGGATAAGTCAGAGGCAGGCAGCATGCTGATGAGATAACCCAAAGCTCGGGCCCCCGTCCTGGCGGGTGCTGCCTGGACAGCCCTCTACATCCTGCGCGTGAAGAAATCCTGTGATTATTTTGGGAATAACGCAGTTAATTGCCTTATAATCTTAGGAGTTTAAATACTCAGTTATTAAATGTCAATGTTTATTTACATGACTTTTTTTGTTTTTTGAACCATTGACATTTCTCCATTTGAATGTATTTTGGATGGGGAGGTGACAGCAAATAAATGGAGGAATGTCACCTCTCCTGACTTTAGCAGACCCTCCCACAAATTTCCCAACACCCCATAGTGTTCTTCAACCAGAGAGAGCGCTGTGCAGAAGGCTTCTCATCTATGAATCCTAGCTCCGGAGCCTGAATCCTTCTCATCTGGCATTCCCAGTGTCCTGTGAGTAAGTACCACTCACGGGAGGTCAAGGCCTGTGTGGGTGGATTTGAACTCAGAAGAGTGCACACTTCCCCGTCCACACGGCTGGACAAGTGCTTTGTTCCACAGAAGGCCCAGCAGGTCTGTAGGTGTGAACAGAGCCACCCACTCAGCAGCAGCACAGTTGACCATTCCTTAAAGAACTTAAACGTGACAGCTTTGCAATTGAGTGACAGCCTGCAGGTTCTCAGCCTC
Source organism: Sciurus carolinensis (assembly GCF_902686445.1). Classification (NCBI taxonomy): domain Eukaryota; kingdom Metazoa; phylum Chordata; class Mammalia; order Rodentia; family Sciuridae; genus Sciurus; species Sciurus carolinensis. The sequence continues at coordinate 163,225,135 of NC_062216.1, read as the reverse complement.
ACCTGAGACTCCCTCACTTCCCATGCTCATCGATATACTGATGAAACTCAGGTCATGTTGTCCCCATGAATTTTCAAACTTTCTATTCAAACACTGGTTCCTGAGGGGGGAGACAAAAAATTATTGTAGCACTCATGGAGTGGAAGATACAGTGAGGTGTGTTTGCTGGGGGCCTGCTAAACTCAAAGGGAGCCAGAGTGTCTGTTATTCCAGTTTGGGTTCATCTGAGGTTTGTGTATCAGGCACTGAGAGATGCTTCTTTCAGTATGATACCACACTGAGTTTTCACAAATCCAATGAAGATAGTTTAATTTTGTTCCTCTTATTTTAAGCAAGTTCACTCACTCAATGATAGTTACTGATGCCCAGCTATGTGTTGGGCTCCATTCTTGGTGCTTGGGACACATCAGTGAATGAATCAGACAGTGGTCCTTGCTCTTGGGGAGGTAGCACTCTGTCAGAGGGAGCAGAAAATGAACAAGAAGCAGAATAAATAAGTCATATGGTTTTTCGATGATGGTGCATGTGATGGAGAAAAATACATGGAGCAGAGGAAGGGGTTGGAAAGTACCAGAAGGTGGCTGCCAGAGGCGAGGCCTCAGGGGAGGGTAGCATTCGAGCAAAGACCTGGAGGAGGTGAAGGGTGAGCAGGCAGGGAGAGGCAGAGTTTCTGCAGAGGAACAGCCGGTGTGCAGGTAGCTGACTGTAGGAAGCTCCATCGCTCGAATTCACCTCTCCTAGTTATTTTGTAAGAAATGTGCCAGGCTTTGATCTAGTGCGATATTGTAGGAGTTGCAGGTGTCAGCCTGTGAAATGCTATTCCATTGACCTTTGCAGAGCCTCTTAAAAATGAAAAAAACATTTCCACGGGGAGTGGAGGAACTTCTGTATCTTGGTGGTAGTTACATGAATGTATGACAATTCATAAAACTATGTGCCCCCAAAGTCCATTTTAGTCCATGTTAACCTAAAACACAAATATTTTGAAAAGCACGTTAGTACACTTTATTTTGGTTCTCTCAAAGACCTCTGGTGATATAATAGGCATGGCAAAGTATTGATAGCCCCAGTTTACAGATGAAGAGCCTGTGGTCTAGATGTTACTCAGCTGCACATGGCAGAGCTAGGTCTCAAAGTCAGATCCATTCCATAAGCTCATTCTCACATCAATACTGCAGTCCCTACCACCAAGCCTTCCACACTGAAGCAGCCACACTGCCTCTGGCACTGTCTGAAAGCCAGCAGGATAGCAACCGCACCTGACACCAGTTGCTCACCACGTCCCAGGCACCGTTCTGGGTGCTTTGTAAATACTGAGTCACTTGATTCTCACGAGAGCCCTATGAGACACGCACTATTCTATTACCTCCACTTTACAAATAAGGACGCTGAGGCACAGGGAGGTGGAACGGCTTTTTTGAGGCCTTGTGAAGGATCTGAGATGGAAAGCCAGGGGATCTGGTCCCAGGGGCCATGAGCTCAACCTTCAGGTTCACTGGTTCTGTCACCAGTGCTGAGGCTCTGGTGGTCCTCACCCAGGGCTCGGGGAAGGGCTTCGAAGGCTCCCTTTTAGGTAGGACTTGGGTTCATGGTAAGTGTAGGGTGGGATTTTTATGACCAAGTCTTACCAAAAAATAATCTCTGTCTGTCATAGCACCTAGGATTCCACCATTGGAGTCCGTGACTCGGCCTTGAAGGCCCCCGGGGGGACCGCTTTACATTCTTATACCTTGTCCTTACACCTTTGGAAGAATCCTGCTACCAGGTTTGATGGCGTTGAGGTGGTCAGAGCATCTGGCCCAGCTCCTCTTCAGACACCCGCTCTGGTGCCTGAGTTCCCCATCCGCGTCCGAGGCTTCTCTGAGTGTGCACTTCCGATGTGGGATCCTGTCCAGAGGTCTGATCTTTGGGGGTGAGGTGCTGAGAGAGGCCAAGAGGGAGGAAGATAAATTTGGAAAGAGGTTACAAGATTCAAAAACAAACCTTACAAACTTCTCAAATAACCTAGGAGTGTGTCTGAAAGAACAGATTCCAGGGTGCACTGTTCACTGGAAATCATTCTAATGGACATGTGGGATGCAGTTACACCTGAGGTTGTTGGGGTTGAGAGGACCCAGACTGAGCAGCCCGTTTGTGCTCACAGAAAATGTGAGCATTAATGACCAACTAGCAGGTGAAGCCAGGACTAAATCCTGCATCCTGGTAGTACTGAAAAATGCCACCAATCACAATGATATTGTATTATCAGCATTTGTGTAGTTGTTCTTTGCTCAAAAGCACTTTGGTTGCATTCTTTCATTTGATCTTCCCAACAATCTCATGTCGTTCAATAATAATAAACCATGGTAATGAATAATAAAAGCAATTAGCAGGCAGAGCGCAGATCGTTCTGAGATTTGCACTGTGTCACCTCTGTCATCTCATTCTGTGTTCACTTTAACTGGCAAAGAAACCATCCTTTTAGTCCCTATTGGAAACTGAGGCAGAGAGGTCAAATAAGTCTCAGAGCTTTTGCATTAGTAAGTGGCAGACGGAGCTGGGATGGGAACCCAGGTCTGCCTGGCCTTGAACTCTGCCCTCTCATCTATTCTTTCACTACCTCCCTAGGCATTAATCAGGCCGTGAAGAAAGAAGGGGATCAACTGGGGTCAATGTGGTAGGCAGAGGGAAAAGCATAGGAAAGACATGGATTTGGGGGACATGCAGCTTATTGAAGAGGTTCATCATGCAAGTAGAAGGGAAACACTGAAGAACATGGCTATAACCAAACCACGAAGGTCCTTCTTTGTGAAGAGTTTCCATATAAGGGCTGCACTTTAAAAAGCTCACAATCGGTCCTCTGTGGAAAGGTGATTGAATGGTTGAGGCTGAAGGAAGGGAGGGAGGCTATTCAGAGGCTGTTGCAATAGGCAAGGGGAAGACCTTTTAGCAGCATGTGAACCCAGACTGTGGCAGAAATGATGGACAGGAGGATGTGTTAGAGATGTTTGGGGACACTGACTTGATGGGACCTGGTGTCTCAGTAGTTGAGACCCTTGAGGACTAAGGAGAAGCCACATATGAGACTCGGGTTTCTGGTCTGAGTTGCTGGGTGGTGGTACTTTTCCCAGAAGTGGGAGGAGCAGACACGTAAACTCCCCTGAGTGTGAGCAACTACGTGGACCTGGGGAGTCGATGAGACGCAGGAGTAGAGATGTCTGATTTCCTGTCCAGGATGATCAGCTGCTCATCTTTTACCAAGGTAGTTAGTGTCACTGTGGGATGACTCTTGTTCTTCCTGAGCTCATTCCACCTTGATCCCAAATCTGTAACCCAGTGATTTGCACCTTATTTCTGTCTCCTGGATTCGCCACCAAGGCTGAAGTGTCTTTCAACCTTTTTACCCTATGTGTATATACTACACTATGCAGTCGCTCTTCACGCCTCCAAGAAGCTAGCTTGTGAGTGTGTCTGATAAATTGTGAGGATTTACTTTTCCTATCTGGTTTGGCCACTCCTGCCCTCTAGTGGCCAATGGAGCGGCAGCATGTACTAGGTACCAGGGACCTCCTGAGGTCTCTCCCAGGTCTTTTGAGATCTGATTCTGCTCTACTTCTTTAAACATTTTCTTCTAAAAAAATCTTATTTATTCCCCAGTTGAGTTGACCTTCCTTCTCCAAATGTGCCTAATCTTTCCTACCCCAGGGTCTTTCTGTTCTGCTTTTCTCATGGTCTTCCTCACCAGAATCCCTCTCAACCACACCCTGTCCCAGAGTCAGATTAAGCTGAAAAAGATAACGAGGGTCCTAACTGTAGAAGAAGTGGGTGACTTACAGAAGAGGAAAAGACTCTGCAGATTACAAAAGTCTGTTTCCTTCTCTTACACTTAAAAACCACATGACTACTACAACCTCATAACTTGTCTGGCAGTTTCCAAATACAGTCATCCCTTACCCTTTGTGCATACATTCCAAGACCCCCAGTGGATGCATGAAACCACAGACAACACTAAATCCTATACTATGTTTTCCCAATGCATACCTATGATGAACTTTAATTTATAAATCAGGCACAGTAAAAGATTAACAATAGTAACTGACATAAAAGTAGAAAAATTATAACAATATACTACAAGTTATGTTAATATGGCCTCTCTCAAAATTCTCACTGTGTTTTCATCTTTTCAGTTAAAGGAAGCACTTTACAGCTTATCGTGGGCATATCTGAATTGCCAGCTGCACTGTTCTTCCACTTTGCAGCTTCTATAAACAAAAGTACTGGTTCCTTGAATACAGGCACTGAGACGATGTGATACTCAATCTGATAACCAAAATGGCTACTAAGTGACTGGCATATATAATGTGGACATGCTGAGTGGGATGGAGCAGTAAAGTATAAGGTGTCACAACACTACTCAGAATGGCATGCAGTCTAAAGTTTAATTTTTTACTACCAAAATTTTTCATTTAGTAACTTTCAACTTCAATTGACAGGGTTGTTGACTGAAACCACAAAAAGTGAACATGCATATATGAGTAGGGGGGAATTACTAGACATCCTGTCCACAATCTCTTTCCCACACTGTGGCCAGGTAGAACAGGTCATGTATTGTTCTTATTCATAACCCTTTCACAACTGGATTAAAACTAAAATTCTTTCCAATATGGTCTTTTGAGATCTGATTCCGCTCTACTTCTTTAAACATTTTCTTCTAAAAAAAATCTTATTTACTTCCCAGTAGAACTGACCTTCCTTCTCCAAATGTGCCTAATCTTTCCTACCTTGAGTTTTTACATATAGACTTCTATTTTTTCCATCCTTCATATCTCAACTTAAAGTTCACCTCCTGGAAGAAGCAAAATTGTTTCTGTTTACATTTAACATGATGTTATATAGAGAGAACTCTAAATACTCCCTAAAAATGTTAGAACTGATTTTAAAACTTAGTAAAGTTGCAAGGCACTAAAACAACATGCAAAAATCTGTAGAATTTTTTCATATTAACAATGAAATATCTGAAAATGAAAGTAAACAACTAACTTCATTCAGAATAGTATATAAAAATAAACTACTTTTAAGTAAATTTAATCAGTGAGGTGAAAGACCTGTATACTTAAGACTATAAAACATTAATAAAAAAAATTGTAGATGACACAATAAACAAAAAGGTATACTATGTTCATGGATTGTAAGAATTAACATTGTCAAGGTGTCCATACCACCCAAAGTGGTGTACAGATTCAATGATTCCAAAGTCATTTTTCATCAAAATAGGGGGAAAAAAATTCTAAAATTTGTATCATACCATAAGAGATCCTGAATAAGTACAAAATCTTGACCAAAACAAAAAATGAAATAAAAAAAAGCTGGATGCATCACACTATCTGGCTTCAAAATATTTTATAAAACAATAGTAATCAAAATAACACGTTAGTGACAGAAAAACAGGTACATTGAACAACAGATCAAAACTGATTTGAGAACCCAGAAATAAACCCATGCACTTATGGTTATTTTTTAAAAAACAAACATGCCAAGAATAAACCCAATGAAGAAAAAAATAGTCTCTTCAATAGAAGAGGTTAGGGAACTCAGATATCCATATAACAGAAGAATGAAATTGGATCCATATATCATACCATATATAAAAATCAAATGTAAATGAACTAATACAGGTGTAAGACCTGAAACTGTAAAACTACCAGAAGAATACGTATGGGGGAAGCCCATGACTTTGGTTTGAGCAATGACATCTTGGATATAAGTTCCCCTAAGCACAGACAACAAAAACAAAAATAAACAAATGGGATAACATCAGACTAAAAAGCTTCTGCATATCTAGGGAAGCAATTGATACAGTGAAATGACAATCTATGGATTGAGAGAAAATATTTACAAACTGTACATCTTATAAGAAGCTAATATCCTTTCATCTGTTGAGGGGTACCTAGTTTGGTTCCATAGTTTAGCTATTGTGAATTGAGCTCCTATAAACATTAATATGGCTGCATTTCTCTAGTATGTTGATTTTAAGTCCTTTGGGTATATGGCAAGTAGTGGGATAACTGGTTCAAATGGTGGTTCCATTCCAAATCTTCTAAGGAATCTCCACACTGCTTTTCAGAGTGACTGCCCCAATTTGCAGTCCCATGAGCAATATATGAGTATACTTTCCCCCCACATCCATAGATGTTGACTATTCTTGCATATATTTTTTGACCGAATGTATTTGAGTGTGTGTATTTGTGTACGCACATGTATCTCTGTGTATTTTGTTTCAGAACTGTAAGAAAGGAGTTTGAATATTTTCACCAAAAAGAAATAACAAATGTTTAAAAGACATGTTTACCTTTATTGGAATATTACATAAAGTGTACATACATGTATCAAAACATCACGTTACCTGACAAATACATACAATTTTTGAAGAGTTAAAATAAGATGTGATTGAATATTAAAAAAAGAAGCTAATATCCAAAATATATAAGGAATTCAAACAATTCAATAGCAAGAAAACAAATATCTCGATTAAAATATGGGTAAAGCACCTGAACAGGGAGTTCTCCAAAGAAGATATATAAATACAACAGATACATGAAAAAAAATGATCATCACTCATATCAGGGAAATACAAGTGAAAACAATGAGATAGCCCCTCATTACCTGCTAGACTGTCTAATTACTTTAAAAATTAAAGATAAGTGTTGGCAAGGGCGTGGAGAATGGGGAACTTTTCTACAGGGTAGGTGGGAATGTAAATTAATACAGCCATTGTGGAAAACAGTATGGAGGTTCAGAAAACTAAAAATAGTGCTATGACTTGGGTCACAAATGTTTCCAAAGGCTCATGAGTTAAAGGCTTGGTCCCCAAGGCAGCACTGGGTAGAGGTGGAGCTTTGGGGAGGTGTCTGGATCATGAGGGTTCTGACCTCAGCCAGGTCTTGATCCATTGATGGATTTATAACTTAAGAGTGAAGCAAGATTTAGGAGATGGGGCCTCATGGAGGAATTAGGTCACTGGGGTGTGCTCTTGGAGGGTATATCTAATCCCTATAGCCTTCCTCTCTCTTGCTTTCTTTGCTTCCTGGCTGCCATGAAGTGAGCAGCTTCCCTCTGTCACAGGTTTCTGCCATGATGTATGGTCTTACCACAGGCCTAAAAGTTCCCGGCCAAGAAACTATGCTCTACAACCTCTGAAACTATGAACCAGAATGAATCTTTTCTCCTGTAAGTCAGTTTTTCTCAAGTATTTTGTCACAGTTGTGGAAAGCTGACTAACACAAATTGACTTATCACTTGGACCAGCACTCCTACTTCTGGTTATCCATCTATAGGAACTGAAATCAGTATGCCAAAAAGATATCGCCACTCCTGTTTATTTCAGCATTATTCACAGTGGTTAAGGTATAAAATCAATATCAGTGTTTATCCTTGGATTAATGGATAAAGAAAACGTGGCATAAATGTGCAACAGAATACTACTCAGCTGTAAAAAGAAGAAAATCTTGCCATTTGCAACAACACAGTTGAACCTGGAAAATATTATGTTAAGGGAAGTAAGCCAGGTATGGAAAGATAAATACTTATGTGTGGAATCAAAAAAAGTCAGCCTCCTAGAAGAGGAGAGTAGAGTGACATTTACCCAAGACAGTGAGAGGGAGGGTGTGGGGAAAGGGGATTTGTGATGAAAGGTACAAAGTTTTAATCAGGAAGAGTGAGCTTCGGTTATCCATTGAATTGATTACAGTGACCACTAAATGCATAATACACTGTATATTTCAATATCGCTAAAAAACAGATTTCAAATTATTTCATGACCAAAAAAGAAGTATGTGAAATGACTTAATTTTTTAATTAGCTTGATTTGATTATTCCACAATATAAACATGTCAAAACATCACCTCATACCCCATAAATATATGTGAATATCATTCATCAGTTATTTTTTGGGAAACATTCGCCTCCTCAGAGATGCCTCCCTGGCCTCTTGTCTAAATAGCCCCTGCCCCATGTTGGTCGCCATGACAGCACTCCATGCACTGCTCTAAACCACAGCCGTTCATTCACTTGTTCATTGTCTGTTCCTTTCCCTGGACTGTAAGCCACACAGTGGGGAGAACAGCAGGAGGATCTTGACCATCACTGGAGTTGCTTCTGAAAGTGGGAATTCCTACCTGTGTGAGGTAGACCAGAACTCCCAAAGAAGGAATTGTTAAATAAACTCTTAAGATTCCTTTGCCTCTGATGTTTTGTGAACTTTCCATCCAATACTGTTAAAAATTTTTTTAAATTTGTTCTAGTTAGTTGTATAGTACGGTAGAATGCATTTATACATTTTGATAGATCATACATAAATGGAGTGCGATCTCTCAGTTTTTGATTGTACACACTGCAGGATCACGTCTGCCACACAGTCATGCATGCACATGAGGTAATAATGTCTGTTTCACTCTACTTCTGTCCAGTACTTTTTAAGTGGAAGAGATTAGTTCCTGTAATGATCAGCAGCTTGTGTTGATCTAATCCTCTCATAGGTGATAATTATATACTTTGGCCAAAATATTTAAAAGAAACTATTTGATGTTGCTGGAGAGAAACAAAAAGTAGATAGAAGGTAGAGAGGACTTGACCCTTGAAAGCAGGGAGTCTCACACCCTAGGAGAGGTTGGAAGTGCTCCCAGGGCTGCCTGCATGGCACAGCTAGAATTAAGTCAGAGAGCTCAGTTGCATGGGTTGTACAAGTAAGTGGGCGAGGACAGGCTCACAGAGTGGGAGGAGAATAAGGAAATTTAAAGAGATGCCCCAGCCCTAGGCCTCCGGTGAACGTGTTCTGCAGTTCAACCCCTGCCGCAGCCCAAGCCCGCAGTTGTTATCACGGGAGCCCTCTTCAATAAAGTTGTCACCGCAGGACAGTCACCTCCCCGGCGAACCTCACTTACAACTATCCGATTGATCTTTTTAGGACACTGCATCCAACAACTGCAACACGCACAGTCTTTTCAAATCCACAGTCATCAAGAGAGAACATTGAACCAGGACATTAGTCTCAATGGATGTCGATGGATGCAAAACTTCTAGACTGCGTTCACTAATCACAAATGAACTGTATTAAAAGCAAGAGCAAGAAAATATCCAAAAGAGCACTGAAACCTGACAAAAACACATTTAAATAGCACATAGGTCAAAATTATCGTAGGGAAAATTGAGAATAATTTGAAATTAAATGATAAGGAAAATGACATATCAGACTCCTGGGATGCAGCTAAAGCAGTGCTTTAAGGATAGTGCATTGCTTTAAATGCTTTTGTTGGAGAACAAGAAAGGTCTAAAATGAGTGATCTGTGTTTCCATCTTAACATTCTAGAAGACAGAAGAGCAAATTAAACTTAAAAGTAAGGAGAAGAAAGGAGGTAACAAATGACAAGAAAAAGTGAAGTAGAAAGCAAAGGAGAAAATTCAAAAGAATGAAAGTTAGTCATCTAAGGGATAAATAAAATGTGTAAATTCTTAGCAACACTGATCAATCTAAGAGAGAAATATACCAGCATCAGGAATATTAAGAGGAATTATGGCTGGGCATGGTAGTACCTGTAATCCTAGCAGCTCAGGAGCTGAGGCAGGAGAATCACCAGTTCAAAGCCAGTCTCAGCAACAGCAAGGTGCTGAGCAACTCTGAATTAAAAAATACAAAATAGGAGTGGGGATGTGGCTCAGTGATTGAGTGCCCCTGAGTTCAATCCCAAGCACCCCACCTCAAAAAGAGAAATCATGAGGATCCTATAGCAGTAAAAGAAATATTACTAACAACTTTGTGCCAATAAATTTAACAACTAAGATTAAATGAATAAGTTGCTTGAAGTCACATATTGCCAAAACTGATATAAAAAGAAACAGAAAATATGCATGGATTTATAAAAGAGATTGAATTCATTATTTAAAACTGTCCCATGAAGAAGAACCCAGATGCCTCGACTATTGAATGCTGGCTAACAGCTTGATAAAAATACCAATACTAGACAAACTCTTTCAAAAAATAGAAATGGAAAGAACACTTTCCAACACCATGAGGTGAGGCCAACAGTGCTCGGTGCCAAAAATATTGCTAAGAACAAAACTACAGACCAGTCCCTCATGTCATCAATGTGGGCACAAAAGTCCTCAGCAAGAGTGCCAGATTGAACCTACAAAATACATAAATAAGATCCATTCACTATGACCAAGGGGAGTTCATCCCAAGAATGAAAATTTGGTTTAACAGTTGCAAATCAATCAAATGTAATTCAGCACAGTAAGTAAATGATTGATTTTAGAAAACATATAATCCTCTCAATAGATTTAGGAAGTCACTTGGAAAGTTCAGTATCCATTCATGATAAATTCTCATAGGCGACTGAATACCAGGGAGCTGCCTGCATATGCTAAAGTACATTTACAAAGACCTATAGTTAGCGACGTGCTAGTGGCCAGATGTCAAATGCTTTCACCTAAGATTGAATAAGTTAAATGTCTTTTCCCAGCATTTCTATTCAGCACTGGATGTTCTAGCGAGAGTAATAAGAGAAGTGAAAGGAGAGAAAGCATTAGGATTGGAAAGAAAGAAGGGAAGATCTATTTGTCAGATGACGTGATTGTTTAAATACACAGTCTTAAGGAATCTGTAAACAGCTAGTGGAAGCGATACTTGAATTTAATTAGCATTTTAAAATATTGTCAATAAACATCTTCATAGGTTAGAAGGTCGTGATACTCTACAACTGAAGACATTTCAAATGTCCATCATTAAGAGAGTAGAATAACAATTCGAGGTTTATTTATTCAGTGGAAAGCCACTCAGGGATTAAAATAGAATGTTGAATCATGCAGCATAGATGAGTCTCAGAATGATTATCCTGTGGGAAAGAACTCATTAACAAAAGAGTAATATATATGATTGCATTTATATGAAGTTCAAGAACGGGGAAATTAATAAATGGTGTCATAAATCCTGTTTTCCTATGGGCTGGGTGTGAATTAACCAGAAGGGGGCGCAAAAGAACTTTCTTGAGTGATAAACATAATCTTGTACCAGTATATGCATTTACCAAAACTCAAAGAATTGTACAGCTAAAACTGCCATCTCCGTAAATTGCACTGCAATAAAAAATATAAAATAATCTTAGCAAAAATATGTGGTGTAACTCCATTAAAAAGTCATTGTTCTCAATAGGATATTTTAATATTAAGTAAACAAGTTGCTCTTTAAAACAATTCTTTTCTTTTTTTTTCAATTTTTTATTTGTTCTAATTTGTTGTACATGACAGTAGAATCCATTTATACATTTTCTTTCATGGATCATACATAAATGGTGTGTGTGGCTGTTAATTCACAAAAAGGGGGGATAGGGAAGAATAGAAAAATGAAAAAATTATTTTCTATTTAGAAAAGTAATAATGTGTGTATTAGTCTGCTCCAGTTGCCATGACAAAATGCCCTGGACAGGCTGGCTTAAACAACAGATATTATCTCCTCAAGCTTCTGGAGGCTGGAAGTCCTAGCTCAGGGTGCTGGCAATGTGGGGTGCTGGTAAGGGCTCTCTTCCTGGCGTTCAGGTGGCTGTTGTTCACCTGTGTCCTCACGGGCCCACAGAGAGTGCTCTCCAGTGTCACTTCTCGAAAGAATTCAACTCCCACAGCAAGGGACAAATCTAACCCTAACCCTCCCGAAGGACTCATCTCCAAATGCCAACACACAGTAGGTCTTTAGTACATGAATTTGAGGGACCATATTTCAGTCTGTAGCCACATGCATTCTGGAAAATTTGGAAAATATAAATAAATAGAAAGAAAAGGAAAAGCCATATAATTACATTACCAAAAATGTAGTCACTGTTAAGATTGGATTTATTTTGTTGCTCAAATTTTGTGATTTCAACTTTTACATGGTTGCAGACATTCTCTACCTACAATTTTATATCAGGATGTTTTTAATTTAATGTTACAACATGAATTATTTTCTGTTGCTAAAAACCCTTCTTCGGTGCCCTTTTTAAAATAGCCCCAAAAGTCTCACTGAGTGACTGTGTCGTCTGTCTATTTATTCAATGTCCCGTGGTTGAATGTTGAGCTACTTCCCAGTATTTTGCTGGTGTGAATAATGCTGAGAGGAACATTTGTGCCTGAGACTTTTTCCTATAACTTAGATTCTTTCATCGGGATAGAATTCCAGAAAATGGAAACTGTGGGTTCAAAGGGTATGCTTTTAATAATGCTGCCAAATTCCTTTCCAGAAGGATCTTCCAATTTACTTTGCTACCAACAGTGGACCAGGAAATTGCGCTAGCTGTTTGCTCTTAAAGGGAAGGCGGTCGTTTACACTCTGTGCTTGTTGGCTTCTTTCCTACAGGTAAGCGGATTCTTCCAGAGCTGACTTCTGTGCAGAGTTGTCCTGGCTCTTCTGGCCCAAAGCCCTGCCACTGCTCCTTGCTGGAGCCTGCGCGCTGGGCCTCACCTAGACCAGACCGAGTAGAAAGGAGCCATCTCCATCCACCAGCAGCCATGAACTTCCTCCGGCGGCGTCTCTCGGACAGCAGCTTTGTGGCCAACCTGCCTAATGGCTACATGACGGACCTGCAGCGCCCAGATAGCTCCACCAGCTCCCCCGCTTCCCCCGCCATGGAGAGGAGGCACCCCCAGCCCCTGGCAGCCTCCTTCTCCTCCCCAGGATCCAGCCTTTTCAGCTCCTTCTCCAGCGCCATGAAGCAGACCCCGCAGGCGCCCTCAGGGCTGATGGAGCCTCCAGGCCCCTCCACGCCTGTTGTCCAAAGACCCAGGATCCTGTTGGTGATCGATGATGCCCACACAGACTGGTAAGCCAGGATCTTCAGGTAGCACAGCCGCTGGGGCAAGAGCTGACGCAGGGGCTGTCTTGCCTCGTGGGGGGAGCGAGCAGAGGGCTCTGAGGGGCTCAGGTGGTTTCAAAGACTGGCCGGAGGGAAGGAAATTCCTCTTTACCCACGAGGGCCTCCACATCTGCACCATGCCCATTCTCTTCTAGACCTTTACACTTACAGCTCCACAGTCCCTCACCTGCAGGTTTAAAATTCAATAGCTCTGGCCACTAGGAAACATGTTGTCATCCTTTTGGCAGCAAAGCCCAATCTGAAGGACAGTGAGGCTATGACAGTCTGGATTATGTCACTCAGTGTGCTCGTTCATACGACAAGGCAAACCGCATAGTGTGTTTGATGAGGGCAGCTGCCTGGAGCCCACTGGAAATATTACATAATATATGATAGGAATCTCATGACCTTTCTAAAATTAGAAAATCTCTGAAGCCTGAAATGCAGCTGGCAATATCGACCAGATTATTCTACTTCAGCCTCAGTCACTCTCCACGCCCTAAAATGAGGCTGTTATGAGGATGACATGAATCAGTACAGGCCCACAGCTCCTATCCCAAACCCTTGGGACCAGAATGCCTGAGCATGTATCGCAGTTACCTCATGAGCTGCTGGCAGGCTGGCTCCAGAGCCTGTCCTCTTAACGCGGACCGAAATGATGTGCTTTTGAGCTTCTTCTCAGACAGCGCTCCCAGAGCAGGAAGTTCCCCAGGGCAGACACCTGACCGTCAAGCTCACGCCAGCAGTCAATTCACCAGGGAGCTACTGAGCCCCAGTCAGTGTCAGTGCAGGGCTCCGCTGACATGCTCAGGTATGGTGGTCACACAGAGCTCCAGTTGGGCAGTAGGTCTCCGCCCCACCTTTGTGGTGCTGAGGAGTGATAAATGTTATTCGTCTAGACAGAGACAGCATTTGCAGTTCAGGACAGCCCAAATTTAGAGATGTGGAAACACCACATTCAGGGCAGAAGGACACATGGATGGCATATTATTCAGTTTTCATTGTCGTGACCAAAGTGCCTGACAAGAACAACTTAGAGGAGGAAAGATTAATTTTGGCTCATAGTTTCAGAGGTGCAGTCCACAGCTGGCTGACACCACGCAGAAACATTGTGGCGGGCGTGACACAGGAAAGCTGCTCGGCACATGACGTCCAGAGAGCAGAGAGGGAGCGAGAGGAGCCAGGGACAAGATATAGTCCCCACGGCTCCACGGTATCCTACTTCCTTCAGCCAAATCCCACCTGCTTAAAGTTACCACCCAGTAGTCCATTCAAATTATTAATGGTTCAAATGAATTAATCAACTAATAAGGTTACGGCTCTTATAATCCAGTCCTTTCATCTCTGAAAGTTGCGACATTGCCTCAGACGTGTGTTTTGGGGGAGACATTCCAGATGGAAACCGTAACAGATGTGCAGCAGAGAAATTCCGACAGGGGATCCTCAGACAGCCACTGCGGCTGGAGGACAAGATTGCACGTGTGTGTCCAAAGGCTGGCACATAGATATTGCACCAACAGATGGGTGTGCCCAGCTGCTCTGTTAGTCTAACATGCCTGTGGACACTCAAATTCACTCCTTGAGATGTTAACTAGGGTGGGGGATGATTGTTTACAGCTTATGATACATTCTCAATATTCAGGTAACATTACATCCAGCAGATTCAGTCATCAGTCCTTGCATTTCTGCTAAGTCACTGCCTCATCCGAGCCAGGGTGGCCGAGGGAATCACCTCTGATCTGACCCAGTCTGAACGCTCTTCTGTGCAGCCGCTTGCTGGAAGGTGCTCATCGCACGCTTTGCTTGTCTCTGCTCATTGCCTCACGTAAAGTGTGGCCCTCGGATCTGAGCTTAGGGCTAGGTGTCTGCAGAGTTGCTGCTTCCGGACACTCTTCCCTGTGTCACGCTACTGCCCATTGCCCAGTGATCAAAAGACTACAACAGTCTCTGTTTCCCTTTAACCTAACATTTGACCTTGATTTTGAGTGTTCCCTGCTGACCGTGTTATCTTGTGCTCAACTTTGTCAGCGAAGTTGCTTCCTCGGTGGAGGTGGAGTCTGATGGCAGTGTGCTGTAATGGTTCAGGGTAAGAATCCCAGCAAGGCTGTCTGAGTTCAAATCCCATCTTTACCAAATAGTAGCCATGTGACCTGTGCCAGCCACTGCAGAGCCTACCCCGTAGAGTTAACATATGCAAGTATGGCTGACACCTAAGTTACTATGAAAGTGTGTAAGTTGTGCCTGGCTCATAGTGTGTGCTATTTAAATGCATACTGGTATTATTGCAGACTATTAGGATATTTCTGTGCCACATCAACTGTCTTGATGGCAGCCCCTTGGACATGCTAATTTAATCTCTTCTTCTGGGCAGACTGGATAGGATTTTCCCCATTGGGCTAGGTTTTCCTAGGTCTTCCCTGCTAGCTCCTGGCTGATAAAATCAGATCTTATTTAAACCTGTCTTTGGTGGTTGAATGTTGGGGCACAATGAATGATACTTGGGTGCAATGAATGGCCTCAGTACCATTACAATCTTCACAGGAATGACAGCGTATGTATTTTCAGCCGTGCATGTGTGTGTGTGTGTGTGTGTATTTTGGTGGTGCTGGGGATTGAACCCTGGGCCTTGTGCATGTGAGGCAAGCACTCTACCAACTGAGCTATATCTTCAGCCCTACCTCAGTGTGTTTTAATCACATGTCCCAAGTGCTTTACTTAGGTCTTGAGAACGACTGTCTTTGGTTCGTGCCATTCTTTGTATCTCTTGGTGGGTGATAAAAGGGGAGGAGAAGCAGACCCATGAACGCCCCTGGAAGTTGACCCTGTGTTCCCTGGATGTCTGTGACAGAGACTTCCTGCCACAGACCATCAGCTTCTCCTACGGAGCCCCATCCTCGAGTCTCCATGAACTTGTTAACTTCTCTGAGTCTCAGTGCATCCCCAGTTTTCTCCACATTGATGCTGGTCGCCTTCCTGCTTCAATCCTGCCTGTAGAATTCCCAGAACTGCGGGTCTCAGGCTACCACAAGCAGCCAGCAGGGGGCGGGCCGGCCTCAGGTCCCAGCAACTCCCGCAGAGCCTGGCAGCCTGGTTCAGCCCCTCTCCTGCCCATCTTCATTGTGAGAACTGTCAGCAGAGAGGAGGAAGTTGTTAAAGGGAAGAGGGCAGCTCACACAGCCCCTTTCTTCCCGCTTTGAGATGATAATGAGGGGGGAGCCTGGCCACTGTCTGGGCTGAGGGAGCCCCCGCTCGCCCAGGGACAATGCAAATGTGGTCCCCTTTTCTACCCTCCGCAGCCCCAGATGCTGGGGCTCTGTCTTCCCTTCCTGGTCCAGGGCCTCCTGCAGCATACGGTCTCCTTGCAGACAGATGAGGGAATTAAAGGAACCCATTCTTCCTCTGCTGGGGTGTCCAGTTTTCAGATTCTCAGAACCACTGTGGGCCCCCCCAGGATCATCCGATACCTGGCCAGAGATCTGGTGGCAGGGCGTGGGGGGGGGGGGGCGCTTTCATCTTCTGAAAAGAAATAGAGGGTCCCAAAGTCACCTTTGCTGGCAGAACTCTTGGCCCAGCATTCTAACATGCGGCCACCTGTTGGCTGCCCGAGGAGGTGAGCCTGGCCAGGCAAGGGGGCAGGAGGAGCCTGGGCCACCCCACTGAGGGCCGGCTCCATGGCAGCTCTGAACTAAGGGTGTTGTCCTCGGGCGTGGGGCAGGTCAGTCTTGAGAACCACCAGGGGAAGGAGGCGTGAAATAAGTGGATGTCAAGGTCAGTTTTCTTTCCCACCTCTGCACTGGTGCTCTGGCTGGGAATTTTCCAGCAGCTTCACTGGTCCCAGCCCCCAGGGTGGGCCTTGCCTCCCAGCCACCCTCCATGTCACCACCTACATGCCCTTTTTCTGAAACAGATCCGCTGAAGTCGTTGCTCCCTCCCCTTCCCCCATGCATCATCCCCTTTTTGAAAGAATCCTTTGCTGGTGCATCGTTGACCTAAAATGTTCAAGTTCAAAGTCATTAGCATGTCTGTCCTGCCTCGAGTTGTGTCTCCAGCTCCACTGCCTGTTTTGGTGCTGATTCTGCAGGAATACAAAACAGCTCCTGGTTCTCGAGAGCACCTCTTCACCTTGGCATCTTCTGTTCCCTGCTTCCCCATCACACTTCCTTGTCATGTTCACCTGGCCAGTTTCCATTTGTTCTTAGAGGACTACTCAGGTGTCACCTCTTTTCTGAAGCCTTCTCTGACATGCCCTGCTAACAGCACTAATAACCGCCACCCCTGTATAAACTGAAAATACGCCCCACTCTGCCAGCCTGGCACACGTCATGCTGTATTATAATTGCCTCTTATGAGGACAAAGTTCGTCTCTTACTCGGTTTTTTTTTTTTTTTTTGGTCCCAGGGATTGAACCCAGGAGTGCTTAATCACTAAGCCACATCCCCAGCCCTTTTTATGTTTCATTTAGAGACAGGATCTCACTTCATTGCTTAGGGCCTTGGTAAGTGGCTGAGGCTGGCCTCAAACTTGTGACCCTCCTGCTTCATTCTCCTGAGATGCTGGGATTACAGGTGTGCCCCGCAGCCCCTGGCTCTTATTCTTCTTTATATCCCCAGGGCTCAGCACACAGCCAGTGTTCAATCAGCACATGCCATTGTCCCCACCCCAATCCCATCAGGATCACTTCAGTAGATAGAATGAGCCTGAATGTACCTTAGCTTGGGGGTCAGCAATATAGAGCAGAGTTGAGGGGTTTCTGTCTTTATTCGCCTAAATATAAAGTCCTGGCTCTTCATTTGTCAGGATGCCAGAGCCATTGTTAGACTGATATTTGAGATGGTTTAAGAGAGGTTATTACCTATAGAATATACCAGAATCTCTTATTTGATTTTCAAAATCAAAACGTTTAACCTGACCTCCCCCCCAAAATAAGCCATGAGGTCAGCTGCTCCCAGTCCCCCTGTGAGGCCTCTGGAGCTGGGATGTGGGGTGGGGGAGCAGGGACCAGGCAGATGCAGCTGGGCTTTGCCTCAGCTGCTCCCCAGGACCTTGGTGCGCAGATTCCCCTCTCTCTTCCTTGACCTGCCTTGTCCCCGGAATGTCTACTATTCCATCTCAACAGTGAGCTATTGTTACCTTCTTTTTAATTTCCCACCCTTTCCTGTGGTTTCCTTTTCCTTTTATTAGCTAGAGATGAAATGGAAAGGGTGCCCTGGGTTTGGAGCACTCCCGGCCACCATCCCTCCGGCCAGGGGGATGTCAGACTACACCTTCCCGGACATCGGTGGCCAGGGGGCCCTGGGTGAGCGCCTGTGCGTTCCTACGTTGTCCAAGTACCGTCAGTCTGTCTGATAATTGCCAGCAGCCCACCTGCTGCTAAACAGCGTCCTGTTCCTGTGCCTAGAACCGCACAGGTAATGGGCACAGGAGGTTTCTGTGGACCGAGCAAATGGTTTGGTTGGTGGCACGTAACTGATGATAACCAGTTGGAAGGGTGACAGTGAGACCCAGGGGTGACCTTCTGGCATACTTAGATCCTCTTTTTTGCTCTTGCCTCATATCCAATCTAACAGAAAATCACACCGGACGTGGTGGGAACATTTACGCCACCGCAGTCAGCAGCGCTATAAATCAGGGATGTTGTCACTCTGTCCAGCCCTTCGAGTGTCTGCCGACACGACAACTGTTCACGGGCACTTTCTGACTTAAGCCAGGGCCCGGATCTCCAGGTGAGGCAGCAGAGTGCAGAGGATCCATTACCTGGTCAGCTGGAGGACACCAAAGAGAAGCATGGCAGGGCTGGGACAGGAACTGGGCTCACTTCTGCCAAGGCCTTTCCAACGGGGCCGCCTGCTGAACACTGGCCGGCCAGGGATCCTGGGAGTGGAGCTAGATGCTAAAAAACGTTGGTGGAACAGGTGGCAGAGCAGGAGATCAGCAGCTTTGAGGCCTCGGAGGACACTCCCCGCCTACCTCGCCATTGTCGTATGGCAAGGGTTGGTGCACCGTGCAGGACCATACGTGGTGCTAAGCGGTCCTCACCGATTGTCGTTGAGTCCTCCTGGTAACTGCATGGCTACTAGTAATCACCACACTTGGTAAATAAGAAAACGGAGGCTCTGGGCCCCCGATCAAAGCAGATGCCATTAGCATGTGGATCAGCTCAGGACACCAGGATGAGTCTGGACAAAGCAGTTCTCCTGCCATCTTCCCCACCCGCCTGTGTGTGAGCAGGGCTCTGGTGCCTCACACGTGCACACGCGTGTGCACACACACACCTGACGTCTGAGAGCAGCGTGAGGGAATGGGTGGCAGGACTCCATGTCACGCCAGGACAGCCAACACTGGATCCTGGTGACCTCAGCCTGGGGGGACAGCGTCCCACCCGGAGCTATGCAGCCCCACCTGCAGGATCCCTCTGGGCAGCCCAGTAGAGGGAACCAGGGACAAGGGGGTTCTTGCAGCCATCAGGCATTCATGGTCTCAGGTCGGCAAACTGAACCTTTTGTAGAAATTGTTTTGTGGAATTGTTTGTAGAATAGTTTCCTCTCCTTAAAGCTCCAAGGACTGGCAGGCAAGGTCCTTTCTGTTCTCTTCCCAATGTTTTGACATTAAAGAAGTGATTTTCCAGCACACGGCAGGCAAGGGCCCCTAGAGAATTAAAACAGGAAAGAAGAAAAACTGCAGAAAACGCAGGGCTCACAGGCGGCAGCGTGGAGTTCAAGTCCCGGCCCCACCGCACGCCATCTCTAGGGTGCTGGCCAAGTTGCTTTCCCACCTCAGCCCCGGGCTCCTCACCTGGACGGTGGCTCATACGGCCACCACCTTCCCTGGACCACTCACCCCCAGGGGTGGTAAGAGGCTCCGGGAGAGTGCCTCGTTCTCTTTTATGGTCACTTTTCAGAATGTGTGATTTGTTTACCTGTGACTTGATCTTGTGCTTCCAATATAGAATCCATGAGTCCAGAGTTTACACCTTCCCTCTTCAAACCCAGAGTCTAGCACAGAGCCTGGCACGTGGGAAGACAGGATCGATGAATATTTTATTAGTGAATAAACAGATGCTCTTGCTAGAGGTGGTTATGGTGTTTAAAGGAAAGTTCAGGCTTGAGGATGCCTTGGGGAAGAATCTTTGTCAGGAAACACTAGACTGGCCTGGAATTCCAGAAGAGAAGTAGATCAATTGCAAGCTATTCCTGATGCCTCCCGAAAGGTGCAGGCCTCCACTTCACAAAAGCAGCTCATCAAAGAGGCAGCTTTGGCTGGAGGCATGAGGACTTCAGGATGTCTTGGAATTTTGCCCCAAGGACCTGCAGTGGTCCTCACTGGCCCCCATTGTAACTGATTTCATCTATGCCACCTGGGCAGGAAGATGGGGTGAGACCTGTGAACTCGGAGTTGGCATGCTAAGCCAGGGCTTATGGGTAGGGTTATCAGTTTTAGCAAATAATAACTCAGAATGCCAGTTAATACTTAAATGATGCATTAGTATAAGTCTATCCCATGCAATACTGGGGATAGACTTATACTACATGGTTATCTGTCGTTCAATTCAAATGTCATTGAGAGTTCTCTATTTCATTTTAGGCAAAGTGGTAATGAGGGACACTGGTCCTATAAACACAAGGCCAGCAAGAGTCTGGCCCTGAGCTGCCTGGCTTTCTGGTTGGGGAGTCAAACCAAGTCCACTGATTGACCCCATTCTCAGAGACCAGCTTTCCCTGCCGGTGACAAGGACCATCCGTCACCAGCAGGGAGGGAGCAAAACTGAGTGGACGGTCTCAAGCCAGACTGCCTGGGTACTGTGGGCTCTGGTCCCTGTGCTTCCTTCCAGTGCTGTGACCTTGGGCAAGTCCAACCTCCAAACCTCACATTCCTCAGCTGCGGGGCAGGATCGTGGAGTATTTTTCTCGAAGGGTACTGGTAGGGATGAAAGATGATGGCAGGAGCAGGGTTGGTGCCTGGCTTAGCCTGACATAGTAGGCCCTGAAATGGTAACTGTTATTAACAATTAATTACAGTTACTAATTGCTTGTGAACATAATAGTCCTGGGAGCCAGGGGAAGGAAGCCACTTGGCAGCTTCTGAGTTCAGCTGGATGGGCTCAGGGGCTGCAGTCCAGAGGCCCTGGAGGAGGGGCATCTAGATCCTGGCAGGCTGGCAGTCCTCGCTCAGATTCGACAGGGGCTCCAAGTCAGTCCCTCCTCCTGGAGCTGGTCAGAGGCGGAGAGCAGAGACACACAGCCCTCTGTTGAAGACGCTTGGCTCTGGAGAACAGAATCCTCATGCCTCTCCCCACGGCTGCCCCTGCCCCTAAGGCTCTCCTTGCAGCGGTGGGCCCTGCCTGCTTGTGTGGAAAATGCAGAGGGTTCTGGGAGACCAGGGTCACTTAGGACAGGTGTTCATCACCTTTCTTTTTGCTCCATTCTTTGACCCAACCACGCCACCCAACATGCCATCTAACACCTTCTGAAGCGCCTCCGGCCTCCCGGGTGCATCCTTCTCCCTCCAGGCTCTGCGTCCCCTGGCCCTGCTTCCCCTGGCCTTCCCTGGCCCTGGTGCCTGGGGGAGGGAGGGCCCTGGGCATTCCCCAGCAGCCTGCCCAGTCGCCTGGAGACCGGCTCTGCTTTCCCAGGCCCGGCCCCTTTTATCAGGGAGACAATGCGCACACACAGTGAGGGCCTTGTGCAGCACCCAAGCCCCGAACCCTTTGACTTGAGGAATTTTTCAAGTGCTGACCTCTCTCCGTGAGGTCTTCGCACCATCCAATCCAAGGGTCCGGCGCCCCTGCCGCTTCCTACCCGGCTCTGGTGGGGAGAGAGGGGGAGGGCAGCTGTGAGGGGCTGTGACCCTCGCCCTAGTACAGTCTTTGGGGAGAGCTTTGCCCTCGGAAACCAGGCGAGAAAATCTGGGGGAACTGTCTTTGAACAGGAGGGACTGTGAGGGACAGCTCATGGCTGCTCTGTCCTCGTGCCTTCCTGAAGTGGGATGCTGGGGTAGGGCCTACTTTCTTCTCTGGGTCTCCGTGTCCTCATATACAAGACAATGAGGGCAGACTGAGACCATGGTCCCCCCAAAACTGTTTCCGTCAGAGCAGTATTCCCAGGTACTGTCAACACCTGCTGGCTTGGATAGAGTTCCTTGTAAGAACAAGAAATAGATTTTGGCCAACTTAGGCAAAACAGGGCTTTATGGGAAATATAGAGGTGGGGGAGGGATGGAGCAAAAGGAAATAGGAAGAGTCTCAGGTCAGGGTCCCCCTGGGCCCCTCCAGGGCTGTAGGTGGCAGGAAGTCCTGGGCAGTCTCTGCAGAATCAGCTCCTGTTTGCTTCCATCCTGTTCCTCTCTACTCAGAAATCAAATGTTGGAGGAACAAGCCTGACTTGCTCTATTCCTTGGACACTTGGGGACAGTCCCACCAAGGCTGTGTACAAGAGGGAGGCTTGGTTCCAGTGCAAATGGAGGCACTGCCACCAGAAGCAGGAGGAGAGGGCACAGGAGAGACCCGGCCGAGACGTCCCCCCAGAACAATGAGATCAGAAGATCCAGAGTGGGTCTCGGGAGCTGCCTCTGGAAATGACAGAGAGCCAAGCTCAGAATCCACCGGCTAGAAGACCGGCTTCATTGGCCCGGCTGGTAGGACTGAACGAGACCCTGGGGGGAAAGAAAGAGGGAGACACATTTCGGCTCAACAGACAGTTCAAACTAAATAAAGTTAGCTGGCAGAGACCCGGGGGTGCCTGGTGTGGGCGTGAGTGCCCTGTCCCTTGCAGACACACAAGCACAGCTGAGCAACCCGTCTGGAAGGAATGATGCAGAAAGGTCTCCGGCTGTAAAGAGGCCGGGCTACAGTCCCTCAGAGGAGGCTGGGGCCTGAAGCTTTTCATGTTCTCCTCTTTGATCTTTCGCTTAGTCACCTCTCATGCCCCTGCCTCGCTCTACTCTGAGAAGTTCAGCTGCCTCGCTTGTGAGTCTGGCCTCGTCCTCCCAGTGTGTCCCACTGAGTGGCTTTCTTCCGAAGGCGTTCCTCCGCAGCAGGGGTCCCCTGGAGCAGGAGCTGTTGCTGAGCTGGAGTTCACCCCGCCTGGGTCTCAGCCTTGCCCTGGGGAGGCAGGGCCCTGGGCAGATGCCAGGCTCCTTACAGAACGTCTCTTCCCCCGGGGCCTGTGGAAGCCTGCCCCTGATGAGTTGCCTTGGCAGTAAGTATCTGAAGGCAGGAGGAGGGATGGTGCTTGGTGTCCATTCTCCTGACCTCCCTCCCTGGGTCTGTGGAGGAGGCAGGGTGTGATTTCCTGAAGACAGGCAATGAGCTAACTGCCATCTTTGCAATGGGCGAACTAAATGAGGGTCACCTGCCCAGCTGCTCATTGGAGACAAATCAGCCAGTGGGCGAAGGGACATGAGGGAGGGAAAAACCCAGGCATAGAGAGACGTTTCCTTGCCGTAAGGAAAACAGCCACACAAGCTCTGTGACAAATGGTATCTGCCAGTTGGTTTCAACTGCAGAGAGACAACAGGGAGCGGTGGGGACCGTGTTGGGTGTGAGAACTGACTCTTGAAGGCAGCAGCTGCAGGCCAGCTCTTACCTGTGGGGATAAGGGCCAAGTGCTGCTGGTTACTGACATTCAAGGAAAGCCAGAATTTTTCTATGAGTTTTCTATTTTAAAATTAAAGGTATACATTTCAGCCCAATAAGACAAGACTGTGGCTTCCATGAGATCTAACAGTTGGCAACTGGTGATAAAGAAGACAGAAGTCAGGGTAAATATTTAGCTGTTTCCTCTTCTGGGACTGTATCCCAGCTAGGATGTAAACACCTTTCTGTTTTGGAGGGCCATTTTGTTTGGCAAAATTCCAAGGGCCTAGCATAGTTCTAAGCTGGTAATGGAAGAGTGAGGGAGGGATGGATGGATAGATAGATGAATGGGTAGGTGAGTAGGTGGGTAAGTGGGTGGGTCGCAGGATGAATGAATGGATGGATAGATGGGTTGATGGATAGATGAATAGATGGATGAATGAAAAGATGAATGAATGAGTAGGTGGGTGGATGTGTGAATAGATAATGGGTAGTTGGGTGGATGAATGGATGGATGGATGGGTGGATGAATGAATGAGTGTGTGAATGGATACATGGGTACTTGGGTGGGTGGATGGATGGGTTAGATGGATAGATACGTGGAAGAATGAACAGGTAAATAGGTAGACATGTAAATGAATGTATCATAAATGTTCTTGGCCTTTTCTTTCTGCTCTTTGCACCTTAACTAGAGCAGACACTCAACATTTCCAGAGTCCTTTTATCATCTTCCTTATACCATTGAAACCCATTTTCTGATTGTTCAGAAAGTGGCTTGGGATGAGGTATCCTCCCAAAGTTCCTGTGTCAATGCAGTAGTATTCAGAGGTGAAATAATTGAATGGTGAGAGTTATAACCCGATCAGTCCATCCTAGTTTGAATGAACTGGGTGGTCACTGAAGGCAGGTGGGGTGTGGCTAGAGAACATGGGTCATGGGGGACTGCCCTGGAAGGGTGCATCTCCCTGTGGCCCCTTCCTCCACACTCTCTTCCTCCCTCCCTCTCTCTCTCTCTCCCTCCCTCCCTCTCTCCCTCCCTCCCTCCCTCTCTCTCTCCCTCTCTCTGCCTCCTGACCCCACCATGAGCTGAGTAGTTTTCCTCCCCTGGGCCATGCCCCCATGGTATGCTGCCTCACCCGGGGCCCAGAGCAATGGAGTCAGCCATCTATGAACTAAGACATCTGAAACTGTGAACTCCAAATAAACTTTTCCTTGTCTAAGTCCTTCTTGTTGGCTATGTTGGTCACAGTGATGCAAAAACTAACTGAAACAATCAGATATCACTTACTTACATCATGGTATGAATTACCTTTCAGTGTATTACGGTCTATAGATATTTCTCCAGGTGGGGCTCTTAGTAGATGCTCAATAAAAATTTGCTGAAGGAATGATTTTGTGAATGAAATGAAGGTGTCTGATGTGTGTCTTTAGAGGGGAGAAGGGCAGAGACTGGAGATAATATTCTAGCCTCTCCACTGAAGACACATAGAGTGGGTGGCTGTGACTTTGTTTACCCTAAAGGTCTGCACTGGGGAGTAAAAGGACAGGACCGGCTTCCATCATGCTAGACACACACAGATCCTGCCGCTTCCCTCCTCTTAGAGAAAATGACCTGTTATTTCCGAGGACACCCCCAACTGAACTCAGGCCTCCTCCCACCATGGTGAAGGACAGGATGGAAAGAGACGAGTGTTAAACACCTGCTGTGTGCCAGGGTTATGGTTCATGGAGTCCTCGTGACAGACGTGGTGATGTCCTCATTGTAACACAGGAGGAAACTGGGAAGGTTGAGGTTTGCTTGAGGCAGCACAAAGAAATTAATGGCAGAGCCGGACAGGACCTGGCTGTCCCTAAGGCCAGCAGTGCCCCACCCATTTCTTCACCTGGGGGGTGGTGAAGTTGCACCCTAGCGACCCACTGGTGGGCGACCCACTTGCTGGAATGTTCTTGACAGCTGCCTGAGGGCCTTCACACGTGTGTCCTCATCGAATCCTCTTGACAACTTTAGACTAGATCTTTTTATGCCCATTGTACAGATGAGGGAGCAGACGATAGTTCAAAATCCTTCAGTGGACGCCCATGCATGCGGGTCTTCTGCTCTGTGCCAGTTGCTCATTTTTCTTGCACATTTGGGGAAATGTGAACCTCTGAGGGAAACGCATCTCCTCCCCGAGGGCCCAGCACCACCACTCACTTGCGTTTTCCTGTGTGCGCGTGCGCATGCGCGCACACACAACCACACCCACACCCATCTTTGTAGTTTAGTTCCTGACATAGAACAGACACCAGATAGTGCATGGGTTGATGGATAAGCTGGATCACCCCTCAGGAAAACAGTCCCCAACCCTCAGACTGAACCAGGTGTCCCTCTGTGGGATGCACAGGATCTTTGTGCAAATGCTGTGTGTGGTTATTGTCCCTTTATGTCTCCCTCCTGTGAGGGAGTAAGTCCCAGAGACTGGGCATGTGTGGTCTTCGTGCTGGATTTCTCAGAGTCTGAAGCCTCTGGCCTGTGGTAGGTGGTCAATCCGTGTGAGTTCTGAGTCATTCTGAGACACCTTCTCTCACCAGCGGAAGCCTCATCTCCCTGCCTGCCCACATCTTAGCCTCCGTCACCTTGGTCTCTGCATCCTCTTCATTACCGGTTTCCTTTTACCTGGTGAACTTTTAGTCTTTTCCACAAATCTGCGAGCTCCAGAGGACAAGGACTACCTCTGCCTTCCCCTCCCACTCATGTCAGGCCATGTGCCCCGTCCACAAGTGGTTCAATAATGTGATTAAATGACGGTATCGAGTTATGTGAATTTTGACCAGATCCAACCTGCAAAAGCCTCCCTCCCCACAGCTGCCCACAGACAATGGGGTGGGACATGGGTCACTTCCTGTGGCTCAGGGCCCTAGTGGACCTCATTTCTTGCCTCCACAGATTCTTGGGCTCATCACCCTCAGGGGTCTCTCTGGCAGTGGGAAGGAGCCAGGAACATGAGCGGTTCTTAGGAGTAAAGATGGAGCCGGGATCGGATCTTGGGTCCCTCTGTGTTCTGGCCTGTGTTGGCCACGCCCCCACACATCCGTCCGCCATAGGATCCTCCTTGTCTTGCTAACCAGTGAGTCCTGAGCGAGCGTGCTCAGCAACCTCCTGCATGGTCTGTGGTCCATCTCCCCGGCCTCTGTCCAGGCCACAGTGAGAAACTGACCAATTGCATCTGAAAGAGGAAAATCTCTTTGTGGAGAGGGATCGCTGTATCTCCACCCTTTCCCCATGGGGCTGACCTATGGGGAGACAGCTGAGTCTGAGACGGGACATTGTTGGCCTCTCTTCCTTAGAAGGGCATCACCAGGACCCAGCCACATTGTCTCCACACACAGGATACATTTGCTGAAGAGCCCTGATTGGACACGGGTGGCTCCTGTCTGTGCTAATTCTCTTTCTTCGGTCCCTCCTGCTGCCATGAAAGAACACCGTGCTTGCTCCTCATAAATCTCTCCCACACACTACAGCCCGCCGCCCCAAACTAGGGATTTCCCACCCTAAGCAACGCTGGTTATAATATTCTCCTTCCTGGTGCTTCTGATGTGGCAGTAAAATATGAGACCACCCACAGAGATAGAAGCCTCGAGGAATCCAGAGCTCCCCAGCCTCTTCACAAGGCCAAAGCTGTGATTGATTGGCCGAGGTGTTAGGGCCTGGGGAAGAGTCAGCTAGGAGGAGACAAAGCCCCTGGGCACCGTGGGTCCATCTATTTGCCTGAGGTCAAACAGCCAGTCAAGTACACAGGCAGCAACCCCAGCCCCCAAAGGCATCTAGAATTCCAGACCATCCCTCCCGTTCCCTCTGCCAGACAGAAGGGTTCGGAGGCAGATCAAGCCTGAATGAGCCTCCGGCAAGGAGGCAGCAGTCTGTGTGGCCCATCAGGAGACAGACTTCTGACTCCCGGCCAAGCAGGGGAACGGACCGCCTGACCCTCACCTCAGCCTGAGTCCGTCTGCCAGGCTCCACAGTAAACATTCCAGCGATGGGCAAAACAAGCATTTCTCCCAGGAAGGTGAGGCCTCGTCAAAACCAGAGCTTCTTGGGTGGTATTGGTGTAATGCAAAGTGTTCTGAGTTCCAGGTTAGAACTGAGTTCAGGGCAGGTTGGACACTGTGCCATGACCCCCACATCACAATTCGTGTAGATTTGTACATTTATTACAATGATCTACCAGTAGGTGGCAGTGGAGAGTCTCGAGGAAGGGATGCTCTGTGGACTGGGAAAGCATATATTGTGCATTTACACCGTCAACAGACATTTGGTGCATGTGCCTGTACCCCAGCACGCTGTGCCTGATATACATACAGTGAGCAGTGAGTCAGTTTCTGTTTCCCAGAAGCTACAGACTAGATGTTTGGAGACAGGAGATGGCAAGTGTTGTGTAATTACCAGGCAGAATGATAAGTGTCCTAATGGCTGTGGGCACAATGTGCCGTAGAAGCTGAATAGGACACAGCCCAGCCAGTTGGAGCAGGAGAGAGATTCTGCCAAGGGAAACAGCATTGCATGCGGCACCCATGGGGATCTGGATCACGAGAAAGAGGCACCCAGGCAAAGAAGACGTAAGTGTCCTAAACTCATGCAAAGGCTCAGAGGCATAAGAGTGGCAGAGGCATTCAGGGAATTGCAAGAAGCCAAGTATGTCTGTGAAGCAGGCCCCAGTCAGCTGATGGATGGGAGCGGGCGGGCCCTCTTGTTGGCAGGGTCCAGATCAGGAAGGATCCTGGGCCAAATCCTGAAAATCCCAAAGTACAAAACCACTTGGAGGGTATGAGACTTTGAATGGGGACTTCTCCATCTGGAACCTGTGGGGAGCAATCTTTGCCCATCACCTCCCAGGGCAGATGTGAGGCTTAAATAGGAGAAGGATGTGAAGGAGCTTGCAGCCCTCATATACAATGCCACCTATTTATGTCATCTTCCATTGCTCTTTGCACCTACGGGGCACGTCAAAGTGAAGGGAATCACAAATCTGTCCTGTGGCTTCCTTGAGGGTAAGGTTGTGAGTTGAAGCTTGGCATGGTGGTGCACACCTGTAATCCCAGTGGCTCGGAAGGCTGAGGCAGGGGAATTGCAAGTTCAAAGCCAGCCTCAGAAACTTAGTGAGGCCCTAAGCAACTTAGTGAGACCCTGTCCCAAAATAAAAAATGAAAAGGGCTGGGAGTACGTCTTAGTGGTAAAGCATCCCTGAGTTCAACCACTGGTACCAAAACAAAATAAAGATTGTGTTTTGTTTACCTGTGGGTCCTGTCTGCATGGACCTGGACCCATCTGCACAGAGTAAGTTTTCAATAGTTTTTAGTTGTTGAGGATTCTCTTTGGGGCCTGGGCTTACCATATGCCAGGGACTATTCTAAGTGCTTTATGTCTTATCTCATTAAATCCTCACAGGTACCCCAAAAGGCAGTTACTATTATCATTCCAGTATCTCAGATGTAGCAACTGAGGCACATGGCCTATTCCTTGTCCATCCCCTAAGAGGCTGTCAATGGACAACTGTTTGTAGGTTGGGAGATGAAACTTGGCCACATGGTCTGGACCATTCACAGACCTATATAAGAACTCTGGTACAGGGCAGAGAGCAGGGAAGGAGAAAGATGGAAGGATCACAGGTAAGGACTGAGTACTGGAGTTGGGGAATCCCCATGCCGCCATATTCTAGGTGGAGTCTTTGAAGTCATTGTGAAGTTGTACTTGTCTAGGAAGAACATGTTTGATTTAAGTGTTTGCTAGCTTTATTTTTCAATTTAAAATACCAGGCATATGACACCTAGGTCCCCGTTTGTTGTTTTTTTTCTTCAGGTCCCACAAACACTAAGCTGGGCCTGTCCTGTGTCTGGAATTGGCCGATGCTACCACTGAGGATTTGTGATAAAACTCACAAACCATGTGAAAAGTTTCCCTTTGTATGGGGCTGGCTGCACACACATTTTATTGAAGAGCATCGCTAGGCAATAAAAACCAAAATCTCGCTTTCAAGTCACACTAATAGTTCCTATCCCAGGAAGTTCCAGCCTCAGTGACATCTCAACCTTTCAGTATTGTACGAAAAAGTGGCACTAATCGTAGAGCTGTCAATCAGTGATTTCTGCAGTTGGGAAGACATGGACTCTGCTGGCATTGACTGAGAACTGAGAGAGGGGCTGGGGGTTTGCAGAAAGGATTCTTTCACAAATGGAAGGTTGAAAAGATAGCTGGCAGTGTCCATGTTCCAGGGAAAAGAATAGAAGAAGAAACTAAGGAGAAGGCTCTTGAATGTAATGCTTACAAATGATTGATTAGAACTCAATCACGTGGTCACACCTCGCTGGTGGGAAAATCGGGGTATATAGTTTTATGTGCTAATCTGTAAACTCTTGTTGTGGAAAAAGGGGAGAATGTGCATTGGAAAGGAAAGAGCTGTCCCTGTCCCCATCCCAGGTTTATGGAAGTGCTTAACACAGTGTCTAGTGTCCAGTGAGTGACTGAGAACCAAGAGTTTCATTCTACCAATATTCAAGAAGAGCAAATGGAAGCTTTTGTTTCTTTTACTTTGTAATGTGGCAGGATAGCTAAGCCTATAAGCACTCTGTTTTAGTTAGTTTTTTTGTCACTGTGACCAAAATATCCAACTAGAATAACTTAGAGATGGGAAAGTTTATTTTGGGTTCATGGTCTCAGAGGTCTCAGTCCATAAATGGCCAATACCATTGCTCTGGGTCCAAGGTGAGGCAGCACATCATAATGGAAGGACCCAGAGGGAGGAAGCTACTCAGCTTAGGGGAAGATCAGGAAGCAGTGTGTGTGTGTGTGTAAGGGGAAGGGGCCACAGGGGAGATGCACCCTTCCAGGGCACAACCCCAGTGACCCAACTCTTCCAGTCATGTCCCACTTGCCTACAGTTACCACCAAGTCACTCAAACTGGGACAGACTGATGAGGGCACAGCTCTCGCAACCCAATAACCATACCTCTGAATAATTCCTGCATTAACACCTCATATCAGACTATAACTTTCCACCCTGGCTTCTAGAAGCACATGTCCATCTTACAGTGCAAAATGTATTGAGTCCATCTCCAAGAGTCCCACAGTCTTCACACTATTAGCATTACTCAAAAGTTCAATTCTAAAGTCTTCTGTGAGACTCACTCTTGGTTGTGAGCCCATGTAAAAATCAAAAACAAGTTACATATATTAAATACAGTGGCACAGGGTAAACATTCCCACTCTACTCTATACACCCATAGGGGTATAGAAAGAAGGGTTTGGGTCAAAGAGAGACCAGAGACCGACTGGGGGAACATTAGTTTCTATAGTTCTACATTCAGCATATGGAACACATGGTGGTGAGATGTGATCTCCAAAGTGCTTTACAACCCTGCCCCGTGGCCTTACTGCTTGCAGCCTGTGTGGTCTCCCTCTTAGTCTGGCTATCTCTGCAGCCAGGTATCTCTGCACATTATAGTTATCTTAATTCCTGGAGTTTCCATTCCAGCTTTGGCTTCACCACCACAATTTCATGCATTGCCCTCTTGGGGGCAGCCCTCAGGCATGAAGACACTGCTACACTTTGGCTGACCTCCAAGGCCTTCCTTTGAAATCTTGGTGGAAGCCTCCATGACCCCTTAATTGGAACATCCCTCATTCCTGAAGAACCAGTACCCTGTAGATGATACCATGGTCTTCTGCCAACTCATGCAATATCTGGGTCTCCTGGAATCATAGGGGCAGTGACCTTTGAGTGCTTCCATAACTCAGCATGGTGAAACAACTTCCCAAGCCTCCTTTTGCTAACAGGGTGCCCCATGATCTTTTCTCAATGAAATTTTTCAGTCTACATCCTTGAACCTACAGTAGGTCTTGCCATTTCCTGAGATGTCCTCAACCCATCTTTCCTAGTGTCACTGTGTAAAGTATTTAGCATCTCTTTAGCGATCATAATCTCTTTGAAAAGCACAGCTTCCTTGACTCCCACTTTACATGCACTATTCTACTCAAACTGCAAATTTTTAAAAAATTCTTTAACTATGCCTTCTGCTACAGATTCTCATAGTGAACCCAGTTAAAAGCTGCCAGAAATATCCATGCTACTGACTGAATGCTGAGCTGCCTTGAAATTTCCTCTGCCAGATTCATTAGTTTATCATTTTAAAATTCAACCTTCAATAAAGTTTTAAGACATGAGGGAAATGTAGAGAAGTTCTTTGCCAGAATATAACATGAATGGCCTCTAGACCAATTCACAGTAGAGTCTTCATGTTTTTCTGAAATCTCATGGGCACAGTCTTCATTCTTATGGCCATTATGATCTTCTGAGCTCCCACCAGAATTACCCATTAAATTCCATTTACAATTCTAAAGGTGTTTCCAGCCTGCACATTTAAACTTTTAAAATTTTCTTCTCTAAACCAGTTCCAAAGTTTTCTGAAACACATTGTCAGCATGGTCACAGTAGTGATCTCACTTCTTGGTATCAATTTGTTTTGGTCAGCTTTTGCATCACTGTGACTGAAATACCCAATAAGAACAACTTATAGGAGGAAAAGTTTATTTAGGGCTCACGGTTTCAGGTGTTTCAGTTTATAGATGGCTGGCTCCATTGCTCTGGGCCCAAGGAGGAAAGCTACTCAGCTCATAGTGGGGTCAAGAAGCAGAGAACATGAAGGGAGAAGGTGCCACAGGAAAGATGCACCCTTCCAGGGCATGCCCCCAGTGATCCATCTGCCCTAGACATGCCCAACCTGCCTATAGTTACCACCAAGTCATTCAAACTAGGATGGACTGAGTAGGTTACAACTCACAATCCAATCACTGTACCTCTGAATAATTCCTGCTTTGACAGGAGTGTTTGGGGGTACACCTCATATACAAACCATAACACACCCAAACTTTAGCTTCTATTTTTCAGGATCAAATAAAATTATAAATATAGAATTAGAAGACCTGGATTCTAGTACCTTCAACAAAGTATTAAGTCTCTCTGGGTTTTAGTTTCCTCATTTATAGAATAGAAATAAAAATGCCTACATTTGGAGACAGTAGTAAGCTTTAAATGGAAAAAGGTTAAACCTCTTTGAACTCATTTATTTATTCAACAGATATTTATTGAGTTCCTACTGGGGGTTAAGTACTCTTGTGAGTTCTGGGAATAGAATGACGAATAGGACAGGTATTTCCTGACCTTGAGGAACCGTGTTATCATGTCGGCATTAAACACAGATACTCATTCTAATTAGCTATAGTTATAATAGACCATAGGCAAGAGAAATAGAGTATGAAAAGATGAATTATGGGTCAGGATAGGGTGCTTGTGGGAATCAATGGGCAAGCAGATAGATTTAAGAAATAAGTAGAATATAAAGTCAATGGAAACAGGGAGGGAGAAAGAGGTCACAAGAATATTTTCCACATTTCTGCTTTGAGCAATGGGTAGATAGTAAGACAATTTATGGATAAAAGGGGCGACAGAGGAATGTAGAAGAGAGTCAAAGGAAGGGTGAGTGGGCAGATGAATGGATGAATGAACAGAATGACCAATGAACAAAGGGACCCATGATAATTGCTGCACCAGACACAGGGACAATTACAGGAACTGGTGAAGGGGTAGATCAATACTTCATCCTCGATGAAGTGCATAGGGTACAATGTAAAGTGATACTACATCATTTATTTATTCCATTTTTGTATTGGTGCATTGTAGTTGTAAATAAAGGATGTATTGCTACATATTTACACATGCACACAATATAACAATAGAATTGGGTCAGTATCATTTTCCAGTATTTCCCCTTTCCCTTCCCTCCTCTGTTCCCCTGGTTCCTTTCTTCTACTCTACTTGTTTCCCTTTGATTTTCATAAAATGCTCCCTGCACCATTTCTTTTCCCTTTCTTTTTCATCTCTAACTTCCACATATGAGAGAAAACATTTAACCCTTGACTTTCTGAGTTTGGCTTATTTCACTTAATGTAATGTTCTCAAGTTCCATTCATTTTCCTGCAAAGGTGTACTAGTCAGGGTTCTCTAGAGGAATAGAATCAACAGGAAGCATGATAATAAAAAGAGGATTTATTAGATTGGGTTACACGACCCAAAAGCTGGATAGTCCACAATGGCTATGTGCAGGCTGGAGAGCTGGAGGAACCAGCAGCTGTGCAGTCCAGGAGGCAGAAGCCCCAGAACAAGAAGGATCGACAGTGTTACCCTAGTCCAAGACTAGGGGGGGGTCTCCACCTCAGCTGGCTATCCCACATGCCAATCATTCCTAGACACACCCTCACTGACACACCCAGAAACCTCTTAATCATCGACATCTCCTAATCCAATCAAGTGGACAGTTCAAATTAACCATTACAAAATGACATTATTTCATTTCTTCATTATGACTGAATGAAACTCCATTGTGTATATACACCACATTTTCTTTATACATTCATTCACTGATGGATACCTAGGCTGGTTCCATAGTTAGGCTATTGTGAATTATGCTGCTGTGAACATGGGTATGCATGTATCACCATAGTATGAAGACTTTCATTCTTCAGGGTAAATACTGAGAAGTGGTATAGCTGGGTCACATGGTGGTCCCATGCCTAGTCTTTTGAGGAGCCTCCATACTGATTTCCATAGTGACTGTGCTAATTTACAATCCCACCAACAATGTAAAAGTGTTCCTTTTATTCTGCATCCTCTGCAGCATTTATTATTGCTTGTATTCTTCTTTTTTTTTTTTTTTTTTTTTTTTTTTTTGCGGTACTGGGGATTTGAACCCAGGGCCTTGTGCTTGAGAGGCAAGCACTCAACCAACTGAGCTATATCCCCAGCCCTTATTGCTTGTATTCTTGATGACTGTCATTCTGACTGGACTGAGATGAAATCTCAGAGTTGTTTTGATTTGCATTTACCTAATTATTAAGGGTATTGAACATTTTTTCACGTTTGTCAGTCATTTGTATTTCTTCTTTTTAGTTAATTTGTCCATTTGTTAATTGTGTTATTTGGGTTTTTTTGATGGTAAGTTTTTTGAGTTCTTTATATATTCTAGATCTAAATCTTATGTCAGAAGAGTAGCTAACAAAGACTTTTTTCACATTTCAAGGTTCTCTCAGTGTGCTTTTAATTATTTTGTTTGCTGTGCAAAAGCTTGTTAACTTGATGCCATCTCATTTATTAACTTTTGGCATAATTTCTTGAACTTCAGGGGTTCTATTAAGAAAGTCGTAGCCTGTGTCTATATGTTGGAGTGTTGACACTGCATTTTCTTCTAGGAGTTACATAGTTTCTGGTATAATTCCTAGGTCTTTGATTCATTTTGAGTTGACTTTTATGCAGGGTAAGAGATAGGGTCTATTCTTATTTTTCTACATATAGATAAATAGTTTTCCCAATACTGTTTGTTGAAAAACATTTTTTCTGCAATGTATGTTTTCAGCACATTTTCAAGGATCAAATAACTGTATCTGTGTGAGTTTGTCTCTGTCTTCTGTTGTACCATTGGTCTATGTGTCTGTTTTTATATCAATTCCATGCAGTTTTTTTTACTGTATCTCTGTAGTATTTTTGAGCTCTGTGGTATAATTTGAGGTATTGGGATGCCTCCAGCATTGTTTTTTTGGCTTAGAATATTTTGACTATACTGGGTCTTTTATTCTTCCAAATGAATTTTAGGACTTTTTTTTCTACTTCCTTGAAGAATGTCATTTATATTTTGACAGGGGTTGCTTTGAATCCATATATTGCTTTTGGCAGAATGGCCATTTTAACTATGAATTCTGCCTATCCAAGAATATGGGAGGTCTTTCCATCTTTTATGTTTTCTTCAATTTTTTTCTTCAGTGTTCTATAGTTTTCACTGTAGAGGTCTTTCGACTACTGGGCTCCATTTATTCCCAGGTATTTTTTTTTTAAGGCTGTTGTGATTGGAATTATTTTCTTGATTTATTTTCTCTATTGGTATATAAGAAAGCTACAGGTTTTTGTATGTTAATTTTGCAACCTGCTAGTTTGCTGAATTTGTTTATTCACTCTGGCAGTCTTTTGGTGAAGCTTTATGTATCTTTTAGTACTAGTATTAGACCAGGTCATCTGAAAACAGGAATAATTTAACCTCTTCCTTTCCTATTTTTATCCCTTTTATTTCCTTCTCCAGTACTATATTGAATAGGAGTGGTAAGAGTGGATTTCCGTCTTGTTCCAGATTTCAAAGGAGATAGAGATAATTTTAAGTTTTCCACATTCACTATGATGTTGGCTTTGCATTGTCAGACCTAAGTTTTATAAGGTTGAGGTAGGTTCCTCCTAACCCTAGTTTCTTCAGTGTTTTTTTTTGTTTTGTTTTGTTTTGTTTGTTTGTTTGTTTTTAAATCATGAATGGGTGCTGAATTTTGCCAAAGGCTTTTTGTGATTCTATTCAAATGACTAAGTGATTTTGTCCTTAATTCTGTTTAGGTGATGACTTACATTTATTGGTTTGCCTATGTTAAACCATTCTTGCATCCCTGAGATAAATCCAACTTGGTCATGATGGACAATCTTCTTACTATGTTTTTAAATATGATTTGCTAAGTTTGTCAGGGATATTGGTCTGTAGTTTTGTTTCCTTGATGTGTCCTTATCTGGTTTGGGTATGAGGGTGTTACTGGTTTCACAGAATGAATTTGGAAGTGTTTCATCCCTTTCTATTTTATGGAATAATTCGAGGAGAATTGGCATTACTTTTTAAAAATTTCATCTGGTTCTTGACTTTTCTTTGTTGGAAGGCTTTTTATTACTGTATCTATCACATTGCTTGTTATTGGTCTCTTTAAGTTTTTTTTATGCCCCTTTGATTCACTTTTGGCAGGTCATATGTGTCTAGAAATGTAGCCATTTCTTTTAAATTTTCCATTTTGGGGAGTGTACATTTTCAAAATAGTCCCTAATTATTCTCCAGATTTCTGTGTTATCTGTGATGATTTCTCCTTTTTAATCTCTATTTTTATTAATTTGGGTCTTTTCTCTTTTTCCTTTGGTTAGTTGCTAACAATTTGTCAATGCTGTTTATGTTTTCAAAGAACCAACTCTGTTTTGTCGACCATTTGTAGTTTTTTATTCTCAATTTCATTGTTTTCAGCTCTGATTTTATTTATTTCCTTTCTTCTACTGGTTTTTATAATTGTTTTTTTCTTCTTTTTCAAGGCCTGGAGATACATTATTAGTTTGTATATTTGGAATCTTTCTGATTTTTCTCATATAGGCACTCATAGCTATAAACTTTCATCTTAGAACCACCTTTATAGTGTTCAAGAGGTTCTGGTATCTTGTATCACTATTTTAATTTGTATCATAATTTCTAAGAATTTTAAAAATTTTCTTCTGATTTTGTCTGTTCATCATTCAAAAATGTATTATTCCATCTTCATGTGTAGTTTCTCTAGATTTTTTTGTTTTGATTTATAATTTCTTTTCATTATGTTCTGATACAATGCAAAAATTATATCAATTTTTTATATTTTCTATGGGTTTCTTTGTGACTTAAAATATGGTCTATTTTAGAGAAGGTTCCATGAGCAACTGAGAAGAATGTGACATGTGTTCAAGCTATTGTTGGATTAAATAGTTTGAGATGTCTGTTAAGTCCAGATTTGTAATATTTTTCAGGTCCAAAGAGTTTTACTGAGTTATGTCTGGATGACCTATCTCTTAGTGAGAGGTGTGTTGAAATCATCCAGTATTGTAGTACTGGGGTCTATCTGAGTCTTAATTTGTCTGTTTTATGTAATTAGATGCACCAACATTTGGGCTATAAATATTTACTATCATTATATTTTCTTTTTGGATAGTCCTTTTGCTAGTATAAAATGGCCTTCTTTGTCTCTTTTGATTAATTTTGCCTTGAAGTCTGCCTTGTTGGATATGAGTGTAGCTATCCCTGCTTGTTTTTGGCCTCCTTTTGTCTGCTATATCAATTTTTATCCTTTTACTTTTAGCCTGTAACTATCTTTGCCTGTAATGTGAGGAACCTGCAAATAATATATAGTTTCATTTCATTTTCCAATTCATTCTGCCAGTCCATGTCTTTTAATTGGAAAGTTGAGACCATTTAAACTTAATGTTATTGTAGAGAGATATTCATTATTCCCACCATTTTGCTTTATTTCGAATGTTTAATTTGGTCCTGTTTCTCATTTGCTTAGTTACTGTTCATATGAGATAGGTTCCTTTGTGAGCTCTGGGATTTGTTTTTAATTTCTTTCATATAGAATATTTCTTTAACTCTTTTCTGTAGTGCCAACTTCATAGTCATAAATTCTTTTAGTTTTTACTTATCTTGGAAGGTTTTTATTTATTCTTAAATTCTGAAGGAAAGATTTGCTAGATATAGCAATCTTAGTTGACAGTTATTTTCTTTCAGGACATGGAGCACATCATTCCAAGCCCTCCTGGCTTTTAGAGTTTGTGCTGAGAAATCAAAAGTAATTCTTTTTGGCTTGCTTCTAAATGTGACATGACATTTTCTCTTGGGGCTCTTAAAATTCTATCCTTTTTCCATATGTCAACCATTTTAATTATAATGTGTTATGAAGAGATTCTTGTTTGATTTTGTCTATCTGTGGTTTTGAATACATTCTGCATCTGGATAGCCATCTCATTCTCAAGAGTTGGAATTTGTTCTCTTATTATTTCCCTGAAGAGGCTATCCATTCCACTATCCTGTATCTCACAACCTCCTTCAATTCCAAAGATTCTTGATTTGGTTCCTTAAAGTTGCCCCAGAGTTCTGGCAAATTCTGGTCATTGTTACTTGTTTTCTTTCCTTTAATAATATACAAATGTTTAATGTTGGCTACTTTGTCTTTCATCTCTGAAAACCTGTCTTCAGCATGGTCTGCTCTATTACAGAGACTTTCAACTAAATGTTTTTATTTGATTTATTATGTCTTTCATTTCCAAGACTTCTGTTTTTTCTTTTTAATATCTCTGTCTCCTTATTGAATTTTTATTCATATCCTGTACTGACTGACTAAATTCATGTAGTTGTTTTTCTGTGTTCTCCTGAATTTTATTGATCATTTTTATAAACATCTTTTGAATTCTTTTTCTGATATTTCATCTGCTTTAATATCTTTGGAGTCAGTTCTGGTGAATTATGAACTTTAGGATGCATTGTGTTGCTTTGTTTTTTCATATTTCTTTGATTTCTGTGTTGGGTTTTATGCATCCATTGGGAAGGATTTCTCTTCCATTCTTATGTGTGGACCTTTTTAAGGCATGACCTCCACTTGCCAAAGTGTCCAAGAGTTAGCTAGATTAAGACCTCCTTTTAGGTGTCGCATCCATAGCCTTTGTGTTATTTGTCTCTGTTTTTGCTGTAAGAGTGAATGTCTGTAAGTAGAACCTGAGGGCCCACCCCTAATTATTCCTGCATGGGGCCACATTATTAGCTTGGATTTTAGCTTTTCTTCTAGCCTTTGTATTAAAATACAGCTGAAGTTTGAGTGGGGTTAATTTATGAATGGAGCAAGGTGCGCTGTCTTTTGGCTAGGTTTAGTTCAGCCACAGAGTCTCTACCCTGTGAGCTTGTAGTGTTCCTATAGATTCCTAGCACCTCACGGAAGAGGGGAAAACCAATAATAGCAACAATTGAAGCAAACAATATACAGTATTAAAAATAAATACCTGGTGCCTAGTATGACATCTACAACACTAGTCACCACAAAAACAGGAATGGTTGGGTCAGCAATTGCTAAGAGCAAAAATAATAACTAACCATGAACTAGCATTAAAGTAAACAGGTGTCAACTGTATCATCCACAGGACTAATAATTGCAGTAACATTAACTGTGGGGGCAGGAGCTATCATTCTAAAAGATGGTACAACCAAATAGTTCTAAAAGATGGTAGAAATACATACAGTTCATTAATAGGAAATAAAACATGATGAGAAGGTTTAGAATGCTTCCAAATGTGAACAGAGAGAATGCAGGAGAGATGTTGCCCACAATGATTATAAAAGAGGAGGAGAAAAATCGGAAAACAAAGTAAAGGGGGAGAGAGAACAAGAAGAATTTAGCTGTTACTGGGAGAGAAGAGAAACAAACACAAAACAAAACACAAATAAACAAACCCAAACCCTAACCTTCAAAAGACATTGCAAGAGGAAAAAAAGCATAAAAAAATGCTAAAAATGAGGAAACAAAGAAACATGTAAGTATATGTATACATATATCCAATGAACCAGTCAACACATCAGAACACCAACAGAAAAGAAGAAAGAAAAGGGAAAGGAAAAGATTCTTAATGAAAAACAAAAGAATTGTCTAAAGGGAGGTGGTCGAAAGGTCAATAAGAATGAAGGATCCCTGCCTGCCCGCCTGTCCTTTCTATTTCTTCTTGGACTCTTTAGAGAATGCGGGGGCTGGGGATTGTTAACCTCTCCCTTTTTTTTTTTTTTTTTCCGGTTGTTGCTCACTGAGCTGCCAGCTCAAGTGGCCTACAACAAACCAAGTGACATAACTCTCTTCTTCCCTCCTTATCAGTCTGAGCAGGAGGAAGTGGGAAGGACCCTTGATTGGAGTTCATGCACACAGACCAGATTCGTGTGCTCCCAGGGAGGGGCTGTTGCATGATCCATGAGGGAATTCCGGTGGCTGGGGCTTAGGTCTGAGAGGCCTTCGGAGCTTTGCTGGGCAGTACCTGCTCTAGAGAGCTGAGATCCACGTACCCCGAGGGCCAGGCAATGCTGATCTCTGCTGGGAGTGGATCTCAGGAGCTTCCCAAGAGTTCTCCTCCCGGGGCAGGGAGCCAGTTCTCCACACTCCGCTGCCCATGAAGACTGCCTTCCCAGGTTTGCCCCGAGAGTATTCACACCTGCCTCATCAGCTTCCTGACCCTCCTCCTCTGGTCACATGAGCCACCAGAATCAAAGGGAAAGTTGTGCTCCCTTCTCTTATTCTGACACGAGACACCTGGCTACAGTCCTCTCTGTGCCTGTTTCCTCACCTTCTGCTCAGTCCACCCCACAATAGCTGCAGGGTGGCCTCCCCGAGGTGGCTCCCAGCTCCACTCTGCACCTGCCAGTTGAGAACTACAGAGCATTTCCCAAACTCGGGTTCACCGACAGCCCTGGGGTGGGCTCGGTTCAGGCTGCCCTTCTAGTCTGTGTGCTTTTCCATGTAGATCTGTCCGTGGTGTTTCACCCTCTCTCCCTCCCCCAGCCCTCTCCCTCTTTCTCTGTGATTCTTCCCCGCAGTGTTGAACAGCACTGTGGCTGCTACCTCTGCCACAGCTGGACCGGCTCCAAGGGACTCTTTCTTGTTCTTTATTCAAAGCCCTCGATTCTCTGAGTCTCTAAGACTCTCTGACTGTCCAGCGTTGAATCTCTGTGAATTCTCTCTTTCACTTACCTCCCCAAGAAGGAGTACCCCCCACTACCTGAATCCCAAGCCAGAGCAACCAGAAATACAGCCTTCTTCTAATCTACAATCTTGAATCCTGTGTCTTTAAATATCACCTTATTTAATTTTTAAAATTAACTTTAGGAATATATAGCACACCTATTAATAGCTTTCCCCTTTTTTTGGAGTTTTATTTTTTAAAATATATATGACAGTAGCATGTATTTTGACATTTTAAACATACATGGAGTATAACTTATTCTAATCAGGATCCCACTCTTGTGGTTGTACATGATGTGGAGTTACACTGTTGGTGTTTTCATATATGAACATAGGAAAGTGATATTCAATTCATTCTACTGTCTTATCTATTACCATCCCCCTTCCCTTCATTTCCCTTTGTCTAATCTGAACTTCTATTCTTCCCTCCCCACTTATTGTATGTTAGCATTCACATATCAGAGAGAATATCTGGCCTTTGGTTTTCTGGGATTGGCTTATTTCACTTAGCATGATAGTTTCCAGATCCATCCATTTTTTTGGCAAAAGTCATAAAGTCATTCTTCTTTATGGCTGAATAATATTCTGTGTACATATGCCATGATTTCTTTATCCATTCATCTGTTGAAGGGCACCTAGGTTGGTTCTATAGCTTAGTTATTATGAAAAAAATAAAATAAAATAAACCAATCAATGAATAGCTTTCTTTTGCAGAGGATAAAACTGAGACACAGGGAGGTCAAGTGGTTTGGCAGAACCAGAACTCCAATCTCCCGTCTTCCAACCACTCTCTTTCCATCCACCACACACTGCCTCTAAATAATGATTCTGTCATCAATCAAGGGGGATGAGGAGGAAGGCGGCAGGCACTTCTTGGGTAAGGCCTCGGGTAGAAAAGAGTAAAGCTGTCTGCATCCTGACTCAGTAGGTTTCTTCCTTTCCTTGCAGGTCGAAGTATTTCCATGGAAAGAAGGTGAATGGAGAGATTGAGATCCGAGTGGAACAGGTAGGTGGGAGCTTAGTCTTTAGCACGACCACCCTGCCTGCCCTTTTCTAAGCTGGGGTCATTCTCAGAA
Source organism: Sciurus carolinensis (assembly GCF_902686445.1). Lineage (NCBI taxonomy): Eukaryota > Metazoa > Chordata > Mammalia > Rodentia > Sciuridae > Sciurus > Sciurus carolinensis. The sequence continues at coordinate 163,183,246 of NC_062216.1, read as the reverse complement.
GCAAACTTGATCCCATCTGTTAGAGCCAAAATGAACTATGATTGCCAGAAAAATCCTGGTTTATACCTGGGAGTCTCCTTAAATTCCAGAATTATTTTTGGTCCAGTAATTTCCAACTTTTTTGTTTTAGCAGCAGAACTTTTCTTCAAAGGAAATACAAAGTAGGAGCTCATTCTATAAATAGAGACAAGTTGAGCTGTTCTGATGTCAATGGGTATGGAGACCCCAGAAAATTTTCTGCCCCATCTCTACCCCCACCTGTTCCCTGTGGTCCTGGAGACGTCTCCTTGGAACTACTGCAACAGGGAGTCTAGTCTGGGAGGATGGTGTGTTTGAATCCTGAGGTTCTTACTTTTCAGGTTTGAACAGATGACTTAATCTCTATGCCTCAATTCTGTGTATTGTTGCTGGGACTAAATTGTCTAGAACCTCGAGAAAGAACAGAATGGAGAATACTGGCTCTCGTTATTACCGGTTATAATATCCAGGCCCCGGGTTCTATGTGGAAAGAAACACGGACGTGCTCCAGACTGGGTGTGGTCCCCTGAGTCCAGAGCAGGGCCTCCTCCGTCCCTCAGGGACAGCCTGCTTGCCACCCGCAGCGTGCGGCCTGAGGACAGCACGCTGGAGCCAGCATTTTGGAGACGGACACCCGGTTTGAATCCCCTCACCCCTCACCAACTGTGTGGCCTTGATCCGGCAGATCTTAAACTCTCTCCAGCCCATCCCCTGTACTCTTGCCGAGATACCAGCACCAACCTGTGTTCACAGGGTTGCTGGGAGGGCCCCAGGAGCTAGTGCCCAGAGAGGGCCTAGGACAGTGCCCAGCACACACTGGCACTTCTGAATGTTCCCCTTCCTCCTTCCCCCCTCCTCCTCCTCCTTGTTCTTCTCCCTCCTCTTCTTCATCGTCATTAAAGGCAAGCGATAAGTCAGAGAGACGAGGTACCTGGTATGAAATTAATTGGGAGAACAATTTTTAAACACCCAGGCGGGGGTCACGACTTTTTCTTCCCCTGTCCTTTTTGAGCTTTGTGTGGCAAAGGAAGAGAAAAGCCCTCTGAGCATAAATTGAATCGGCTTCATAGCAAAGCACCTCCAGTTTGAATTTCGATTTGATCCTGTGGCTTTCAAGTTGGTCCAATGTCTACTGGTTTCCCTTCATGGCAAAAAAGCAGGTTATTTTTGTTCATTTTGCAAATATTTGTCAAATGTCTACTGTGCTAGCTAGCTCATGTAGGGAAGGAGGATAAAATCAGGGACCCGGTCTCTAAAAAGCTTGTGGTCTAGGAAGGGAGGTAAGGTAAGCACTTCAGCACAGAAGGCCAGGGAAGGGAGTCAGACAGGGTGCCCTGGGCAGCAGAGGCCACTACCAACCGAGGGAGTCAGGCCTCCAGCAGGGAATGCTATGGGAAATGGACTGGAGAAGGAATGGAACCCCAAGTGGACATGGCAGCATGGAGACTAGGGGAGGTGGAGGCAGGGGGAGCGAAGGAGACCAGAAGCACAGGATGCAGAGTGGGGGGCGTCCAGTTGGTTGACTCCAAAACAGGACTCACTGTCTTCTCCTCCCCTGTCTTGCTCCTCCTCCCTAATTCCTCTCTCAGTGAAAAGTGCCACTGTCTACCTTCCTCCTTGGACAAATCTGCACAGTCTCCTGGATGCCTCCCTCTTCCTCCACCGCTACACCCATTCACCTGCCAGATCCTGCCTCTGCCTCCCATAATTCCCTAGAGCAGCTACCTCCCTCCCCCCAGGGCCTTGCACATGCTAGGCAAGCACTCTGCCCCAAGCTGCTTCCCCGGACCCTCAGCTGAACTCATCTGACCCTCATCCACAGCCTCATAAATCCACTTTCTACCCAGCTCTGATTTATTTTTCATACAAAGGCTAGAGTGATCTTTCTAAAAAAAAAAAAAAGCAATTTGAGCTCTAAAAGTGTTAAAGTCCTTTGCTCAAGGACGCCTTCTCTGAGCCCTGTCTAATTCAGGTCACCTGGCTCTTCCTTTTCATAACACCTCAACTGCTCCTCCTGGCTCTTATCTGAGTTTTGCACCAAGTCCCCAGGATGCATAGTTTGCGTGAGGGTGGGGAGCCTGACTGTTTGATCCCATTCAGTTGGTAGCACAGGGCCTGGCACAAATGGGAGCTAGAGGAAATACTTGCAGAATGAATAACTGACAGATTCCACAGATTCCAGGCTGCTCGAAGATTTCCAAGGATGATAAATCACTGCGCCTTAATCTTCCCTTAAAAATCTGGGTTTTCCGTAAACATCTGGTAAAAGCTCCGTTGCCAGCTGAGTTGGCCAGTCTCGTCCCCTCTGTGGCAACCCCAGGGCGCGTTTTCATACCCCCCTTTCATCTCAGCCCTGCCTTTGGTCCAACTTGTAGGTAGAAGATCTTTAAGCAGGAGCATGGGAGGGGATTGTCATGAGAAGAGCAGGGGCCCTGGGGACAGATGCACAGCTGGTCGAGGAGGGTTGAAGTCATTCTGGGAAACCTCGGCTAATTGAGTCATCCTTGCTTCCGGTCATGCCTCTCCATGGAAACCAGAAGGTAAATTAGCCAGGAAACCAATTAGCAGGTCATTTGGTCATTTTTCTCTGGAAGATAAATTTTCCCAAGCCCATCTTGGAGCCTGAATCTCTTCTCTTTGTCCATCTGGATCAATGGGTGGGTCACATAAGTGACCCCCTCCCCCCGGAATCTCACATGCATCCTCTAGTATTTGGGGAAAGGCTTAGGACGGAAGCCACTGTTTTGTCTAAGCGGGCCTTGAATTTAGGAGCCTGTCTCTCAACTAAGGGCCAAATTAACCAGATAATTGCACTGTCTGGGGTTTGCTGGACAGGGTGAAAGAGTTAGTTGTGGTTGGCCTAAAGGAAGCCTCCACCCTTCTCTCTACCTTCTTCCCCTCAATTCAAAATCTGCTGGCCTGGCTCTTACACAGCCAGGAATCAAGATGCCCAGGGAGGCCAGCGGGGATCAGTGCATCATTTTGCATTGTTACCCAGAATGCCCTGCTGGCTCTGTGGGGTCCTCACAGCAGTGTTCTAGGAGGGCCTGAGAGGATCAGACCAGGGAGGTTGGCATGTCAAACTCTCCTCTGTTTATATTTGAGGCAAAGGTTTTTCTTTCCACAGGCATAAGTCAGTCCTCTGTGGGACTTAGAAATGAGGTTAATGAATGGATTAATATTAAGTAGACTTGCAGTCTGAGAAGTTAGTGCCTGAGGACCTCATGGGACAGAGCCAGAACCTCGAATAAAACAAAAATGTTTGAAATTCTCCACATTGCTGATATCAAGAACAATAACCAACGTGTCCTGGTTAAAGCGCTTTCCACACATAAACTTATTTCAGCCTCACAACAACACATTAAGATGGGTACTTCAACCATATTCATTTGGCAGTGAAGAAATTGGGGCTCAGAAAGGTTAAACAATCGGCAGAAATGAGTGAGTGATAGCGGAGGAGTGTTAACTGTATCTTGTTTCATTGGGGTTGATCCAGGCTAATGGTACAATCCTAGAGGACTTGTCATGTCCACCACTCTGTTGTGCCAGGGCAGGGGGGTAGGTTGGAGAGGCCAGAGGATTTGACCAGACACAGTGTGGGGGACTTAGTATTTGTTGGGGAAAGCTTACAAGAGGTCTGGGACCGTTCCAGAAGAGCGGCAGGCTGAGCAGATAGCACCTCTGTCTCTCAAGATGCTTCTCCAAGCATGGCCTCCATCCCTCACAATGCTTTGTCCTGGGGCAGATGGCTGGACAAGGAGCTTGTGTCCTTTCCACAGTGCCCTACGTTCCACCCTGGTCCCCACTGAGAGAGGGGTCTTATACATCAGTCTGCAGAAGCAGGGATGTCTTCAGCGTGAGCTTTCTCTGTTTGTTTGCCTGACCAGCATCCCCAGGAGCGACTTCCCTGGGTATGTGCAAGAAAGTCGCCTTCCAGAGATGATGCTCACTTGCCCTTCTTCCCTGTGTGCTTAAGGGAAAGCCAGCGTCCTTCGGGATAATACATATCTGAACTTTCTGACCTGGGTTGGCTCTTACTGTTCCCTTAACTTGGCTGGGTTTTTTAGAAACAGAAAAAGAGGCATTCAGGGACAAGGTGTTTTGCTGTCCCCCTTTCTTTAGGGACAATGCAAAGATGGATTTCAACTTGGTGTAAACACGAACTATTGAGTGAGCTAATGAATGCTGAATGGGACATTCCTGTGACCTTGGTAGATAGGGAGTCTCCTGGGCTGGAAATGGTTTTGCAGATACCAGATGGCTAATCCAGGGAATATTTCACAGGAAATTCGTTACCTTATAAGATAAAAAAAAAGGACTCTCTTAATTTTTCTTTTATTTATTTTGGGGAGTAAAAGTGACAAATTCCAAGTTAGAAATGAGAAGGTGCAACGTGGTACCTGGAGAAAAGCCTGCTGCCCTCACCCATCTGGCTCTTCTGCGTAGTTAACCACGGGCACGGGTTTCTCAGGCAATTTTCTGAAGGGGTTTCCAATGCAACGTTCAACACAGGTGTGTGCATTTCATAAAGGTCAGTGGGTCAGAAAAACATAAGCCATTCTCGGTATGTTGGGGGAGGATTTAATCAGGATCGATTACAAAGGGATCCAAAGGGAAAGTCCTAGTACCCAGAGCCGCAGAAATCCTCCAGCCACTGTGGTCCCGACCACTGCTGCTGTTGATACTGCCACTGTGGTCACCGAAGAGCCGCGCGCCCGCCTCCAAGGTGCCCCGGGCCTTCCCCGCTCCTCTCCTGCTGCTGGTGGTCATGCGCCTGTGCCTTGCTGCCTGTCCCTAACTCAGTTCCCACATGAACACCTCCCCTCGGTGGGAAGGAACAGGAGCCAGGTGGCGAAAGAACCTGGGAAGTGGCGATTCGGGGGTTCCAGTTCCCGTAGTGCAAGAGCAAACCGAGAAGGCTGGGCGGAGCCTGCGGGAGGAAGAGAGGCTGGCACCGTCTGCCCCGGCGGGGCTGCCCCGCACGCCCTTCCCAAGTCATGGAAGCCGGCTTTTCACTTGATGCACCCTGGAGTTGGTTCCCTCAGAGCTCATTCTAGGTTTCTGTCATATGACAATTTGTTTTGCATGATTTTACCACTGCAGACAATGCTAAGCCTGTTCAAATATTCATTAGTGTATCTGTAGGATTCATTCGTGGAAATAGAACAACACATTCCAAAAGCAGTGCATGTAGTGGACCCTATGGGCACTTAAGGAATAGAGGACCCCCCCACCCCACCCTGGATGCTGGGAACACTCCAGAAGACAGACCTCAGCCATCACCCTCTTTCGGAAGTGACTCAGAACGAAGAGAGCTGCCTTGCCCAAGGCCACATCTCTTTCTTGGGGGCAGTTTTATCCTATGATATAAAGGCCTGATCACTTCACCCCAATTTCAGACAATCCTGAAAGGCCATGCCATCTCCAGAGGTCTTGGGGGAGTTGACAGAGATCTCTGCTGGGATCGTGGCTTCTCCAGGTTTCCCCCATGCGGTTCTGACCCCTTCCTTCTCTTTCCCTTCCAACAATGGTGGTGCCCAGGGCTCTTCCTAATGAACTTCCCAAGCCAATATCCACCTCAGAGTCTGCATCCCAGAGAACACAACCTTCAAGAGCACATTTATAATTTTGATAGGTTTTGCAAACTACCCTCCGTAGAGATTGCATATATGAACCACGAGACTCTTCGGGTCTGGATTTCTAGGACTCTACTTGACCCGTAGATTCTGGGGTCCATCCTGTATAGAATGCGCTCTTGGTTCCTGGCCAGACATCCATGCTGAACTCTGAAGTGCTCCAGAATTTGATCTTCCTGTTTGACCTCCTTGTGTTTGAAATTCGCCAGAGCTTGGCGTTTCTGTGCAGGGCTGAGTCCGGCAGAATTCTGCTGCTCTGATCCAGTAAACCTTGTTTTGTTAACACAATCCTGCAAGATTTATTTGTTTGGCTTGGCTTATCCTGACCTCAGACGTTCTGTTTTGTGTTATTTTTAAAAGCGTGCAGGTCTCCATGGAGGTCTTTTTCTTTTCAAATCTAAGAACCAGCTGGAAGAATTAAAAAAAAAAAAAAAAAAAAAGGCAGGTGGGATCCTAGGACATATTAGCTGAACCATAACTCATCAGAGGAGCCATGCCATGCCTTGATTAATGTGGTTTATCAGCTCCCTGGACCTACCTAAGTTCACCAACTGGAGAAGACGATAGAGAATAGAGAAGCAATAACAATGGTGGTGTTAGCAAGCTTTTATTGAGCATTTACTGCATGCTGTGTGCCCTGTTAATTTCTTCCTGAGAAATAACTCATGTAATCTCCATGGCATGCCTGTTGCTGAGGAAACTGAGGCTCAGAGAGCTTAAATAAATTTCTCAGGCATGGTCACATGGCTAGTAAGAATGTAGTGAAGCTAGGATTTGAACCCAGGTCTGGCTTAACCAAAGTAGGTATTAAACAAAGTAGATCTATCAGAATATCTGTTGTTCTTGAATTTGTCTTCAGAAAGCTTTTTTGCTTTTCCCCTCTTGGCTCAGGTTTCTGGAGTACAAATCCCACAACCCCCTCCTATCTCACCCTGGTGTTTTGATCTGCTGGATAAATTACAAATTCATATGTGATGTTCTCCTAGGAAAAAAACTCCTCTCTTCCTGACCAGCTCTGATGGCTCTTATCCATCACCCGATGTTTCTGGCTTAGTGCTGCAGTTCCTCTGTTAACAGTTGTGTTTGTTCTTTGTTTCCCAAAGGGTTGCGTTCACTATTGTCTTTGAGCATAGCTACATGTCTCCAACCTATATGAATAGTATATCTCAAACTCTAGAACCAGCTGGGCTGGGTTTGAACTCCTGAGTGACCTTGAGGAAGTAATTTAACTTCTCTGGGCTTCAGCTTCCCCGTACCCTATGCAATAACAATAATAAGTAACTATAGAGTTGTGAGACTGAGTTACTGTTACAGTTTGGCCTCGACTGTCTCCCAAGGGCTCATGAGTTGGAGACTTGTCCACAGTGTCACAATGTCCACAGGAGAAGAGATTATATCAGGAGGGTTAATCATCAGTGGATTAATCCATCAACAGACTCATGATTTGATGACACTATTTGGAGGTGGTGGAAACTTGAGGAGGCAGGGCCTGGCTGGAGGATGTGGGCCCCGGGATCCTGTCGCACCTGTCCCTTGCTCTCCCCTCTCTCTTGTCCCCTCTCCCTCCCTCCTGTTCACGTGCCCTGCCACACTGTCCATCATGACAGTTGACCCCACACAGACCAAAGCAGTGGAGCCCACTGACCTTGGACTGAAACCATGAGCCAAGAGGAATCTTTCCTCCTGTAAGTTGCTTCTCTCAAAGGAGAGATCCAGCCAGGGAGGGCCAGAGCTGAACAAGCCCCAGTGATCCCAAATGTGACGGCACCCCATGGTCTGGTGGTGGCTGGTCCTTCGAGCCCCTTTGTCTTTTCCCCTAGAGGAGATGCTGGCATCCTGGTTCAGCTCTGCCACTTGTGAGCACCCAAGCTGGATCTTGAAGAGTTCTTCTGGAATGCTGCAGAGGCTGTCCCAGCAGGGATGGGGGTTGGCACAGGCCTTATTTTCTGCACAGCGAAGTGAAGGAAGAGGGGTGAGGTCAAGGAGTCCATTCCCTCGCGTCAGGAAGCCCAGCTCCACAGTTCTTGGCCTCTGGAGACTGTTGAGTCCTTCGCTTTTCCTTGCTGCCTCCTTCTTCGTCAACACCTGCCCTGCCCTGGCCCTGCACCACTGGACTGTAGATTAATGAGAGTCCAGTGGAAATTTGACAGACGCCCTAGAGGAGAACACAAGACCTTAGCTCCTCGAGGCATTTGTCGTAAAAGATAAACAGAACTTGTCTTATCTAACCTGCTCCTTGGGTCAAGAGGCACTTACGGAGCCCCTGCTCTGTCCTTGGTCTTAATGACAGAGCCCTTCACCCTCGAAGAGTCCTTCAGCTGGGGACTGTCATACGTCATGGTGAGCCCTGTCATAGGGATCTGTCCAGCCCTGTGCTCTTCTCCGGAAGGCCTCCCAGAGAAGCAGAGGCACAGATGGGGTCTGAGGAGCACTGAGGGAGCGTCGATGGGCAGATGTGCACGTCAGGCCTTCCAGCTAAACAGCATGGTTTAAATCCGAGTTCGTCACAGATGGGGAAAAGTTCGGACTATAGTGCAGGAGAAGCGATGGTGGGGGAAGACACAGGAAAACGAGAGCGAAAATGGTCTGTCGAGGGCCGATTTGTGTGCAAGGCCTGCAACCAGAAATTGTGTCCTGGGGTAGTGGGTTCCGGGTGTGTGGGCTGAGCCATCCAAGCCTGGGAGTAGTGAAGCTGTGTGTTCATTTTTGAATGTGTGTGCTACCCTGTGGGGGCTTGGAAGGGACTGCACAGGCATGGTGGCATGAGGCGAGGCTGAGAAACTCAGCTCTGGATTTGGTGGGGAACATCAGATGCCTGATCCTTGAACAGTGTGCTTGAGCAGGAGGCTCTGGAGAAGACTCCACAGCTGTCAAGTGAATGCCTGCCTGCACGGCCTTCCGTGGTGTTCATCCCAGCTCCAGCCTCATCCCTGTGACTGGCGTTTGGGAACAGAGGCGAGGAGCTGACCTGTGTGCTTTAAAATGGAGAGCATTTCCCACCCACGTGACTTGAAAGCACGTGACTTGAAAGCTGGCATCCCTAGGAAGTAAGCCACTGCCGGCCTCCTGGTATCCACCACCCGATTCCGCCAGTTGCCCTGATCCAGGCCAAGCTACCTCCCTCATGGCTTCTCCCAACCTGTGCCATCTCCTGCCCTGAGATGCCTCCATGTGCGCCCCATCTCTCTCCCTACCCTGCCCTCCCTACCCTGCCCTGCTGCTTGGCCCTCCAGCCTTGGCGGCCGCTCTGCCCTTTCAGCCAGCCCTGCAGTTGTCTCCACCACTTGGGGTCTGGCCCGCTCCCTGATGAGAGAAGCCCCCGCTGGGCTTCCCCAGCCCTGCCAGCCGCCCCAGCCCGGGGCTGTGCTTGCACACTGGGCTCAGGTCTTTGCATTTCAGTAGGAACCCAGGGTTATTAATTAACCCAGGGCGGAACCTATTTTGAAACATCCCAGCAAACTGGAAGGAAGCAAGAGACTTCTCCACTCACAGCGGGGAAAATGCCTTTTAATTGACTTGGATGACTTCACTGTGAAACTCTGTCTGGCTGTTATGCTAAACTGAAAACTCATCTGTTAGATTGGAAGGAGTCTCGCAGCCCACCCCGAGCAGTCTCCTGAGGAGCGGGTGGGGCGGACGCACAGCAGGACTCGTGCACCGGCATGGCTTCCTTTGGTTCAGACCCAGTCTGGCCACATAGTCTTGTCCCTTGAAAAAGAAGAGAGGCAGCTGACATCCCCGAATGGGTTTGTAGGTGCCACACAGTCTACCTTTAACACCCTAGGGAAGCTTCTCCATGGCACAACCTACTTTGGAATAGAATTCCACAAACCCCTTTTCTCAGGGAGCTTGGAGGGTGACATAAGAGAGCATCCACAGATGGTGATGTGCAGATGACAGCCGCACAGCCTGGGCCCCAGAGAGGTCAATGACAATAGTCGGCAGCCATCCATGCCGAGCATGTGCTGAGCACTTCAGATGGATTAGCTTACTTATGAGTAAGTTCTCCCACTCTCCGGAGGGGGAGACTAATGCTCATCAGGTTCACGCAGCGTATAAGTGGCAGAGCTGGAATTCGCAATCAGCCTAACTATGTCCATAGTTTCTAACCTTTGTGCCGTCTTATCTGGGAGCTGTCTTTGCCAGGCAAGACGTGGTGGCATATACTCATGCAAAAAGTGCTGGCTTGTGCCTCAGGCTTGATCATGGGGCTCAAACTGGAAAGGCAGGGTCCTCTGAGCTAGCCCCTTCCTGCCTCATCTCCTTCCAGGGTCTACCTTAGATCCCAAGCCATCTTGTAGTCACACCCCCTGCCTTAGCTTAGGCAAGTCTTTCCTCCTGGAAAATCCTTTCCCAACTTTTGCCATAAACATATTAACATTTAGCTCAGGACCCTTTCTGTGCAGCTCCCCCATTCCTGGTAGGGAGAGGTGCCCGCTGCCTCCTCTCTCAGCACCACATCTTGTGTGTCTACTGTGATGCTTCTCAGCTTCCTTTGAAATTACTAGTTTGCCTGCCTGTCACTCCATGTAGACACTGAGCTCATTGGGAACACGGGTGGTCTCTTTATTTATCCTGCAGAAATTCATTGAGTGCCTACTATGTGCTAGGTGATAGGGCTACAGTGGTGATTAAAGACAGATGTAATTTCTACCTGATGCAGCTTGAAGTCTAATCAATCCCATTCTCTCTCTTACACACACACACACACACACACACAACCACAATCTGTGACATTAGCATGTGGTGGCTTGGCAGGGGACATACATTCAGATACAAAAGTGATGCTCCAAGAACCCAGGTACATAATCTATGCTCAGTAAATCTCTCTCGAACTTATCTGAAGTAGACAAAAAAAAAAAAAGAAGTCTTGGAGAAGAGATTTGGGGTCCTATAAGAACTGAGACCACCCAAATGCCCTCTTGCAGATGGAGGATAGATGCAGCCTAGTGCAGGAGGACAGCGGTGTTCGACAGGACACCACCTGGCTATTTATCTGGATACATTCAAATTTCACTTCTATCCTACAAAGTAAAAACAGATGGAACTGAGATTGGAGAGACAGTGTCCTGCGGGAAGCCACACAGCGGGTAGGTGGCAGAAGTGAGTGTGGGCACCACTGGTCCCCGAATCCCCCTCCCCAAGGGGTCTCCTGCCGGCGCAGCTCCTTGCCAGGGTGGTGCTGCTGGTTACAGTGGAGCCAGCCCACCACCCCCGGTCTCCTGCCAAGCCTGGCCTTGGGAATTCTAAAGGGAAGAACTTGGCAGAGATCACAGCGCAGCACCAAGCAGGGAATGTAGCAGGGTCCACTGTGGGGCACCAGGGGTCGCATTGAGAGTCCTGAAAACACCTTGAAGGAAGGAAAATGAACTCTCGCAGGTCAGATCCGAGATCTCAGCTGCCTCATGCTTCCCATGTATGACTGAGTTCTGTCCTCCCTCAGAAGGGAGTAAGCCTTCTTATTATATAACCACAGGAAGCAACCGAGGCACAGAGAGTTGAAGTGGGTCATTTCTTAGGGGCAGAACTGTGACCATAACCTACATCCACATGGTTTAAAAGCCATAACTCCACCTGACCCCGTTCACCTATTACCCAGCTGGACTTGACAATCAGAACATGCTTTTTCGGGACTAAAGCACTTTTTCATATTGATTTTCTCAGGTACAAAAGTCGGTCTCTCAGGATTTTCTGCCCTCCCGTGGTCTGGTTGCTGGAACCTTCCTTTCCTCCCTGAGCAATAACCTGAGTTTCCTCTCATGCGCTTGCGGGTGGGATTTGGCCTGTTTAAAATGGAACTGCACCAGTGATCTCCCACCCACCGCACCTCAGGGCCGGCCTTCTGTCCAGACAGGGAGGAGACGGCTCGTCCTGCCCCTTTGGGGCTGCCAGGAAAAGCAAGCGGAAGCAAAGAGGTGGGGCCTCTCCTGGCTGGGCCAGCCAAGTGCCAGGAGCCCCAAACTTTGCACTTATTGGACAGAACCGGAGTTTGATTACTTGTCTTAATTTGCTTATTCTTTACAATTGCTTTGGTCTCTCCCTGGCTCCCTCTGCTCTCCCTGGTCCAGGCTCCTCGATGTCTATGGGCTGAAGGCCAAAGTCTTTAGGCAGCACCAAGCCCCTTCCTAACCTGGCACTGCTGAGCTTTCTCACTCTCTCTTTTCCTCTCTCTGCTTAGTGGTCCCTGCGGGTGACTTTGATGGGGCCAAATAATTAATATACAAGGTTCCACATTTACCATGGCTCTCCTGCCACTTCCGCATCTGTGTCCAAAAGTGGGATCTGTAGGCCATGCCTGTCTGTTTGTCTGACCATCCCTTCACCATCCTCCTGTCCAGCCAGCCGACCACGCCCTTATCTCATTATCCACCCCGAGACCTGACTCCCCACCCCTCTGTTTTGTGGTTTCTGATCAATTCAGAGTTAGATTTGCTTTCTTCTAAAAGCCTTCATGAAATTTAGTATTTCATAATCCAAATAATCAAGGTAACAATAATAATTCCTATGTATTAAGCATACATTTATAGGTATACTACATATTCATGCACATATTGTGTATATGTAGCCCCCCCACCCCCATATATAGCAAGAAAGAGAGAGAGGAGAGAGAGAATGAGACACACTGCCACGGTTTTTACTATATATAACCCCATTTACCCTCCCAGTAGCCTAGTGGGCTGTCTGCTGCCTCTGGAGGTGCGGTGCCCAATGTGGCTTCCAAGTGACCGAAGTGGAAATTGAATTTCTCTCTGGCTCCCAAGCAGCTCTGCTCTCTGCAACCCAATTCTCCTGACTCACCCTCATCCCTGGGATACTTATTTGCTATCAAAAGGTTTCTTTTCCTCCTCACCTGAACGACCCCTCCGCGTGTTTAACGGGGAATGACATTACAATTCTGACAGTGAGCAGGTTCCTCTCATGGTTCTTATTACTACTCTATAGTATGATAGCATTTCATTGGTGTGGAGGGAAAGTTTCTTTCTTTCAAGGCAGCTTTGTGTGGTGGGCGGGGCTGAGCCCTCAGATGAGATGGACAAAGGATGGAATCCTGTTCTTCCTTTCCTTACCTCTGAGGCTCAGAGCACACGGCTGAAGGTTCTGAGCATCCGTTTCTTTATTCACAAAAGGGAGACGGTAGGTGAAGCCATACGGGGTCCCTTTCGGTGAAATCCGAGGGGGCTCGCGATCTCAGTCTTGTTTGTAAAAGGAGGCACTGGTGACCACCCAGGTGGCACCACCCCATGTCCCTGCCAGACTGGGAAGGCGCGGTTCCCAGCTGAGCTGAGCCGAGGCAGCGCGTTAGCTCCCTCCACACAGCAACCAGAGCTGGCAGCGAGAGGAAACCACTGACTGACCCCCAGGGAGCGTTCAGTTCCTACATGCTCTAGCCCTGACCCAAGTCAGGATGGCAGGTGATGGACAAGGTGGTGGGGTCCTCGGTTGGCAGATAAGTGATGGGATGGAACCCAAACCCCCAGCAACACTCCACCTTCTTCCAGCCCGGGTTGTAGGCTTCTGGCTGTGCTCCTCCTGGCCCTGATGTTCAGAGGGCCCTGAGTGTCTGTTAAACATCTTTGGGAGGATGGAGAGACAGAGAGACAGAGACAGACTGGAAGAAGGGAGGTGGACTTGTCCCAGCTCATGTCTTTCAAGTTCCACAGTTTCTAACCAGGGGAGATTTTGCCTCCCAGGGGACATTCTGCAAGCCCTGGACACATTTCTGGTCATCACAGATTGGGAGGGTTATTAGCATCTGTAGGTAGAGCTAGGGGTGCTGCTAAACTTTTCCAGCTCAAAATGTCAGCAATGCTGGGACTGCGAATCCTGTCCCCAGTTGAATCACTCAAAGATGACACCTTCTGTGGGGGAGTCCTGCAGGACCCTATGGACAGGAGGTGGGAAGCCAGTGTATGTTGGTGTGGCTGCCACTCTCAGAAAAACACCACCTTCATTGTCTCTTGCAGGCTCTGACGGGAGCCTCAGGACAGAGACAGGGAAGGGACCGTCTCTCCATCTTTACAGGAAGAGCCACTGAGAGAGAAGTTTCTGTGATTTCTCCCAAGATCACGTGGCTAGGAGGTTCTGGGGTGAATTGAAACCTGAGTCTGTCTGGCCACATGCTCTGCACTCTGGGACACCTCTGCACGCCCTGTCAGTGTATGTGGGGCCCAGTGGAAACCCAGGGCCCAGCAAAATCCTGCAGGACGGGAGTAGGCCTCAGCCTGTCGTTTGAAAGGCACCAGGGTTTGTGCAGAGAACAAACATAAAGATACGTAAATCACCGTCATGAAGGAAGACACTCATGGTCCCCTAGAAGCAAGAGGTACAACATACCCCCAGGGGCAGGGGTCACAGGGTTGGTGTAAGGCTTGCCAGGAGCAGAGGGAGCTAGTGGCGGTAGATGGGCAGGAGCCTTTAATGGGGCTTTGTGGAAGGATCAAGCAAGATGGGATAAACAGGCTCAGGACCAATGAGTGTGACTGATTGATTTCAGCCATGTGAGTGAGTGAGAGCTGGTTTCTGTCGTCTGGTCGCTGGCCCTGGGTTGATCGGGGCAGGTGGACAGGGGTCTGGAGTGTGAGGGCCAGAGGCAGCAGGTGGGATTGGCACTGGACTGACCGCTTTGCACTTGGAAGGTGCCCTCCAGGCCAGCTGCTTGGTACGACTGGGCTTTGGCCCCATAGGAACGTCAGTCACTCCAGGGCCAGCAAGGCCCCAAGTGTCTAAGCAACAGAACTCAGAAAATAAAAGGTGTGGATGAGGTGCCCGTCCAATGCCAGAGCCTCACCACACTGCTTCCTAGCAGTCTTTCCAAAGAGAACTTCTAAGCCTCCAGTTAAATCTGTAAAACCCAATATTTAAGCAGATTCAAAAAGAAAAACCACTGCTCTGTTTGAGGCCTCGCTGGATGGTCCTGAACCCATTGAGCCTCCAGCAACGGGGTCTGTCACCTCCAAGTTATGTGACCCTACAAAACAGATTCAACCTCATGGTGCCTCAGTGCCCACTGCTGGGAGGAGAATAGCAGGACTTGCTTCCTGGAGTCACTGTCGGGAGGGACTGAGTGAATCCTGTCAAGACCTCCAGCAGTATCTGCGTTAGTAAATGCTAACAAAGTTATAATATAAAAATAACGTGTGATGCTCAGTTATTAATGGAGTATGAGTATATGACCACTGGAACAGCTAATGGCGGTCATGCAGCTGCTCCTTCTAGTGCCACCGCGATTAGTAGCGCTCTCCATAGTAGCGCCGCTTGGCTTTCTGGTCCCCAAAGACACAACCACTTCTCCTTCTGTTGCTGTTGCTTCTCCTACTGTTGTTCCTACTGGGAGAGCCATTGCTACCACCCTCACGGGGCATTTTCACCAAGCGAGGACCAGGTCACCTGGATCCTTTAGAGTCAAAGTAAATGTGAAGCAGAAAGTGTCACGAACACACGCTCATCCTGTACCTCTGGTATCCTGTTTGTGTTTCCCTGGCTCTGGGTTTAGGGCAAGTGATTCAGGAAGTTCTCAGACGTGTGGGGCTGCCGTCGATGAGGTTATGGGAGTGATTCTATGTTTACGAGGTGTTTGCTCCAGTCTGCAAGGTCGGAAATGTCCCATTACAGCCGTTTGTGGATGCTGGACAGGCAGTTGTCACTGTGAACCATGTCATGGGTTCAGTGGGGCACAGGGCCTGCCTGCTACCTAGAATGTGTCCTTCTTGTCTTTGCTTTTTAATACCAGATACACTGACCACAGATGGGTCCTGACAGTGTCCCTTCCAGTTCCCATCAGGGGATTAGGTTCAGGTTGGACACTAAGCCTTATCTGGGTCATCTGTCCTGGAACTACTGTGGCCTCTTGGGGTAAAACGAGCATCTGCAAAGAAAAGGAACAGAGCCTTTGGAAACATGAGTCCCTACCAAGGGAAAAGGATTCGAGGAAACAATCCATTCGCAATGAGGAAAGCGGCCCCTGGGCTCCCCCCTTTCCTGAGCCTCTCTTAATCTGGAGCTATGTCACAGTGGACTTTGGAGGGGTGACCAGTTCAAACTGAGCTGCCTTAAGTGCTCCGAGCAAAAGCCTGCAGGGACTTGCAAATCAACCTGGAAAGAGAAATGAGCTCTGTCTTGTCTCAGAACTCCCAAAGCTCGCTCCAAAATAAACATATAAGTATGCTGGCGGGAAAACATGGGCTTTTTCTCCGTTTTAGAAACTCCATGTGTGCATTATTTTAAATGGGCGCCAGCACATGAGGCCCTTTTAACAAGATTGGAAACAGATGGGGCCTTAGGCCGTTCAGTAGCTCTCAGAACTAACACGGGAAGTGCTAAGCCGCCCCGGGCCCAGGCCATGTTGCTTTCCTCGCTGAAGCCCAAGTCCGGCCGGGCCTCTCACTCCCAGAGAGCTCGGCGTGCTTCCTGTGTCAGGTGCATGAGCCAGGGGAAGGAAATATCTCCTTTCACGGCATTTACCGTGTTTGCATTTACTTAACCCTTTGGCAGCTCGGGAAAGAGAGGGTTGGGCTAGTCTTGGAGCCCTGACTCCTGGGGGTAAAGCAGAATATGACCCTGAAGCTCACTCGTCTTCAAAGGCTGCCAGCCACACTCCGAGCAATAGCCAAAGTCCCTTCCGTGACTGAGAGGCACTTCATGCTTCAGCTGCTCTGTACTCTTACTGGCCCTGTCTTCCTGGCTCACTCCAACCCAGCTACTCTGGCCTTCTTGCTGGTCAAAACCAGAAAATGACTTGCTGGTGATAATAAAGCCACAGGGACAATTGTGCGTTACTGGTAGGAGCAGTGAACGGAGCATCCATGTGGAAAACAGCATGGCGGGTCCTCAAAAAGCTAAACATGGCGTTACCATCTGATCCAACAACTTTACTTCTGGGTATATACTTGAAAGAGTTGAAAACTAGGACTGAAACAGATATTTGCACACCCATTATTTTAGGCAGGTCTTTTTGTTTTTGTTTATTGGATTTTTTTTTTTTTTTTTCCTGCTGGGACTGAGAGACCCAACCAGCACAGCTCTAGAGGAGGAAAGGGGTTTATTTGAGGACTTGAAGGCTCACAGTTTCAGAGTTCTTAGTCCATAGAAGACCGACTCCATTCCTCAGGGCTGGAGGTGAGGCAGAACATCATGGTGGAAGAGTGTGGCAGAGGGAAGCAGCTCACATGATGATCAAGAAGCAGAGAGAGACTCCACTCTCCAGATACAAATACCCAAAGCCACCCCCCTCCATTCCCACCTCCTCCAACCACACCCACCCCTTCAGTCACCACTCAAGTTAATCTCTATTAGGGGATTAAATCACTGATTGGGTTAAGACCATGACCCATTCGTTTCTCCTCCAAACCTTGCATTCTCTCACAGATGAGTTTTTGGGGGACATCACATCTAAACCATAACACCCACATTCATAACAGCATGATTCACAATAGCTGAAACCTGGAAACAACCCAAATATCCATCAACAGACGAATGAATGAGCAAAGTGTGGGATGTCCACACCATGGAATGTGACTCAGTTTTTAAAAAGAAGGAAAGTCTGACACAACATAAATGAACCTTGAAAATATACTAATAAGACAGATACAAAAGAACAAATATTGTTTGATTCAAATGTATGAGGTACGTAATGGAATCTAGTAGTCAAGGTACTTCGTAGCACCTAGTGGTCAAGGTAGTTAGAAGAACCTAGTAGTCAAGGTACTTAGTAGAACCTAGTGGTTAAGGTATTAGTAGTACCTAGTAGCCAAGGTACTTAGTAGTACCTTAGTAGTCAACTCCACCAGGACACAAAATAGAAGTTACAAGGGTTGGAGAGAGGGAGGAAAGAGGACAAATTATTGTTTATAGGGTACAAAGTTTGTGTTGGGGATGACAAGAAGGTTCTAGAGATGGATAGTGGTGATGGATGCACAACAACATGAATGCACTTAATGTCACTACCTTGTACATTTAAAATAATAAATTTCATGTTGTGTATATTTTTCTGCAATGAAAGAAAAGTCAAGCAAACACACCACACCTCAGAGTCTAATCTTGTTCCTTTGCCTGGAAGCTTCTTCCCCCAGTATTACACAACTCATGCCCTCACTGTAGCCAGGTTCTTTGCTCAAATGTCACCTCCTCAGAAATGCATGGCTGCCTCTCTGCACACTTCTCAGTCACTCTTGGTCACCAACCTGCTCCACTGTCTTCACAGCACTTTGCGCCCTGACCGCCAACCTTGCTGGCCTTTCTAAAGTGTCCAGTGCTGGGCTGGGGCTGTAGTTCAGTGGGTAGAGTGCTTGCCTTGCATGCACAAGGTCCTGGGTTCAATCCCCAGCACCAAAAAAAAAAAAAAAAAAAAAAGGTCAAGAACAGCTAAAGTGTCCAGTGCTCAATCAGAGTTGCAAGGGGGTCCCCATGTCTGGTTCAAACCTGGCCGTGTTTCCAGAGGCCCCAGTGGTAGAAAGTGGCAGGTCCTTTTCTAGAACTGACCCCTCATTGTAAAGATTGGGTTAAATGGAGGGTAGATGAGACCCAGGGGGGCAGTAGACCTGGAACCAGAAGACAAGGCCCACCCTCTGGGGAAAAAAAAAAAAAAAGAGGAGAATGCCTTTTTTCTTCTTATAATGCTGAAAAACGGTCTTGGGTCTTTAAAACAAAAACTAAATAAATAAAAAATTTAAAAATAAAAGGACAGAGCGTTTGGATTTCTCAGAGCTTTGAAGGATGAAATGTTCCTGTCATCACATTATAACTTGCAATTCTCAATTTGGAAAAAATAAATAAATAACTACAGAACTTTCATTACGTCAGCCCCTGGAGCCCCTGCCGCTGCTCCCCCAGCTGGTCCACGGGCATGGTCCACGCGACCCACACAGACAGGTTTACTTCCCCATCTCGCCTAGGCAGGCCCTCCTGCCAGGACTCCAGCCCAACCCGGACTTCACTTTCCATCCAGTCTGGAAGCACCCAGACCCATCCATCCCCAGCCGTGGGCAGACTGCCCACACACTGGCCCACGCACTTCGCAGACTGGTGTTTAAATCATGGCACCCGCTCAGCCATGAGCAGATGTCAGGGGAACATTAACCGTCGTTCCTTGTTGCTGAGCTGTGGTCTTCAAGTCACCGAGCATTCGCCCTGTGGATGGCAGGCAGCAGAAATTCATTGCACGTGGCAAGATTTATGCCTAAATCTCACAACCTTGTAAGAGCTCTGGAGACGGGAGAATGAGGCCATGATAGCCTCCTCGTTCTGTTTCCTCTTAGAGACCCCTCCTCCTCCTCCTCTCCTTGGTGGACAGCCTTCCCATCCTCAGAACTTTATCAAAGCCGCTTCCCTCTTGAAGATTCCCCTGGGTAGGGAAAGGACAATGGATGTTTGACATTGACTCTCAGGTGCCCAGGTTTCTCGTGGATGCAGCCGTCTTGGGAAACTCTGAGCAGGAAGGGCAGAATCAGGGCATGCCTGTGTCCTCCGCTGCCGCCCACCAGAGGCCCACCTTAACCCCTGACAAATGTCCTCTAGGCTTTGGGGAACAAGACTTTGTCATTGAGAAATTCCTTAAAAATCGAAATGGTATCTTTCTACCGGCAATGTCTTTCAAACTTGTCTTCCTGACTGTACGTTGCCTAGGATGGTGGTGGTGGCGATGGTGGTGATGGAGAGGAAGAGACGGGGAGAGGAGGAGAGGGGCATTACCACTTCACGGCCAGTGGTGAAGACGATGATGCTGGTGACAAGGACAGTGAGGGTCCTAACATTTTAATATCCTCTGTGGAATAAAATCCTGAATCCCGAGCACGGTCCAGCCGGTCCCTCCACTTACCCGCTCACCTGCCCAATCCAGCCAGGCTGGCTTCCTCGCCATTCCCTGACTCCTGCACATGTTCTCCAGTGGTGGGATTTTTCACTTGCTGGTCCTTCTTCCTGGAACCCCACCCCCACTTCCACCAACTTGATTTGGTCCCTCACTTTGCTCCTCAAGTGCCACCTCCCTGCAGTGTCCTCGTTGGCTATGACACACCTCCTCCCAGCCCTCTGTCTTCTTACCAGGGTTTCCTTTTTCCTCTGTGAACATATCTGTTGTCTCTGTCTAGAATGTAGCTCCACAAGGACGGGGACCCCATCTGTTATCCTCACTGCTGTGTCCCCAGTCCCCGTCCTCAGCAGAGGAGGTGATCAGAGGAGGTGTTCAGGAATGATTTGTCAAATGCATGAATCAATGAGGAACAGAGTCGGATGGTCCTGAGTTCAAGTTCCAGCTGTCACCCAGCGGCCCTGTGATCTTGGCCAAGTCATTTGCACTCTCTGCTCCTCAGTCTCTCATCTGCTAATGAGGAGTCTATGACCTGCTCTTGTATGGAGAAATTATGTGACAATCAAATTAAAGAACAAAACCAGGATAACTAAGGTTTATTACTCACATCCGCCCAGCACCTTTCAAGTGGCTTTGGAATGGGTAAGTTCATTTAATGCTCACAGGTTCCCAAGGACAGCACAATTACAGCCTCACGTCACAGATGGGAGACAAACATAGAAAGGCTAACAGGGTTGCCCAGAGCCATACGGCAAAGAAGGAGCACAGCGCAGGCGCGGACTCACGTGGTCTGATTCTAAACAGCATTGCGGTGTGCCAAACCCTGTCGACAGCCACGTTAGCAAATGTGGTTTGTAAATTGGTTGTGTGTATATGCGCATGTGTGTGTGTAGAAACCCAGCCTAATTTTGAATATTCCATTATTTGAACATTTAGGAATGTAGGTTTTGTCATTTTATTTCTCCTGTGTGTTTATATTTGTTCTGACATGTTTTTATGTATTTATCCCTCCCTACCTGGCCTGGTCCCCCAACAATACTCACATGCACACACACACACACACACACACACACCCCTTCCCTCCCTCAGCACTGGTGCACACAACATAGCAATAGTGTGATTTTCTGATGGGCAGCAGGAGCTTTGCACCAGCCCGCGGCAACTGGGTGCTGGACATGGCGGGCAGGCATTAGGCTGGGCAGCACCCTCTGAGTCAGAGACCCCCGGCCCTCACTGAGATGCCAGGTGTGGCCTTTTCTCTCCTGGAAAGGGTCACTGAGTGAGTGTGTGGATGTTCCAAGCCTCCTGTATCTGCAAGGTGAGTCTGAGCAGAAGGAAAATTAGCTTTGCCTGAAGATGTCAGCCTAGGAGGTGTCAGTGCCCTCAGGCCCTGGGAGCCACACTCGGCCTATGCTGGGAAGTGGGTGGGAGGAGATACTTGCCCACAGCAGGCCCCCTGTGGCTTACCAAGTTTGCCAGCCATGAGGCAGGCGAGTGGAGGAGGGGCAGGACCCCAGGGCCTCACTGATGGTGCCACGAACTAATGTGCAGAAGACATGGGAAGGTGCAAACCAGAGTGACTGATGGCCACAGAAAGCCCCAGCCAAGGAGAAGTCCTTTAGCTGATGCATTAAAATGAGAGACACCAAAAATAACCAGCAGCCCCTTGGCACCATACGAAGGGCGTTGACCTGGGTTTGGGTCCCAGTTGACATAGTTGCCCAGGTGGAATTTGGAGCAAAACCAGTCCCTCTGCCTTTCTGAGTCTCATCTCTGACATCTGCAAAATTGTCCTTGGTGCATTCTATGATATTTGCCCAGCGTCTGCTGCACGCGAGGCACTGTGTTAGGAGCTAGGACAGGCAGTGAACCAAACAGATAGATGGACAGGTTTGACGGAGAACTATGTAAGTGTTTACGTCAGATGGAGACCTGCGTTGCAGGGGAAGCTTAAACAAGGAAATAGGGTGTGGAGTTCTGCAGGATGCTTTGCAGGAGGGCACCTCTGGGAGCGCTGTCGAGCAGGGTGTGATTGGCCCTAGGAAACCTGCCTGTTGATGGATTCTAGAAAGTTCCACTGAAGGGGAACAGGAGACTGGAGCTTGCTCAGTGTGTGGGAAGGAGGCCAGTGCAGCGATGGCTGAGAGAGTCAGAACCTGGAGTACTAGGACGGTGGCAGGCCATGTCTAGGAGTCCACCAGAAACTAAATCATGTGGGGTCTCATGAGCCACGTCGGGCTTGGGCGTTCTGTCTTTAGCAGTTGAAAAAAAAAAAAAAAACATGATTGCTGCTATTATTTAACTTTTTGATGAGTCTCCTTGGCTGCAAGAGAATTTAGGAAGCAGGGAAGAGCACAGTTCATGCAGAAGGCTGCTTTTCTTAAAGGGAATTTCATAAGCGGTTTCGTTCCCAAGAGTGAAGATATCAATCTGTTAGGGATTAGGGTGCAATTTTGATGCTAACTTCTGAGAGGATGAGGAACGCCCTAATCCCACCCTGACATCACCACCGCCACCCTCCACTCCAAGTTGTTAAGGTCATTGGAAACACACAGAGGAGTAGCAAATACGAGTCAAAGTCCCACTCGGTGTTAGCTGGGGGGCCGCCACCCCGGCGCGAGGTCTGGGTATGGCTGGCTGATTCCCTCTGGTTAGGCTTTATGCCAAGCAGTGGAGCCCCTGAGCCCCCCTTTAAGGCACATCTTGTTGATGCTACTGACTAGATATGAGGCTGGAGTTCATAGTCACAGGGCACAAGATGAGTGCAGGAGAAGCACGACATTCAGGCCTCCCGGTAATTAGAAACCCATGGGAATCAGAGTTTCCTGCCAACTCATGGATTAGAGGAGAGAACTGCCGAAAGACGGATGCTGGGTGAGCATCTTTAAGGAGCTACCAAGCAGGAGAGGGAAAGTGAACACAGTGACCCCCAGGTGCACAGACACTCAGCTGCAGAATGTGGAACCCAAACACAGCTAGCAGCAGCCCCAGCCACGAGCAAGTGTAGCCCCACGGTGCCCTGGGCAGCGGAAGAGCTCCTGTTCTTTAGAAGGGGTGGTAAGAAAGCTCGTCCAGCAGGGTAAGGGATCAGAGTCACCAGGGGCTCAGGAGAGGTCCCCGCAGAAGCTGAGACCTCCTCCAATGAACTTAGTACCTGCTCTGCCTGTCTCTCTGTCTCTCTTTTCTGTTTCTCCCACAAAATCTATGAACACATAAGGCCAGGTGCAAGGACAAACTCTAAGGGTTTAAGGGCGCGGTCTGCACTAGATTTGTCTTCGCTAACTGACAGGAATTCCCAGTATCTTATCAGTCACCCTTGGATTCCAGAACAATCTGTCTGCCAGCATCTTGCCTTTCTCAGGAACTCTGGACAACATCTCTTTGTGTCAGATCCTCCCTCGGTCAGCCTTCACGGTCAAGGCTGAGAGCTGTTACCTCCACGTTCCCACACATTCTTGGTTTCTGGTGTACATTCCAGTCAGTCATCCAGTTCCAAGTCCCAATTTCAGATTCTGTCCCATTGATCCGCTGGCCTCATAAGATCCTTCAGCTTGTTATCATAACGATGATTGCAGTCACCAATTTCCAGGCTGTCATCGACATTATTATCATCACAGATGCAATTATCAGTAATGAGACATGAATACCCCATACTTTCAGTAATATTATCTGCTTGGCATTACATACTTGCCAGGTGCCCGCGCTTATTGGAATGCAGCCAGACTCCACAGGAAATAGAAGGCATTCCCTCTGTGTGCGTGTGTGTGTGTGTGTGTGTGTGTGTGTGTGCAGGGGCACGTGTGTGTGTTCTTGGGATTGGACCTGCGCTTAGTTACAGGCAGGTGCTTCTGTTTCCTTCTGATCTAGAGGCTATAGAACAGGTTTTCATACCTGATATGATTCTAACCATATCCATCACCTACCACAGAGCTTGGAACTTAGAGCTGCATACATGTTTACTCATTTAAAAAAAAAAAAATCACTTCCCTCCGCAGACTTTGCTGTTTCCCCCTCCACCCCAAAGACATCTACTCTCTAATCTCTGGAATCTGCAGAAAAGTTACCCAAAAGGGACTTTGCTGTTGTGATTACAGTTACAGACCTTAAAATAAGGGAGTGTCCTGGAGCCTCCGGTTAGGCCTGTCCAAGCACACCATCCCTTAATAACAGGATTTTCTCTGGCTGGAGATGGAGATGTGGCCGAATGGGGAGTCAGGAACATTCTAAACTTAAGAAGGACTTGATGTGCCATTGCTGGGTGGCACAAGATGAAGAGGGTCCGCAAGTAGCACATGCACCAAGGGAGGGAGCTTCGTCTTAGGATTGCAAAGAACTGATTTCTGCCAACGACCTGGGTGAACTTGGGAAGCAGCTTCTTCCCAGAGCTCCCAAACAAGAACCCCGCTAGCCAACACTGTGATTTTGACCTTGTGAAGCACAGAACAGAGAAACCAGCCACGCTAACCTAGACTTCTGCCAATCAGAGCAGTCAGAGAATGAATGTGTGCTGTTTGAAATCATTAAATTTGTCGCAGTTTGTTAGAGCTGCCATGGAAGACTGATTTGCTACAGTATGAGAGAAAAATCTAGGCACCAGAGACAAAATATAAACCCCAAAGGCACACCCCGAGTGACCTACTTTCTCTAGTCACACCCCAACTGCCTAGAGTTGTTGCCAAGTGAAGTAATTCTTTCAAATTATTAATCAAATGGATCGATCCACTGATTAGGTCACAGTCCTCGTAGTTCAGAGATTTCACCACTGAGCATTCCTACCTGGTCTCACACGTGAGCTTTCAGGAGACACCTCATATCCAAACCATAACACCATTCAACTGCAAAACATAAGAACAGTATCTTACTCAGTAAGTACTCTTTGAACAGCTACTCCGTGCAGGAGCAGGGTACAAACAGTGAACACTTTTCCTTTCTTATAAAAAATCTTGTTGCTTAGCATTCCTGTCCCTCAAGGTGTGCTGTGATAATTTTGTACTCTGGTGATTATTGGAGGACTCTGGCTGAGAAAGAGAAGATGTAAAAATGGAAGGGACCATGGAGAGAATTGGCTCAAGTGATTACAGCTCTATCATTTTAAAGACAAAAAATATTAAAGTGGAAAGAGAGAGTGAGAAGTGTGCCTGAAGTCAATGTCAAATTCAGAATTTAGATTCCTGGTCCCCAGAGTTCAAGGCCAGTCTCTTTCCATGGTCCCTTCATTTTTTTATGCATAAGTCTAATCATGGTTAAAAACAAACAGGGAAACTCGGGTAGTACAGTCCTGTCAGATATTTTGGGGGTCAGTGTTGAAAGCCTCCTCCAGTTAATTTTATCAAGGGTCATAAAATGCCAAGACCCCAAGCCCCATATGTGCCCGTGAACAGCCCATAGATGGACCCAAGAATGAACACCTACCTGCCTTTAATAGCATTTTCAGTTAGTATGCTACAAATTTATCACATGGTAATTTTCCCTCCTAAAGTACAGTCTTGACCAAAATTAAGTATCAATTATCTTCATTTTCCAAAGCCATATATTATGACATTTTTTTTTCTGTTAAAAATAAAGGACACAAATTCTTTTAAATCTGCCCAGTAGCAACAAATGGCCACAAATAATGTGAATTAGTGAGCTCAGTTGTCAACAAAGTGGAAAAGAAAGTAAAATAATAATGTTTAGAATCATGCAGACACTTGGAAGTTCATTTATTTTTTAAATATTTTTATTTTTTTATTTTTACAGACTGCATTTTGATTCATTGTACACAAATGGGGTACATCATTTCATTTCTATGGTTGTGCACAATGTAAATTCATACCGTTCGTGTGATCATACATGTACATAGGGCAATGATGTCTGTCTCATTCCACCATTTTTCATACCTTCCTCCCTCTCATTTCCCTCTACATAATCTAAAGTTCCTCCATTTTTCTCTCACCTTCCACCCACCCACCCCTATTATATATCATCATCCACTTATCAGGGAAAACATTCGGCCTTTGGGTTTCTGGGATTGACTTATTTCACTTAGCATGATATTCACCAATTCCATTCATTTCTCTGCAAATGCCATAATATTATTCTTCTTTATGGCTGAATAATATTCCATTGTGTATATATACCACAGTTTCTTTATCCATTCATCTGTTGAAGGGCTTCTAGGTTGGTTCCACAATCTAGCTATTGTGAACTGAGCCACTATAAACATTGATGTGATTACATCACTCTAGTATGCTAATTTTAAGTCCTTTGGCTGTAAACCAGAAGTTCATTTATAAAGCAAAGGGGCCGGTGAGCATAGCAATGGAGAGATGCCATCACACCTTTACTTGGGATGGGTGGCGACCCAGAGCCACAGAAGTGCTAGCTCCTCCATGGAGTAACCTCCTGACTGGCGGGCCACACTGGCCACCTGTTGAGTAGTGTCTCTGCTGTCAGCAGAGCTGAAGGGGGTAAACTCTTGATATTTTTTTTTTGACCTTCAAGAGAGATGGGAATTTCCTCAAGGAGATCTTTGGAAGGCCCGGCGGCAGTGGTGGGTTTTGTGCAAAGCAGAGGACAGTGGGGCACATCTGTCCCATCCATCACACCGCCAAGAAGACATCTGGTCAGTTCACTCAGGTCCGAGCCTTCAAGGTCTTCTGGTTGCCTGGTGTCTGCGTGTATCCTGGGATCAGTGTGTAGGGAGATGTCAGAGAATCCATCAGCAGGTTGAGGGGACCAAGAGCAGTCATCAACCTTGTCTTTGGTCTTCTTGTCCCTGGGCCTGTGGGGGTGCTTCCTTCTTAGAATATTATACTCCCTGGTGCCAAATCACTGGCTGCTATGGCAATGGAGTCCATTGGAAACAACTCAAGGACAGACAGGAGAACAGTAGACTAGGATAGAGAATGTAGAAATAGACTGACAAAGTGAAGTGACGTGGTGTTTGGTAGGGTCACCCATGCATTTCTATTGAGAAAGAATGGTCATTTGAATAAACGGTGCCAAAATATTTAAATAACCATATAGACAAGTTGAGCCCTGAGTCCTACCTTACATAATACATGACATTAATTCTAGATGGATTATAGACTTAAATGTAAAGTATAAAACAACAAAGTGTCCAGCAAGAAATATTGAAAAGTGTCTACATGATCTTGAAATAGGCAAAAATTTAGGATGAATGAAATTAAAAAGCTAACTGCAAAAAATATTAATAAAGTGTACTTCATGTATCCATATGAAGTATGTCTGTTATGTATGTGTGCACACACATTCTATGATGGAAAATTAAGAAAGAGGACAAGCCACGGAAGAAAGTATTTGCAAGTCAATACATTCAACAAAAACATCTATCTAGAATATATTTTAATGCACTTATTACAAAGTAATGAGATAAACACAAACAAAAATACAAGTATGAACAGGTACTTCACCAAAGAGGTTTTCTAAGTTTCTAATTAGCACGTGAAAAAGTGTTCAGCATTATTGATAATCAGAGCAATGCAAACTAAACTAAAACCACAATGTACTGCCACTGCAAAGCCACAAGAATAGCTGAAATGAAAAACGGGAACCAGGTGTTGAATAGAACGTGGAATGACTCTAACTCTCATATTGCCAAGAGGTATCTACAATTACTAAACCTCACCGGATATTTATTCATAAGTATTTTTGAAAACTAAATATATGCCTACCCTGTGACCCAGCAATTGCCCTCCTAGGTAAATATCTATATATATATTCCTATTCCAAGGAAATTACATATATACAAATATATATATGCACACATATATACTCATATATGAACAAATAAAAAATATTTTAAAAGATTCATTGAACATCTTGGGCATGTGGGTTTTTTAGTTTTCATCAAGTTTGGAAAACGTATGGCCATTTAAAATTTTTTTATCTCGCTCCCTCTTCTATTGGAACTTTAATTACTCATGCATTGGACTGTTTGATATTATACATAACTCAACAGAGGTTCCCTTCTTTATTTATTTTTATTTAGATTCATTGTACACAAATGGGGTACAACTATCATTTCTCTGGTTGTACATGATTAGAGCCATACCATTCCTGTAATCATACATGTACATAGGGTAATGATGTTTGTCTCATTCTATTATCTTTCCTTCCCCCACCCCTCCCCACCCCTCATTTCCCTCTATACTATCCATCCTTCCTCCATTCTTCCCTTTCCTCCTCCCCCCAATTATGTATCATCATCCACTTATCAGAGAAATCATTCAGCCTTTGGTTTTGGGGGATTGACTTATTTCACTTAGCATGAGATTCTCCAGCTCCATCCATTTACCTGCAAATGCCATAATTTTATTCTTTATGGCTTGAGTAATATTCCATTGTGTATATATACCACAGTTTCATTATCCATTCATCTCTTGAAGGGCATCTAGGTTGGTTCTACAATCTAGCTCTTGTTAATTGAACTGCTATAAACATTGATGTAGTTTTGTCACTGTAGTATGCTTATTTTAAGTCCTTTGGGTACAGGCCAAGGTGTGGGATAGCCAGGTCAAATGGAGGTTCCATTCCAAGTTTTCTAAGGAATCACCCTACTGCTTTCCAGAGTGGCTGCACCAATATGCAACCCCACCAGCAATGTATGAGTGTGCCTTTTCCCCCACATCCTTGCCAACACCTATTGTTGCTTGTTTTGTTTCTGTGCTTTTTTTGAATACTTTTGATTGCTTTCTCTTCAAGTTCACCTTTTCTTCTGTGGTGTCTAAACTGTCGTGAATTCCATCATTGCCTTTTTTTCTATTTCAGATGTTACAATTTTTATCTCTGGAAGTTTCATTTTCTTTCTTTTATGGTTTTCCTTTCTCTCTTCATCATGTTATGCTTCCCTCTGAATTCTCGAGAATATAAAATTTATCAACAATAGTTGTTTTAATTTTCATTTCTTTTTAATTTTTTTTAGTTTTTAGAATTTTGTATTTATTTTGTTTGATTATTAATTAGATATTTCTTTATATGATTTTGATGCTATTATAAATGGAATTGTTAATATCATTTACACTTGTTCGCTGTAAGTATACAAAAATAGTTGATTTTTGCATATTGATCTTGTATCCTTCTACATTGCAGAACTTGTTAGTTCTTACAGTTTTTTAGAGGAGTCTAAGAATTTTCTGTACAGGAGATCATGTCATCTTTAAGTAGTCTTACCACTTCTTTTTTGATCTGGATGCCTTTAATTTCTTTTTTTTTTCTTTTTTTTTTTTGCCTAATTTCCAGCCTAGACCTTTCAATATAATGTTGAACAAAAATAGACATTGTTGGCATTCTTGTCTCATTCCTTATTTTTTATTTTTAAGTATCCTTTAACTTCCATTTCTGCTCTTCCCATTATCTCTTCCATTTCTGGATCTGTTCCTCTATTATGGATCATATTTTCCTGCTTCTTTGCATGCCTAGCAATTTATGTTTGAATGCCATAACTTTTTCATTATGAATATTATGTGTTGGGTGCTGGATTCTGTTGTATTCCTTTAAATAGTGGTATAATTTATTCTGCAGAGAAGTATACTTTATTACCCAGTGAAGTATTTGAAAAAAGCTTGATTCATTCAAGGTTTACTTTTAAACTTTCTTGGGGACAGAGCTAGATAAAATGATCAATCTTTCCATTTTGCCTGGGACTAAGGAAAAATGTCCCAAGACATGAGACTTGTAGTTTAAAACTGTAACTGAGGGGCACCTGAGAATTGGTACTTATAGTTCTGACGCTGGGAAAACCCAAAGCAAAACAGGACCAGTTTGTCCTCCCAGACCCAGAGCATGCTTTAGTCCAGAAATAATTTAGTCCTACTATTAAACTTTGAGTACCCTACTCAGATGACAAGGTCTTTATCCTGTAACCAGTGAGAACTTGAACTACTTCTAGACTTGTCTGGGCTCTAGATATTGTTGAGCCTGCTTTGATGCTTTTCTCACTGATCTTATGATTGTTTTCTTTTCTCTCCTCATCGTGTTAATATTTCCCTCTACATCCTTGAGAATTCCCTGAGAATGAGAAACAACAGTTTCCTTTCATGCGCGTTCAAATCAGTGCTCAGCCAAAGACTTGCACACCTCTCCTGGCAGAGTCCGATTTCTGGGCTGTTCCATCTTGTCCTCTGCTGTTTTTCCCCTGCGAATCCTGGCCATCACGGCCCTCTGAACTTCGGTCTCTGTATGCTCAACTCAGCGAGACCGAGGAGTTCTGCTTGCCTTCTCCCAGGTTGCTCTCCTGCCTGGAAGCTGCCTCTAGACAGTAACCTGGGGGAATCACAGGGATAATTTAACTTGCTTCCTTTTCGTGGGAATCGTAGTCCTGAAATGCCTGTTGTAAAATGGCTGAAAACTGATGCTTCATGGACTTGTCTGGATTCCCCTTTGCTTAATATGGGAGCATAAATAAAGTCAGTCTGTAGGACTTCATTCTGCCCATAAATGGGAGTCTGTAAGCCATATTCTATACCTTTATATATATTTTTTAATTCATGTGTTTTAAATACTTGGTCACTATTTTTCTGCTTACCCAATTTTTGAGGGCTTCAGTTTATTCTTACCAAGACAATGAAATGCTTGAAAATAAAACTGACCGCTGTTTATAGAGACCCTCCTACATCTCAGTCCTCTGCTGGTTGTCTCTTAATCATAGATCCTCACAAAAACTTTTGAAGATGAATCTTGTTGATACCATGGTCTCTATTCCAGATACGTCCAAACTAAGACTCAGAGCAGATAAGAACTTGACTAAACTTATATCTGAATGTGCTCTCTCTCCGAGTATGCATTTATTCCTACCACAGGGCCTAAAGTGTAGTTTTTTAAAAGACATCACACCTAACACGGAGCTAAAATGATATTCAGGTGTAAAGATTAACTCATGCAAGAAATTTAAGTGATTCTGACAGTAATGCCTTATGGTATAACTAAACAGCTGATTTATTACTTTGTGTGTGAGAGAAAGAGAGGAAAAGGCAGACGCAGATGGACAGAGAAAAGAAAGAATATGTGTGCGTAATTATGTGCCTAAGTGCCTGTGTTTGGGAACCTGACCCGATCGCTTTGACCTTCCGTGAGTTCTGGTGACTTTGTACATGACACTGAAATCACATTCATTTCCAAAGTTATTGAATTCATTTCCTAGGGCTGTCATGACAGATTACCACAAACCAGGTGTCTTGAACATTAGAAATGTATTCTCTTCTGGTTCTGGAGCTTAGCAATCCTAATTAAGTTTCTGCAGGACCGCACCCCTTCTGAAGGCGCGCAGGGAGAATCCCTCCTTGACTGGTCCGGCCAACCTCTAGTGGCTCCTGGCATTCATTGGCATCACTCTAATTTCTGTCCCAATGTCACGTGGACTTCCTCCCTGTGTCTTTCTGTCTCCCTCCCTCCTGTCTTCTGAGAACTTGTCATTGAATTTAGGGCTTCCCCTACCCCAGGATGATCTCGTCTCCGAAAACACCCACTTAACTACATCTTAATTATATCCCCCAAAAACCCATTTCAAAACAAAAAGTCCTCCCATCCCAAGGCATCAGAGATTAGGACTTGAACACAACTTTCTAGGAAATACAACTGCATCCACTACAGTTTCTACACAGGCTCTTGGACCCTTCTAGAACGGCTGCTCTTTGAGATCCTACCAGGAAAACCAAGTTCTTTTGAAGAAGTGGCCTGGATCCTCTGTTTCATTTCCATAGCTATTGACTTTTTTAGAATGTTAAATTCAGAGGAAGGCCCTCTTTATTTGCTATCTCAACTGTCCATGCTGGATCCAGCAGAGGCCTGCTCCTCTGCGACCCAAGTATTTGCCTCCTCTAATTATCCATAAACCAAGGACGGAAAGAACCCTGCACTCCCAGCTCTGAATAAGCTGAGCCTCCAGCTTCTCATCCTCCACCAGAGTTGTCTGTATTCGGGCTGCAAGACAATCCTGGGCAGGAGATTCTACTTCCCACAGCTCTGATGGCGACCAGCTCCCCCCTTTTACAGCCTTCTTCTAACTTTTGTCCACCACACACAAGCAACAACTTTTCTTCTTCGCGATCTTGCCAATGAAGTATCTCAAGCACGAAGGGCTGAATTTGCAACAGGTCATTACCACTGTTTACCAACCTGGACTCATTAACAGTGACCTTTTCTTTTTTCTCTTCACCTTGCCACAGCATAATGAGGTTATTAATTAGAGCAAGAGACATAAGTGTTCCAGGTTTCCTTCAATGCCATGGTGGAGAGGGCTAGCTCTTTGGTCATAATTCCTGTTAAATGACTCTAGGGACATACATTTAGGTCAACACGAGAAAACCATATTTACCCTCAATGTAAACTTGTCTTTCCTCTTTAAATGGGTTATTTTTAGGGCTCTAAAATTTCCATTTATAATCCACCTAATGCCCTATTTGGCTGAATGACTGGGGTAGCAGAGTGTAAAATAGTTATAAACAGGCTCTGCAACTTAGTGAGACCCTGTCTCCAGATAAAAAAATTAGAAAGGGCTGGGGATGTGGTTCAGTGCCTGGTTACTCCCCTCTTCCCCAAATACCACAGGCTCTGGAGCCAGTCTGCCTGGAGTTGAATCGTCGCTCCTGCTACCTACTGTGTGACATTGTGGAAATGACTGATCTCTCTCTGCCTCGGTTTTCTCATCTCAACAGCGAGGATTAAATGAATTCATACATGTGAACCCTGAGGTCAGCACATAATTCATATACGCCAGTGGTTCTGTGTAGTCACTAAATCCAAAAGCCACTTTTGGCACCCCTGTGCATAGGCCCCATCTGGGGTGATGCCAGTTAGATGATGTTAGTTTAAGCTGACTTGTCACCTCCCAAAACTCAGACATTACAGTCCTCGTGCACGGTGCATCCGAATGTGACCTCATTTGGAGATGGGCCTTTTAAAGAGACAATTAAGTCAAAGTGAGATCATTACAGTGAAAGTGTACCTGTGTGATTGACATCCTTAAAAAAGTGGAACTGGATACAAGGACATACATAGAGAAGACGACATGAGGAGACATGAAAGATGGCTCTCTTACAAGCCAAGGAAAGAGGTCTGGCATGGATCCTTCCTTCACAAGCCCTACCTTGACTTTGAACTTCTAGCCTGCAGACCTGTACAGAATAATTTTTTTCCTGTTTAAACTGACCATTGGTGGTACTTTATTACAGCAACCCTATGAAACTAATACAGATGGTTGTAACAATGAGTCTCCATCCCCAGAAACATACATTGCGGGCAGAGGAGTGTATGCCACAGGATTCTGATTGTGAGCAATAAAAACTCATGAGTGTTTGCTTAAACAAATGAGTATGAGAAAAGATGGAACCTCAGATCCAAAGGCAGGACCATAGCTGGTACATGAATATCAACAGGATCCCTATCTCTTGCCCCTGTGTCCTTCTTCCTATCTTGGTGACTGTGACCTCTCTCTCTCCTTCCACCATGCACTATGTTTCCTATGGTATTCCACTATGGTCTTCATTTGCAGCTAGCAGAAAACATGGTCCCAAATAGCACCCAGGTGTGTCCATTAAAGAGACAGCCAACTAGAAAGAATCTGTGTGGAGCACTCAGTCCCTTGAGGTTCTCAGGAGGACTATCTTATTCCTCCACCCTGGGTCCAACGCCTACCCCATCAACCGTGACCAAAATGGCAGCATGTCAGTGCGCAGGCATGGGGCCATATGGGTGGAGCTTGGAGGGGTCAATACCAAAAAGAGGAAGTAGGCAAATAACTTGAGGAAGGTTCCGTGACCAGATATAAGCTACCATAGGGGCTCAGTGCCCCTGTGCAGCCTGAACCAGAAGTCTAGCAGGAACTAGGCATTTTGTCATTTTCTGGTCACAGAGTCAGAGTGGCCTCTTCTACCTTCAAGGAGGCAGAAATGAATAGTGGTTAAAATCATGGGTTGGTGAATCAGAGATGCACAGTTTTGATCCGATTCCGCCTTTTGTTACTTGTGTGATCTTGAACGTGTCAACATGACTCTGTGCACCTCAGCTTCCTCACCTTTCAAAAAGGAAGCTGGAGACAGCATTGCTAAAGTGGAGCTGGACCTTAATGTGCCTCTACCACCTGTCAAGACCCGGAACATGTCAGCAGTTGTGAACTGTTAGCATTCAGTGGATTCTTCTCTGTTTTGCTTTCTCCTTCAGGCAGAGTTCTCAGAGTTGAATCTGGCTGCCTACGTGACTGGGGGCTGCATGGTGGACATGCAAGTCGTGAGAAACGGGACCAAAGTAGTGAGGTAAGCGTGGCTGAGGTACGGAAAGCCTTCCGGCAGGTGTGCTTGGAAACTTCACATTGCCCCCTCTCCCTTCTGCCCGGGACCTGACTCCTGCACCAAATGTTCTTCTCCATGTGGAAGGTCTGCTTCCAAAGAGGCACTGCTGCTGTAACAAAAATGGCACAGATCACCTGGGAAGCATCTGTGATGTCCAGGATCAAGTCACAGGCTTGGAGGGAAATGATGTGGGTTCCATTTCCAGCTTTGTGACTCTATTCTGGCCCATATGTAGTCTCTCTTGATCTCGGTTTCTCATCTGAAGCATGGCAGTAGCAACCCTGAAGTCAGAGGCTGCTGAAGTGTCCGTAAACTCATGTGTGGGAAAGCAGCCTGTTGACTGGAAGGGGCTGTGCACACATAAGGGTTTTGAGGATGCACACAATCCTGCATCCAGCAACGCAGCAGACGACGTGTTCAGAGAATCCCCTCCAGGTTCTAACAGTGCTGGACATAATCTTTTCCAAAAGTCTGTTTATAATGTATGCTGAGCTGGAGAGGAAATGAGGGAATTCTTCAGAAGCCAGAAATGACAAAAAAAGTATAAATCCACAGGAGAGATAAGTATGTGTGTACATATAGTTCTATCCAGCTCTGGATGGAGAATGGTACATAGATAGGTCATGTGAGGGTTCAAGTAGGCCAGAGATAGGCTCAGATTTGGGAAAATAGGGAAGCAGGAAAAACTTTGGGGGAAAGGTGGCATTCGTTCTGAGTCTTGTCAAATGGTAGGACGTGGGTGTCTCCGGTTGGGAAAAGGGAATGAGGAATGTGTTCCAAGAGTAGGAAAGAGCCTCTGCAAATACAGACACCCAAATAGCAGTGCTATTTGGAAAATTATAATTCAACTAATTCAATCATCATTTATTGAGTGCCTACTGTGTGCCAAGAAAGACCTTTCCTGGCTTCCTACTTCCAATAATGGTGAGCTAGATTATTTCCACTTTTCCACTGAAAGCTAGTTTTCAGTAATTATAATGTTTAAAGACTTCAAGAAGTTAGCACAACAATAGGAATTACCAGGAAGAAATGATGAAACAGTGCAAACCCATGGAGATGCATGAGTTTATAAAAGCCAGCTGTCTTCCGAGTATATTTATTAGGTCAGTCAAATTTGCAATTGAACGTGATAAGCTAAGGAAGGAGAGGGAGGCAGAAACCAACACCCAGGGCCACTCACAGAATGAACTGCAATGGGAGACCCTCCCCACCAGAAGCTAAGACCCCACAGGATTACATCTTCAAAGTGGACATGAACCATAAGTAGATGAGCCCTCAAAGTAATCCCAAGCTGGATTGCAGTTTGAATTGCGTAGACCTTCCAGGAAGCCTCAAGGATTACACGTGGTTTATGGTGAGCTCAGACATGCCAGAAGTAAAAGCAACTCCTTTGTGGGGGAGTACACTTTCATCCTTGACTTTAAATAATTCTTTATACAATAGCTAGCACGCAGTCGAAGATAACCAGGCACCGGCACCATGAGTTCGGAGAATTGGAAACAATGGACAATAGAAATACAATCTCAGAGATACCAGATACTGGTATTGTTAGACACAGAGTATTAAAAGAAAAAAAAATGATAGATTTCTAACTCAGGTTGAAATTGATCAGGTGTGAAAACATCTACTGAAAAGAGTGACCAGCAGTTTAACAAAAACCAGATAGAACTTCTAGAACTGAAAAACTACAATAACCCAAATTATCAATGTGTTGTATTAAACACAGCTGAAAAAAATTATCCTGAAAGAAGCACAGAGAGAAAAAGATTGGAAATGCAGAAGAGATGGCTAAATCCCAGGAAAAGATAGAACATCCATTTAATCGCAGTCTCAGAAAGAGAATGGAACAGAGGCAGCTTCTCAGGAAATGATTCTTTCAGAAAGATTCCAAACCCCGAAAGCAGAAGCTCAACAGGTAGTGGAAAATGAGATTGATCAAATTATGTTATTTTCATGTACGAATATAGCATAATGAATCCCATCATTATGTGTGATTAGAATGCACCATTAACATTTTTTTAAAAGAATTCTTTTCAATAGCATGTAATTCTAGAACAATAGTGTAACTAACTTCAGAAAGATAAAGAAAAATATCTTAGCAGTAGCCAGAGAAAAAAGATTTCTTGAATTATAGTGACAAATTCTGAGAGTCATAGTGAAAATATCTTCAGTGTGCTGAAAGAAATTAATTGCCAACCTATAATTCTGTCCTCAGGGAAACATCTTTTATGAATAATGACAAAATAAAAACATGCACAGACCAAAAGGAGACTCTAACTAGGGTAATCGTAAAGAATGTCCTTCAGGCTAAAGGAAAATGACCCTAGATTAACTTAGAACTGTAAGAGGACATGAGAGGAGGAAAATGTTTAAAAATGATGTTTCCAAAGGACAATAAGAAGAGCTTATGGATCTAAGAAACACAAAAGATTGAAATACACAACACTGAGTTAATGGAGACTGGGAGGGTGGAAGGAACTAAGGTTTACCTTCTACCATCAGGGAGGAATGTCAGCATATTGATTAATAATAGGCTTTGATGCAAATTTAAAAATGCATGAGATCATTTTTAGTGTAATTACTTACACTAAAGTAGAAATAGAATGTACAGCTTCAAAACTAGGAGAGTAAGAAAAAGGAAAATCAAGTCAAGAAAGGCGAAGAAAACCAACAGAAAAATATGATAAATAATGCAGTAAAAAAGAGTTGACTTAAGCACACATTTATCAGCAGGGCTGATATTCTGAACTTCTCACACAGCAGGAATAGTTATTAAAGTATTCTTTTTTTATGTAAGTTAGTAAATAGTCCTTCCCTTGGGGACCTTCCACTAACTTACTGCCCTCACCCCACTAACAGGCATAGCCATGAAAGAGCTGTGTCCCCCAATCTACCACAGTCCTGTTTCCCAATCT
Source organism: Sciurus carolinensis (assembly GCF_902686445.1). Taxonomy (NCBI): domain Eukaryota; kingdom Metazoa; phylum Chordata; class Mammalia; order Rodentia; family Sciuridae; genus Sciurus; species Sciurus carolinensis. The sequence continues at coordinate 163,146,585 of NC_062216.1, read as the reverse complement.
ATACCCTTGTTCCTTTCTTGTCCAGAACTTGTAGGGGAGACGTGCTCCAAGACAGTGTGGAACCCCAGAAAGCAAATACCTGATTTTCCAAGTTCCTTCCAGGCTGGGAGTACTTCTGCATCTCCTGGAGTCGCCCTCTCATGGCCACTTGTCAGAACTGCAATCCCTACAGAGTAGAATATTTTTGTAACCAGTGTATACTAGTAACTACATTAAATATAAATGAACTAAATGCTCACATTAAAGAATAAGGTTTTCAGGGTAAATTTTTAAAAATATGACTATATTCTATACAAGAGATTAATTTAAAACATAAGATTACAGAAAGTTTGAAAGTTAAAGAACAGGGAAATATGTCACATAACTACTAGGCAAACAGAAAGCTAGTTAATGCAGCTACCCTAATATCAGGGGGAAATAGACTTCCACATGAAGTGAATTACTAGGGGAGAGAAAGTGATTTGTTATGGTAAGGGAATTCATTTACTGAGAAGAAATATTAACTGAGTTCATACCACCAAATGAAAGTATTCTAAATATGACTTAAAAATGGACAAAACTTCAAGGAGAATTAAGCAACTCCACTATCATGGGATATTTTGAGGGTCAGCTGGAAAGCTGAGGAGACTTCTGGGATATGCTATCTGGACACAAGAATCACTTTACAAAAACAGACATTCCAAGTCTTATTCTGGGCCTACCGTCTTCTTTCTGAACTTACATAATTGTTCACAAAAATGAATTTACAGAGATGTTCCAGGTATTTCTTAATCAACTAGTCTCCCAGTATTTAAGAATGACAGACTTTGAAGGTAGTTTGTTACATGTTCAATTGCATCCCCCCGAAATCATGGGTTAAAGTCCTAACCCCTAGTACCTGAGACTGTGCCTGTATTTGGAAATAGGGTAGTTTCAGATGGAATTAGTTAAGATGAAGTCATACTAGAACAGGGTGGATCCTTGATTCAATACGACTGGTGTCCTTATAAGGAGAGAAAAATTTGGGCACAGAGATACTGGGAAAATGCCAGTAATGGTAGGGACAGAGATTGGCGCGATATATCTAGAAGCCAAAGAGTGCCAGGGATCACTACAGCCACTGGGGGCTAGGAGACAGGCTTGCCACGCATTCCCCCTCAGAGTCCTCAAAAGGAACCAGGTCAGTGGACACTTAGGTTTTGGACTTCTAGCCCCGAGACTTGTGAGAGAGTAAGTTGCTATTGTATTGAGCCACCGAAAGTTTGTAGCATTTTGTTAAAGCAGCCCTAGAGAACTATAAATATGGCTGTGCGTCTCACATTTTAATGTGCAATGAATCTCCTGGAGATCCGTTAAAGGGCAAATAATAATAACAATAATAATGATGATGATAACAATATTGCAGATTCCTATCCATCAGGTCTTCAGGTAGAGCCTGAGATCTGCATTTCCCATGAGTTCCCCAGTGAAGTCAAGGTTTCTGGTCCTACAGAATCAGTTTAAGCAATGCAGACTTGGACAAGCTCTCGATGCAGCTGGTGGAAGGCCATGCTTTGAGTCGCTAGGGTCATGAAGACCGTGTCATGACAGCCAAGGCCCTAGGTTCAGGGAGCCCATAGGGATGTTGAGATTTATGCCCAGGAAGGTGCTTACGAGCTCAGCTTGTTTTTGCAAGCTTTTACAGGGTACCAGACTTCTAAAAAAGTGTATGTGCACCAAGAAGTCCCTGACTGATGCACACTGTCCTGCAGGTGGGGAATCAGTAGCCTCTTCTTGGGCCATACGGGGCCATAACAAGCCTTAGCTTTGGGAATTCCAAGTAGGAATGTTGATCATGGTCTTTACTCGCAAAATATTCTTTCTGAGACACTTAGGTGTTTTATCAAAAATGCCCAGAAGCATTTCCAAGGTGCAAAGCCTGGATCTTCTGCAGTTTTACTCAAGAGAAAAAAAACTTTCAGGAAAACAATGTGATGGTTAACTGTACATGTCAATTTGACTAAGCTAAGCAATACTCAGAGAGCTGCTCACACATATCTCTGAGTGACTTTGAGGGAGTTTCTGGAAGATGATCCCTTCTCCCCAATGTGGGCAGGCACCATCCAAACAGAAAAAGCTCTCTCTTCTCAGCCTGAGGCATCCTTTTCTCCTGCCCTTGGATGACAGAGCTCCTGCTGCTTGGGTCTTGACACCCCAGCACTGACACCAATGGCCCCGCAGCTCAGGCCTTAGCTGGGAGTTACACAATCGGCTCCCCTGGTTCTCAGGTCGTCCAACTTCAACTGAATTACAGCACTGGCCTTCCTGGTCCTCCAGCTTGCAGACGGCAGATGGTGGGACTGTTCCCTCCCCACCATGGCCTGCACCAGTCTCCATGATAAATCTCTTCCCTATATCCTGTTGCCTCTGTGTCCCTGGAGACCCCTAATACAGGAGTCCAGCATGGGTGGCAGCACATGGGTGGTAACTGGTTTTCCCCAGCGTCCGTCCCTTCTGCTTTGGGAAGCAGCACTGAGAGTTCCCATGGGGGCGGCCCCCTTCCCATTGTAGTCTGTGTGGTGTGTGCAGCGGGTGACAGGTGACCAGCCTTCGTCTCTCACCTCGGACCTCAAGCCAGGCCAACAAGGATTCCTCCTAAGACTTCGGGTGGAACTCCGGGATGCGGGGTCCATGAGTTCCCCTGGGGCTGCTGAGCTGGTGGGTTGGGCCCTGGGAGCTGCTGGAGGCTCTGTCTCCCCTGGACAGAACGACCTGCCAGGGATGAAGCCAAGACACAGGAAAGAGATGAGATGATGACCTGGTGATGTCACTCAAGGCTCTGGGTCTGCACTCATCCCCAAACTGGAGCCAAACCAATCCCTTTCAGGTTAAGCCAGCTGAACTGCACATACAACATTCATGGATCTTTATTTATTTAGCAAACATTTTTACAGCATTTCCTACATGCTAGGCACCATGCCAAGCGCTTAACATACATTAACTCATTTCCTCCTTTCAACACCCCCACTTTAGAGATAAGGAGATCAACACAGCGAGGCCGGGACATGGAGTCCAGGTGTCCAGCGGGAGGTTCCAGTCTGGCTCCAGAGCCTATGGTAACACCCCAGCACAGCACTGCCTCTGTATCCCGGTCAGAGTGTCTCCATCAGGGCTGCTTAAAGGAGCAGTAAGTTCCCTGCAGGAGCAGTAGGCAGGGTGTGGCAGGAAGCATGGGGAGAACCCAAGTCTCTGACTGAGGCAGGGACGAGGGAAGAGTTAATTGCCACCTATCTTTGGCCTCCGTGCATCAGGTCTGTGCTCAGTGTTCATGTGATCTTATCACATCCTTACGAGATGGTCTAACAACAGTGTAAGGCAGTGCAGCCCAGTGGTGAGAGCTGTCTCTGGGTGGTCCTCCCAGATCCGCCACCACCAGAGCAGCTGTGTGACCGTGCAATGCCTTCTCTGGAATACTTACACTAATGTTAATAACTCCTCTGCAGAGGGCTGGAGTGAGGGTGAGAGGAGTTGGTGTATGTGAAGTGTTCTCAACAGCATCTGAACCAGGGTCATCACTAAATTAAGTACTAATAATTATTACTACAGTCCCATTGTAGAAGGAAGAAACTGAGTCCTTACAACTGAGTTACACTGGGGACCATTAAATCACTTGCACCAAATCACACTTTTAGAAAGTGGCAGGACTTGGATGTGAACCCAGGTCTCTGATATGATGCTAAGTAATCTTCCAGGTATCCTTAACATCTTGCATCTCCCTCTGTCCACCCCATGCCATCTGGTCCTGTTGCATCCACACCAGATTGACATGATGGACCCTGAGTCTCTGTACAGAATATAACTGACTATGTTAGTCAGTTTTCCATCACTGTGACACAATACCCCAGTTCAATCACCTTAAAAGAATGAAAGGTTTATTTTGGTTCAAGAGCCCATTGTCACTGGTCCCCTTTGCTTTGGGCCTATAGGGACCCAGTGCAGCATGGCAGGAGGGTGTGATGGAGGAGACCTGTTCATCTCGTGGTGGCAAGGAAGCAAAGGGAGAGAGAGGGACCGGAGTCCCAATGTCTCCTCCAAGGGCATGCCCCCTTTGACCTAACTTCCTTCTAGTGGGCCCCACCTAGGAAGGTTCCGCCACCTCCCAGCAGTGCCGTGGACTGGGGACCAAGTACATGGCCTTTTGGGGAACATTACAGATCCAAAATGTGCATAATCTCTGCAGAGGGCTGAGTATAGCTAGGGGTCACCCGGGACACAGCGCGGGTGTGCTGCTCTACTTAGAAACGTACCGCTCGTTCATCTGGGAAAGGTAACGATCCCATTTGACATCGCCGGCAAGGGCTGCAGAGATGCTGGGTGTGAAAAGCTTGTTCAGCCCACAAGTGCTTATTGAGGACCTACCACCACCTTCCTGATACCATTTCCAGCAACAGGAATTACGTCAGACAGGGACCAGGCAGAAGGCAGAAGTCACCTCCAAATGACTTAAATACGGCGACTTCAAGGAGCCACTTACTAAAGGACGTGTGGGGCTAAGGGACCAGGAGGCGCTCAGAACCCACTGACAGCAGGAAGCCGCGATCACCCTCCGGCTGAAGGCACGAAGAGGGAGACAAACTCACAGGTCTAGCATCTGTACTCTGAAAATCCTAAGTGTCCCCAAGTTCAGAACTTCTAGAGCAACCATGTGACTCTGCAAGCGGAAAGTTCTCCAGCACAAAACTGTTTCATGCACAAAATTATGAAAAATAAAATGGCCTTCGGGCTGGGTCTAAGGAATAGATGAAGCCTAAATGAATTTTGTGTTTAGACTTGGGTCCTGTCCCCAAGATCTCTCAGTGTGTCTATGCAAATGTTTCAAAATCCAAAAATATCCAAAACACAAAATGCTTCCAGCATTTGGGATAAGGGATCCCCAAAGTGTAATAGGCTTAATCTAGACATGGGCAGGAGAGCCACTCTGAGGAAGCTGTAGCTGTGGAAGAACTCAGATACTTCGAAAGTCATGATACTTTGATAGCAGGGTGGGACCTATGAAGAACAGGTGACCCTTCCCGTCCTCTGACCTGCAGTCTCCTGCGGGGCCAAAGCCAAGCAGAGGCCAGTGGGCAGGAGAGCTGGGTTATGCCGTCCACAGCAATCAGCCTCCTGGGACTCAGAACAGGGCAGAGAGGATGGGGAAAGAATGGAGTGGGGTTTAGAGGGGACTGACTTAGGGAATCTCAGTGAACAGATACAGCAAGGCCCTGCTCCCCGGGTCGGATCGGGTGGTGCTTTGCAAATGGCAAAGCATTACACACGAGTGGGTTAAACCATCAGTACTTATCGCAATGACATTGCTAGTCCTCCCACGTCCACTCTCCGTGCAACACATGAGCCACAGCTGGCCAACTCGAGGTGCTTAAGGGCAGTCCAGACACCCAGGTTCTTGGGAAAGTTCTATTTAGGGGGCAGAGCAGAGGCCGTCCAGGATGTGTCGAAATTCGGGCTTTGTGGTTACTGCGGCCGATCTGGGCCCAAGCTCAAGCCTGACTCCGCAACAGAGTGATTTAAAAGCCAAGGGAGGAGGGGGCATGTCCATACAGACAGATGGGCTTGAAACACGGGACAGGAGGAACTAAGGATGAAAAAGCCAGAGGAGGCAGACGTTAATGAGGCCCCAATCTAATTACACAAGCCGGCCTCTCCGTTTCTAGCATTGGGCAACACTAAATTGCAGGCAGCCGTTCAAACCACTGAGACTGATAATGGGAATCTGCTCATTAGCAGGTCAGACCTCAGAGAGCAGAGCGCCCGGGAGGGGGAGGCGGGAGCAGAAGGAAACCAGCAGACGCTCCCAGATCTGCCCCTCCTGCCCGCAGGACCCACCCGGGCCCACTGTTTACAGGGACAGAGATTCAGCCAAGAGGGGGCGCATGGACTCGTCCCAGAGGAGGGGATGTCTTATCAAATCCTAGAGACCCAGAGCTGGAAGAGGCGCTTAGAGTTTTCTGGGAGTTGCCATTGGACAGATGGACAAACTGAGGCCGGGGACAAGGGGAGGGGGACTTGTCTAAATCCCCAACACGTTAGCTCCTCAGTCAGGCCCCTCCCTCAGCCTTCCCGAGTCTTTGTTTCTGGGAACTCGCAAACATGCCATTAAAAAAATATTCTTTTCATAAATAACATTCCTCACTCTTTATTGCACACATAATTGCCCCAGGTCTTCTGAGCATCCTGGACTTTGAATTTCAAATTCCAGATAGTCATTCATTCAACAAATATTTATTGAGCACATTCCGAGTGCCAGGCAGGGCCCAGCAAATACTGCAGAGAGTGCAGCCCTGCTCTGCCTCCTGGGCACCTGGAAGAGTCCCAGTGGGCTCTCCTAAAGGTGTCTGCACCCACTGAGCCTCTCCCGTCTTCCCTTTCCCTCATTCACTAAGTACGTGCCTGACCTGGAGGATCTGGTCGTGAAGGAACAGACCATGCAGGGCCCCTGTGGAGCTGATATTTAAGTTGCAAAAAACAGATGTGTGTTCCAACAGCCAGCAGGTCGTGAGACATGGGTGAGGCGGACAGGAGACAGGGTGCGGCTGGTGTTCGGGTGGGACCAGCAGGAAGGCTTCCCGGAAGAGGAGGCTTCAGTAGCAGCAGAGAGAGCAGAGCACCCTTGGCCCAGAGGAGAGGGGCTTCCTCTGCCTCTTGCCTGTGAGCGTCCATGCACCCAGGTGAGGGGCAGCTCGGGGGCTGGAGGAGGGAAAAGAGGAAAGATCGGCTCCCTGGCCTCGCACCGTCCTGGGGACCTCAAGGCTGCCTTTCCTCGGCTCCTCCTTTGCATCCCTGCCTGAGGGGGAATCTGCTGCCCCTCTTCTGTGCTGGCAAAGCACAGGACCTGTCCAGGTAGGTGGGGTGGCTTCGTGGCCCAGAGCCCACCTGGAGAAGTGGAGCAGCCACTTGGGTGGGGTCCCAGCTCTGCCTCCCCAGAGCTGTGCCACCTCAGACCTGTCCCTCCCCATTTCTGGCTCTGGGCTTCCCATGTGCGATGCGGGGACTCCTGGTCCTCCACGGAGGCAGAGCCGTGTCTGGCAGGGGTCTTGGCGCCTGCTCTTTGTTCATCCTGAGATGCTTCTGCAGGTAGGAGCAGCTCACCCTCTCGCCAGCTTTTAGCTCCTATCCAATGTCCCCCGCTCAGAGTGACAGGCCATGCCGGCCCCGCTCTCTACCCGCGAGGATGTCCTCTCCCTCAAGAAAGGAAGGTGGCTAGGTAGACGCAGCATTAGGTAAGGTCGTAGCACGAGGACATAGTGGAGTCGTAGATGCTATTCAGATGCATGAGGCTGTTGTGTGATTCAGTCCACTGGCTGTTTCCTGGAATGGAGCATCTGACAGGAGTCCTCTGTGTCCCCGTGCTATTCCCTGGTACCTGCCACCAACCAGGTCTGGATACCTAGCCCTTGGCCCCGGTGGCCATCCTTTACTTTCCTGTGTCTCCTCTGGGTTGATCCCTCTGGAGGATCAAGTTCAGGGCTGCTTTTCTGAATTGCAGCCCCAGCACCTGGCACCATGCCCGAGTCTTAGCTGAAGGCATTCATGACCGACTGACTGTCCACATGAATAAAAATCCCTCAGCTCTGCAAAGCGAAAAGCTCGCGACGAGAGGCCTCAGGCCGCAGCATGAACCAGGCGCGGATTTCCCGACAGCAGCCAGCCCCCGTCCTCTGTCCTCTGTCCCCAGGAGGGCACGGGGTCTGAGTCCCGAGGCCAGGCATGCTAGGGGCAGCGTGGGGCCCAGCAGAGAAGTCTCGCAGGGAGACGTCCTGATGGACTCTCTGCCCTGACGGCGGCAGGATCCCTGGGGACTGACCGAGGTGGGGCGTGGGAACGGGAAGAGAGCCGCACAAGAGCGACAGTGTGGGCCGGCCTCTCGGCCAGCAGTGTGCGGGCAGGTCTGCCAACTGCCCAGGAGAGGGGCAGCTGCGGGCCGGGTGGGGGAAACTGGGGCTGCCGATTCCCAGGAATCAGGGACCAGCTAGACCTGGGTGAGCCCGGGCCCTGCCCCGCTACCCACTTTCCCAGTGCCATGGCCGTGGTCAGAACGGCCCCCGCCCGGGGTCCCACTCCACCGTCCCCCAGGGACCGGCTTCTGCCTGGACAGAAGGAAGAACGGACCAACAGTCACGTCACCTTTTTGGCCTCCGCGTCTCAACCTCTTCTCCCTCGGAAGGGGCCGCCTTTTCCTAAAAGGCTTCTGCTACCCAGCGCTGCTCAGAGCGGGTGGGTTTGTCCCCCACGACAGCAGTGAAGAGAGGCTTCCCCGAGGTCACACGGTGGAGCAGGGGCTCAGATCCTGCCTTGACTTCCCAGCTCAGCATCCTTCCACCCGGTTGGCACGGCCCCCTGCTGGAGAAAACGCCGGCGTTGGGGTCAGGCCCTCCTGGGTTCCACTACCCACTCCACTCACGTCTGCGTGGCCTTCCGGCAAACTCCCCTCCCTGACCCCCAGGTCCTCAGACCACAGCCTGCAGACACCGTTTCTTTGGAGGTGGGGACTAAGTGACAGGGTCTGTTAAGTGCAAGTGCCTGCCGTGTGGCCAACGGTCCCACTTCATACGCGGCCCCCACCCCCTCACCCTCATGCCCATATCCGGGCACCGGGGTAGGTCTCACGGGGTGGGAGCCAGGGAGGGAAAGGCCCCCAGGGTCCCCGGCAGGCAGTAGGGAGCAGGGAGAACTCGGAGCAGGGCTGGGGCGGCCCCTGTGCCCTTGGCGGAGCTGCTCAGAGACTCATTTGATCACGTCCCACTGCTCCCCAAGAGTCTGCAGAGCCGTGACGTCAGTGACTTCGACTATCTGTGACATGACAAGGTCCTACGTATTAACAATGCAGACGCTTAGGCCTCCTCCTCAGAAAGACCCGGTTCCTGGGTGGGACCCAGGAGTCCTCACGCTGTCGGGCTCTGTGATTCTAATCCTGGGCACCCAAGGACCCCATTTTAAGAGCCCCACCAGCCAGCCTATGAGGAGGAACAGCAGGCAGGCAACTAAAGACAGAATGAGATGTTATTTTATTTGTTCTAAAATGAGTGTGGAGCCAGGCGTGGTGGTGCACACTTGTAAACCCACCCTCTGTGAACTGAGGCAGGAGGGTGGCAAGTTCAAAGCCAGCCTCGGCAACTTAGCAAGGCCCCGAGTGACTTCACGAGACCCCTGTCTCAAAACGAAAAATAAAAAGATCTGGGGATGTGGCTCAGTGGTAAAGCACTGCTGGGTTCAATCCCTGGGACCAAAAATTTAAATAAAGTAAATGTGGCAATTTGAGCAATGGAAGTATCCCAACAAAAAACTCTACTCACCTAGAAAAGTTAAAGGTGCAAAGTCTACCTCTATAGTGTGCTGACCGTGGGGTTTAGACCCACGCGGTGTCCCTTCTGAGCCAGTTTTCTCATCTGTAAAGTAGGGGTGGAATTCCAACTCCACAGACCAGTGGACAGAATCAAGCGGTGACATGTTTGAGTGTGCTTGATAAGTCATAAAGTGACGTATGAGGTGTGAGATGTCCTATGAAGGTGGGCGTTTTTCCTGGGACAATTCTTTATTTGGCTAGTAAGTAGTATTTCTGTAGCGTTCAGCCCCTCTTGGCTCTCTGAAATGATCCATTTACGGTCCGGAGGGCTTATCCTGACAGCCGTGCCCTTAGCCCCGGGATGACTGGCCCTCCATTGAAAGGGGCGGTCTCTGCCTCTCTCCCACCTGGGTTTCTGCAGCACCTCCACACAGGTCTTGCCTCTGCCCTTGCTCTTTGTCTCGGTTATCAACCGCTGTGTAACAAATTACCCCACATCTCAGTGGTCTGAACCTGCAACCAGTTTTTTTTTTTTTTTTTTTTTTTTGCTTTCAGTCTGTGGGTCTGGAATTGGGGCACAGCTTGAAGGCTGTTCTTCTGTCTCTAGTTTGATCCACAGGCGGCTTGTGGTGAGGCTGGGCCAGGAGGTCCGCACACTTGGTCTGGTGCCTCCACTCCTCCATGTGCCCTCTCCTTCTCTGTGTAGCTATGGGGCTTCCTCACAGCCACGTGGTCTCAAAGCCGGCTGGTTTTGGCCATGGCGGCTAGGTTTCAAGAAGATGAGTTACCGGAGGGACAGAAGCTGCAGGTATCTTAAGGGCCAGAGTCAGAAGTTACACAGCGTCACCACATTCTAGTGGCCAAAGATGGGCACAGGGAAAATTTAAGGAGACCCCCCACCACTACCTGATGGAAGGAGAAGGACAAAGAATTGGAAGTGTTAATCTACCTCCCCTTCAATCCACCCTTCCTCCAGTGGCCAGAGTGACTGTTCTAGAACTCAATCTCATGCCAGGTGCATACTGAAGCCCACCAGGGGCTGCCATCCCTCTCAGAGTGCCCAGCGCTGGCCATGGCCTGCAGGGCCCCACCGGCACAGGCTTCTGCTTCCCTGTCACCTCCTCCCGGGGCCCTGGGTACTTCCTTCCTCACTGTTCTTTACAAAGTCAAATACATGCCCCCGCAGGGCCTTTGCACGCACTCTTGCCTCAACCTGGGAGAGCTTTCTGCTGCGTGTTGGGTAGCTCAGCCCCTCACCTCTTCCTGCCCCTGTGCCTGGAATGTGGCTGGTAACATTCTGGCTGAATGAATAACCGATCCCGGTAGACTTCTTGATTTTTAACTTTTTTAATTTTTTGCATTTGAGCCCACCTTCCCCAGCAGACGGGGAGGACCCTGAGGGCAGAGGTCAAGTTCCTTTCATCTTTGCAGCCGCCAGCCCAGCACCTGGCGTGGTACTGGGTGAGCGGTGGTGGTCGCTGTGTCTGAGTCCCGCCCTGTGCGGTTTCAGGAAGCCCCGTGCTGCGGCGTCTGGAGAGACGCTAGCTCTTAGGGCGCAGCGCGCAGGGGGCAAGCCGGCGGCTCGTGCGTGCTCTCCCTAGACCTCAGGTCAGTCGGCCTGTGACAAGTCCTCCCACACAGATGGGGAAACCGGGTCACAGAGTAGCTACGTGACCTGCCCCAGGTCACCCCAAAAGCCGAGGAAGCAGGACTGGATCCCAGACTGGCACCTTCCACTGCTGTGCCGCCTCTCACCACCGGTCTGTCCTGGGCTCCGTCCTCCCTGACTGCACGCGCATCCTCTCCCCGCTTGCTCCGGTTTCTGTCTTTTGACCCAGGTCTGTTTGGTCACTTCCACCGCGCAGGTCGATGAATCTTTCCGGGCCTCGGTTTCCCCTGATGCAAGACCGAAATAACGAGTCATAGTGCCAAACCCAGAAGCGAGCTCGAGCCCGGGAAGCACTTGGAGGGGCAGTTTCTCATGGCAGCACTCAGGAAACCTTAGCTATGGATGGGTCACTTCATTTCCTCCCCCAAGCAGGTGACGCAGCTGGGGACCTGGGACACACACTCGGATAAAGACTTTTCCCCTGCCGGGAAACAGTGAGACCCTTAGCATTTTTATCTGCCTCTGCCAAACTCCTCTTCCCATCCAGCCAGTGTGAAGGGACGTGGCCCTGGGCCGGGCCCTGCTCACCCGCTGCGTCTCCATCCTCCTGACCCCACGTCCTGGAGGAAGAAACCCATCCCCTCCTCCCGGGCTGGGCGAGCTGCCCCAGGAGCCCAGCAAGAGGACAGGAGCCGCTGGCCGGCCCTCCCACCCCTCCGCCACCTCCTGTGTTCTGTCCCAGCGGCCAGACAGAGGTTTTCTGTTTTTTCGTTTCTTTTTAATGAACAGACTTTCCATTTTAGAGCAGCTGTAGGTTCAAGGCAGAGTGGAGCAGAAAGTTGGGAGTTTCCAGAAAGCCCCTGCCCCAGCCGCGCACAGCCTTCCCCACCCTCTCACCAGAGGCTGCGTGCCCTCCTGGCGACACACGGTGACCACCCAAGGCCCTGCTTCCCGCCGGGGGCCCCTCCCGGTGTCCTGTCTCCTGTGAGTTGGGACAGCTGGGCCACCGTCATTCAGATGGGCTCAGTGCCCGTCCCTGCTCTGCCTGTGCACCTCCCTCCCCAGGCCTGGCAACCCCCGACCTTCTTCCTGTCTTCGTAGCTTTGTCTTTTACAGAATGGTCTTGGGTGCGAATCACGCATGCAGCGTGCAGCCTTAGGGGAGATGTTTAGAGCCAATTTGATCAGGTTACTCCGTCTGCTAAGACCTCCAGCACTTGCCTGGCACTCTGCAGACACGGACCCAAGTGCACACCAGGCACCACGTGGTCTGGACCCTGCCCCGACTTCGCCTGCTCACTCTTCTGCGGCCACATTGACTTCTCTGTTCTTTCCCACCCCAGGCCCTTTGTCTGGAAAGCTCTTCCTTCCCCCACATCACCCAAAAAGCCCTCCTGCTCAACCTTCCGGTCTCAGCTCCAATGTCCCGCAGAGAAACTGCTCAGTCCCTCCTCTTGGTCTTGACTGTACCTGGGGCTCAGGGGCTGCACCAGTCTCTGTAAAAGTAACCCGGATGCGTAGCCAGCACGTATCACACACTCTCTGTCTCACGCAGCTGCGCTGGGCACGTTGCATGTCTTGTTTCTAAGCCTTACATCCTCCCTGCAAGATCAGTATGATAAGCGACATTTCACAGATGTGAGATTGTGGCTCAGAGAGGGTCAGTGTCTTGCCTAACGTCCCACAGCTTAGGAGGAGTGAGGCTGGGATTTGGATCCAGTCCTGGTGGAGTTTAAAGCCCGTGTTCTGACAGCGACTCCACACCTCTGCCTTTCTTCGTGCCGGAACAGGTGTTTGGGCCTCTGTGGGTGACAGGCGTGGGGGCTTTCCGGGTGGGTGGGCTGGCGAATGCCCGTTTCTGGGTCAGAACTCAGGGAGGACTTGTCACCACTTAAACGCTGTGCAGACGTGACTCTGCAGTCGGGCACCGTGGCATTTGTTCACCACATGATGGTTTGGCTCCTGTTCAGCTCCCTGGGGAGAGTCATGCAGCCATCTTTCATTACCACCCGCAGTGCTGAGAAAAAGAAGCATATAGAGATAAAGTGCTGCACGGTTCACATCTGCTTCCTGACCGCACAGCCTCCCACCCTCCCCCTTGCTCAGAGCTCTGCGTGCAGCAGGGCAAGGCTGTGACCATTCTTTGTCTCCCGTCAAGCCAAACTTATTCTCCTGCATTTCTCCCCACCAAATCTTGAGGTGGAAGAGTCAGGGTCGTCATGTAAGGTTGTGCAGCTTGGGCACTGTGCAAAGGCATATAGTGCCCTCCAAAAAGGAGCTGAAATCAGCCTAGTCTCTGCTCACCTGTGTAGTAGTTTGGAGTTACTTCTGCCCTTTTTCTAATTTGCACAAAGATGCCTTACAGGTCAGCAGGACAGGCTGAAGGATATGGCTTGGAGAAAAGATGCCCAATAGCTGTGGTCTCTGATGGCCCAATACCTCCTCTCTGTTGAGGATCTGCATTCACTAAGATGCTCAGAGTCTAGACCCTGCTGACACCAGAACTCCCATGAGCATGAACCACTGTCACCATCCCTAACTACGCTTCCACCCAGGCTCGGAGCTCCTCGGGCTGATCACTATGAGAAGGACCCAGATTTCTAGGCTCAAGAGCAAAGCTGTTAGGCTTGGCGTTAAGACCGCAGTCTGTACAGTTGAGCAGACCTGAATTCAGATCATCACTTGTTAACTGTGTGACTCAGGGGCATTCACTTCCCCTCTCTGAGCCCCTGTCATCTATGAACAGGATGGTGTTTTTAAAGATTAGGTATAATTTATGCAGTCATAATAAAAATGGCTTGCATCAATTATTTCCTACGTGCCTGTCACTGTCCTAAACGCTTTTATATGGATTAATTCCTTTAATCCTCTGAACAATCTATTTTTCAGATAAAGAATCTGAAGCACAGAGAGGTGGACTAACTTGTCCAAGGTCACAAAGCTGCTAAATTGGTGATGCTGGTAATTGAATCAGGGCTGTCTGTTAAAGTTCAGGACATGTAAGTAAAGTCCAGCCCAGGCACAAAGTAAATGCTCAACACATACTTGCCGTTACTGTTAGTGGCGGGGGGCAGGAGGGAGTTCCACAGATCAGTCATCATGTCATGTGGTTCTCAAACCCTGCTGACAGAGGTACCTCCTGGTCTCCTCAAAATCATGTCAAGTGGGCCAGTCTCCCCATCATCCTCACCTACTGTATCCAGAAACTCCTTTCCACTTTTGTCTGTTTATATATTCAAATCCCAAGAGGAAATTTTTCTTTAAAAAGAGCTCTGTAGCCAAGCAAGAGTCTTAAAACAGGGGCGCCTCGTCTAACCTGTGCATCATTAAGTAAAAGCACCACAGAGAGGGCAAGCAGCTCCCTCAAAGACACACAGCCCCTGAACTGGAGACCGTGCCAGCTCAGGCTGCCTCCCGATTCCCAGGGCAGTGGCTTTTTGTAAGTCTCCCCTGGGATCTTGTTTCTTCCCCTCAGTGGCAACCCAGAGAATGTGTGCTGCCCACATTTCCCAGAGTCCCTCATTCCAATGCGCCTACTCCCAGTCTCTGAGCACACCGCCTGTGTCTGCCTCTGACCTGGGGGCCCCCCTCCTGCAAACGTTGACAGGTGCCCCCGGTCTGGGTGGACAGACCGAGTACCACCTCCTTCACAAAGGCAGCTCCATCTCTCACTGTGACCCTCAGATCCCGCCCCGGAGGAGGGGAGGCCGAGAGGTTAGTGGTGTTAATGGGATACAGTTGGGAAACGCTAAACCCAGTGTTTGGACGCTCGGGCCAGCAGCCAGGTGGAGCCGGCCAGGTTTCAGCTGGGGGGAGCGAGTATATTCTCGGGCGGAATTAGAGAGTCTTTTAAAAACTGGATGAAGACGTTGTTTATTCAAGACTCTGGGAGCGAAAAGATAAAACATGCATAATGGATCCTGGGTCTCCAGCAGACAGCTCTCCTAAACGGTCTCCATCACCACAATCAGGAACTGCAACCATCGCTGAATTTACAGCCTGCTGGGCAGCCAGCCGTTCACCCCGCTCTCCCTGCAAAGATGGGGAAGCTGGGGTTCAGAGAGGGGAAGTCACCTGCTCAAAGTCACACAGCTGGTGGAGGACAGGGGATTCAACCGGGTTTCCCCCATACCCAAGTCCTCACCCTTGGGATTAAGATCAGGTCCCAAGACTAGGGCCCTGCCCTTCAGGGTCAAGAGCAAAGCAGTTTAAGTTGAATGTGGATTTAGATGGAAACCAGGGAGACAACCTAACCTGGGGTGGGCAGAATTCCAGACCAGGAGATAATTAAGATATCCTAAAAAAAAAAAAATACCCTCTAAACCTATCAAATTATCTAGGCTGTCAGGGTGGTTGCCACGGCAACGCAGCCAGGAGTCTTGACTTGTAAGGCAGGACCTTCCCACGTGGGGTCTGTCTAATTGTCTCTCTGGGTTTGACGGGACTCAGCGAGTTCCAAGGAGCACCTTCCCGGGCCTCTGCTGAGGCCGACCCCTTGGGGGGCGGAGCCTGAGGGGAACAGGGCGGGGCCTGAGGAAGCGAGGCGGGGCCGAGAGGGGGGCGGGGCGAGGTAGAGCCCCACAGTCACAGCGTGGAGAGATGCGCCTGGGTTCCCAGGCCGCCGGGTTCCACCCTGACCGTGGGGAGAGCCTCTCCCTCTGAGCTCCGTGCGGAAGCCTGGACACGCGGCAGTGGCAAAGGCCAGGGACCAGCCAGCCTCTTTGTAAAGGGCCCATGGCCATCGCCTTCATCCTGCGGCCCTGAGGGTCACCGCCATCCCCCTTGAAACAGATGCACAATACCTGCGTGAGTAAGTGCAGCTTCGTCCCAGGAAAACTTTCTCTACCAAAACAGGGGTGTCTAGACGGGCCGGGTCGGAGGGTGGCTGCCCGGGTTCAGCTCCCAGCTCTGTCCTCACTGGCTCAGTTGACGCTGGGACTTCTGCGCTCTCGTTTTGCCATTTATAAAACGGGGAGGGTCGTGATCCTTCCTTACAGGGAGGCTGAGAGGGATAAAGAAACAGTGCGGGGCGCCCCAGGACCCTCGGCCTCTGTCGTCATTGGTTACGCTCCAGAAACGGTGCTCATGATCCTGGGATGACGTCAGTGTCGCCTTGGGGAAGAGGATGAGGTCACCCGCTAGGCTCCATTAGGTCATGCGTTGGTTTTTGAGTATTTCGTTCTTTATCCCTCCCTAATAAACTTTATATATGGGCCAGTCCACAGGTGTAGCTTGCTAAATTTTGAAGATATGGCAGTAAAACATTATTTATGCAGATTACTAAACTTTTTGGCACTCACTCAGTGCCAACCCCTTAAATTTTGTGTCCAAAGTGAGAGCTTCATTCATCTCGCTGACAGCCAACATTTAAAGAACTTCCTGGCACATAGTAGACATTCAGTTCATGATGCTGGATGCATGAAAGGGCCACGCTAGTGCTGACCACGAGGGCCTTCAATGAATGGAGCCCCCTATAGTGTTTGTGAGCTCAAGCTCAGGAGTCAGTCCACCTGCATCTATATTCTGGCCCAACTACTTATTGTGTGACTTTCTAAAGTTTCTCAGCTTCTCTGTGCCTCAGTTCTTTATATGTAATAGGAAGCTAATGATAGTGCCTATCTTATAAGGAGGCGTGAGGATTTTAAATGACATGATCTATCTAAAGAACTTAGAAGAATTTGGGATACATGATAAGCATACAATCAATATTAATACCTCTATTATTTTTCCCCCTGGGGCTGAGGGTCCCTGGTAGGCAAAATGGTAAAAACTGAGAACATCTGGGAAAAACTGGTTGGAACAGATCCAGAGAAGAGGGATCCTGCTCCTAGACCAGAGAGGTGTCCCCACTCCCAGGGATCTGGAGTCCTTCTGCTAGTGGCCTGAGGATCCCCTTTTCAACAGGCCAAGTGCACGTGATGCTGGGATCCCAGGCGTGCACACACGTGGAAAAGAGCCTGGTCCCTGGTTCTCCAGGCCTGGTCTTCCTGAGGAAAACCAGACCAGCTCCTTCCTGTCTGTGTCCTTGGAGGCGGCTCTGCTTTGCTTCCAGGTGGGGGTCCATTAGTCTCGGATGCTCGGGGCCTCTCCCCCGGGCCTGCAGCTGTGCAAACCTCTGGCCCTCTTGTCTCGGGCTTCCCGGTGAGAGCACAGGGCTCTGCTGGGGGAACCAAGCCCCTGCACCCCTCAGTGAGCGTGGGAGCTCTGGCAGGGATTCCGACGGCCCAAGGGCAGGAAGCCCTAGACAAACAGCCACTGTGTCTCCGGCAAGGCCTGGGGAAGCGCCTGCAGCTGGTCACGGTGCGGGAGAGCAGAGGCAGGGCAGCCGGAACAGACTCCCCCGCCACCCAGACCTGCCCCAGCCTCGGCTCTGGAACCTGCCAGCTGTGAGAACCTTGGCTAGGTGACTTTGCCTCCCTGGCCTCTTGGACTCTTCTTTAATGGGGAAACTTGAGCCCGCCCGGAAGAGTACCTGAGAGAGCAATGCAGCCTGCAGGCAAAGCCCCCTGGGTGTCTGTGTACAGCAAGGGCCCAGAGGCGGGCTGGGTCTGGAAAGTCAGGGATTGGAGGTGGAGCTGGGGATGCAGCCCGCCTCTTATCCTCCGCTCAGCCCTCTCCTCCTGGCCAGCCGGGTTCTCCCCCACACTCTGGGGTAGGTATTGTTGAGCATATGCGGTCCTGAGTTGTCAGCTCACTGAGGTTGCAAACTCCAAGAGCCCTGTATTGTTGAATACTAACTCTAGGAAGGTCAACCAGGTGGGGAATTCCAATTTTTCTTTTTATTTTCAAAAAATGAATAGATAAATAACTGATCGGCATCCCTCTTCATTTCCTGGCCAAGTGACTTAATAGGGAAATACCCTCGACATTCTAAATCTTGCTTTCATTTGTGACAGTAGAAACTCCAAGCCCACCTAATTCCACCCTGTGACCTAACTCAAGAAACCTGAAGTTCTGGGAGGGAAAGTAGCTTGCCACTGGGGTCCTCAACTGAATCTCAGAACACAGACAATGTGACTCTCTCCCTGGTTCTCCCGGGAATGGTACATACCTGGGACCACCGTAGGTGGACAGGAGAGATACACAGGACACGTGTGGACATTGGGACTCCCTGAACTAGTTGAGAAGCGTGGAGCTAACGGTACCAGAACCGCAGCTAGCCCAGACACTTCACCCCGCCTGAAAGCGTTTCACAGTGGGCAAGAGACACAGCCCCAGTGTTTAGTGGACTGGAGGGAAGAAATTGCCCCATTACTCATCCAAGTGTTTTGCAAAATGTGAAGACCCCACATACATTAAGTGGCTTTTTCTGCTTGTTTGGAAGAAGGTACCCAAAAATGCCCAAACTTATCACATGCTCAAGCAAAATGCCTCTAAAACCAGGTCTGGTTTTATTCTGTATGTTACAAAAGGAAAACTGTTATGAGGGAAAAAAAGAAAGAAAAGAAACTTGGTGACCTAAAAGAGACCAGTGTTGGTGACCTTAAGAGTTGAACTTGGCCTTCAGTAGTTGGCCTAATGCAAAATTAGTTACTCTGGGGACAGCCAGTCCCCTTCCATCCCCCAGTCCTCAGAGCTGTCTGCAGACTGCCTGTCAGCTGGCTCACAGGGGAAGCAAGGCAGAGAACCATGTGGAAGATGTAGGGGCCGCCTGGAGAGCCGTCCAACGTTCCTCTCATCTAATTGGCCAGAAGTCAGGCACATGGCCACACCCAGCCACAAGGGCAGCTGGGAAATGTAGTCCAACTGGGTACAGGCTTGAAAGGAAGTTTGGTCAACTTGTACCTGGTGGCTGCCAAACTTTGTAACTTTGAACAAGTCTCTTCCATTACCCATCTTTAAACGGAGGAAATGAGGCCTGTTTACATCCTAGACTTGTGCCGAGGATCAAGAGAAATGATGTCTGATAGGGTCTGTCTTTGTAAATACAGGTGGAGTGACTGTTATTAACGTCACCACCTTTCAGTCCTTCCCAGGGCTGAGGACATAGTAGGTGCAAAGCAAACCGCAATGCAGTTGCTCAACTTCCCCCTCCCTCCCCGCCAGCCTCCTGAATGCACGCTTCCCCAGGGAGCAGCCTCTGGTTCACACTCACGTCTTTTTGACAACTTCCCATTGCCATCGTCTCTGACCATAGCGCCCGCCAACCAGGAGCTGAATACAAGAAGGTTTTATCTGAAGCCGAGACATCTGGAGAGGCTGAGGCCTCCCTTCTTGGACCTCTGGAAGGCCGCTGGCTGCACCTAACATTCTTTTCAGCCTCCAGGCCGAGGGTGACCTGTGCTCACTGAAGGCTACTGCAGCCAGCTATGGAGGTCCAGGTGAAGCTCGTGGCCTTTGGCCTGGGGACCTCCACCCTTCTCTCTAACCCACCCCACCCCAAGCTCCTGTGGGAGAGGAGGAAAAGGCCCCAGAGAGGCTGTCAGAACTTGGTTGTCAGTGACATATCCAGCACCCCATACTGTGTGTAAGTGGGTGCTTTGATGTTTGAGGCAGAAGTCACCTCTCAAATTGTAGCAGCTCACATTTATATGGTGTTTGCCATGTGCAAGCATATCAACTACTTTAGTTGATAAACATAATTATTATACCAACTTTATAGAGAATATTGGGGCATAAAACATTCATCGGCCTTGCCCAAGGTCACAGGTATGCTCCTTTATCATGGACTCTGCAATTCGCCAAAGTCTCTACCGCTCCTGAATGTCTCCAAGACATAGAGGCTGAGCGTCGATTATCACGTCTCTGTACTGGAAAAGCAGTGCAGAGTGTGTGGCTTAAGACCTTGGATACTGAATCCAGACCACCAGAGTTTAAACCCTGGGGCTGTTGCGTTTTAGCTCTGTAAACTGGAAAAGTTCTTAACTGATCTAAACCTTGGTTTGTTTCCTCCTCTACAAAGCACATCTCAAACCATCAGCTGTACTTTGCAATTTCTGACTTGGAGCATCTTCAGATCTGCTCTGTTTATCAACAGAAGTGATAATGACCCTCCAGAGATGCCAAGAGAGGTGGGAATGCTGGAGCTGAGAAGATTCCAGTAACTTTCCCATGGTCAGCCAGGGTACCAGATCTTCAGTTAGATTGAGGCCCACAAACCCCCCCACAGCCCCAGTCTTATTTTATTTCATGTTTACAAAAGCCCCTGTTCCCAGAATCTGGTATAGATCTGGTAGAGAGCTCTGCCACTAACAAGCAAGGTGGCCTTCAACAAGGGCTTCCTCAGCCTTGATTTCTCATCTGAGAAATCAGCTCATAGCAACACAATTAATTGTCCTCAAGGTTCTGGGGATTGAATGGGAGGAGGCATTTCAAACTGCCTCCAAGCCCTGAAGATGTTGCTCAGTCATACTTGGAATACCCATGTCGCAACACCAGCCCCAGAAGGAACCCCTGACCTAGCAGCTCCCACCCCTTCTCTGGCTCCCATGAGCTGAGGAGCCCTCGCTGACTGTGTTTCCCTTGGGGAGGCCTGGCCTGGGATTCGTGGCTGCCTGGACTATGTCCTGTGTCCTTGCAAGTCCTCAGCAGCCTGCTAGACTCAAGGGCAGCTGTGTCTTGCTTAGAGTTTGTCCCCAGAACCAAGCCCTAAGCTCATACAAAATAGTGTTGTGCTGGGAACAAGAAATGCCAGGGAATAGCATGGAATGTGCCTCCATTCCTTTCCACTGGGGAGGAGTTTGGAGCAGAGTTGGACGGTCCCCAAGTCCCTCGTCTCTCCCACCCCGATTGAGCTTGGAAGCCTCCAGGTCTCAGAGAGGCCTCTCAGCCCCTCCCAGGAAGTGGTCTGCACTATTACACAGCTCTGCTCACTCAGAGGACAGAGGTGCTGGAGGCAGGAGCCTGGGAGGGCGTTCGCTTAGACACACAGGGCTGGCTCCAGTTCCGCCCATGATTGATGGACATTTGAAGGCAACGTGGCCCTCCAGTCTCCAAATGCAGTGTCTGGAGCTAGACTCCTGGGTTCAAATCCTGGTAGTGCTGCTTCAAGTTATATACCCTTAGGCCAGTTACTGAAATCTTGCTGGCCTCAGTTTCTCCATCTGTACAATGATAACTGACTTCAGAGGGTTGTTCTGGGGATTAAGGAACTCAAATTGGATAAGCACCCTGAATAGGATGTAGTGTCTATTAAGCATAATAAAAGTACTGGATAAAAGTGCTTCATGGGTGAAGTCAACACGTGAGGCTGATCATTAAGGCAGGTGATCGAAGACGGAACAGACGTGAGCTCTGTGATAAGGGAAGAGCTCACCAAGGCTAAGGAACGTCACCCAGCCTGCAAGGATGGAGATGAATTGCGTCACTGACAGAAAATAATAAGCACTAACATTTATGTAGCATCGGCGAAAAGCCAGGCTCTGTCCTGTGTGCCTGCTGTGCCTTGGCTACATCAGCGCTCATATTCCCAGTGAGGAAACCAATGTTCAGGTGTGTTAAACGTCACCCAAAGACCTCGCTAGCAAAGAGCACAACTGAGATTGAACCCAGATCTTGCTGGCTCCAAAGCCTGCTTTCCAACACTTTGCTAAACCAAGAGTGCCGCCCTTGGTCACACGCAGCAATATGTTAGTCCAAGTTCAAGTACTCATTTGAAGGATGAATCGAAGTTTTTCAGTAAATTTATCTGGAACTTGGCAGGAATCGGGATGTCAGCGAGCTCATCAGGGCTGACAGGCGGAGGAGGATCTGCTCAGAACGAGGTCTGGAACGATTGTGATTAGCAGCTCAGGCCCTACTCCGTTCCAACCCTCTCTTGCCTCACGTCCATCTGTATGGAAAGTTCCATGGAGAAAGGGTCAGTTGGTCAGTCTCAGAATCACTTAGCTAAACGGCCTCAAGAGTCGTCCAATCTAACCTCTTCGTTAATGGTCAATGGATCAAGGCTCAATAGAGGGAAATCGACTGTTTAAGGGCTCTGACTATATAATATCAGGACCAGGACGGGAAACTAGATTTTAACTCCAGGCAGGTGCTATTCTCTTGTTGGACAGGTTTCCACGCTTTTAAAAAAACTTATTTATCAGAGTTTATATGAAGTTGTAGGCCCCTTTTTTCTAATTACAAGCTGATATGGTAACTCAGCTGTGCTGGGTAAAGGCATATGGAGGACCAGAGGTGGCCCACCTTCTCCATCAGGACAAGCTCCCAGGGCAGACTCCTTCCTTGACAGACATCTGCTCAGTCTTGTGAAAGTGTCATGTGAATTCTGTCTCAGTTCTCCAATCCCGCTTCTGCATGCCAAAAGATTTCTCCTAAGTCCCACTTCAAAGCCACGGTACTGTGGATAAAGTAAGTGTTTTAGTCAGCTTTTTCTCTGATGTAACCAAAAGACCCGACAAGAAAACTGGAAAAGTTTATTTGGGACCCACAATTTCAAAAGGTCTCAGTCCATAGATGGCCGACTGCATTCCTTGGGGCCTGAGATGAGGCAGAACATCATGGTGGAAGTGTATGGCAGAGGAAGGCAGCTGGGGACATGGCACCAGGAAGCAGAGAGAGAGACTCACAACACAGAAACCACAAAGGCACTCCCCCAAGGACCCACCTCCCACAGCCACCCCTACCTGCCTGAGGTCACCACTCTCAGCGACTGTAGGGATTGACACAGTGATTGGGTAAGGCCCTCATCACCCAATCATTTCACCTCTAAACCTTCTTACATTGTCTCACACATGAGCTTTTGAGGGACACCTAATATTTAAGCCACAACAGTAAAAAAAAAAAAAAAAAAAAAAAAAAAATCTCTTCGCATAGTCCCTTCCTAGCACACAGTAAGTGTTCAATAAATGTTGAGTGTCAGTGTTTTCCTAGTGCATCGGCTCAGTCCACAGACATCAGGAGAGCAGGGTAGGGTGGGGCCAGGCACAGCACTAAACACAGACCATAACTTGCCATGGTAAATCTCCCTAAGGTAAGACAGGTCGGTCCACTATCTCCATTTAGTAGAGGAAGACACAGACTCAGAGAGGTCAGCTACTTGCCTGTGGTCACAGAGGAAGTGAGGACTAAACTAGGACAAGAGTTCACTTTTCTTGACAACCCAAATCCCTCCCTCCCTGAGACAGATAGGCACACACACACACACACACACATACACACACACGGAATTTATCATTCTATTAAATTGGGTTCCCTATCTTTTTACATTTAGTCCTGACAATAGTATTTTTCCTTCATTCAATCCATATTTATTGAGCAATTACTGTATACCAGTCACTGTCCTAAACCTTGGGAGATTCAGCCAACAGGGACGTGTGTTCCTCTGCAGATATATGCAGCATTGATAGGTGGGCAGACATTAGGTGAGCAATTACCACTGTGATGGAATTTCCAAAGAAGAAAAAGAGTGAACCCTGGACATATGTAATTATCCTCATTACACTGATGAGGAGCCTGAGGTGCAGGTGGATTAAAGACAGCTCAAAATCATAGGACAGATAATAAGCACAGCTGAAATTCATTGCATGTGAGGTAAATGTCAGGCATTTTTTCATGAATTCAGTAAAATCCTCCTAACATTCAGTGAAATAGGTGCTATTATTATCTTCATTTTCCAAAAGGAACCTGAGTCACAGAACTTGAACGGGACTTGCCTGAGATGCAGGTCTGGGAAGGGGCTGAGTCAGGACTTGAACCGGGCCGTCTGGCTCCAGCCTGTCCTTCGCTCTTTGAACTCAGGTCTGATGGCCTCGCTGCTGCTGCTTCTGAAGGAGGGGAGGCTGGGAGGAGGCAGGTTTATAGTTCCTGTCCCTCAGGCACCCTCCGCCGTGCGTAAAGGCGTGACTGTCCTGACGGGAGTGCGCAGCCACAGGAAGGCCAGGATGCGGCTCCCGGGCAGCAGAGGCTCCCAGCAGTATCTGGAGAGCATCCTGGCTCCTCCAGTCCTGTGTGCAGATGTGGGGCATCCCAAGGAAGGTCCCTTGAATCCCAGGAGATGACAGGAGGATCCGTGCTTTGGGAATTCCATGCTTCCAGAGAAAGCTGCATGGCGACTGACAAGCCTTTATCTCACCCTGTGGCCACTCACATTCTCAAGGCGACCCAGGAGCTCCGCAGAGGGGCAGGTGCCCTGGGCTGGGTGGGGACAGGAGCAGGTTCTCCACAGCCTACCCAGCCCAAGTGCCTGCAGCCCAAGGCCCCAGAGGGAGGAGTTAGTTTAAAACAACCTGAACTAGGAGCCTGGGCTGGGAATAGGGCGCAGGTTCTCAAATGCCTCTGGAGAAGACGTGGCTCAGAGATGTAAGATGTTGACATGGGCCAGGAATGCTTTCAACCACAGGAAACAGAAAATCTGGCAGGTAGGGGACAGGTAATAAAGACATTTCTTTTTGTTGCATAACAAGAGTCTGGGAGTTTCCAGATCGGGCAGTGAGAGAATGTGCTGCCAAGGATCCTGGAGCTTGCTCTCTTTTCATCCTTAGCATATCAACCTTTAGTTCTTATGATTGACATGTGCCATCTGTAAGCCTAGGTTCTCCAGAGAAGCAAAACCAATAGTAGATACATGATAGATAGACAGACATGTAAATGTAGATATAAAGTATAAGGAATTGGCTCACAGGATTATGGAGGTTAAGAAGGCGGAGATCTGTAGGTGACAGGCTAAAGGCCCAGGAGAGCCCGTGGTATTATGCTCACCTGAGCCCAACGGCCTGAGAACAGAAGAGCCCATGGGGTAAGTTCCAGCCTGAGCCCAAGTCCAGAGGCAAAAGAGGAGACTGACTTTGCAGCTTGGAGAGAGTCAGGCAGAGAGTAAACTCTTCCTTCTTCAGCTTTTATTCTGTTCAGGCCTCCAACAGACTGGATGAGGCCCCTCCATACTGGGGAGGGAAATCCGCTTCTCTCAGTCTACCAGTTCAAAAGTTAAACGATCGCATCTGCAGCCCGGTTGTGCCAGGCAGTGGGATAGGATGGAAAGAGTGTCCTGGAGACAGCATGAAAGACATGACTTATTGGGGGAAGGCTTACAAGAGATCAGCGACTGGTCCAAGAAGAGTTCAGTGGCGCCTGACTGAGCAGAGAGCACCTCCGTCCCTCAGGGTGCTTCTCCGAGCACGGCCTCTGCCCCTCACAGTGCTTCGCCCAGTGGTGACTGGATGGACAGGGGGCCTGTATCCTTTCCACATGTGTCCCCACTCCAAGAGGGTTTGCAGAAGCAGTGACATCTGCAGCATCGGCTTGCTTGTGTGACCAGCATCCCAAGGAGCCGCCGTCCAACTACATGCAAGAAAGTAGCTTTCTACAGATAATACTAACTTGCCCTAGTTTCCAGCGTGCATAGAGGAAGCCAGTGTTCTTCAAGATAATATGTATCTGGACTTTCTGGCCCAGGCTTGCTTGTTCTCATTGTTCCTTTAACTTGGCTAGGGTTTTGGGAACAGAAAGGGGACATTCAGGGACATGGTGTTTTACCGACCCCCCTTTTTAGGGATGATATATAAACTCACCCAGACACACCCAGAATGATGTTTAACCAGATTATCTGGGCACCCCGTGACCCAGGCAAGTTGATACAGGAAACTAACAATCACACTGACCCAAAAGGGTTGCCACAGTTGAAGCCATTATATCAATGTTCAGTTAAGGAACAAGAACGGTTCCAGAGAGTTCTTTTCTCTTTCCTCTTCCTTTGGAGAGAAGTAAAACTTTCCCAAAGACCCTTGCAGATTTGTGATTTTGCGTCATTGACCAGAATTGTGTCACATAGCCAACTAGCTACAAGGGAGGTTTGGAAAATTAAATATCCACATTTCCACCCTCCACAGGGGAAAGAAACAAGAAGGTTTGAGTTAGTCAGCCAACAGTATTTATCCCGGCCACCTGTGTACAATCACAGGAAAGTCAGGATCAGAGCCCTGGATGGTTTTCCTCTTCCTACAAGATGTAAAAGGGTGGCATTTTGTTCCCCATGTCACTGAAACCCTACCTCCAGGACTCTGCTGATTGCTATTTCTCAGCAGGTCTTCACCAGCCCCTGCTTTTAGCCTGGTGTCTAGAAGACAGAAGCATTTATTACAGGGTGAAACTCTAACCAGAGGATGAACTCTAACCAGAAGACCAGCTACAGAGGGTCAGGATCTGGTCCACTCTAGACCAAGACTCAAAGCCATTGTACAAATGGTGACTGAATGCCTGCGCTCTCTGCTACAGTCAGGCTACGATCCTGTGGAAGGAAGAAAGCGCGGTCTGCTCTAGATGAACCCATAGCCTGCAGGGAACCAAACTGTAAAGCAAATGTGTATCATTGGGTGCAGAGGGTCACAGGGAGGAGTGTATGAGACAGAGAGAGCCCCAGCAGAGGGCCGGGTCAGCTCAGCTGCCATGCTCTGGAAAGACCTCCCCTACCAAGGAGATGTTTGAACCAAACATGGCGGGTGAGTAGGTAAACAAGATGGAAAGGGGATTGCAACCCAGGGAATGGCATATGCAAAGTGTGGAGGTGTGGACCAGTGGGGTTCTCCTGTCCTCATGTGGTAGTATGGACCAGCAGGGTCCTTCTGGTTTCATGTGGAGGTGTGAACCAGCGGGCTTCACTGGGTCTCACGTGGAGGTGTGGACCAGCAGGGTTCTCCTGGGTTTCACCTGGAGGTGTGGACCAGCGGGTTCTCCTGGGTCCTGTTTGGAGGTGTGGACCAGCGGGTTCTCCTGGGTCCCGTTTGGAGGTGTGGACCAGGAGGGTTCTCCTGGGTTTCACCTGGAGGTGTGGACCAGCGGGTTCTCCTGGGTCCCGTTTGGAGGTGTGGACCAGGAGGGTTCTCCTGGGTCCCGTTTGGAGGTGTGGACCAGGAGGGTTCTCCTGGGTCCCGTTTGGAGGTGTGGACCAGCGGGTTCTCCTGGGTCCTGTTTGGAGGTGTGGACCAGCAGGGTTCTCCTGGGTTTCACCTGGAGGTGTGGACCAGCGGGTTCTCCTGGGTCCCATTTAGAGGTGTGGACCAGCGGGTTCTCCTGGGTCCCGTTTGGAGGTGTGGACCAGCGGATTCTCCTGGTCTCATCTGACTCTGGGTGAACACGCCCTACCACACGTGCAGTCGGCAGCTCACACGCCCTTGCAGGAGCATTCTCTCATGGCAGTTCCCTGATTTGTCCTCTCCTCTGCCTTTTGCCCAAGGCTACCTATTTTTCAAACTTTCCTGAAGAGCCGACTCTTCCAGGAAACCGTTCCCGTGTCTGCGCCTCTGTGATGTCTTGTCTCGGCCCTTGCCGTGCTGGCCGTGTCTGTGGGCACTCGAGGCTCTTCAGAGCTCTGCGTGCTCCGTGAGGGTGAGGACAGTGCCCAGTCCCACCTGAGATGTGGTTGAGGTGTCAATTCCATGGTCACG
Organism: Sciurus carolinensis; assembly: GCF_902686445.1. Classification (NCBI taxonomy): domain Eukaryota; kingdom Metazoa; phylum Chordata; class Mammalia; order Rodentia; family Sciuridae; genus Sciurus; species Sciurus carolinensis. The sequence goes on along the minus strand of NC_062216.1, from coordinate 163,119,354 downwards.
CGAGAGCAGGACTAGAACCCGCTAGTCAAGTCAGCTAACCCAGTTCCCTTTCTTTCTAACCCACATTCCGCCTCGAGAAGGAAGCAGGCCGTCATTTTGGTCTTACAGAGACGAGGAATGACTCCTGGATGACCAGAATTCCCCACTGGTCCCCCCGGGACCGCTGGCCACACTTCTCTTTAAGGTCCCATTTCTTGGACTGTCTGGACTTCTCCCTCTTCTCCTGAGTCTCACCTAAGTCCTCACTTGTCACTCATTTACCTACCCCATCCAGCTTCTCCAGGGTGATCTCTTCAATTCAGTAAACGTTCTAGATAAGCCAAGAATAGAGGGTTCTTCCCCCTCCTCCCCCCTCCCTCCTCTTCAGCACAGGCGCCCCTTGTCCCTGCACAGGGTCTAGCCTTCAGTTCATACAGTTCCCTAATCATGCCCTTTACAGCACTCATCACAACCCATAATGGTACATGTGTGTTTAAATGAGTTTGGGGTTTGTCTGTCCCCCCTCCACTGCCCCATAAGACCAGGGATCACATCTCTCCATTCACCTCCATCTCTTCTCTTTCCAGCACAGTGCCTGGCATAAGAGAAATGCACACTAAACACTTTCTGAATAAAGAAACTGACTCCAGACAGTATGACTTTTGTTATTAACTAAAAAGTGGGCTTGACACTAAACCTGGACTCCAAATAACACCTTTTTTGTATCCAGAATATGTCTCCAGTTGTATTATTTCCTCTGGACTTAGAGATTCTGCAAGGTAGATATTAGGCTCCTTCATTTGCAAGGAAGGAAGCTGAGGCTCAGAGGATTAGTAATTTTCCCAGAGTCATGCTAAGAAAAGGAAAGGGGACTAGATGAATTATATGGCAGCAAGTATCAAGCGTCTGTTGCCTGCCTCAGTGTGCATGGCCCTGAGAAGTCCCTGTGTGGCCATTAACATCCCTATGGGATGATTTTTACAGACAAGCAAACTGAGGCACAGAGAGTTTAAGTAACTTACTTAAGCAGGAATGACTGATCCAGGATCCAAGCCCAAGTCAGACACCAACTCTTCATTGTGCTGTATCATTTGCAAAGAAATACAGATGCAAAGAATCATATAAACCCTTAGAGGATGCTGAAGATACTGCCTGGAGAACTCTGGGCTCCCTGCAGAGAGGAGTGAATTGCCCTATGACCGGAAAGGATTGCAAGAAGACTTGGAGAGACACAGGACTTAGAAGCCATGGAAAGTACTAGAAAAATCCATCAAGACTTGGCGCAGGCAACAGAAAGGATTGCAGGGATTTTAAGCAGAAAGGAGCTTGAGACATCTTGAGCCACCTAGAATACCACTGAAAGGACTGGAGAAGTGAGTTCTAGGCTAGGCTTCCAGGAAGCCTGTGACCCAGCGGACCCGGTGGCCGTGTTTCAGTCCTAATGCACTCTGCCTCAGCCAGGACTCAGCAAGACCTGGAAACTATTGCCAGTTCCACTGCATCTTGGAGCAGGGCTCTCGAGAGACCACAGACACACACTGAATCACTCTCCAGAAACTTCTCTGCCAGCAGGAAACAGCCAAAGGGGGCTAGAAGAGGATTGCCACCAGAATTCTGTGCCCCAAGTGCTTCTAATTGCTGCATCTGCTTATATTCAGAATCCCAGCCACAAGCCCTTCTGGGAAATGAAATTTTGAGCATTCCACACTCTGCATTATAAGACATATTAAATAGGAAGATGTGATGCATCCTGGGTAACTATTCCTGGAGAGGAGAGCAAAAAAGAGTTTTCACGTTTCTCTCACCAGTGGGACAGAAGGAGCTAGAAGATCTAGACCACCTTCTACTGAACTGTGAGCCTCTTTGTACCCTCAGCTCCATAGCTCCTCCAGAAGGGAAAAGCCTGCTCATAGAAATGAAAGATTCAGAGAACATTTGCAAGCTATGGCAACAGATTACTACCTCAATATGTAGATAGTTCTTATACATCAATGAAGATTAACATTCCAATATAAAATTAAGCAGTAGATATAAATAAGTAACCCACCAAAAAGAAGAAATGATTTGTCAACAAATAGGTAAAAAGATGCTAAATCTCAATAATTATCAATGAAAAATAAAGAAAACCAGAAAACTTTTTTTCAGAATCAAAAAGATTAAAAAGATCAACTTAAATATTGCTGATGGTAGACAAAACTGATCTTTTGATAAACTATTGGTAAAAGTGAAAATTAATGAGTTGTCTACATGACAGTACAAATGTATATGCTCATGACCTTTGATCCAGTAAGTTTTCTACTAAATACTTTTGGCAAGGAAAAATTAGAAAAATCCAAAGAGATGTGCTTATAGACACGTTCTGTCCAGAAACCTTTGTGATAATTTTTTTTTAAAAGTCTAAATGTTCATCAACTATGAGATACTAGGTTGCTTAAAAAAAAAAAAAAAAAATCCAGATGTTTATATTTTGGAACATAAAGATGCCTGGAAATAATAAGTCCCATGAGGGCATGAATGTATAATTTGATGTTATTTAGAAATGCATGTGTTATATATGCTGACATGTTGGAAATATGGGAGGAAATACATTGAAATGTGAACATTATCTGTGAACTTTGAAACTTCTGTTTTCTACCCTCTTCTTTATACCTTACTGTGTTTTTTCCCCTTTAAATAAGTACATGTCACATTTATTAACCAAAAAAGAAATCCCTATAAAACACTCATTTCTGAGAATTAGCCATGAGAAGCTTTGGCACAGCCACTGCGTTGTCCCTTGGGGGTTTCAGGAAGCCAGGCCTCCGAGCCCCTTGGGGCAGGGTTGTTCAGACCCAGCATGGAGCCTGAGCCAAGGTGGGCAGGAGAGCTGGGGCGAGAGCAGCGGAGGAGGGGCCCTGCTAATTTTAGCGTCTCTGGTGGCAGCTCTTCCAAGTCGGCCATAACATCCCCTCGCACGTGCTGAGGGGCCTCCAGCCCCACCCTAGCGAGTGCCGGGCAGGCCCAGGCGCTAATGGACTGCAGATTGCAACCAAAGGCCTGACATCTCTGCTGCTTTAAATAGAGGTGTTTGTCACCCGTTTGGATGCCAGGTCTGGCAGGCTGGAGGCCTCAGTCTCATCCCAGTTGGAGGCCCCGGAACAGAGCCACTTAGAAAGCCAGTTTTCCCTTGAACTTCGATGCCTCTAAGGCAGGACTTCCCCCAGCCCCTTGCCTGGGCATAACCTCCCTCCTGTGAAGTCTCCCAGCTCCGGTTCTGGGGACCCCTTACACCTCTGCTTCCCCCTCCCCGTTACTCCACCTCACTGCCTCCCCACCTCCTCTTCTTCAGGATGATGATTTAGAACAGATTCTTTAAAAGCATATTTTGTGGGCCCTCTCTAGAATCATACAAGTTTCTCTCTAAGTGACTTTAAAAAGTATAACACCAAAAACGTTAGTCTTCCTTTATTTGGTGTTTATTAAATACCAATCTCATTATGTTCATAATGTGGTCTCAAGTCATCCCTGTGGATGGCAATATCTTGAGATTCAAACAGGTATTTGATGAAAGAAGATCTACAAAACATTGCCAACAAGCCCTCAAAATGCTACCAAGCATCATTAGTCATCAGGAAAATGAATATAAAAACTATAATGAGACATTGAATTATAAGGACAAACTGTTGGGGGGGTGGAGTAGAGTGACTCTTGTCTGTGGCGGGTGGGTGTGCCAGATGGTGTGCATTTTCTTTGGAAAACAGTTTGGTGTTTTTTTTTTTTTTTTTTAAATGAAGTTAAATATTTATGTATCATAGGATCCAGCCATTCTCTTACTAGACTTTTCCCCACAAGAAATGAAACATGTCCACTAAATGACTTTTGAAAGAATCCTTGTAGCAACTTTATTCATAACAGCCTGTATGTGGGGACAATCCAGTGCACATTAAAATGTGCTACAGACACGCTGGAAGGCTTCTCAGTGATAAGAGAAGCTCACCGCCTAGAGATGGTAATATGTGTGCCACGTAACAAATTACTATCAACTTATTGCCTTAAAACACCACATATTATCTGAGAGATTGTGTGCGTCTGTTGTCTGGGTATGACTCACTTAGCTGGATCTTCTCCAAGAGATGTCACCTGAAGCTGGGTACGGTGAAGCCTGTAATCCCAGCTACGGGGGAGGCTGAGGCAGGAGGATTGCAAGTCCCAAACTTTTTTTTAAAAAAGTTGGGAACGTAACTCAGTGGTAGAATGTCCCTGGGTTCCATCCCCTGTACTGCAAAAAAATTAAAAAATTAAGAAAAAAAGTAAAGCCCTCATCTGGGGCTCAGTTCTTATATGGAGGCTAGACTGGCAGAGGAACCTCTTCCAAATGTTACAAAGGTAACATTATCACAGGAGTGAGAGTCTATCACCTTCCCGTTATGAAAGCAAGTCTTGGGTCCCACCCACACTTACATTATGGTACATTAGGACGACATCATGGTTAGAAAAACAAGCTAGATGCAGAGAGCACCGATATGAGATTCCAGAATATGCAAAATTAGTCCACAGTCACTGAAACATCAGTGGCCACTCAGGCCCAACTGAGAGGTGTAGGATTACCGATAGGGGGACACAAAGCAAATTTGGGGTGATGAAAGTATCTCGATTGGCACGATGGTTGCATGGGTTTGTACATTTGTCCAAGCTCATCAAACTGCGCAACTTAAATGGCTACATTTTATTTTATGCAAATTTCATTTCTATAGAATGTATATTTTAAATGGACGTATGAGTTGCAGATTTTGTCCCACATTTACTGAGGAGGAAACAGATCCAAAGCACGCCCATTGTTACAGGAATGGTGGAGTTGAGGTTCAAAGCCCATCTCTTTTCTTTATGCCTGACATCAAATCTGCCTCCATGATGTCATTTCTACAAAGGAGGGAGAAGGAGGTGCAGAGAGCAAGAGAGTTCTCCAGGCCATGCAGAAAGTGACTGGGAACTTCAAGTTTACAGTTTCTAATTCCAAGCCAGAGGTCTGCAAGACCTCATTAAAGCAGAATTTAAGAGTGATTATTGCATTTAAAAATCTATCCATATGTGTTATTGTAAATACACTTAGCAACGTTATTCTCTTAAACACATATTCCTATAAACCAGTTCTTGGAAAGAATGGCACAGGGCTGTCCATGAAAATAAAGGTTTCAGAAGGTCTGCTGTGTTCTGCTTTCCTGCCTTCTCTCTGGTTTGCCAGACCCTGAGTTTACTCAACAGATCTGTGGCCATAGGCTTCAAGGGAACAAATGTCCCTCTTAGTTTCAGTCAGTTGTGATCATTCTGTTCCCACTGAGGAAGATATGTATGGAGGGGAACCTGATGCAGTTCCAACCACGGAGGCCTCATAGAGGGGCCTGCTGAAGCATTCTAGAAAGTTCACCAGCTTCTTAATAGTAGCATAAGAGATGGGCTCTTCATTGCAGGCAGCGGGGTGTGGCCCAGGGAGCTGAGGTGGCTCACTGAACACCAGAAGGACAGTGTGAGGACAAAAGTGAGAGTAGAAATGAGACCATTACCCTTAGGTCCTTGAGGGTGACACTGAGCCTCTGACTTACCCAACCCGGTGACTGTGCCATCTCAGTGATATGAGCTAACGCATTTCCTACATTGATTTAGTCATCACTGTTATTCAAAGCCCAAGCCACCTTGTGTACAGATGACAGAGCAGATGCTGACAAACATCCTTCAAGTATTCGTTTTGATATCCAACTCCATGCTGCATAATATTCTTATAATCATTTATATTCATGACATTCCATTCAAAATCAGTGGCAAGCAATTGAAGGTACACATCATGCAAATGCTAAAATTAGTTTTATTCTCAGGACTGTTTGTTAATAGCTGGAGATTAGGAACCATCCAATTGTCCATTCATAGGGGACTTATTAAATAAATTAGAATCATTTGCTGAGATGCAATTAAAAATAAAGAAGCATCTCTTTCTCTGTACCCATGCGAAAAGATTTCCAGGATGTGCTGCTAAGTAGAAAAACCAGAGTCAGAAGACGACACAGAAGACTTTTAATCCCTGGTCTTGGAAAAACACCTGAAGTTCATTACCAAGACTGTTGTGGTGCAGAAAAGGAACACAGAAACTCAATGCAAAACCCTAGACAGAATTTTCACCATGGATTGCCTCACGGAGGACACCGAGTGGTGGAGGCACTCTAGGAAGCTATGTTGCCAGCTCTATTAGTCAGCCTGACGTTACTACAACAAAATCCTGAGGTAGCTAACTTTATAAAGAGAAGAGGTTTAATTAGTTCACAGTGTGGGAGGCTTAAATCCAAACACCAGGGTGTAGGCTCTAGTGAGGCACCCATGGCAAATGGCAGAGTGCATGCAGGGGAAGCAGCTCATCTGGAACCAAGAAGCCAGAGTCCCCTGTGGGGCTGGGTTCAGAAGGTTGTAACAAACTTCCTGTGAGAAATATCAAAGGGGAGGACAAGAGCTACCTTCATCTCTTCCAAGTCATGCCCCCAATGACCCAAGGACTCCCACTAGGTCCCATCTCTCAAAGGTTCCACCATCTCCCCACACCAGCACGCAGGGAAGCAAGCCTCTAACACATGGACCCGCAGGAGGACGCTCAGAGCATCCAGAACCATAGCACCTGCCATAGCAGGAAAGCTGTAAGGCCACAGGCAGGTCCTCACATGGAAATAGCCCTCCAGACCCACTTCTTAAGGGAAAGCAGGAGAGATAAGAGCAGGGCCTGCCGTATGCCACCCCACAACCATGAACTGCCTATTTTGAAGATACGAAAGAACTTAAAAAATGCATCAAAACTCTGGCATGTCTCAGAAGTCAATGCCACTCACCTGTGAGCATCAATATTTAACTGACGATTAGTCATTAATTAAGGACTCCTGCTGCCTGATGCGCCCCTAACTCTACCTGGATTGGCTTATTTCATCCTTATCACAACACCCTGGGGTGCTTGTTATTGCTACATCTTTTTTTTCTTTTCACAGATGATGTTTTGATCATCTTTTCACCACCGTGACAAAAGACCCAATAGGAACTATGTAGAGGAGGAAAAGTTCATTCTGCACTCACAGTTCCAGAGGTCTCAGTCCATAGACAGCCAACTCCATAGCTCTGGGCCTGAGATGAAGAAGAACCAGATGGCAGAGGGTATAGCAGAGGAAAGCAGCTCAGAACATGGTCACAAAGAAGCAGAGAAAGAGAGAGAGAGGGAAAGAGAGGTCTGCTCAGCAGGGACAAAACATATACCCCAATGTCATGCCCCCAGTGACCCAACTCTCCAGTCACACCTTACCTGCCTACAGTCCCAACCCGGTTAATACATATCAGTGGATTAAGCCGCTGATTGGGTCACAACTCTCAATCTACTCATTTTACCTCTGAACATTCTTGCGTTGTCTCATACTTGAACTTTGGGAGAACACCACACACCCACACCATAAAAGATGGGTAAACTGAGGCGTAGAAATGTGAAATAGTGTTCCTGGGACCACACAAGTGTTCAGTGGTAGAACCAGCGTTTGAGCCCAAAGTCTACATTCCACTAAGGTTCGCGCTCCATTAATTGGCCCCAGAGTTGATGGAAGGATGAGTGAGCCCATGTGTCCTTATCCAGGGCTGGCCTCAACCAGCGGTGGAAGGAATGTGTTGGGAATATGTTTAAGTGCTTAGAAATGTCCCCTGGGTTTGGCCAGGCCTGGTGTAATGTGACCACTGCTGCTAATGTGCTCCTCGGCTGGCATGACGATAGGAAGTCCCACCTAGCAGGAGAAAGAATAAATCCACACCCGGCTGAGCCTCAGGGAAGCACCATACCGGTTATGTACGTAGTTACCACCTTGCTCTCTTGTGCAACAGTCACTGGCTGAACTCAGCAGAAACTCTTCCTGTGATCAATTAGCGATGTCTGAAGAGGGCTCTTCCATCTGCAGGCTGGCTGGTTGAGCAGGAACACCAGAACCAGCCCATGACTCCTCTTCTCCACTTAGCTACTCCATAGGTCAGGGCTCTCAAACTCACTCCTTCCTCAATGCCTTTCGGATAATAGATGCTCAATAAGTATTCACTGAATGAAGAGTTCATCACCATGCACCTGGTGGCAGCTATTTTTGTTCAAGGAGCACGGAACAGGAGTTCTCAACTTTGGCTTCACGTTAAAACTACCTGGAGAGCTTCTAAAACTCCCAGTCCCAGCTGACCACTTCAGGCTGGTTACCATCACGCTTAATTGAACAAAGGGGGTGTGCTCTGATTTCATCACTGTGTGAACACCATGGAGTGTACTTACCCAAACCTAGGTGGACTGCACTTGGCCTTTTGCTGCAAACCATGAGCTGTCTGAGACTGCTGCCCAAACAACACGACAAGTGGTTTTATAATAAATGGATTTTCTTTTTGCAGCAGGGGGTGATACCAAGGATTGAACTCAGGGGCACTTGACCACTGAGCCACATCCCCAGCCCTATCTTGTACTTTATTTAGAGACAGGGTGTCACCAAGTTGCTTAGTGCCTCGCTGTTGCTGAGACTGGCTTTGAACTTGAGATCCTCCCACCTCAGCCTCCTGAGCCGCTGGGATTACAGGCATGCACCACTGTGCCTTGATTTTTTTTTAAATAAATGAAAGGAATATACTGTGAAATGATTTTAAAGTGTATAGTAAATACAAATGAGCAGCATAGTTATTTGTTACCATTATCAAGTATTATGTTCTGCACATTATCATCTGCTCTCTGTTCCTCTAGAGTGGGCAGCTCAGTAGGTGTTTCTGCCCACATCACCGCTAACACTTGGACAATGTATCATTCCATATGATGTGACTGAGATGGCTGAGTGATAGGGATTGTTCAGACCCATTACCATCTTAGGACCCCCTTCGTAAATGTGGTTGGTCATTGACCAAAGCATCATGATGTGGCCCATGACTGTGTCTCAGGACATCTGAGGTCTGAGGAAGAGGAGGAAGGACTAGGTGTGGCCAGTCTTAAGGGTCCCAGGGGATTCCTACGTGCAGCCAAGACGGAGAATCCCCGAGTTGGAGCCAAGAGGGTGGACTGGCCAGTGCCAAACCAGCAGAGTCACAGCTCCAGGCATGACGGGTAAAACACAGAGAGGTCTCTCAAAATCTGCTCTGTCCTCTCCTCTGAGCTGAGCTGGAAGCAGCCAAGATCCTGTCTTAAGAAGTTCCTGCACACAGTGGAAGGTACAGCTGGAAGCGTTTACGCTGGAAGCCCTGCCTGGTGATGGTCCTAAAAATCACTGCCACATGTCTCCACGGGGAGGGCCGCCTGCGCTTCTTCCCACCCCTCCAGGGCCTCTCTTTCCAGGCTGCTCAGTCTCCGCCCTGGGGCCCCCTGAGGAGCTCCCTTTAGTTCAATCATTTTATTGAGCATCTAGAGCCCTTGGGTCCTGGAAGTACGGATACAAATCCAACATCGACCTCCCTGCTGGAGCCCATGGCCTGAGGGAGAAACAGGACATCAATCAGCAGCCAGGCTACGGTGTGATAAGGCTGTTGGAGCCTGTCGGGGAGGAGCGAGCGCTTACGGAGGGGGCAGAGGGCCAGGAGCTTCAGGAGCCTTGGGAAGAAGTGATCACACAGACGCTTCTTTCTTTTTCTTTTTAAATATTCATATGTAAATTTGAATAATTCTAAATTTGGAATAATTCTAAACCTAGATGGTTGAATATACAGATTTGACAAATAATAACATTTGGGTTTGTTTATTTTAGATCCTTTAAGAAAATTCTGGAGTATTTCAAACAGGAAAAGTGCAGAGAATAGTAAATCCAATACCAATAGACTGAGGAAGTTGAGAGCTTCCACGCTGAAGCCAGCCTTTTCACCTCTACAGTGTGACATTGGAAAGTTGCTTAACCTCTCTGAGCCTCTGACTTATTTATACACACACACACACACTTACCTCAAAGGGCAGCTGCCAGGATTAAATTAAAGCTCTTAAAAAGACAAGTGCCTAACACTTAGTAAACATTAACTGTCGTTAATGTTCATGACTGAGCTTGTCACCTCTTCCCATTTTGCTGCGTGTGTTTTAGATTTTTTTGATCAAGAGAAATCTAATCACAGATATGGTTCAGGAGGCCCGTGCCCACCCTTCCCCGGGCTGGCCACCAACAAAGAGTAAACGGGCAGGTTGGTGGGTCTGGTGGCACCGGCCCTGGCTTGCGATGAAGCTCTCCATGTGGTCAGAAGGGAGGTGACCCAGGGGCAGGGAGGAGGCTGGAGAGGGAGCGGCGCATGTTCGCCCCGAAGACGCCAGGAGCTGCTGCACCTGGAGCTCAGGTCCCTTCACAGACAGACACCACATCCCACCCTCTCTCCTCTCCCAGGAAACCCTCGGGGTCCCTTTTAATGACTCCCTTCATAAAACAAAAAGGCACCTCAGCCCCTCTCGCTCCCCAGCCTGGAACATTCCATCCTGTGTGGGCTAGCGGTGAGGGAAGAGGGGAGGCCTGGGGGCAGCAGGAAGGGGGCCCGAGATGGGTGCCGCCAGGGCACTCTGGGGACCGCCTCGTGACTCCAGGCTGTGACCCAGACAGAGCATGGAGCTGGGGCTCCTTGGGCCGGCACTGAGGGGTGGGGGCTTTCTGCTAATGCCGCACTGCACCCAGGGGACCCTCCTGCCCGAGGGACTGCTAAGCAGCCACGGCTGGTCCCATAGCTAACCTGACGGAAGCCCCCGTGCGGCTCGCCAGGCAGACCCCGTGGGAAGGCCGGGTGGAGCGCGTCCCAGCTCCCGGCTTGGTTGAGATGCGCTCCCCCGTCACCCCTCAGCAACGCCATCGTTCATCTTCCAATGCCCCCCGCCTGGCTCCCTGGCTGCTCCAGCGTCCGTTCCAGCCTCAGTGAGGACAGCTGTTCTGAGGCCCGTCTCTCATCGGCTGCCTTATCTCCCCATGAATAATGTTCCTCCCCTGAGCAGGCAGCCTGGCAGGAGGCCCGCCCGGCGCACCACAGGCCGCAGGCCTGGGACAGCACTTGGGGCTCAGGCAGCTGGTGGAGGGCGGTTGCCCCAGGCCCCGCCTGCGAGGGCAGCTCCCTTCCCGTATCTCAGAGCCTTGTCCCAGAGGCCCCGGGCCTGAGAGCGGCAGCTCACACCAGCCTTTCCAAGCATATCTCAGCACCCGTGGGTGTCTTCACCGTGTCGGGGAAACGTCCTGCCCCGCAGGCTGGGGGTGGTTCATAGGAGAGGTGGTTAGTGTGTGAGCTGAAGGGCCATACCAAGTCCTGTGGACTTCATAATTCCTGGGAATGGAATGGTCTCGGTTCTCCTGGTCTGCAACATGGGCCAATGCTAGTTTTGCCTAAATGCACCTCTGTGACAGCCGGTGCACCCAGCCACGGCTGTGCTGTGGCCTTGTGCATCACCCTGGGCTGATGGTAACTGCATCTCGGAGCTGAGAGGCCAAACTCCTCCCCCTGACCACCACCACCTGCCAAGGAGTTGGGAACTGGTACTGGGGACACAGCCCAGCCCTCTTTTCTCAAGATCCAGAGACCCCTGTGGATCGGGCCAAGGCTAGCCTTCACCCAGAGACTTCCCTCTCCCTCTTGCAGAGCGCTCTCTCCATCAATCTCTGTTTCAGGTTCTGCATCCGGGAACCCAGGGCCAACTAAGTATCTACGTCACAGAGGTTTTGTGCGAGGATTCTGGAACATGAAAACTTGAAACCCCCTTCACAAGTGCCTGGCACTCAGCAAGCACCCACTCCTCAGCCCCAATTCTTAGAAAACATTACTAGGTGACAGAAATCAATGAGGGAATGGACAGACAGGACAAGGACTTGAAAGTCATGTTCTGGAAATGCAGGGTCCAAGAGCACCCTCAGAGGCCCATGAACCCAACTCACCTACAAGGAAACTGAGGCCCAGACTCTACAAAGACTCTACAAGACAAGGGCAGAGCCGGGACCACATGATGCCTTGATTTCCCCCACCACCCTTCATGTCCTTCTAGCATGTTCTGATACTGTTTTCCTGTTACTTGTCGAAGTGTTGATGACTCTAGATGCACCAGGACCCTGAGAAGTGAAGCCATGTCCATTGTGGATTCATTTCCAGGTGGACCTCCTGAGCACCTACTATGTGCTTAACACCTACTCTGCACTGGGAGGAGGGTTATGCAAATCAGTTTTGGAGCCTAAAGACCTGCATCCAAATCTTAGGTGTAGCTCCTTCTCTCTTTGCTTAATCCCTCTGTGACTGTTCTTGAGAAATGAGAATACCTCGTCGGGTCACTGTGAGAATTACGGATAACATAATTAAGGGCCTAAAAATGATTCCTGGCACAGTAGCCATGATCTATAACTCTGAGTCATTCTCATTATTGCCTGTGAGGACAAGATGGGAAAGCCCCTGAATGGAGATGATTCCACAGAACACTTGGCCATGTCTGCAGACATTTCTAGTTGTCACAATTGGGCATGGAATTGCTACCGTGTCTAGTGGCTGGAGGCCAGGGATGTGCCTAACATTCTAGAATACGCAGGACACACACCTCCGCAGCAAAGAATTATCCAGCCCCAAAATATGCATAGTGCTGATGTTGGAAACGCTGCTCCAGAGTCAGCAGGCTGCAGGGTCTGACAGGTGTCTCTACCACCAATAGCTTTGCCAAGTTTCTTGATAATTCCTAGTCTCAGTTTCCTTATTGGTCTTCCTTTTCAGACTTAAATGAGGACTTGGACTAGAGTGTCAAAGTATGTTAGCTATAATTAGAGATCATGGAAAGTGAGGACACAGAAGCTATTTGATCTGAGGCTTTGGCATTTATAAGGGACTTCGGTGCAATTTCACTGGAGTGGAAAGGAGACCACCAGTCAGATGCAGAGGGCCGTAAAGATGGGTGCATGGGCTGGGGTTGGTAGGTATAGACTGCCTTGTCCAACGGGTCTAGAGATGAAAGGAAGAAGGGAGACAGTTCCTTGTGACTGTATGGTCTAGGAGGAGACTTGTTTCCCTATATATCTATCTATCCATCCATCTTCCCATCCACATCCATTCATCCATCCATCCATTTACACATCCAGTATATACGTACATCTATTCATCCATCCATCCACCAATCGACCCACGCATTCATTCATCCATTCACCCACCCATCTATCCACCCATCCATCCATCTGTCTGTCCACCCATCCATTCATCCATATATCCATCAATGCATTTGTGCCAACTGAAATCTCTGGTTAGTGCCCAAACCAAGTTACAACAGAACTGGGAATTTTCAAAAGAAATCAGGCACTGCCATCTCACCACCTTACCTAATGCGTGGTTTTCCATCTCTCCCTCCAGCCCAGCATGTTTCAGCGCTGTAGTCATAAAGCAGGTTCTCTTTTCTATTGTTTTGTATCACGTGCAATTGCACCGTGGCATTTTCCATGATATGACATCATTGTTGCATTTTTCATTTTTTCCACAGTGAAGATAACCTCATTGCTTTTTCCTGCTTGTAAAAAGGTGTTGTGTTCTTTTATCTTAATGCAGACAAAAAGAACTCAATCCCTATTTCCCATCTTACCCTTCAAATAATGAGGTCAGCCTTTTGGTGACCCTCTATTCAAAAATAACCTCTGTGAGTTTAGAGGTTTACTGATTTGCTCATTGTTTCATAGAAAAATGAACAATTATCAGACTTTCAGCTCATTTTTAACCTTGAAATAAGGTTTTCTTATCGCCAAGGTTGCTATGCTTGACTGTTTGTGTCCCTCTAAAATGACCCCCAACATGATGGTATTGGGTGAGAACTTGGAAGATGATAAGGTCATGAGGGTGGCGTCCTCATGAGTGGGATTCACGGCCTTATAAAGAGGTCTCAGAGAGCTCCCTTGTCTCTTCTGCTTTGTGAGGACACTGCTAGAAGACATCAACCACGAACCAGGGGGCCTCAGGCACTGAATCTGCTCGTGCCTTGACCTTGGACTTTGCAGCCTGTGGTATTTGCTGTGGTAGCCTAAACAGATGAAGACAAGGTTGCCGTTTTGGTCATTGGACAACAGCACTATGGATAGGGAAGCCAGAAAGGCATGGAAGCTGCTAGAACAGTAGATTTAGGGATGCACAGTAGATCTGGTTCCAGAGACTGCTGGAACATAGAGCCACAGCTGGGTAGCTTAAACAGCAGAAATGTATTCTTCCAGAATCCTGGAAGCTAGAAACTGGAAATTGGGGTTTCAGCAGGATCCTGGTTCTCTGAGGGGCCTTGGGCAGAATCTTTTCTTGCTGCTTGCTGGCTTCTGATAATTGCCAGCAACTCTTAGCATTCCCTGAAGGATTCCACACACATGACTGTCATCTCTGACTCACTCCCTCATCAAATGACGTTCTCCTCTTCCTCTCTGGGTGTCCGTGTACAAATTCCCCTCTTATAAAGGCACAATCATTAGATTAGGCATGCTCTACTCCAGCATGACCCCATCTTAGCTTGACCACATCTGCAAAGACCCTATTTCTAAATAAGGTCACCTTCATGGGTAACAGGACTTCAACCTGCCTTTGGGGGACACACGATTCCAACCATAACAAGCAGGGTCTTTCCAGGATGAAAGAGGAAGAAGTTGGAGCATTGAGGACTCTTTCTCGGACATGAAAGGGAAGGAACTGACCAGGATAAAGACACCAAGATCCTGGGGCTGAGACAGGAGATGAGGTACTCACTTCCTTCAGCAACGCGCGTCTGTGTTTTATTAACCTCCTAGTACTTTACAAAGAGGGCCCGGGATTCATCACAGAGCCCGGCTGTCTGTCATCCTCACGGGGCCCCTTCCCCTCCAGCCTGCAGCTGGCAGCTGCCATGACGTCCCCACAGCCTGGCTGCAGCCTCCCCTTGTCTGCTTTCACCAGATTCTTGGTTGGCTGCCACCTAATTTCTTTTCGGCCTGGACTAATTTCTTACAGTCGTCAGGTTGGCGGGAAGCATCACTAATTCCCAAAGTCCTTCCATATGGTCAGTTCAAGCCCTCCGCCTGCAAAGCGCGCATTTCCCCTGGTTTATCCTTGCAGCGGGCCGGTGTTATCGCAAGCCTCCAGGAGCATGGAGAACATCCAGATGTTTTACCCCCCAACCCCCTTCTGCTGCTCCGTCCTTCCTGGGCATCCTTCCACTAGACTTGGTACCAAAGGTTACATTTTCCGAGGTGGAATGGAGAGAAGTTCCAGGCAAGTAGGAAGAGAGTTAAAGAAAACTCGAAGTCTCTCTGCTGGAACACATGAAGGTCAGAAAGTCTGGAACCTTCCCGGGGCCTGGCTGGGATCAGATCTGGGTATGATGGGCCAGCATGTGACCAAAATCAGCGTGATCATCACTGTTGGCCAGCTTGGATCTTGAAGCACAGGGGACAGTTACAAAATAGCAGTCAAGCGGCTGAGAATAATGAGGCTTTTGCTCATTAACTTAGGTCCCAGGCAAAGCCCCACCATGGTCTGATCTTGCTACTGCGGCCTCTGCATAGTTGAGGGAATTATGACACTTCTCCAGCGGTTAGAAGTCACTCAGCCTTTGGACCCCTGCCTCTCGTTGCTGCCTGGAGCCTTTCGTAATCCCCAGCATGATTCGCCTGTCCTGTCCGCCATTTAATTACCCATCCTCCTGGGTTTCCTCTGCTGTGCCAGCAGCCACTTCTGAGAAATACCTGGGATCAAGAGCAAACTAATAGAGCTCCTATTAAATCTAAAGTTGAAATAACAAAAAATGTCCAGCAAAAGTCTCCAAACAGGAAGTGCCAACTTGTGTGGGATGGAAGGAGACCTTGCCCAGGCAGGAGAGGCACAGGGTTGGGCCGTGGGCATGGCAGAGACAGAAGGGGAGTACCAAGGGGCTTCAAAGGGGTCTCTGGAGTTGTTTACACAACCTTGCCGCCAAATCACACCTATACTCCAGCCATGGAACTAACCAGAAACTTTGCTACTTCTGCTCAATATCAGAGCAATATTGATAGAAAATCACAGACCCAGTTTAACCTAGTGACAGCCAAAACAGGTTGGGGGAGGCACTTAACAGCTCACACAACTCAGAAGAGAAAGATGGTTCTGGTTCAGGTTCAGTAGGATTCAGGGGCTCGACCAGTGTTGACAGGGCTTTCGTCTCTGTTCCCAACTGGCGCCGGGATTCCTCCACGCAGCAGGAAGTGGTCCCCATAGCCCAGCTTACTGCTGGGCCTGCTGGCCACCCCGAGCTCACACACAGCCTGCCCTCCAAGGCCCAGGCTACCCCAGAAGTCAAATCCTTGCGCCCGTTGCCCACCAGGGAGGCAAATGCGGTTCTCTGATTGGCGAGGATTTTATCCTGAGATCTGCTTGCAAAGAAAGAAAAGAGGATGCTGAGCAGACAAACAATCCAGCACTGGCCACTGCCACCCCTCTTACAAGCGCCATCCCCTCAGGCACAGTGCCACAGCTACCTGGAGCACCTCAGATCCCCGCCCGCACCACAGACGCTGCTTTTCATTCGAGACCCAAGCCTCCCACGTGCCCTCCCCCACACCTAGCCCCAGACAAAGCCCGGGACGCACCTGGGCTGCTCAGCACCTGGCCCACGCTCCTGCGCCTTCCCTCACTTAGCAAAGCCCTCAGGGTTGCAAGATCCTGAAAGCCGGATCCTGTCCCAGCCACCATGGGATCCCTGACCTCTGTAGGCATGTCTGGTCCACTGTCAGGACTTGGGACCTTCTGCAGATCATGTTCGTGGGGGTTGGGATGACCTGCAGGACTTGCCCGTTCCCTGGCTGGATGGAGAACCTGGGGTACTGTCACCTGGCCCAAGTCACGAATTTCTCCACAGTCCCTGCAAATCTCTCATACCCTAGACACTCAGCAAGGACTTTGCATTCTATGTCGTGATGAATAACAAAATCCTAACTATCCTGCTGTGTCACGCTTGGAAAGTGTTTGTCTTTTACACGTTGGATCTGAGAATCCTAAGAGGTCGTGGGGTCCAACTTGAGTTCCCAGGGGCTAAAAACTTCTTAGTAATACTGAACTTGTGTCCCTGTAGAGCAGCCTTTTAGTGACTAGGGGACGCATGTTACCCACAGGACACTTTGGCTATCAGACCTGGTCCCCGGTCTAGGACCACAGGAAAGAGGCCCCTCCCTTTGCAGTCGCCATTCCACTTCCTGGTCACTCACTAGTCACTCCTTCACATCCACAGTCATTAGCACAACCCTCATTTAAGGCCTCTTTTGTCCAAGACAGGCAGGTCCCTTTTCTCACTGAGCTGACATCTTTGGAGGAGAGACATGGACAGAGAGCAATTAAATCAAACAGGACAAATAAAATTTTCACAGGAGTCAAGAAAAAAAGAAAGCCGGTATAATTTTGACAGAGCATTGTGTAGAAGGTGGAGAAGGGGCAAGGTCAGAGCCGAGCCCGGAGGACTCCCTGAACAGCAGAGAAAGAAAGTGGAAGGACTAATAGAATGGACTCTGGGGAATGGAAAATGTGTTTTTGAGCTTTTTAAAAAGATGCACGGCCATTGAGAAAGGAGGGATAGGTAAACAGCCAATGCAAACGTTGGCACAGGTACTTAACACATCCTTAAGGCATCCTTAACACACAGAGGCCTCATCAGTGAGCAAACAAAAGGCCCCATTTTGTTTTAATGGGAAAAGATGCAAACAGACTTTTATAGGAAGAAAATGCAAACAATTAAGAAAAAGTATTCCATTTAACTAGTGTCTGAATGGTGCAAACCCAAACTGCGATGAGACTCAGGGTAGCTTTGGAGGAAGTCTGTTATCAAAAACTACATTGTTCAAAAACCACAGTGTGGATGAGGCTGTAGTGAGACGGACATTCTATAGAAAATTGGTGGAAAATACCTTAAGAAAAGGGGAACATTTTTTGAAAATAACTCATACCCTTTAATCCATTGATCTCACTTAGAATCTGTCTTACAAGAATAGTTTAATGTGTTAGTATTGACTCAGCTGCAATTATGTACTTGTGAAATATCAAAAGTAGCCTTCTTGACACTGCAGATGACGCGTTGCTTCCGTGTGATATATCATGCAATGGACTGTGACGTGGCTATCAGAAACTATGTACTTGATGATATTTTGATAGTAGGGGAAATGCTTATTATAATAATATTATGTGGAAAATTCTAAAATTGTAATTAACAGAAAGTGTAAAATCATTTAAGAGTATGGATGCATATTATATATGGTAAAGTGGATCAGAGGATAAAAATGTGCATGTAAAGATGATTAGAAATTTTCTTAGTTGTCAAAGTGTGAGTAGCTTGTTTCCTTCCTTGTATATTCCCAGAGATGTTTGGGGTACTGCTTTTAAAAGCAGATAAAGGCAGAAAACAGTCACATTGCTCATTTTTGTTATCAGGTTCATGTTGAAGCCCTCCCCCTCCCCACACACGCTTCCCTTTCTTCCCCTGCCATCTCTGCGGCTGTCCTTCCAAGACTCTGACCCTCACCGACCTGCAGAATGGCATGAGAGTGACTGCCATTCCCTTGAACACACCTTGAAACAGACACGTGAAGAGGATGCCGCTGTCTGAGTGGCTCCCTTCTCCCAGTTACGACTTAGCCAAGGAGACCTTGTGCTGCCCTTGGCAGTGGGGGTGAAGCTCCGGTACACTGTCCAGCCCTTCAGCACCTATTCGTTACACACCTGCTCCTGCGAGGTCAGGGCCTGGGGTGTACCAGGAGGACCACGCTCATCGTGATTGGAGACTTGTCTGCACCTGCCCATCCTTTTCTTCGATCTCAGGGGGGCCAGTCCTTTCCCTTCGAGAGCTATTTTGAACTTACATTTGAATCCTTTTAAAGAGACACAATTTATTTGAAGTTAGGGTCTGACTCCAGGAGAGCCAAATGGATTGATCATACACACTATGAGGCGCATGAGCCTCGTACCTACAAAGAGGCTGATTTTTTTTTTTATGTGACTTAGAAGCGAGGAATCCAGAAATAGTTTGGCCCTTGACAGTGCGAATAAAATGATGTGTAAATCCGCAATGAGGTAAAAGGCATATGGACTTAGAGCCAGATGACCCGAGTTCAAAGTCGGCTGACTTGTCTGAGCTGCAGCGCACCCCACTCTGTGAGCATCCGCCAGGCTCACCTCTCAGACGGGCCTCGCAGCGCACCTGGTTAGCACCCAGGCCTCGCGCAACCCCGGCTGCTCACGGGATCATTCAATATATTTCTCCTGGTTGCCAAAAAGCGGCCTGAAAGTCACACAAGGGAGAGCATGTGGTGTTTTCAGTCTTGAATTTTAAAATGGAGCAGCTCTGTCCACTTCCGATCTCCACCATCCCCTCCCCCTGACTCCGCACATATTCTGAGCTAAGTGCTCCATGGGCAGTGACCACGCCAGGCCAATGCCCTGCCCGGCAAGCCGCGGTCCCTGCCCTGCTGCTCCAGCCGGGCTCCCGGTGCTGATGCTGTTGGTGACCCCTCTCTCGGCAGGTCCTTCAAGCCTGACTTCATCCTGGTCCGTCAGCACGCCTACAGCATGGCCCTGGGCGAAGACTACCGGAGCCTGGTCATCGGCCTCCAGTATGGCGGGCTGCCCGCCGTCAACTCCCTCTACTCCGTCTACAACTTCTGCAGCAAGCCCTGGGTGGTAGGTGACAGCCCAGGCCCACCTAAAGGGAACAGAGGGGCAGCGGGTGGCCTCCCAGCCTTGACGTGAGCCCATTCACCACCACAGGGGCGTTAGTTGGGAAGAGAATCTCATTTACGCCTTCTAGACCCCAAGAGTCCTCTTGAGATTGCTGCCTAACAAACACTGTGTAATGGCATATTATGATACAGTGTGATGTCTGTCATAACCACAATCATAAAGTGGTGACTTAACCGTTCTTAGTGTTCCCTGGTCACGGTATCTCTATTGTTCACAGCAGACATCATTTAGTGAGCACTTACTATAGAACAGAAAACCATGCTAGCTGGTAAGAAACCCTCCCAGGGAGGGTGAAGCCAGAACTTGAAGCCATTGCTCTCCTCCCTGGAGACTTGATTTCTCCTCGGTTATTCTTTAGTTCCATTCGTTCACTTGATTTGTTTGACTTCCATTCAATACTACGAATAAAAATGCTTTTCCTAAAATAGCCAGCCCCCCACCCCTCCCATCCCTTACTCTGCTTTATGTTTTCCAATTCTTATCTGCCCCTAGAGTGCTATCCGCTCATTTATGAATTCTCCATCTCCTTCACTAGAAGGTATTCAGTGATGCGACAAATGACTTTTGAATGCACGCTGTGTTCCGGGTACTGTTTTGAAGTCCCAGGAACAGAGCAGGGAAGGAATCAGGCCCAGGTCCCTGCCCGCCCTGCGGATCTTACATTCCAATGGGCTCAAGCACTTGCAGTGCCTTAATAAATATGCCAACTATGTGATATGTCCTGTGATAAGTACCGAGGGGACATGCAGGAGGGACGGAGGACGGGAAAGTGGAGGCTGTGTAGACAGAAGGTGCTCTGCGCAGCTCGTGGCGTCTGGTCCGCCCTGTCTCCCTGTCTCTGTGGCCACGTGATGGGGTGGGGCAGCCCTGGGAGGCGGGGCTCTGGAGCCAGGCTGCCGAGCTCCAGGTCTCTGCACCTCAAGAGAGCCTCCTCAAACTGTCCCAGCTCAGCTTCCTTCTAGGGGAAATGATGTTAATATGAGAGGCTCCCTGGTCTGGTTTTGAGTTCATACGTGTAAAGTGCTCGTAATGGTGGCTGGCACAGCACCCTCAGTAAATGGTGACAGCTGTCATTGTCCATCGTACCTGGAACAAGTCTGTGCTGAGCTGTCACTGGATATTTATTGGAGGATGACCTGCACTAATTGAATAGTCCTTACCGCCATAACCGTGAACCTGGGTTCCTTCGCATCCTTCCCTGACTGAGCCTCTTGGCTCATGGCGTCTCAGATTCAAGCACCACTATTAGGAAAGCCTCCTTAATAGTAGTAGCCCGTCTGCCTTCTTTCTCCCCATAGTTATCATGCTGGTGGCAACTTGACTCTCTGCACTGACTGTGCACTGTTCTGAGCCCTCAGCGTGAGAATTGTGATTGATCTTCAGAGCTACCTTGATGAGTAGCTGCTGCTAATATCTCCATTGTACAGATGAGGAAACCGAGGCCCATGGAGCTAGAAGTACCTGGTAGCCTCTCCGAAACCTGCGTAGAATTACACTCCGTCTCTGACTCCTGTTCCCTGACCTGTGAAGTGAGGGACCCCCACACAACATCGTTGCCCCTATTCTGAGGCCTCCCAATGTTCTGAGTTGATTCTAGTCTGTGTCGCACCCTCAGGCTGCAGCTGGCGTTTGCACAGCAATCCTGGACTCAGGCAGAAAGTTCCTGTGCTGCCTGTTGTCTCTGTCCAGGCTTCGTACTGAGTTACCCCCAAGCCAGTCTGCGAAAGGCTTACCCCCTAACTTCTGGGCACCTGTACCCAACAGCAAATTGCAGCTATTTTCTTTCTTCTTTGGCGGGATGGGGGGTGGTACCAGGGATTGAACCCCGGGGCACTCGACCACTGAGCCATATCCCGGCCCTGTTTTGTGTTTATTTAGAGATAGGGCCTCACTGAGCTGCTTAGCACCTTGCCTTTCTCTGAGGCTGGCTTTGAACTTGTGATCCTCCTGCCTCAGCCTCCTGAGTTGCCCCTGCACTCAGCTTATTTTCTCTTGGATTAGAATCTGACTTGTTCTTCCTGCAGCTTTTCTTCACCTTTAGAGTGGGTTCTAAGCTCCTTGGACTGACTTTAGGGGTCCCGGTAGCCTGTGACAGGTCACCCTCAAGACTCTTTTCATCCCCTGGGCCTGAGGCCACTACCCTGGCAGCCTCCCAGGGTCTTCAGAACACACTGGCCTCACTGCACACCCAGAGTCCCCAAACCCCTTTGATATCATCTGCTCCAGGGAACCTCCCTGAACCCCGCTCTGACTGGCTCTGGAGTCCCGGGACCCCCTTGCTTTACTCCAGCAAGAAATCAGCATCTCAAATGTGAACCTGCAGTCTGTCCCCCAGGTTCAGTTTGTCACCCCAATAACTGAACCCATTACTGGCAGGAAGCCCAAGCGGCAGCTGCTGGGGCTTACCCTCTCTCTCTCTGGAGACGGGACTAACCTACGCTCCAACGAGGAGGCAGGAGGAGCACAGTGGGAAGGGACATGGCCGGAGCTGTTGGAAATGAGCAGCGTTGCAAAAGCAGAGAAAATGTGTGTCAGTAATAACACCTGACATTCCAGGGCTCCCATGGGCCAGGCGCTGCTCTGTCATGTACCCGTAACACGACAACGAGGTGGCATCCCTCTGGTTTGCCATGGAGGAAATCAAAGCTCAGAAACCTACAGTAACCTCCCAACTCACATAGCTAGTAAGTGACAGACCAAGGTTTTACACCCAGGAATGCTGGATCCAGTGTCCATACCAAAAACTACCCCCAGTGCAGCTTCTCTAGAAAGAAAAGCATTGCCAGCAGGGACCGCATGAGCGCCAGCAGGTTTTGCTGTGGACAAGGACCCCGTGTGAAATGCATAGGATGTAGTAAGTGCTCATTAAATGTGGTTGAGCTGAAACCACAGTTCTGCCTACTTCCTAATTCTTGGGCAGAAATGGAAGGGATCAATGCAGCCAGGTGATGGACAGGATGACTGTCCAGCCAAAAAAGCTGGCCTTTATCTATGGGTGGGGAAAAGCTACTGGAAGTCAGCCTCAAAGAGTCAGATGCTTGATGACCAGGACCAGGTGGGTGGTTTCACCTAGTAGGTGCCTAACGTTCTTTCCCTTTCCGTCCTAGTTCTCGCAGCTCATTAAGATCTTCCATTCCCTGGGCCCTGAGAAGTTCCCACTAGTGGAGCAAACCTTCTTCCCCAACCATAAGCCAATGGTGAGTCACCATGTCTATTCTGTTTCTTTTGGTGATATGGAGCAAATACAGGAGTCTCTGTCCTCCGTCTCTTTGGAAAGGGAAGTTGGGCTTGGGAGTCGTGTCCTGATTTCCTGGACTCTGAGGAAGAGCCACAGGGTCCTGAGGGAAAGTCTTGCTTTCCTAGAGGAAGAGTCATTTATCGGAGGGAAATGCAGACTGTGGGGCAAGTGACAAGGACAGCAGTCCTTGCGGCTTTGGGAATGATCGACTAGTCAGGGGAGCTGAAGTGTTGGCGCCAGAGGCTGAGGATAGGGGAAAGGTGTTTCCAGAGAGCTTGCTGACTTCAGGAGACCCCTTGCCGGGACCTGGTTTCAACTCTTATTTTAATAAAAGCGGTAATATTCCATCGTTGCTGATGATCGAAAGGTGACTTTCTTGTGTGTTCTGTTTTCTGACTTTTGAATACGCCTGAGGTTGTCTCTGGGAAGCAGCTGGGGACGTGGCTCAGCACGCCCGGTTTCTCCTCCCACTCGGAAGGCACCTGGGTGGGAGAGCTAATGTCTGTTTAGCGGGGCAGTTCGGAGTGAGGCGGGGAGCTCTGGGCAGCTGGATGCAGCCTGAGATGTTCCTGCTTGTGTGGTTGGTGTTCTTCGGAAACCGGTCGAGGGAATGCCGGGCCATGGCTCTGGACTTGGCCTTGTGAGGAACATGAGTTTTGAAGAGCAAGATAATGAACTGTGTAACCTGTAGTCCCTAGGGACTGTGGCCAGGTTGTAGAGTGCCAAGCTCAGACTGCCTAGCGGGACAACCCTGTTGGAGACCCGACAGGAAGAACTGCAGGCTCTAGGAGGGAGCCATTCACCAGGCGGAAGTTTCCCACTGATTTCTTTCCCTGTATCTGATCCAGAGAGAGTCACGGAATCTGGGGTGTGCGTAAGGACACATGTGGAAACCTGCGGGTACCAACGAGGTGAAGGGGAAAATCAGGGCTTATTCTCAAGCGAGCCAAGCTTGAATCCCAGTTTTGTCTTTGTGCTGGATCTTGAACCCTGGTTTGATCTCTGTGAGCCTTGGTTTTCTTCAACTAAGAAACATGGGTAGTGGAAAAACCTCCTGGGGTTGTTAAATTCCACATGATTGAGGGTATACATGTGGTGTTGGGCGTGTCCCGGGCCTTCAGAGTGGATCTAGTACCTGTTACTTTAGGAGCAGAAGCTATCACCTGGAACCCTGTCAAGGGAGGGACAATACCTGGGTCAGTGAGCTGCCCCAGGGGAACAGCCCCACTGGAAGCTCTGGAAGGGGATCTCCCATTATTGAAGGGCCTCACAAGCTACTGTTTTCCCCAACCAGGCTGAGTGGCCCTCAGAATTTCCAGAAGACCCCTGACATCCAGGACTGTGGCCTGTAGCCTCCCCACTCCTCCTTCCCCAGGGGTCGGTGATTCTTAGGAAGAGAACATGGAAGGCGGAGTCAGGCCCCAGGCTGGCTGTACCTGTACCACCCTTAGGTATTGAGATGGAGATCCAGGTGCTGCAGAACCAGAGAGAACTCCAGCCGTGGGAGGGAGCAAAGACCAAGCTGGGTCGGCAGCCCAAGGGAATCTAGGACGCCTCCCCTGAGATTCCTCCCGCCAAGGGAAGGGCCTGGGGCAGGGTGGCCCCGGTATGGAGGGTGGGAGTGTGCACAGGCCTGGAGGAGACAGGCAGGACAGACTTCCAGGGCCCCTCGGTGTCTGTGCAACCCCCCAAGGCAGTCCATACACAAAAAGGCAAGAGAGAGCAGGTGTGTGATAGAAATAAAACCACTTTACTGTTTAGAATAAAGGACACACAGTAAAAAGTGAACATGAGGCAACATTACACGACAATATACACTCACGGAGTATAAAATTCATAAATAACATGGAGGAAAGCTGTAAACAGTGCTACAAAATTTAGCAACAAATACATTCCTTCCAGACAGGGTTTTGTTTGTTTGTTTGTTTTCTCCCTCTGGTTGGTTTCTCTCCATCACTCTGGGTTTCAGCACAGCAGACTGGCTAAAGGAAAGATGGAGGAGCGGTGGAGAAGCCCCCAAGCATGATGCTGCTCTGCCCTGTTCTCACCCCCAGAGAGCCAATCTGGAAGCGGTTGGTACCCACCCCCCCTTGTTCCCCTATTTGGTTGGCTTTTGACCTTAGATTTTTATCACGTTTCTCTCTGATACAAATACTCAAATCATTTTACTTTAGGTGGGTAAGAGCCAAACACCTGAGTGCCATCTTGGAGCAATCCATTGTCCAATGTCATGCAAAAGATGATGGAGAAGGGACGAGGCAGGGAAGGGCACTGACTGCTGGGAGCCAGCGTGTCCCTGGACGGTGCTATTCCAATGTCATGGTGCTCCATGGGCTGTAGCTCAGTGGCCATGAGGCAGGTTGGGGGTGGGGGGCAGTAAAGAAGAAAGGTCTTCTAGCTTTTCCTACCCTGGTCATAGCAGAGCACGGGCCTGGGAAGCACGAGTCTGGGCTTCCTGGATTAGGAGGCAAAGACAATTTGGAATCACAGTTCCCATGGCCCTGGATTTTTAGGACAAATCATGGCTTCCCAACTGGGGGGGAGAAAGGACTTGAGGGGAACAGGAATGGGGAGCAGAGGGGGATGACGCAGGGTCAGTTGATAAAAAAAACAAGGACATGGATGTACTGTGTTTCCTTCTCCTTTGTCCTCAGGGAATCCCTGGGACTCCACTAGGGAAGAGACGGAAGCAGCATCCCCAATACCAGCTCCTTCTAGTTCCCCCAACTTGCCAATCTAGCTGCCTGCCCAAGTACAAGTATTTTACCCTCAATTCCACTGTAGAATTTGATTCAGAAAAATGGTGGCATGTGGGTTTCATTTGTTTTTTTCTCTTAAACACAACGTACACATATTACAGCCTACACATGACACAAGATTTAGCAAAATAAAACATTCACGATATGTTTGAAATAACAGAAGTGTCTCAGCTACATAAATGACTTTAAATTATACAGTAAGTGAACAGGTGAAATAAACAAAGCTATAGCTCATAGAAAGCTCAAAAACCGCCCTCTGACAACGTCGGTTTGCAAAACCCTTCCTTGCTCAGGACCCCCCACCAGGACCTAGCAGATGGGGCTACGGTTTTGCCCACTTATTGACTCTGCAGGGAAACTTCAGGTGCTTTGTGATCAGGCCTCACCCCAAGTCCCTTCTTATGTCAGTGGGGGTGACCACACCAGGGACCGGGAATGGCCAGATGCCTCCCAGAAGAGACGCTGATGTCCACTTGGGGGAGGACACTTGTATGCGCTGGGTCAGGAACTCCACCTTGCCAGACTCTGAGGTTGAAACAGACGATCCCAAACCAAGTCTGTGGCTCACCCCGTGGAAAGCACTAGTGTACCGGCTTCAGGTCCTTCTGCTCACACTGCCCCATGGAGAGGGCCAAGCCTCCCACAACCCCCTTGCCAAATGGCATGACCACAAGGGGAAGGTTTCAAGATAATGAAATGATCCCGAGGAAACCCAACACCAGTACCGCCTTCCCCTCCTGCCGGGGTATTTGTGTGTGTGTGTGAGACACTACATCTCGTTGTCTACTTCTGTTCTGGTTTTTTCTCTTGTTGTTACAACTGGCAGCTCTGCTTCCTAAAGTGGAATGCACTGAAGATACAAACACTAACAGGATAAATACCCATAATCTGAAAAAAGGGACAGAGAGCAATCGTGTTAAAGGTCACCATCCTACCATTCCCAGCTCTGTAACATATACATCATCACCTACTCTCAGCATCTCACTTTTGACACTAAAACTTAAAATAATTTTATTTAATAGGAGAATTTATATTATAGTTTTATTTCAAAAAAAAAAAATCACAACAAAAACCCTACAGCTGATTCCAGAGTCGGGCTTGCCCAGGGACCACCCACATTATCTCCATGAGGTGAGGAGCTGAGCAGGTGGCATCCACCCACCAGTGAGCTGGGGAAGAAGAGCAAGCTGTCCCCAAGCCCGGGAGAAGTGGCCACTGAGCTGAGGCCGGACACTCTTGCAGCTGTCCTGAGGCCGCTGACCCACAGAAATTCCACTGCCACCTGCCAAGTCAGTGAGGCAGTTAAGTGACAGCCCCCAACCACGCAGCAGAAGAAAAGAAGCAGGACAGAAGCCAGAGGACCCCAGTTAGAGGGAAGAGAGGGTGCTGAAGGTGTTCAGGATTTCAAATTTTAATTAAAATGAAAATAAAGTCAACTTGGAATGTCATGATTTTCTTCAAACAAGCAACAACAACAAAATAGAAGAGATTAAACTATTGGCGTATTTAACAGCATTGAATAGAATTCTGTGTCCTGTAAAAAATTAGCTTATGTCCCCGTGCGGGCATATGCAAATGTGGATACAAACACATCCCCCCCAGGTGAGCTAAACGCTAGTTTGGAAATAGTAATCTCTACCCAAATCTACATGGCTATATCTGTGGATGTCGTAAAGTGTGTGTATTTCTCCAATTTACATAAAGGCAAGCTCCGGGCCAGACCTCCCAAAGAGTTTCCCAGGACATCTTAAGGGAGGTGGGGAGGGGAAGGACATTCATCTCAGTCTTTCACCTGAGCTTGTGCACAAGGAAACGAGTGGCCCCCTGACCACAGGCAGATGTTTAAGTCGTCACCAACTAAGAAAGCGCTGTTATTCTGGCCTGGCTGCTTGCTTCAGACTCAGAAACATCTGGTCAACCCAAGCATCCCAGGGCTGGGAGAACCACGTGTGCCGTGTTATCTGAGGTCCCCTCCTGCAGTCTGTTCCTCCCCTCCCGGGCTCTGGCATGCAGACTCAGACCGAGAGGTACCGCATGTCCTCTGTGTGTAAGATCTTCCGTGTACCCCACGTCTGCCTGTTGCTGCCCTGGACTGATCTGGAAAGAGCCAGCCGTTTGGC
This sequence comes from Sciurus carolinensis, assembly GCF_902686445.1. Taxonomy (NCBI): domain Eukaryota; kingdom Metazoa; phylum Chordata; class Mammalia; order Rodentia; family Sciuridae; genus Sciurus; species Sciurus carolinensis. The sequence goes on along the minus strand of NC_062216.1, from coordinate 163,091,584 downwards.
AACTTCCTTGTCTGTGTCCTTTATGTACTGGGTGGAGGAGGGTGTGGAGATGGTCAAGTGGGAGAGAAGAGAGAGGAGGAGGGATTACAATGCCCGGATGTGGTAGGTTTTTCAATTTCTGTTTTCCTAAAAAAATAGAGATTATCTATCACGAAGAAGAGGAGGAGACACTCCTCATTCTTTCTGGCATGGACCAGAAATTCCCAGGTGGAAGTGGGTGATGTAAAAACCAAAGAGAAGGGGTAAAGGGGCCAGGAGGATAGTCCAAATCAACTCCATAGACGGCACAGGCTTTTCCTTAAGTGTTCGAAGTGCTAAATTTGCAAGAAAACAGGCACTAATTTCATTGTCATCATCTGGGAAGAGTTAGTGTCCGAGGGAAGCTCAGCGGGAAGGGAGGGAGGTGAGGCAGGGAGGGTAGGGCTCAGGGGTCTGTGGCGTTGATGATGCTTTTGTCCGGGGGGGCCCACCCCCGGTACCAGCTGCAGTAGCCACCTTTCTGCCGGATGCAGGCATAGTGTTTGGACTGGTAGCCAGGGTAGCCGAAATTGGAGAGCATGTCGGTCCAGAGACACTCATTCTTGGAGGTCACAAAGCAAGGCAGGTAGTAGCAGGACTTGATCTGTAATAAGATCCAACCAACAGTTAGTGGACCCAGGCCTGGTGCTGCTCCGAGTCTGGATACAGACCCCAGGACCACTGGAGAGGATGCCGGAACATACCAGTACTTTGGTGATACTATAAGTAACACCCGCTCATGTTTATTGACGACTGCTGTACACCAGAGACTGAGCCTCTGCCGTTCCCCTTAATTCCCACTATAGTTCTATTTCCCTTTTACGGATAGAGGCTCAGAGAGGTTAAGTAACTTGCTCCAGGTTACACAGCCAGAAAGTAGCAGACTGGATATAAGGAGGGGAGCTCTCAGCTGTTTTCGAGAACTGAGGAATTCAAAGATTAAAGCACAAATTTTGGAGTCCAGCTGCTCTAGGTTGGACATGAAACTCAGCAAGCTGTGTGACCCAGGGCTGGTTATTCAAGCTCTTTTTCCTCATCTATAAAATGGGGAGGACAGTCATTAAAACCGCACAGGGCTGTTCTGAGGATCAAGGGAGAGAGTGGCCCAACTCCCTAAGTGGCTGAGCCTTGGCACTGTACTCAGGGGGGTCCTGGTTGAGGAGAGCCCTCTGTGACAACTGCCACGGGCAGTCCTGAGCCAGCCTGCCCGCCTAGGGTGGGGGCCCATGGGTCAGCTGCCCAAGTGAGCCCAGATGGGACTTCCTGGCAGCACCTGCAGCAAGAATCGCGTGCCTGCCACTGCCTCAAACTGCCTGGAGGGCCCAGGGGTGCGGGAGAGCCCCTCACGGCCCTGGAGCTGCCAAGTGGGCAGGCGGAGGCGGCAGAGAGTCGCTGGGCCTCTTCCCTCGCCTTCCCGCCACCCAGCCTGGGAGCCACATGCCCCACCGCCGCGCCCTGGCCGGTGCCCGTGCCTTTCCCGGCACAGGGGTCTGGGCTGTGGCCACCCCGCTCGCCGCCCAGGCCTACCTTGCAGTTGCACCCCAGGTGGTAGCGGTAGTTGAGCCCCTTGCGCTGGGACAGGGTGAGCTGGTCCCACCTCTCCACAAAGTTGCACAGTCCTGTGTACATCTTGCCGTCATAGACGCGGCCTGGAGGGGGAGGGGTGCCGGAGGAGAGCCGTTTGGTCCAGGGCCGGGGCAGAGGGCGGGAATCGCCCTGCTGGGTGCTGCTAAGGCCAGGAACCGGCCATCCAGACCCGCGATCCTATTTCACTTTCCTCAACCCCTTTAGGGTCAACTGGGGCCCCGCTTTCCACACTATAACAAAGCCTGAGAGGTCAGCAGCCCGCCCACCGACCCAAACCCACCAGGTCCCCCGGCGAGGCCTGGAGACGGACTCTGTGCTCCTCTCCCGATGGTTTCTGTGTCTGTTTTCCTTACTGCGCTGACTGCCTAAAGGTGACACCTGCAGACCCGGGCCTCGCGGGTCATCTGCAGGTGCAGTGGGACAGAATCTGCTGAGAAACCAGAACTCTAGAGGGTCCAGATGGCCCTGAAGCACAGCCTCCGTGTAGGAGCCTCCGAAGGCCCTGTCCAAACGTGGAGGGATTCTGGACTGGACATTGGAGGGTCCTCATGATCACTGGACAAGGGCTAATATCCTCAGGACACTGCTGTCTACAGACCCGTGAGAAGTGAGAGGACAGTGGGCTGTGGCCTTGGTGCTTCTGTGGTCATTACCTGTCAGCAGGTACTGGTACTTGTTGACCTCCAGCTTAAGGCCACAGAGACTTTCGGAGGCTTCCGTGTGGATGTACTGAACGTGGGGCATCTTGGTGAAACCTCGGTACATCTGCGGGCAGAGAGAACATCCTGAGAAGGGACCAAGGGCCCAGCAAGCATGCTGTCCTCTGAATTAAAGGAATCGGGTCCCCATTCAGCCAAGACGATGCTGGTCCTGGACCTACCCATCCAGACCCCCTTCACCCAGAGGAGGCCACTGTTCTCGTATCTGATAGGTTTGTGCCTTCCCAGGGGTCCTGTCCTATCACTTCCGGTCCCCATTCCAGCGCCCCAAACATCCCTCCAGCTACTATTTTTCAAATCCCAACATCTTTCCAGAAATCCAAAGAAACTACTATGAAAAGGGTCCCCCTGCCTGGTCCAGCACAGCCCCCAGTTCTGAGGGACAGCCAGCCACCCAGCATTCACATGACATCCCTGACACTTCCCAGGTACAAAAGTACAGAAGTATCCTCTTAGTATGAACCCCACACTGCAGACGAGACTGACGGAAGTCCAGGCGCCCGGTGAGAGCTGAGCTCAGGCCCTGACCCTGGAGACTCCTATGTTCTTATTCTTTTGAGCCTCTGGAGGAGGCGTCAGGATCATCATGCCAGATGAGCCTCTTAAACGTGTACAAAATGCAAAGATTTTTCACTAAGCATTTAATAATTATTAAGTGGAACCACATGAAATTGCTGATTGTGGCCATTTTTATCTATGCCATGATCCGATACAGTAACTCTCAACTGGAGGCACTACTGCCCCTCTTAGAAATGGGAGGGGACACTTGTCTGGAGGTGTGTTTGGCTGCCATGAGAGGGGAGAGACAGGACAGTCCCAGAACAGAGTCGCCTGGCCCCAGGGGTTAGCAGGACTGCGGTTAGGAGAGTCTGCTGGAGTATCGACTCCCCTGCTCCTCCTAACAGCAACAAGGCAGTTGATCCTGCCCATGCTACAGGTAAGGGGCATGAGCCACAGGCAGGTCAGGTGGCTTTTCCAAGCCACAGAGTCCACGCAGTGGAACCCAGGGTCTGTGCTCTTAACCATCATCCTATGCCGTCTCCTCTGCAGCCTGGGAAGCTTAGGACCCGGGGCCTTGACTGCAGCAAATGCCATTTCCATTTATGGATCTCGAGGCTCCTTTGTCAGTGTGTGCTCAGAGACCCGGGGACTGTCACAGAGGCTTGATCCACTCTGTGATTCCAGTTGAGTCCACAAGTGTCAGGCAGACCCCATCTGCCCCGGCAACCGTACCATCTGTGTGAGCTGGGCACCCAGACTGGGCCCAACCCCATTATCCCTGCAGGTCTCAGAGTGCTCAGGCCCTGGACCACTTGTGGGTTTACAATAGGACAATGTCCCTACTTTAGTCCCTGGCATGCGTTATTAATTTACTTATGATAATTGATACAGAGCCAGACATTGCCCCACCGGTGCCTCATAAATGCCTGCATTCGGTCTGATGGCTGATGTCCCCCCTCATTGTTGCTTAAGCGGTGACTGGTGGGCAAGGGTAGGAGGTTACAAGGACCTTTACTATCCAAAAGTCTTGCACAGGACCGCAGGAGCCCAGGAAGTTCTCTGCCTTGTGTAAAGGGTGCACTGTTCTAATGGATTCAATGTCCCCTTTCTGAACCGGTCCTCGCCCCCGAGGCCTCACAGGTGCACAAGGAAACACACTGAGCTCTTCAAAAGTGCTGTCCACACTTGGCGGTCAATTACGCCATGGCGGGGCAGGGGTTGTCAGGTCAGGATGGCCCCTGGCTGGATGGTGGATGGCACCTGCCTGTCTTTAAAGCCATCCGGTGTGGCTACAAAGAACAGCCGCGTCACTTCTGTGCCCAGCAACTTCGCATTTTGGTGCAGGCATTCCTCAAGGGTTGGGTAAATGTTGCCGCTAAGCGCTTGCTTAGGTCTTTGGGGACCAACCTATCAGAACCTCAGTTCATTCTGTGTCTGTCTTCTCCTTTCTCTCTCTGCTTTATGGGACCCTGCTGAGGGTCCAGAGACTTGACCTGCTCAGTAAGAACTCGACTCGTTGCAGTGAGCTGGACCTCCCCGCTACTTTTATGTCTGAAGGAGCCTGTATTTTAATGTTGCTTCTCGAGCCTGCAGACAGGCAAACTGTTGATACGGAAGAGATGACGGGGTCTGACCACACGGTGCTGCTTCCGGGGGGTCAATGCTGAAAATAACAATATGGTGAAGGCAGAGTCTACTCATTTACTTGTCTTCCCTTTATAATAATCGTCTATCTAATTATGGATCTCCAAAGTATCATTATGTCTGCAATCCTAGAGATGGAGAATTGGTTCGACAAATTTAAGAGGCTTAGAATAGGTTTCTAATGTCCTGAAATCAGAGAACCAGAGAATATCAGGATAAGAAAGGACACCAAAGGGCATCTAATCCAACCAGTGTCGTAGAGGATTAGTGATAAATGCAGGCTCCGCAGACTGACAGTCAGTTTGAATCTCATCCCTGCCATTGTTTAGCCACTTGGAAAGTTACTTATCCTCTCCTTGGGCCTCAGTTTGTTCATCTGCAGCTTTGACATTAAATGACTTAGAAGAGCACTTGGCAGATAGCATTTAGTAAGAGTTAGCTTAAAACCAGTTATTCCAAAATCGAGGGGGAGAGGAGTGGAGGGCCTGGTCCCCTTCTCCCCAAGCATGGGTGCCCAATATCACCTCTCGGTAGCAGGGGTTCAAGCTGGCCCAGAGCCCCACCCTAAAGCAGGCTGCTCTTTTCCAGCTGAACTCCGCATGCCCCTGGGCCCCCTTCTTGGTATCTATACAATGTGCTAAGAAGTTAGCTTCCCCTGGGGCAAAGGGACAAATCATGTATGAAAGAAGTTTGAGTCTGGGGCATTTGCCTATTTCTTATGACATGCCTGGTCTTTGGCTCTGCAAAGGGCCACGCTTAGGTCTGATTTCTCGCATGACTGCCAGAGATCAGCACTGTTCTGGATCTTGACTTTTGTCATGAACTCATTTAAATCCACAACTTAGTCTTATTTACAGGCTGAGAGACGGAAGCTTGGAGATTATTTAGTGTCTGTCTGAGATGCCAAGTGCTAACTCCTTCTCTTCCATAGTGACTCGCTAGCTGAGGAGCATGTGCTGATGGAGTCAGCCTTTGCAGATGGCTAGATAAGAGCCTTGCACCATGGAGTCTCAGGCACAGGAGGGTGGGGGGCGGCGAGGGTGGCTCCCTGTGGGATGGGGGCCAGAGAGACTTCCAGCTGCAGCTTCAAAGGCCAGACCCTGCTATTGCTTATTTGATCAGACAAACCACTGAGGGAAGAGGCCAAGCATTCTGACTGCCCAGTAGATCTGTCCTGCTCACAGTCAGGATTTGCAAAGCTCATGACCCACACGTGTCCTCTAGGATCCTCCTGGGACCAGCTGGGACATAATGTCCCCCACATGCTGTCCCCTGCAGCCTGCCTGAGAGCATGTCTCCACTGCACAAACAACTGCTGCTGGCAACATCATGGTCCTGATGGGAGATAAGGTTCCCACAGATTAGAGTGGCCAGTTTTCTGGAAATTTCCACCTTTGCACCATGGCCCAGTGCCTAAGCCCCAGCTAATCTCCAAGTCCGGGTTTGCAATAAGCTTCCTCCACATGCTGACACCTTCCCCCCTCTGCCACACACCCGTGGGTCTCTGCACACTCAAGGGGTGCCCGTGGGAAGAGTCAGAGGCTGCAGAGTTAGCAGCTGGTAGGGGTCCCCCGGCCTCGCATCAGAGGCCAGGCAGGGCTGGGGTCTCATGTTCTCTAAGCTCCTCCAGTCCTGCTCAGGGGAGCCCTTGCCTCCACCATCTGACTCTCTGGGGTCGACTCTAATCTGCCAGGACAAAGCCTCCCAGGAATCACTGCCCAAACCCAGCAGACTCGCCTCTGCCGTCTCCCCTGCCTCCCTCTTCCCCAGATTTTTTCCGATCCACCCTCTGCAGCTGCATATCAAGAGCTAAGGGGTGAGATCTTGCACCAAGGAATCCAGGCTGACCTCTTTTGGTTCCCTGGGGGACTTAGCACAAGTGGGGTGAGGGGCAGCCTCCAAAGCAGGTGGGAATAACCGATCATCCTGCAGCCCCAATGTTTCTGTTATCTCCTTGCTGAAAAAAGATCCTGGGGTCTAGGTCTACTTTGCCACTCTAGACATGACCTTGACTGTTTCCTGACCTTCCAACTCTCAGGGGCCTCACCTATAAAATAGAGAGAAACGTGTGGCAGTTTCACACCCAGACATGAGGACCGACCTTCACAAAGGTTTGACAGAACCACTGGGGCAGACTGAATGCTCAGTAAATGTTACCTGCATGGCGTCCTATGTGAACTGTAACAAGTATCACCGCGTCCCCAGCTCACAGCCCAGGGCTGAGCGAGAAGGTGGAAGGAAGGATGGGGCGGGCGGGTGGATGGGCTCCTACTCCAATCTGGCTTCTTCCCTGACGTGTAGGCAGGTGGCCCGAAAGGAACTGACCTGCATTAAAGGTCATAATGCTTGACCAGTAGGAGAGTCACTCAATATGACCAGTGCGTGAAGTAAGGCTGCAGAGAGATTTGGGAAGTACTGTATCGACACACAGGATCAGGAAGGGTCCCCGAGGCCTCAACTGAAGAACTAGATCTCTCTAGAATTAAATGTGCGGTTCTGGGTACATCACTTTCCCTTTGAGCGTCTGTCAGAAGTGAAGAAGTGAAATGAAGAGTTTGGCATCGAATCCCTTGCCCCCAAGGCCATGAACTCAGGGAAGGACGACGAACAGGCCTGAGCCCCTAGCCCAGGAGTAGGGCTGTGCTTGGAGGCTGACGGGTGAGCACGTGGCCTTTGGCTTAACAAGTGTCACTAGCTGATATGACACTGTTTAGGGGGATGGGACATTCTGCACACAGGCAGGGCCTCTGGTCACCCTGGCCTCCAGGACTGGAAGGCAGGAGGGAAGTGCAGCCAGCCTAGGAACTGCCGCCACCAGCTAGCTCCCTTGCAGCTCCCGCTGGCCTCAGGGTCCAGTGATAAGGGCTGCCGGGGCTCTGCTCTGCTCTGATACGCCCGGCCATCCTGCGCCGGCTGCCAGTGGTTGAGAAGTGGGCTTTTCAGGTCGCTTTTGCTCTTGCTGGCTCCCCACCTCCGCCCACTCTCCTCTCCCCAGGGCCCTCGGAAGACACAAGCGGGTCTCATGACCGAGCTCAGGCAGGCGAGGGCAACTGGCCAGGCCTGACTCTGGAATTACATAACCAGAAGGCTGCAGATGTGTCCAAAACTGAATCCAAAGCAACAGGTTCCACAAAATCAGTACAGCCAGCCTCAGGCCCTGGGAAAAAAATAGTGAGGCCTGGAGGCTGGCCTCCCGGGTGGCTGGCGACCACCGTGGGCTGTCAGTCCCCCAACTCGAGTCCCTGCGATGACTGAAGCTCGTCTCCTCTGGGCAGTTCCAGCTTCATCGCCCCATTGGGTGGACACACATTTGCCAAGTCCCCATGGCATGCCAAGTCCTACCCTAATGACTGGGGACATAAACATGAGCTGTGAGTCAAAGAGCCAGCAGCTCACTTGGACCTGGGCATATCGAATCTCACACTGCAGCTCGGTCACACGCAGGGCTCTTGTCTCCCAACCTGACTGCAGCCCTGAGGCAGAAATGAAATGTCCCCCGTGGGCAGGGAGACGCTTTTAAAGGTGGGGACTGCAGGAGTGACCCGGCGGTTCAGGGTGAAGCCAGGCCTCTGTGCGGAGGAAACCCCAGCACACCTGCCCAGCACCCGCCGGCTCCTGCCAGAGGCGGCTGCCAATGCCCTGGAACGAGAGTGCCCAGCCGAAGGCCTCTTCAGGTGTCGAACCCCAGCCATGGTGATGAACGATGGCAAGACTGAGACCCAGGACACAGGACGAGGCCAGGCCCACGTGCTAGGTAGAAGCAGAGCTGAGCCTCGGAGGCAGGGTCTCAAGATTTCCAACCAGATGTTCTCCCTCATGTGCTTCCTGACGTCCCCAGGCTTAGCCGCAGATCTCAGGGGAAGATCTGTCTCCCGACGCGGCCGACTCGCCGGCATGCAGGAGACAGTCAGAGGCGGGAGGCGGGCAGCGCTTCCCTGGGGGTGATGGGTGAGGTTTTGGTGTGAAGATTGGAGGCTATAAACTCCCCGTGTGGACTCAGTGGCTTCCTGAGGCCTGTGGGCACTGCTGAGCCCAGACACCAGTTGACAAGGGCTCTGGAGACTACCTGGTCCCACACCCCCTCATTTGATAATTGGGAAGATGGCGGCCCTGAGTAGGGCCAAGGTTTGGCCAAGGTCTCGTAGCTACCGGGAGCAAGGCCCTCCGCCCTCTGGCTCCAGGGCTCAGCCTCCTAACGTGTGCCTCTGGGCGACATCACCTGCACCACCACCCCTCCTGCCTGGTGGCAGCCCCTCCTGCAGGCCAGAAGACCTGGGGCTCAGACACGGAACACACCACATCCAGTTCCCACCCACTCAGCTGCCATTGGCCAGGACTCTGCTGGCAACCACCCAGGAACCCTCCAGGAGCCAGGTAGATGAAGCCACTCACCTTCATCTGCTTAATGGTGTAGACCAGCGTGCCAAAAGGCCCCTCCTTCACCAGCTTCTTTCCCACCACCTTGGCCCGGATCACTGCAGAGACAGCAAGAGAGACACAGGGCCCAGGTTACGCAGGGCCGAACTGCATGGGAGGGGCATCTCGGGGGAGCCGGCTGGCCCTGGCGGAGCCTGGAATTGCTCTCTTCCCTTCAAGCCAACCAGACAGATGCTGGTGTGTATGAGAGGGAGAAGCCTGAGAGACCCAGGGGTGAGGGAGGGGTGGAGGAGAGAGACGCAGCCATCATTTAGGTTAATGACCCTGCGCTTGCCACCCTCTGCCCCGGAAGTCCCTAGACCCCCCTCATCCCAACACAGCCTCAGCAGGTTCTTCACTGTGGCTTCACCGTAACCCCAAACCGACTTCTGTCAGAGCTTCCTGTCCTCCTCCTGTTGCCCACTGACAACACCCCAGGCTCCCAGGCCTTTCCCTGTCCACCAGTACCCCTGCCTAACCTCCGCCTCATCTGGAACTCTTGTGCACAGGTGACTTTTCCAGGTCCTGACACGTCCACAGGTTGACGCGGCCCAGCTCCCTCAGTGCCCCTGGGCCGCATTCTGACTGGACCCTCAGTACCCGCTGTCTCCATAACAAGGGGTGCAGTGGCATCTAGCTTGACGGAAGCAGGGAAGGGCTGGGGCTGGGTCTCCGGAGCCAGGTTGAGCAGTTCCAATCCAAGCCCAGGCGTTGATGGCAATTATTTTTTGGTGAGTGAGTTTCTTTCTGAACTCCCTTCCCTCTTCCATAAAACAGGAATCACCGTGGATCCAAACTCCAGCATGGAAGGGACTAGGTAGGATCGTATAGGTGAAACCTGACCTTGTCTTTGACGCAGTTTACCTTGGATATGTGTTACTAATATCACCACCATCATCACCACCACCAGAAAGGGAGTGCCAACCATGGAAGGAATGCTATGATAAAATCAGCTCCTGTTTACTGTGCACCTACTATGTGTATCTGTATCTTCCGCCTGTTCCCTCCTCTACGCCTGTGACAGAGCACACGAGCATCCACATCATAGGGATGAAGACATCGAGGGCGAAGAGAATGTGGTTCTCTTTCTGAGACTCGGATCTATAAAGAGGGACTTACTTGAGATGATAAGAGACCACGGCTTCTCTATTTTATGCAAAAATGAAGCAACCCCATAGCGGTCTTCAAGGATTCCTAAAAATCGGCACATACAGGAGCCAATGGACCGGAGGGGTCTTGAAAATGAGAACTGGCTATTGCAGAGAGTCACATTCGTGAGCTCCATCAAAGGAGACATCACCTGATGGCAAGAAGTAGCCACGAGGGCAGGCCTGCTGCAGGCAGAGGCCACCCGGAGGGGGCTGGGCTCTCACAGCAGGACCTGGGGAGGGTGTGGAAGGGGTTCTGAACTGCAGAAGTCTCCCAGCTCTACGACCCTGTCACCTTGGCCTACCTCGGGTTCCACTAAACTCAGACTCTAGGCGAATACTCTGGGTCCAGGTCACTTTTTGAGGGATACTTTAAAAATGGTTGTTAAGCAGATTTCCTTTACACACGCGTGTGCGCACACGTACATGCCCTTGTCATTGTAGTGCCATTATCCTTCCCCACTGTGGATGCCCCACACAATTTCCCAATTCTTTCACTCTTATCTCTTTAAAAAAAAAAAAAAAAAAAAAAAAAGCCCGCACAACTCCCACCCCTTCTGGATCCCTCCCCAGATGAGCCTGGATCCCGCCCTTCCGGTCAGGCTCGAAGTCAGGTCTCAGATGCATCAATGGCCCCTCCAGCCCTCCCTTCCCAGGGATGGCAAAACACAGAGTCCACTGGCAAAGGTTGTGACTTAGCAGAGGCAGGTCCAGGCAGGAGGGGGCCAGCGATTGTCCCCAGCCTGCTTACCAACCAGAGGCTGGGGGCATCCCAGGCCAGCCTCCCTCGAGACTGTGCCTACCTCCAGTTCCAACCGTGAGCAGCAGCCTGGACAGCAAGCAAGCCTCCCAGAGGCCCGGGGACTATGTCCCCTCTGTCGCTCCACGGGCAGGTTGGAACAGCTGAACTCCAGGCAGAAAGCAGACCTGCCAGGACCTTGCTACTGATTCCTCCATGGGTTTGACCTCATCTGCTGCTGCTGCATCCACGGGGAAGGCAGAGGAGGGAGGGAGTCCCTGGTGGCAAAAGGCAACAGGGATCCTTTAGGTAGCGACCTCTACCCTTTCCTGGCTCAGGAATGGCTCCGCAGGGCTCAGACATAAAGTTCTTAAGCAATCCTGCCCCTTAAGGCTGGGTACTGCTGGAAGCTTCTGCCCATGGAGCCAGAAATTCTGTTCTTACCCCCAAGCAGCCTGAGCCTTGAGGTCTTCCAGCTCTAAGATCCTGTCACTCCTTCCTATCTCAAGTCACACTTAAGATGCTAACACTTGGGGCCGGGGATATAGCTCAGTGGGTAGAGTGTTTGACTCACAAGCACAAGACCCTGGGTTCAATCCCCAGCACCGCCCCCCCCCCCAAAAAAAAGATGCTACCCTCTCATCTCAGGGTGGCCTAGTGAAATGAGGATAAGATCTTGTCGTCAGGAAGTTACAATGAAGTTAGAGTTCCTCCATTACTGGGTAGCCTCACCAGGTCTCTTTCCTCCTAGATCTCTCTGGTTTTCTTGGTCCAGTGACTTTCGAGCAACTTAGAAGTGATACACTTTTTACTACTAGAACAGCAACAGAGAAAACCTGGGCTCCTGAACCTGACTGCTTGGGTTCAGCATTGGTGCTGTGTGAACCCAGGGAAGTTACTAAACCTCTCTGAGCCTTAGCTTTCTAATCCAAAAAATAGAGTGATGAAAACAATACCTCATAAAGCTGCTGTGAGAGTTGAGTGTGAGCACTATGAACAGTGTGTGGTCCCTCCAGGCCCCCTGCTTCTGCTCTCACTGTCGTCAGTATTGCTACCACTCCCGTGACTTCACCTGTTGTCTGTTCATCCGGGAGCACTCTGAGCTAAGACCAGGAGTTCCCCTGAGGGTCTGAGGAAAGGCGAGCTCGTCAAAGCAAAAACTAAGAAAAACTGCAGTGGGGGAGGAGGTAGGGGCATCGACACAGCAGTGAGACCAGATGTTTAGGCCCGGCAGCTGCAGGCGGCCCAGGAGTAGCCTAGCAGGCGCAGCCCGATGAGCGGGTGTTCATGGCCCAGCAAGACTGAGGCAAAGATGGTCCAGGACAGGGGCCACACCAGTGTTTCCCTTGCAAAAATAAAATCCTGCTAAGCCAAACCCAAAATGAAGTGACAGTCAGTTCTCTTCCAGTCACAAAGTCCTCCCGTCAGATCTGCCTCTGGGGATCAGTGAGCACGGCTTCATTTGCTCCGTCCCTCCTCTGCAACTCAGAAGTGTGCTGATGTAATCTGGTGCTTTCGTGTCCAGCAGTAAGGGACCCCCAGGCATCTGCAAGCCCAGGGGGTCACAGAGGAGGGGTATTACGGCTCCCCCAAGGACAACACACACAGCTCCCAAACTGGCCTCGGCTGTCCCCTCCACTCTGGAGTGGCAGCTAAAGCCAGCCGTGTGGACGGGCCAGGTTGGATACAGGTTTTCCCAACTCCTGCTCCTGCTGAAGACTGGCCCCCACAGGGTCCAACCAGTGTCCTCTAACAGCTGAGCCAAACCTGGCATGAACCAGGCTGGTGTCTGGGGCACTGGGTTGGGTGCCAGGGAGGCGAGAGCAAGGAATGGGAGAAACGTCTCCTGCTTCCAAAGCAGGGAGACAGGGTTCAGACGACCATGCGGGGGACAGCTCTCCCAGGGACAGAAATGCCAGGAGGCATGAGGCTCAGTCTGAATCCCAGCCTCTGCGCCTCTCCTGGCCCTCTGTGTCTCCTCTGCTCCCGAGAAGGGAATCGGGGCTACTGGGGTCAGAGAGAAGAAAAGGAACAAGAGAAAGATTAAGGGACAAGTAATATTTGTGCTTAAAAGTTTCTAAGAAAACACTGACCCGGGGTGGGGATGTAGCTCCATGGTAAAGCACTGGCCCAGAACATGAGTGGTCCTGGGCTGGCACCACAAACAGGAAAAAGAAACTAGGGTGTGTGTGTGTGTGTGTGTGTGTGTGTGTGTGTGTGTGTGTTTCAAATTGTCACACTGATCTACAAATACGTTTGGGTACCTCTTTAGTAGATCAGAGACCTAGGAATGCAGGCATGAAAGTCTATGGAGTCATCTTTTCTTCCTTTAAATATTTTATTTTTGGCGGGAAGGCTGGTAAGAGTTGCAAAAACAAGGCAAACCAAGCCTCTTCCAGAAGCATCCCTCCCCCCTCCACCGCCCACCTCCATTCCCCAGCATGTGGACCTCAGCAGCCCAAGGTTTAAACAAAAACAATTTCAACAGCAGAACAGGAATCGGCTCCCAGGGCCGCTTTCTGGGGTGTCTCTAGGAGCTGCACATCTGCTGTTCATCAGCTGTTCTGAGGACAAGACACCCGGCCCCTGCCTCTTGTCTCCTTCCAACCACCGTCAATCACATCCAGTCCTTTCTGCCCCAGAGAAGGCTGGGCTTTCCTGCTGCAGGCTCGGGGCTGAGCAACCGGGCTGCGGGACTGGCTGGTCCGGGGAGCAAGGGTCCCTCGACTAAATCAGGGTCTGTCCACTTCAGACTCCTCTTCCCATCCCGTCCCCATCGCAGAGGAGGAACCACACAGGAGCCTGGCTCCGCCATCCAAGCACGGGCCAGATCGCAGCAGCCCCGGGGAGGACAGGACTCTGCAGTCCAGGCTGTGCCGGGGGGGGGGGGGGGGGGGGGGGCGGGGGGCGGCAGGGCGGGCCTCCCCCGGCTGCCCACGCTCTTTACCACCAGGGGCTGCCATGTCTTTGCATCCCCAAGTCTGGAGAAGGACGGGATCCAGAGTATGTGGATAACAGTGACCACCACTTTCCTGACACCCTGATGCACCAAGTGCTGTGTGCCTGTTACCTGTGTCCTCAGAGGGACCCTGGAAGGTGGTGGTTATGGTGCTTCTGGTTGTCCTCATTTTCCACTTTGGAAACGAGGATCGGCTACCCTGGGAGCAGTTCTGCATCCCAGTGGGGGAAAAGAAGTTGGAGAGTCTCCCGGGAAAGGAGGCTACCTTAAAATCCTCACCCGGGATTTGTGGAGATTGCAAAATAGCTGACGGTACTCTCCACCCACCCCGCCGAGGGGACTGACAACTAGAGGAAGGACCCCTCGTGAGTCCCCAACGACTCCACAGGCCCTTAGCCGCCCGCTGCCACTCTTCACAACCACAGACACTCACACACACACACACACACACACACACACACACACGTTAGTAGTAAGAACCTGCAGCCAGTTGCCACTGGCAATAGAGCAGCACCGCCGGTGTCTAGCAGACCATGCTCCGTGATCCCCAGCACAGGCTTCATGGAAGGAAAAAACAATCCTTAAAAAGCACACAATGCCTAAGGTTTCTCGCCACCCTGGGAGTTTGAGGTTAATGAGACTGATTAATTAAATGACACAATGTCTCTGTACAAAGGCGCTTTGCAACCTCGAATCTAGACAGGTGATACCCGGCTCGGGCTGCTGTGAGCCTGCCTCCCCTCAAGGCACTGATTCCAGGAGACCAGCAGGAGGGCCTGGTAGCACTTCCCTGTCCCCTAAGCGTCTTCAGCATGCTCCCCCAGTGACCATTTCAAGGTCCTCCTCAAATATCTGCCACCTCTTTGGGGACACTTTGATGATGTCCATGTTTGAGCAAAGGGTCACAGAAGAAAGGTGGAGAGCAGAGGCCTGGGACCCTGCCCTGACTGGGTCCAGCTGGCTCCCAGCCTGTGGGTCACTGCAGCCCCAAGTTCCCCATAAAAACCTTTAAAAAGTTCAGAAGTTAGACGGTCAGGTAGAGAAAACCCCTGAGAAGCATCCTAGGCACAATGGAGGACCTTGAGCAAGTCACCGCCCATCCTGGTATACAAATCCTGGGGGACGACCAGCTTCGATGGGCTCTTTGCATGACCTAAGTCCCCTCCCCCACTGCCATGTCAGTCACCCGGGACCTTCACGGGGCTCCCATCCATTCAGCGGTGGGCCTGAGTCTTCCACGTATTTACGCCCACCGTGGCTTTCAATGCAACCTGCTCAATGCCACCTCCCACGGATGTGCAGCCTCCGTGCTAGGACCCCAGGGACCTTGCATGCACCTCTCCAAGGGTCTGCCTTTAGTCTACTTCTACACCCACAGTCTACGAAGACCTCTCAAGTCCAACCCCGCCCACACTGGGCCTTGGCCACATCTGGGTGTTCCAGGGCCCTCTCCACTGCAGGAAATGGTGACTTGCTCCAATCCAGCACCCAGCACCCCAAACACGCCCCAGGCCCTGCCCCTAAAGTTCCCCCTCCCTCCCACAGGACTCCCTCCCTCCCTCCCCTGTTCAGGTCACCAGTTCCGGGGACCCTCTCTGATCCCTGAGGCCAGCACATTTGTAGTCACACGCTTGCTGATCGATTCTCTCCCACCTCACGAGGCACGTGATAGGCCTTTAACACCTTTTTGCTGAATGCATGAGGCTGTTTTATGTAGAAAGTGCCACACCTGGTGGAAGGCGATTGAAGGACAGATAAAGCACTCTGCTGTGTACACTACGGAAGACAGCCAGTGCTTTCTGAGCCTTGCTGGAGCAGAAGGAGTCGAGGGCAATGCCACTGAACATCAGGTACTGTGGCCTCAGGGACACCAGGAGAAAGAGGGCCCTGGGAACGCAGGGGCAGAGGCACGGTGGACAGGCCATGACAGGGAAGTAGGAGTCATCCAGTCACAAGAGGGGGTGGAGTCTGTCTTGCGGAAGGAAGGGGCATCGGGAACTCCCTGGAGGCCACAGGGCATGGGGATCTGGGCCTGTCCTGCAGAAGAGACTCGGTTTGTTGCATATGAATCTAGAAGGAGCAGAAGTCTGGCGAAGGCCTGGGGAGGGAGGGGTAGGGAAATGGCTGGAAATGAGGCAGAAGAGCATCCGGGCTCCTGGCAAATCCAGGGCCTACTTCCCTCCCTTCCAGGAAGACGCCTCCCACAAGCCCCCCACAAATAGACTCTTCCTGCATCCTACCCAGGTCCCCAGGGCCCTTCTCTCTTGTCAGTTTCAAAGGCCCCTTTGGTTGATGTCAAAGCCAAGGCCAGACGTTAAAATGCGCTCCCCATCAAGATAAGCAGTCTCCAGTTCAAAGCCTGTCCTGACTAACTCTTTCCGTTAAGTAAAAATATTAATCTTGGTTTTATTTAAGCAGGTTTTTTTGGCAAGAAATGAACGCCTGTGGCTAAAATAAACCCAAATACACACACACACTCAGAAAATCTGGAAAGCTGCAAATCATTTCAACCCAAGTTTCCATCTCAGGGAACGCTATTAAAACTGAGAGGATATGAAAATCTCCCTGCCTGGCGCTCCCAGTGCTCAGTGCCCGCCTTGTGCTCTGGGGTCCCCCGGCAAGGCTGTCCTGGGGATGCCCTGGACTGGGCCTCCCGGAAGGGAGGGAGGAGCAAGGGGCTCCTCACTCCCCTCACCTCTGAGCACTGAGCATTTCTGCTTGGGCAGTCCAGGAAGCAGCAGGCCCCACCTGACGTCTGTTGTATATGAAATAAAGGGGCCAGAGAGGGTTCGAGGGAAGGGAACAAGGGCCCAGAGGGTCAGGTTGCCTGGAACTTGGTGATGACCCGAAAGGAACACAGAACAAACTCTGAAACCAGCTCCTGCTTTCATGGCTGCAGCGATGACCTCAATGGTCAACTATTAAAAGGCAGAACGTAAGAGGCCTCACCAGGCGTATGCTTAGTTTGGGATTAATGCATTTAATTTCTAATCTAACTGTTTTTAAAGTCAGTCACCTTTAATTATTTCCTGGGCCACTGGCAATTTGGGAGAAAGATATGGATCACTGGGTCCAAAGCGGGAAAAGCCCCAGGGCTGGCTGGTTTCGGGATGCAGGGCTGACTTTCCCAGGGAGGGAGGACTTCACATCTGAGAAGGCACACAGCATTTCTGTGGTCCGGGTTTGCAAGAAACGCCATCAGGTGTTCACCGAGGCTAACACTCTGCACGGGGAAGTCAGGATAGAACGTGAAGCCATCAGCACAGAAAGAGGGAAAGGTGGTCCTGGTCCACAAGACCCCTCATTCTCCTAGGACCAGAGGGACCCACGGGCTCCGCCCACATGCCCACCCAGGCCTCCCCTGGGTTCACAGCTTCCACAGGATCCACTTGACTCAGTGACATATCCCTGGCTCTCCAGAGCTGGCCCCACTTCCAAGTTCTACCACTCCAAAGGTCCAGCCCCTACCCAGCACGTCCACTCTACGCTGACCTGTCCTGTGACAACTTCCTCCCTGTGCATCTGCCCACACACCTGTCTCCCTGCAAGACCTGCCTGGCTGAAAGGCCATCTGCTCTGGGCAGCTTCTGCCTGCCCCAGGAGAGGCGAGGTCCTGTATCCTCTGCTCGGCTTCCTCCATCTCTTCCGGCAGGTGCTCCTGAGTGACTGGGTCCTTGGGTGCTCACTAGCACTCCTAAGGACAACCTGGGACACCAGCACCTGGCAAAGAGCCTAGAATGTGGCAGGGGTTCCCCAAAGTTGTCTTCATGAATGAAGGAGGTGGCGGGAGGGAATCCAAGGGAACCGGAGAGGGGAAGATGGGGACGGTTTTGTGTTGATCCTGTGGGGTCGGAAGTCCTGGTTCCTAAGGGTTCCTGGGATGAGAAGGAAGAGGCGCATAAAAATGTGATCCAGGAGGCCATAAGGGGGACCCTGTTCCTAAATACTGAGGAGTCACACCAAGACAGAGGTGAATCACAGGCGCTGGTACAGGAGGCCCTAGTGAGCTCAGTGACGGCTGAGAAACACCCAAGCCACACAGACAGGGACCCGAGCATCCCCGCCTGCCGGCCATGACCCCATCATGACTGCCCCCCAGGAGTTCCCACCAGAGGCTGCCCTAGCCCTGCCACTGCCCTGGTCCCTTGCAGTGGTCATGGAGGGAGGGGGGCAGGCCAGGCTGCCATTTGGGCCCCATCTCCTGTCCCACATTCCTCTGCCATGGCGTTGGGTGGTCGGCCTGTTTTACTTTGCTGCCGTCCCCCTCCTCCTCCCCAGCTCCCTCCTCCTCCTCCTCCGGCTGTCAAGTGTGCTTGGAATTAATTTATTCACTCATTCAATATTGATTCACAAGTATTTAAGGGACACTGTGTCTGCAATCCCAGCCACACGCTGGGGATCCGGCAGCCACCAGGTAGAAGAGGTTCCCACCTTCGAGAACCTTCTTTCTCTCTTGTGAGAGCAGGTTACAGGAGAGGAGCCACAGGTGCCTGCTGAGACACTCGCAGCCGGGCTGGATGGAGCGGCTGTGTGGCAGGTGCTCCGGTGCCCACGCTGCCCGGGCTGGGGTCTGAGCAGTCACTGAGCCAGGCGAGGGCGGGAGGGAAGAGCCTCTGGGGGAGGAAGGAGCAGAGGCCAAGCTCTGGAGGCTGGAGAGCTGCAGAGCCACAAGGCAGAGAAAGGGTGGTTGGAGGTGGGGGCAGGGAGATGGCCAAGGCCAAGCAGCAGGCGGGAGGTGGAGTGGGGCAGCTGCGTCTGCTCCAGTGCGCCCTGGTGGCACTTCTCAGGTGCGTTCCTATTCCTTGAGGCCACTGATGAAGACGTGCCCTTGTCCCTGCCCCCAGGGCTCAGGAGAATGTGCCTAAATGGGAGTCTAAGGTCCCCGTCCAGCCCCGGGAGGCCCCAAGGCCTTGAGAAACCCCCAGGAACAAGTTCGGGTTCTGCATGGCCCTCTACGTCAACCCACAAGGGTCCCCTCCCGGTTCACATGCCGTTTCTGATCTTCACAGTTAGGATTCAATGAAGCTCTGTCTCCCTCTGCACCCTCCCTCCGCGATGACCCCTGACCCTCTCGGAGTGGGTGGCGCCGGGTGTTTGGCTGGCCATCGGCACCACAGAGGGTCCCGGGTACGAGCTGACCTTCCTAAAACTCTGAAGCTCAAGGACACTCAGGGCTCAGAGGTGCCTACTTGCTCACGGTCATGTGAGCACACTTGGCCAGGGGGCTCTGACCACCCCCCATGCTCCTGTGAGCGCTCCAGCCCCTCCCCAGGGGCCCATGGGAAACTTTATCCCGCACAGTGGCCACCAGAATAGCTGCCTGGTCTTCAACCACAGCCCCTTTGAAGCAATGCCCAGAAAAATAGCGTGCCCTCCAACGGCTCTCAGGACTTGCAGCGCGCGGGTCAGGTCGTTTGTAAGACCAGAACAGCTGGCAACATCTCAGGAGCTGTTACAGTGCTTTATTTTCCTCCGACTTGGGATTTTGTTTGCTAGGAGAGTTGAGGGGCTCCAGGACAGGCCTAGTAGCAAGACCACCATTAAGCCAAGGAATCTCCCTCCTCTGCACCCCAGACCCGCAGGCCAGCCTCTGCAGACGGCGACACTCTTCCCAGAATGCACTGGGATCGGGGGAAGACTACGATGATTTGAACAAACAGCCACGTCTGCTGCTTCTGGACTCATACAGCACAGATGCCAAGGACCACTGTAGGGAGGTCTTTAACACACCCTTGGGGTGACTTTAAAGGAAACGAGGCTCTGCCACCTTTACCTTCCACAAGCTTCAGCAAGAAAGACTGAACACCAGTAGCCATAACTCCAAGGAGCCCACTGCAAGCAGGGATTCCCTGCCCAGGAAAGTCCCCTCCAGCCCACAACGGTGAGTGAGGGACACTCAGGTAAAGAGGTGTGAGAAAAACGAGCCCAGAGGATAGGTCTTCCAGGCCCAGAATGGCTCCTCAGAAACTGCTACCATCGAGTGTGGAGGAAGGATCGCAGATAAGATCCAAGCACCCTTGAAGGGGGCCAACCTCTGTTTTAGATAAAATAAAGGGTAAAGAAGCCAACTGCTGCCCGCTTTGGTCAAAGTGGGTACAGATATGAGTATAAAGCCAATTGGTATTTTTGAGGAACCCACCCTGGCCTGGCAGCAAAACAGACAGTGTCAGCAATGAAGAAGAGAAAGGCCACCGGCCCCATGAACACCTAACATCCGCAATCCACCGTCCCTGAACCTCTGTCCACTTGGCCAAGGTTGCTGAGTGTCTAGTACGTGGCAGGCACTGAGTCAATGGCGGAAGATGACAGCCAGCAAGATGTGCACACCTTACAGATGGTACAGCTAATCCCTGAAACATACCTGCGAGACACGTAGCAGTATTTCCCTTGGCTACAGAAAGAAAATAAGACTCAGGACAGTTAAGAAACTTGACAGAGGTCACACAGCTAGGAATTAAATCCAAACACGCCCAGCCACAAAGCTCATCCTCTTTTTGCTACTCAATATTTAACAAATCTGAAACACTCAGTCAAGAAGTTCAACGCATCGGGAATCCAGATAAAGGGAAAGGCTGAATTAGCAGAGAAGGAATTAAATAAGCCGTTGATGGTAGAAACTTTGAAGTGGGGATTAACTCCCCAAAACTTATAAGGTCTAAGCCTTCTTAGGACTACCTCACAAACTGGGCCTGGTTTCCAGATCTCACATGGATCCCTCTCCAGCTATCAGGGTTGGTACCCAGCACCAGACTAGGGTCATGTCTTCTGGTCTTAGGGACTACCCAGAGT
The DNA here is from genome assembly GCF_902686445.1 of Sciurus carolinensis. NCBI lineage: Eukaryota > Metazoa > Chordata > Mammalia > Rodentia > Sciuridae > Sciurus > Sciurus carolinensis. The sequence goes on along the minus strand of NC_062216.1, from coordinate 163,071,064 downwards.
GCATCTCTTCCCACCAAGCACTGATCCAGCTGCGCTCTTGGCGGGGATGGGGGGACTGTCAAGTCTGACCACAGTACTGCTGCTTGACACTGGAACCCCCTCAGCCAACCGCCACAGCACAAAGCATCTGCAAAGCATGCCCAGCACAAGCCACCTCCCCCTGCAACCTCTGCACATCCGAAGGAGGGCAGGATTTTGCCTAAGTGCTCACACATGACCCACGGAAAGAAGGGCCCAGTCAGTCCTTGGAGCACATCCCAACCACTGGTCCTAGATGCTTCCAACTGCAATAACGCAGAGCGGATAGGGAGACAGCGTCCATGATATGCCAGCGCTACCACAGAATAACTAACCAGAGCACCAGGGATGAATGCACTGGGCCCAACACCGACACGAACAGCAGGGGGACCGTCACTGGGGGCAGCTCACAAATTGGTGATAAGAATCCTGCTGGCGTTGTCTACACTGCTGACTGTAGTGTTGCTGTTAACTGTAATAGGTGCCGTCTTTCACCAAGTACTTACTATGCACAATTAGCGATAAATGCTCTATGCGGATTGAACCCCATGAAGTTCAAATGGTCCTCAGCCCCGTCCTGCAGAACAGAGGCGTACAGAGAATAAGTGGCTTTCCCAGGTTATTCTAACCAAGGAGGCAGGGACCCCACCATGCTGGCCCAGGTGGCCTGACCCTGGAGCCCTATTTGCCATCACTAAACCACACCTTCCTTCCAGAAGCGCAGGTTTGGCCGCGGTGCCACGGGCTGGCATATTCCACTGGCAGACTCTGGGGTGAGTGGACTTTCAAGGCCAATGTAACCTCCTCTGAATTTCGACATTGGTCCTCTCCCAGGGTTAATCTGCCCAGCGTACAGGCATGTAGACATGCCTAGGTCAGCCCGTCCCCACGTGGAGCCTTATTTATTTATTTATCTGGTACTGGGGATCTAACCCAGGGATGCTTTAACACTGAGCCCCAGTCCCCACCCTTTTTATTCTTTATTTTTGAGACAGAGTCTCACTCAGTTGCTCAGGGCCTCACTAAGTGGCTGAGAATGGCCTCAAACTCAAAATCCTCCTGCCTCAGCCTCCCAAGTCGCTGGGATTACAGGTGTGCACCATGGTGGCTAGCACCATTTTTGATTATAAGAAAATTCTCCTTTGTCCCGCCTCTCTGTGGCTTTCTCCCAGCTAGTTAACATCTTGGGCTTACACAAAACGAGATATTTGAAGAGTGTGTTCGTGTTCCCTAGTCTATCTCCATTTTGATGGTCCTTCCCCACCTTTGACATGTTCCTGAGTGATGTGTCAGGGCATGAATACAAGGTCCCAGGTCCAGGGATCAGTGTACAGAGTTAAGAGAGGTTTCTCCTTACCAACTCAAGATCCTCTTGCTGGGGGTCACTCCACTTAAGACTTCACATCATCCATTAAAAACCCCAAGGGTTTACAATTTGTTGAGAGGTTGATCTCATGTTAAATGTTACCATAATAAAATAAAATTTTAAAAAACCCTAATGTTATAAATTTAAAATAGATACTGTTTCCCAACTTTTGATGTGATTTAATAAATAACTTGACCTACTTTACTAATTAACTGTACTTAGTTGAGTGTGGAAATACAGGATTTGGGGGGTGGGAGGGTCTTACATAAAGGGTGGGGAGAGCGGAAAGCAGGAAGGGCCTGGCCCTACCTGGAGTCGGTGGGGGGTAGATTCTCTTCCTGGACCTTCCACTCCTTTTCTATGTGAGTCTGACGAATCAGTTCCTTCTCGGAACTGTTCCTTCTACAAAATGAAGAAGTCAGACCTGGTGTGTCTGAATGTCCTGGCAGCCTGAAGGTTTAGGCTATTTGACTATGATCTTGATTTGACTATCACCTTGTGTGTCCCATTTACACACTTCTTTTCGTCAGCAAGAGTCCAAGGTGCCGTGTTCTCCCTGCTGTCTAGAATCACAATTCTGAAAGGTCGATCGAACTTAAGTCATGAGGATGCTTCTGATGCCCCCCAACCTTGTCTTCAAGGTCTTTGTTTTCTGTTTGGATGATTTGACGTTGTAAAGACAGAGGTTAGAAGCAGGCATGGAGAGTTGGCTTCTGATCAGCCCGCCTGGTCCGTCAATCGCACCATGCTAGCTGACGGGGGCCGTTTGCTCCCTCAAGCGCACTGCAGATCGGTGGTCGTGCTGTGCCGTGATGTCAGGGCTCACTGCTGAGCCCCTTCCCTCAACTTAGTGGCCATCACCAATCCTTTTGTGTCATTAGCCACTAGCATCATCTTCTCCTCCTCCTCCCTCTTCTTCTTGCCAGTATTTCCCAAGCCAAGAGTCCAAGAGAGAGTTTATCCGTCAAAATGTAAACAAACCAGGGTCATTTCTATTGACAGCGCTGACAGGAGCACTGGACAGGAATGCAGACCTACATGTCCCCATCCCACCTATGCAAGTCCGAAGAAGCTCAGAGGGTGAGGGGCTTCTGTCTCGCAACTCCCAAACCTATGTTCACCCCAGGTACTGAAAGTGCCCTATTGTCCTGACAGACCAAGTGCAAACACCATCAAGTATAAGTACTGTTATGGTTTGGGTACTAGTGTCCCTCAAAGGCTCATGTGTGAGACAACGCAGGAAGGTTTAGGGATGAGGTGGTTGGGTGATGGGGGTTGAACCCAGCCAGTGCATCAGCCCCCTGATCGGGATCAACTTGATAACTGTAGGCGGGCAGGGCGCGGCTGGACGAGGTAGGTCCCTGAGGTGTGCCTTTGGGGTTTATATTTTGCCCTGGTGAGGAGGGCACTCTCCTCTCTCTCTCTCTCTCTGCTTCCTGATCATGTCCTGAGCTGCTCTCTTCCACCACACTCTTCCACCATGATGTCCTGCCTCACCTCAAGCCCCGAGGAATGGAGTCACCAATCTATGGACTGAGACCTCTGAAACTGTGAGCCCCCAAATAAATGTTTCCTCTTCTAAATGCTGTAATGTCTTTCAAACGGCAGCAAAAAAATAAATAAATAAATAAAAGTGGCAGAAACAAGTACAAAGCACAGCCATGAAGATGACCTTGAGCTGCCCCGGCCCAGAGCAGCTGGTTTCCAAGTGGCTAAAGGAGCCTCATCAGAGGACACGAGCCCACTCCAGCGGTTCTGAGTAACCTGAAGTGACTCAGCTCTCTTCTGGGTCCTTCCAGTTCCTCTGTGGAAGGAGACAGGGACACCACCCTCCCTGCCATCTCTCCTGAGAGAAGCAGAGCAGGAGGGTTTATTCCAAATGCTCCCCAAGCTCCTCAGAAAAAGCTGCTCTCAAAACAGGGGAGCTCTTCTCCCCAGTTGGGGCGTCACACCCTCCCAAAGGGCCTCATGCGGGAGGCACAGGGGCCAAGCAGCCACCCGGACTCCAGCTCAACCTCTGTCCCCCTGAACCCGGCCAACCGGCACCCCAGCCGTAGGAGTTTCTATTTTGAAACTGCAGGAATATTCGGTTCTCTGGGTCTTGTCAGGATTTTTACCTTCGTTTCCCTCCTCCTCCCCACCCTTATTCTCCTGGTGGTGGGGGACCTTTTTTTAAAGGCCAAACAAAAACAAAAGTTTGTCCAGGCCGAGGCCAGCTGCTCGCGATGTCCCGGGCAGACTCTGCTACGTGCCAGCGGTGACTGTCAGCAGGATGTGCAGGAAACACCTTGCAGGATTCCCTGGGAGAAGCCAGGGGAGTGTGCAGCGGATACACTGGAGGTCATGTGACTGGCCAGCTCGCAGGCCGGGCACAGGAAATGGCGTCGGGGCTCCAGGCCCTGGAGGGCAAACACACAGAGGTGGGGCAGGGGGGTCTTGCCATTCCCGCTGGTGTTTTCCAGGGGGGATTCCTTTAATTGCATATCTTTTCCCAACCACCCACTGTCCCTGCATGATCTGTGCTGAGGAGACTCGAGAAGGAAGGTGAAAGGCGGCTTCCCAGGGTCTTCTGACCCCGACTCTGGCAGAAGCTCCACCTCTTTCTAAAAGGGACACACAGGGCAGTGGCCACAGACACAAGAACCTGGGGTTGAGTCTCAGCTCCAACTTCCACCAAGCAAACCATCTCGCTCTCTTCACCTTGAACTTGGAAGTGTCACTGTGCATGACTCATAAGGTCAGGAGGTGGAGACAGGCCCCAGGGGGACTCAGCATGGTGCCTGGGGCACAGCAACATCAGTTGTGATGACTCTGGGGGAGGTGTCCTTTCCCAAGGCAGGGAAGAGGCCAGAGGGCAGTGGGAGAGAAGAGGAAGTGCTTCCAAGAAGAGAAAAAAGAAAATGCAAAGTACTAGCTGGGCCCCGTATGGGGCATGGCGGAGCACAGCCCGGTGCCAACCCTCCCCGTCCTGGAACGTCGGCTGCCCCACTTACTCTTGTTCAGAGCATTTCGATTTCAGGTCAGGTTGAAGCGCGAGGGACACTGAATGGTATCAGTCCAAGTGCAATGAACGCCCAGAGTGCAGAAGCCCAGCTAACGGCAGGGAGGAGCAGCAGTGCTGGACACGCTAACTCCTCCTGACGTCCAGGTGCACCTCGGGCTCCTTCCCCCGGGACCGGGAGAGTCGGGATGGATCCAAAGAGGCATGTCAGATGCATTAGGGCCCCAAAACCCGCCTTCCGGGGGAGCCGTGAGTGTGGGAAGCCAGCCCTGAGGAGCCGGGTGAGGACGGAGGGCCATGTGCTGGCAGGCCTGCCCGGGCCAAGGTCAGCGGCCAGAGCGCGGCATTGTTCTGGCTGCAGAAGGAAACGGCCAGCGGCCAGCATTCTGTGGGAGGCCGCGGGACAACGAAGGCCAGACCCAGGCCAATTAGGGTCTGATGGAAACCAGGACCACTTTGCAGAAACAGGAGGCGGGCAGCCATGCTGCAGTGTGGACTCTGGCTACGTGCAGCATCTGGCACTTACCCATCCCCAGGCCAAGAAGCGAGCCTACATGTGGGAGCAAATGGAACTCCGAGGGCCCGCGGCCAGTGGCACCCCCATCTCTGCTGTTATGAAGTGCCAACTGGGGGCCAGCCGGGCAGAGGGGCCGTGCTTCCTCGCCGGGTCCTCTGCGTGGTAACAATCAGAGGCATTCTTTCGGCACCCACAGGAACAGTAAGCCGGGCACTTCTTTGAACCACCGGGCGGGATCGTGAAAAGAGGTTCAGATCAAAAGGGCGTCGGCCGCATGTTCCCGCAGCTCCTGCCTCTCGGGCCTGGGACCCGAGTCGGCCATGGAGCAGGGAGGACGCTGAGAAGTGCCAAGCTGGAGTTAGCGGGTTGTTTTTTGTCCCCGTCCCCTCTTCTTCAACAGTACACTCCGAGGGGCAGAATCGGTGCCAGCGTGAGCTGGTGCCTTGTGCCAGATTCAAGTCCACTACGGGGAGCAGCTGGGGGTCTCCTCCAGGCCTCAAGGTACCCCCGAGGCCACGCCCCCGGGACAGCCCACCTTCTGCCTTCCCCTCCCCCATGAGGGGCGCCCCTGATGAGAAAGGAAGTGACCGTCTACGGTGGCTGAGCCAAGGTCACTCTGCCCCAATGCCACTCCCTTCTGCCAGTCCCACTGAGATTCCCGGGAGGCTCTGTGCAGGGGAGCCAAGGAGCTCAGCACGTGGAAGGAACACAAACAGCAAGGGTGGGGTGCTGTGTCCCCCAGGTCTAGGTGGGCAGGCCGGCATGCCCTGCTGAGCACAGGCAGGGCGTCTGAGTGCTAAATGCCTGGACCTCCAACTCCTGGGGTAAGTCACTTCCCATTCCGGGCCTGCTTCTCCCTTTGGGAACTGAAGAGACGAAACAAGGACCCTGGAGCCTGTGAGCCAGTGTGGCCCTGCCTGTGGTAGAGCTCAGCCAGAGGAGCAGGGACACTTCCTCAGACCGCAGCAGGGGCCCATCCCTGACCCGCTTCTGAGGTTCTCCCGCAGCCACTGCCAACAGGTGGCAGAACCTCCCAGAGCTCTATCTCTGGACAGGCCGCTGTTTCCCACCGGCACAGAACGCTGCCCACCAGGCGGTCTGCACCAAGCGGCTCGGAGAACTCTCCTGCCGAGTTTCACCCACTCGAAGGTGGCAGCGCGCCCACTGCCCAGCGCGGCCAGGCTCCAGCTGGGGAAGTGCCTCGGACGCCCCGTCTGAGCCCCCATCACCCCAGGCATCAAGGGGCATGCCTTCACGCATTGAGCAAACACTAGGCTTTCAAGAATCTTCCGAGCAGCGAGCAAGACGAGCTGGACTCTATTCTCCGGGGCCTATGTGATGGCGGAGGAGACAGACCAAGCAGTAAACAAAGACCCCACGTAAAACCAAGTGCTCGGGGAAAGCAGAGAGAGGGACGGTGTTGGGGAGGTTTGGGAGGGATTTTTAAAGGAAGGTCTCTCTGAGAAGTGACCCTGAGTGGAGATCTCCGTGATGAGAAGAAATCAGGGATATCCAGGCAGAGGGGACAAGTTCCCGCAAGGCCGTGAGGCAGGAATAAACTTGGAGCCTGGAGCATGTGAAGAACAGCTAGAAGTGTGTGGTCAGAATAAAGCCAGGAGGCACAGAGGTCAGATCCCACAGAACCTTCTAGAACTTGTTAAGGAGTGGCGAAGTCACTGGAGAGCTTCAAATAGGGAATTGCTAAGATGTGCGTGGCATTTCAAAAACTACGTTCTGGATGCTTCTTTGGAGAATGGATTGTGGGCCCTGCCGCGAAAGCAAGGGAGTTAATAATAGTCCTAACCACCCTTCCCTGTCCACCTCCCGGGGCCTTGTAAACCTCACATGAGATTCATGCGGACACCCAGAGAAGCCCAGAGGCACGGGTGGAGGTACATATTGTCACATGCTTCAAAATCCCTCTGCGCAAGTAGGAGCTTGCAGAGCCTGGCACCAGGCTACTTGGAACCGTGCTCCTGTATAGATTTCAAGGAAACAGGGCAGCGTGGCAGAGTCTGCCCTGCCCGAGCTCTGCAGCTGTCCAGGCCCAGATGAATCCACAGATTTAAACTGGGAGCATTGCTCTGGGCCACGCCCGGCTCTGCTTTTGCTGCTGGTGCCGGACAGGGGTAAACCAACACCCAGCAATGCGGAGAGGCTGACTCTCCACGCGGTCACTCGCTGAACTCCTGGTCTGGCACACGCTCTTCTCTCCCGACCTCCCTTTCAGGACTGGGGAGGAAAGACAAAGAGAGCCAGAGAGCTGTCTAATTTAGGGATCTTTAATTTGAGAGTGGCTCCCAAGAGGACAATGAGCTGTACAACCCTGGCACCCGAAGAGAGTGCATCCCAGTGCTCAGGGACTTAAAGTATGGTGATGGCAGCCCTCTTCTTTCCCCGGGGCCTCCAACTCGGAGGCTGGAGGCTGATTCCAATCTCTGCCTCTAGGTTCCCTCCAGTGGAATGGGAGGGAGCAGAACCTACTGGTGGTGCCATGTGGATCAAGGGGGAAAGCTGAGTGGCAAGGCCCCCCCATGCTCCTTCTTTCTCTCATTGCTCCTGGGCACCTGTGGGGTGAGAGGCTGGGGCTCAACGAGGACACCTAGGTGCTTAGTAAATGTTTGCAGGACCTGAAGATGCACACTAAATTTAAATGCCAGGAGGTTCAGAGAAGAGAATAATCAGCAATATGATATGTATGTAGTGTGTATCCAATTTAAATTTTAAAAAAAAGAATTAAGTGTTAACTTCCCAGGCGCTCTACCGCCTGCCAGCTGTACAACAGGGATACGGAAATTTCACAAAACTTAACAAAATGGGATTGCGGTATCTGTTTTCCTACTGCAGCTCCTGGTCCACACACCCGCTGAAGTTTCTCAGGACCTTCTCTGCTTTGTATCTTCTTACGTTAATTCTTTTGACAAAAGTTGTGCAACTTCACTGAAGAGAGCTGGGGGGAACAGGGAAAGGTAAATAGCAAGAAAACCATAATATTTCAAATAACCTAAAACTCCCACCATGCAGTTGTAGCTATACTTTGCATTTATATTTTGCCTTCGGCACTTTTCCCTCTGCTGCTATAAACCTGTGTAGAATCACAGAGAACAGGTTTGTGGGCGATCTGGGTCTTTCCATGCAGATATGTCAGTTCACACAGCTCTGCCTCCTGCCTTTGAATAGCTGTGCTGTTTCCAACTGCAGAGATGCAGAACCATTTGCTGGACGTTTTCATAAACAACTCTGATAAACACCCTTGCCTGTTTATGTTTGTGATACATACCCATACGTACAGATAAATATTTACGTGCATACACAGACACAAGCACACGGACACAGTATGCATACGCAGAGGCCACCTCGCGCGCTCACTTCCTCTGGACCTAGCAGTTCTCTCCTCTTTTTAAATCTGCCATTTTAGTATCACCAAATTCAAATCAGCACCCCCTTCGCCCCCATCGGTGAGCCCCTCTGCAGATACGTCGGCATCAAACGCGGTTTCCCGGGCCCCGCCAGCTCACCCCTACCTCCCGGCATCCTCTCAGCCACAGCCCCGTCCCTACTCCAGAGTCCAGCTGTGGCCAAGCCTGAAAGAAGTCCTGTGTGCCTACGTCTGACTCCTCCCCAGCCTCCCTGGAGGCAGCCTGCTACTTCAGAGTTACAAGGTCTAAGGAGACAAGCCAGGAGAGGGGGAGGGGATGCCACCAGGAGCCCAATGACTTGTGTCACAACGTCACTGGTCAAGACCACAAACAAGGCTCCTCTGGACCTTCTTTGCGCTCCCGGCTTCTGAAGCCCTGTGCTCGCCTGTGGTGGCAGTTTTAGTGCCGCGCGAGCAGGGAGCATCCCTCTGGTTGAACAGAGATGAAAACAGCCTCCTCTCTTTGCTCGGTCACCAAAGGCATTTGCAATGCTGGTCGCGGAGCAAAAGGACGGCCCAGGGCGCAGAGGAGATGGGTCCCGGTGTCTCTTTTGCAGGCAGCCGTGCTCATGCCCGACTCCACTAATAAAAGCCACTGCCTCCCGTCTGTGCAGGAGATTGTCTTATGTTGTCCCTAACTCTCACCGTGCCCAGACCACTCGGCTGTTCCATCGAACAGCCACGGGTCCCAAAGCTGAAGCCAGGTGGCCCCGGTGGAGTGACGGGGAGGAGGCAGGGCACCACTTCCCCACCTTGCTCTGCGAGATGGCGTCCGAGGTCCCCACGTGACCTCTGCATCTGGAGGTGTCGAAACACCTTCACCTTCCCTGGCCCTGTGCCCCCTTGCATGGGAGACGGGGGGGTCTGCAGAGGGGTGACTTGCAGACCACACTGCCCACTGGGAATCCACCGCAACCCAGGTCCCTTCACGCCAACCCAGATCCCCTCCAGCCCCCACGGCCCCTTTCTGACCCTGCCACCGAGTACGTCCTGCCCTGTCAGTCGCCACGCTGTGGGCCCAGAGCCAGAGCTCAGGGCCCTGCGTCTCCCTTTGTGATGCGCCCCCTCCCTCCCTGCCGTTGCTGCTGGTGGGTGCTCACCACGCCAGACCACCCCTCCCAGGCCTGGCCGGCTCTGGCCGACCCACAGGACCCTGGATACATGTGGGGACAGGAAAGGCCTACTGCATCCTGATTTCAGTGACTCTCTTTGGCAAGTCCCCAGGTACAAATCTGGCTCCTCTATTTAGGAGCGAAGCGGAGGAAACCCACCCCACCCACAGCCCCGCACAGGAACACCCGCGATGGTCAGCCCCGTGACAGGTCCCAGCAGGTCTCTCTCCCCTCGCCGGTGCCTCAGAGACAGAGGAAAAGTCCACAGGAGCCATCAGGACTTGCAGGGAATCCAGCACAGGATGTACAGCCCCCCAGGAGCCGGGGGGGCACCCCAGAAAAGAACAGGTTGTCCTGGCTTCCCACCATGGAAGCTCTGGACCCCGAAGCAGGGATCTGCTGGGGTTGTTTTCCCACCATTGTTCTTTTATCTGATAACAAAAGTAAATGTGTCACTGTTGTGAAAGTTTATTTTCCAGAAAATGCCAGCCAAAATTAAAATCATCCCAAATCCTCCACTCCAGAGATAACCAGTTGGATATTTTGGTATCTAGACATTCAGACTTTTCTCTAAGCATCTATATGGGTATTCATAATTTTTTTTTTTTTTAATAAACCAGTTTCTATTGCTCAAAAGTGCATCCTGGGCTATTCCCACACTGATGCCTAAAAACCATCTCAAGCTTATTTCATGGCTCTCTGGCATCCCACGTCATAATTCAAGCCATCCTTTGCAGCAGACACTAAGGCACTGCCTTGCAATTCGGGGGGGGCTACATTTCTACAAGTCTGATTGCCAGTTAGATGCTACGCCCATTTGGGGGCTCTGGATGCTCAGGCCCTGCACCCCAGAGGTGACCTCACTTGCTTTTCCTATCAACAGCCCTGGAAGGTGAGACTCAGCATTTCAAAGATGGGAAATGCAAGTACCAGGATTCCCCCCCGGGACCCTGCCAAGCCCAGAATACCATCTGGAAATCCCCAAAGACTTCAGCACACAAAAAGAGCCCGTTGCTGAGTCCTGGGGAGAGGACGGACGGATGGGAGGGGTCCGGCTCCTCCCACAGTGATCAGAAGTAGGCAGCGTGGGCAGGTGGTGCCAGGAGGGCACTTAAGGTTCTCTCTGTCTCCCTGCAAGCATCCCTCCACTGAGGGGCCAGATGGTGACAAGAGGGCCCTATGGGGCAGTGATAAATACTTGTCCCAACCGCTGGGGCTGCATTCCTTCCCTCTCCAGCCAGCTGTGTGACCCCCGACAGGGCTTCACCTCTTTAAGTCTGTTTTCTGTCTTGTCCTTCCCTTGGGACCCTCTTCCTTCTTTGATCTCAGAACCCAGCCTTCAGCCCGGAGCAGACAGGTCTCCACTCTGCCCTCCATGTACCCAGGCACTTCCCTTTCCTTGATCTGTTAGCTGTAAATCCATTTTTGTGAACCCTCCCTCCACGGAGGGCCACACCTGTGTGACTCCTGTTGGCACTAATAAAGCGGGGAGGACACCTCCACGGTCAGGAGGGGAGAGTCCAGATCTTCACCGGCATTCTGAAGTGAAGTTCATGCTCCATCTCCCAACACTTTCCCATCAGTCCCGCGTTGGAGATGGGATCCTTCCCATTCTGCAGTTGGGAACACTAAGACCAGAACTGATAGGGAGCCAAACTCCCTCTGTAAAAGGTCAAGCCGCGATTCATTGTCAAGTCTGCCTGGCGCGAAGCTCGTCTCTGTCTCTGTCCTCCCCTAACACTTCCAATCCAGCCCTACGGAAGAGCTGGGGGGCTGCACAGGGAAGACTCCCAGCCCCAGAAGCAGGGGACTTTCTGGTGCAGATTGAGGGTTGACAGCGCATGGAGCCACCTGGATTTCTCAGGTGGGCCATAGCTGGCTCAGGGACCCTGAAGCCAATTAACACGTCTCTCCCTAACACTTCTTGTCTGTAAAATAAGCAGTGAGAGAATTATTTAACAATATCTGGCAAGATCTGCTCAGCCTTTTTATCATTCATACAGTACTTCTAACCCGACAAGGGAGCAGTCGGTCTCCTTTCCTCCTTCCAAGAAGCAACACCCACTGACTTGGCTTCTGCTCGGTGTTACTGGGCCTCCGTGATCCTCTGCTCCAGAACACGCCCCAACCCGGGACCTCCCTTCAGTGCTCCCTGGCTCCTGGAGGTAACCAGGTTCTGGTGATGTTCTCTGGACTCCTGCCCATCCCTACCCAGGCACATTGTGAGAGCTGACCCCAAAGACTGTCCTTACCCTAAAAGTAAATGGGATTTAAAAGGAAAAAGCGCCAAAGAGCCGATGCCCACTAGTTATGGCAGGCTCAGATGTGCCAGGTCCCCCGGTGGTACCAGGGCTGCAGCAGAAGATTGGATGGGCAGACGGGGCACACACACAGGATACAGCAGGAAATGCTGGGGAACTGGTCTGTCACAGGGCCCAGAGACACTGAAGATGGCCTTGGGCACAGGAGCCAGCCTCAGAGATGGCCAGAGCAGGGTGACAGGGCTGACTTGGTTTTTGCTGAGCCAGGAGTAATGCCTCTACTGCATCTTATATGAATCAACAAGTGACCAGAGGGGTTGGCGGCTGCATTCTGCAGCACAGCAAAAGAACCTTCTAGGTCCTGACACTATTGGGCTCTAGGGGAAAAAAAAAAAAAAAGTCAATGGGTTTCCTCTTTTCCTAGAAAATCCTGCGGTAAGATGCATACCACAGAAAACAATCCCAGCTGCAAGGACTTCCCTTGGGCCCGTGGGCAGGAGGAAGTCAGGCGTGAGGACCACAGGCCAGGCACGTCTGCTCCAGAACCCAGTTCTGTCCCCAACTTTTGAAAACAAATGAGGGCCACCAAGGTGCCTGCTCAGCTGCCTGAGCTGGAACTGTGGGGAAGGGAGGGCAGATCCACAGCAAAAGGGGCCCAGGCCCCGAGGGTAGGAGTGTGGCCAAGTCATCTCTGTGGCCTCCAGGGCTTCGCCCTGCACCTGAAACACAGTAGATGCTCAATAAACCTTCATCTGAGGAACAGAAGTGTCCACAGCCCTCATATGAACGGGACCTGGATGCACGTACCCACCTGAGTGGGAGACGGCAAGATGGGAGATGGTCCTCAAGGCTCTTGCCGGTGGTCTCAAGGAAGGACACGCTGCCGGCTCAGAAGGCAGAGCCACAGCCTGGCTGCATCTGCTGGCCTTCCACGTGGGGCCAGGCTGGGGTCTGGGAAGGAGACCTTGGGTCCTGCCAACACAGCACCCTGTCCTCTGCGTGTCCTGAGACGCCTTCCCTCTAAGCCTCCCTCTGGCCCCTTGGCCCTGGGGATCTGCAGAGAGCCGAGGGGCAGCTCCTGGCAGGTGTAACCCGGCCCTGGCCGAGCGAGGCCAAGCCTGCCCGAGCCAGCCCAGATGATTTCCTCCTTTGCTACCTCACTGCCTAGTGGAAAAAACAAGAAAACAAACTTCCCCTGGGCAACCTGAAACCCTGTGACCCTCTGGCCAAGTGGCCGGCTTCGGCCCCACCTCCATCCCCTCCTTTCCCCTGGCTCACCTATGCTTGGCCAGGGGCGGCCTCGCAGGTTATTTATAACTGTGTCAGAGGAGGAGGTGGCAGGAAATAGGAAATTAGGGAGGAGGGCCCGGGAGGAGGGCAGGGGCCGAGTGGCCCGCGGGCTTGGAATCCGCCGCCGCCTGGCCCGGGGCACCGGGGCCCTGGACGGGGAACTCCGACCCAGCCTGATGCCGCCTGCTGCAGACCTCACCTGCATCAGGGTCCCCCTCTCCAGGCTCCAGGGGAAGCGGTTTCATCCCGAGACGGTCCCTCAGCCTGACCAGTGACCCCAGCTTTCCAACTAGCTCGTGGGGGCCTCCTGCCTGGCCCTGCAGGAGAAGGGACTGACCCACTCCCGGGGGGTGCAGCAGGTGACACCCAGCTCTCGCCGTGCCAGCCCTGGCTTGCTCACGGACCCCGCGTGGTCACTCCCAGAAACACAGGACTTCCCGTCCACGGCAGCCAGAGGCCTGGCACAGCGGCAGCCGGGGCAGCTGACCCAGAACAGCACAGCAGAGCGAGACGGGGACCGTCCTCGGGGCGCTGGCCCCTGGATCTACACCACGCTGGCCCAGCGCCCTCCCCTATACCCCTGTACCACAGAGGCCCGGTGGAGCGTCCAGCCCTGCTGTGCCCCGGGCCATGGCCAGCACACTGGAATCCCAATGGCCACCTCGAGTCCTGGGTGGACGGAGGCCAAATGGTCACGGAATCGTCTCGTACCAGAACACCCCGAGCCCCGGCTGGCGGACGGGATGACGTGAGCTGTCTCCTGCTCTGGTTGTCACAGGTCGGTCTGGGCACAGGTGTGGACCAGGGGTCTCTGAGACGAGTGTTCTAGCAATGGCAGGTGGTCTCTGGAGAACCTCTGCACCCCCTGAGCCTCGTAGGGTGAAGAGCTCAGAACCCCCAACGAGCGCCAGTCCGTCAACGATCCAGATGCCCACAGAAGGGCCCGGGGAGGGGAGGGCGTGGCCGGCGGCCCAGGGACCCGCACGTCTGTGTGTTCCACTGACGCCCAGCACCGTCTCCCCACCACACTTGTGCTCTGGACCCTCAACTCATGCGTGTCTCCCCCACCCCCGCGCCAACCACACGTCCTCCCCCTGAGCCCACGATGGTACAAACGAGATGCCAGGTGCCATAGTTTGGATCTGGAATGTTCTTCACCCCATGTTAAAAAGTACGGTCTTTAACTGAACACTACTAGAGGCAGTGGGAGCGAGTTCTCTAGGGAGGTCGGAGGTCCTTGCAATTGTGCCCTTCAAGGGATTATGGGACACTGGTCTCTCTGTTTCTCTCCCTCTCTCTCTCTCGTCCTCTCTCTGTTACCAGGTGAACAGGACTCCCCCTTCACACACTCCCACCATGATGCAGGGTACCAACACAGGCCCAAAGCAACAGGACCAAGTCACCATAGAAACTGTGAACCAAAAGAAACCTTTTCCCTTTATTAAGTTGATTATTTCAAGTATTTTGTCACAGTGACAGAAAACTAACACAGTAGGATTTAAAAATGTGACGTGTGCCCCACATTGAGTCAAGTAATACTATAAAGTAATATCAATATCAAGTAATATCGTAAAGCAAGTCCTCAAATCTAGCAAATAAAGGTCACTTCCCTTCCCCCTTTTCCTTCCGACCCCAACTGAGTACTCATTCTCACAGCTGTGGCCATTTCGGTTTGGTGACCTCAGATGAGCAACTCCCCTGTGTAAAGCAGATAGTTCTTCCTTCTTCCTTTCCTACTCAGCAACCTTGTGGTAGACAAACGGGCCAAGGGGGTCTTCAGAATCCTCATCTGGGCAGCATCTCGCCCACAGGGCTTACAGGTGGGGAAAATAAGTTCCTTGACCAGATACGCGTAGGAAACAGTGGACTAAACAAAGCCAAACAGGCCACCATGCAGCAGGACTTATCAGAGCCTTTATATGTAAGGGCCATGTGCACCTCCAGAGGGAGCCTACCGTAAGTGGCTTTCCCAAAGTACGGTTTTTGAGACTGGGAAACTCTGACGACGCCTTCCCACAGCACCAGGGAACCTGGCCTGCTTCTGTCCTCAGAGCTCACCTGATGACCTACAAGAAGTGCTGAGGAAGACAACGAGGCAGCCTTCAGGAAGGCTTCGAATTAGAGACTGATCCAGGTCTGACCTAACTCGAGGTTCCAAGGAACTGGAATCTGCAAAGACTCCAGGGAACACCAAGCCTCCATGATCGGGCAAAAGGAGGGGATGCTCATCTTTCTAGCCTGATAGAACAGGAGGCCACAGTCAGAAACGAGGGAAGAGCAAACGGAATTGTCTCCCCGGCACTCCAAAGGTGGGCTGTTCCCCTGGAAAATTAAAAAAGGAAGACAGCGGGCATAGTGGTGCACACCTATCATCCCAGCGGCTTGGGAGGCTGAGGCAGGAGGATCCAAGTTCAAGCCAGCCTCAGGAACTTAGTGAGGCCCTAAGCAACTTGGTGAGACTCTGTCTCTAAATGAAAAAAAAATACAAAAAAGGGCTGGGGATGTGGCTCAGTGGTTAAGTCAGAGTTCACTCCCCAGTACCAAAAAAATAAAATTAAAAAAGCGAAGACAACCAAAGCCATGAAGTAAAGGCAGCAGAGGTCTGTCCACTGCAGAGAGACTCCAATGACCTCCATCCAAAGAGCTCCTTATGCAGAGCACAGAGATTCCCTGGCTCCCATGGCCCACTTTCAGTATTTGTTTATTCCTCCTCTCGTCCTCATTTATTGAGCACCTACTAAGTGTGATGGCCGGTGGTCAGAAATACCGTCGAGTTCCAGGCAGTGAGGCTATTCCGATGTCTATTTACAGAGTGTTAATCTTCTCCGCCTCCCCCTCTGCAATTAGACACATACCACTTTCCAACCTCATACGCCAACCTCGCCCAACTGGGAAGGCAGAATGGACAAGTGTTCTTCCCAGCCTGCTGAACTTGGCCAGGAATTCGGCCTCCCTGGGCGAGGGCAGCCTGGGAATCAGCCAACCGCAAGGAGATGTGCCCTGCCTGGACCCTTCCATCGGTCACGGAGCCTGGTGCCTCCCGGTTCTTTCCCTAGGCAGAAAATGCTGGGAATCAAGAAGGTGGGCCCAGGAGTAGAGCGCGTCAGTCAGGAACCGTGGAGCTGAACCAGCAGCTCCGATACCAGCTCCGTTTGTGCGGCGGACAGACCAAGGGGTGGAGTCGGGAGGCCAGGAGCAAACCCTGGCGCCCCGGGTACTAGTGGCTTATTAGACAAGTTACCTAGACTCTCCAGCCTCAGCATTCCCACCTGTGAAGTGGGGGATAAGGAGGGTGATCCGAACCGGAAGTGCAGGCTCACGTAGACAACAGCACTTGCGTGTACGTGCACGTTCTCAGAACGCCTGTCCACGAACATCAGCTGCTTTCACATTTCACTCCTATCTTAGCTTCTTCATCAGCAAAACGGAAATAAGAGTGTTCACCTCACTGGGTAGTAATGAGAATTTAAGGGGATTACGGCTAAAAGGGCCTTGGCCTATAAAAAGGACACGACAAATGTCAAAAATTGTCAAAGGTGACCATACTCCAGTCCAACTCCATCTCTCTGGACCTCAGTGTCCCCATTTGTCAAGTGAGAGAACTGGGCCAGATGGCTCCTACGAGGTCACAGCATGTGGGTTCCCTTGTGGCCTGAAGTCACAGGAAAGCTGAGTCAGTAGCCTCCGAACTTTGGTAGGCCCAAATATCTTCCCAGCTTCCCCATGTCCCTGTGTGCAGCTCACAAAACAAGAAGAGGGAGAAAAGCTTTCTTCCATTCCCAAACAGTATTTCGACCTGAGCTGTCCTAACAATATGGCGGCCACACATGGCTACTGAAATGAGTCCAGTCCCAACTGAGATCTGCTGAGCATAAAACTTAATCTAAAAAGAAGTAAAAATCTTGCTAATAACTTTTGAGTTGATCACATAGTGAAATGGTTTTATACTTTGGATATATTAGGTTAAGTACAATATTTAAATTAATTTCACCCATTTTTTCTCTTTTATTATAATACAACCATGGGAAAACTTAAAACTGAATTTGTTACGATACGCTCTCCCCCGGCAGGTGCGGATCTGGGCTTTCTTTCCCTTTCTGTCCCTCTGCTTGTGAGCTGTGGCTAAGACACCTCTCGGAGAGATGCCAGAAGGAATTTGAACTATTTGGGGTTAACATTTTTTTAACCAAATAAAACCCAGATGTTTACAATCCAGGTGGGGCATTAAGTTTTAGGAGTCTGCAAGAATCTCCTCTGGCTTCAAGGAACCTGAATAAATAAAATCTATCCAGCTGCCAAACACCCCACAGCAGGGGCATGCTTGCCAGCACCTGAGGCGCTCGATCTCGCTCCCCTGTGCAGAGCTGTCTCTTGCCCTCTCTGCGAGAAAGGGGTGGGCAGTGGCCCTTGAGGATCTTCCCAAGTAACTGCCGCCATTCGAGATGCTGGCTTAGCCATTTGCAGCAGCTCTTTTCTCATTGAGCTGGTCAGTGCCCAAGATGTCAAATGCTGATTTTCTTCTCTGACACACACAGAGCTAAGGACACTGCCCTAGAGAGGCTGGAGTGCACCTTCTTCAGTCACCCTCACTCATTCAGGAGACTTTCATTACGCACCTGCTACCATCAGTCAAGGACCCGCAGAGCAAGCCTGGGCCCTGCCCGCGGGGGTCGATAATACCCAGCCATGATAACACCGAGCCCTCACTCCAACCAGGCATGGGCCCAGCCTCCCCTTTCCATCATCTCAATGAATTGTCCCACAACCCCAAGCGGTTCAAAGTACTGCTGCCTGCTCGTGTTACAGAGAGGGAAGACAGGTAGCGTGGCTGAGGTAGGCAGCAGGCGGTCTAACCCCAGAACCATCGCAGAGAGCGCAGAAAGGACGAGAGCAAGCACCTAAGCAGTGCTTCTGTGACCCATCAACTTGCTCAAAAAAGCCCTTGTTCACATGTACTCAGAGAGCCAAGAACCCAAAGGAAATTCACAAATCAGCTGGACTCAAGGTCACAAAACCGGTGACCCTTATGGCTGAATCTGGCCCAAGGACATGCTCTGTTTGGTGTACACACACACACACACACTGTAAGATTTCACACTAAAACATTTGGATTTCTAGCTTATCCTAAGAGATTAGAAATCTGGCAATATGGGGACCCACATCCCTATAGACTGGGGTTGGTCAGATGGATTCTCCAGTTCACCACAATCACTACCACTCTCTATTGCCTCCCTGACCCCATGGCCAAAGGTGAGGTGCTCTGCACCACCACACATGCCCACCGTTTTTGTTGTTTATCTTGCAATAAAGAAAGAATTTTCATACCCATTTATCACCTCAAAGTGGGAAAACAAGATATTGGGAAACTATATAAATATATATTTACAGAAGCATATGTTTACTAACCACACACACACACACACACACACACACACACACACTACACAGGAATAATATTCCAATATGTTTAATATGCAAAGACCCCTCTTCTGTGGCCAGTCCCCATAGGCATTGGGGTTTGTGACCTGGCCTGGATGACAGTGAGCAAATCCAGGCCAAAAGAGAATCAGTCAAAGAAAGAACTGGAGCCCACATCCACCTGTCCACTGCAGGTATAGGTTTCTTCCACTGCACCCATTTGCTCAGCACTATATCCCAGAGAACCTTCTGGGTATTGGGATGCTCACAAATCTCAGTCCTTCTGATGGCTTTGTCATGAGGAATCTTGGGACGGGGGTTCTGCCCTGTCACTCAGATGGCATGCGCTCTGATTGCTCAGTGGGACACAGGTTTGACCTGGCTCTTCCAGACCCCCTCCTCCTTCAGAGAGCGAGGGTTCCAGAAGACCACGCGCGTCTTGATTAAAGGTCTTCCTCTGAGCTGGTCTTCCATACGAGAGGTTTTCTCAGTTACAGGAAACGTGTAACAGAGCCAATAACCAAAGGCTCTGGAGCCGGAACGGCGCGGGCAGACTGGCACGGCAGCCTTGTTTGGGTGGGTGTGGGGGCTCAAGCCCATCCCCAGCCCATCGACTTCCATCACGGGGTCAATGAGTCTCCATTTTCGCCATGCCCTCCAGCAGCCAATGACAGACTCTGAAGTGACCTTGATTCTTATTTCTGGCCATCAACTGGGTCTGTGAGGTTGCTTTCTCTTTGGTAAATCATCTCTGCTCCAAGAGGAAGTTTGGTGGCCGCATATATTATCCGATGAAGTGTCTCAGCTCATGAGAGAGAGTGTTCGGTCAGAGCTTCATCCACTTTTACAACCGCAGAGATCCTGGCTTTGATCTTAACAGAACACATTTCTAATGAAGTTACCTCCCAAAGGGTGTCACGGACAGATTTAGGCGCCAAGTGTTCAGCTGGACTAGCCGCCCCTTTCCAAGGGAGCCTAGAGCCAGAAACACTTGAGGCAAAATGAGCATTCGGCAAAACACGAGTGAACCCAGGGAGGCTGACATCGCCAAGTGGATTCCAGAGTCGGGGATGGACTTGAAGTAGACTTCAGGTCTCCAGACTAGAGGCCATCTCCCCTACAGCCCCCCAACACACACACACACACAGCTGCATAGGGCACTGGGCAGGGACAGGGTGTGGTCCAAGGTTAGTATCACTGACCCATCTGCAGGACCTTCCCTTTGGTTATCCCAGACTCTCCTACCTGCCTATCAGAGGCGAGTGAGCTACAGCAGTCTACAGAGGGAGGGCAGCACCAGACCCTTGAAGAGTATTGAACTTGGCCTCACGAGACACGGGTTCCAATTCCAATCCTGTGGGTCGGCTGTGTGGCTAAGCCACCACACCACACCAGTTCTTGGAGGTGACTACCATTGAGTGAGACCAGTGACTCCCTCCCACCGTCCTGCCTGCTCACTGGGTTGTTGTGATCATCAAACGAGATCCAGGGGACTTGAGACTCAGATGTGGAGAGTCGTGAAACTGGGTAGGAACGTCACGGGTCCTCTGTCCTGCAGGAGGCAGGGTAAGAAAGCACAGCACATTGGACAGGGGGTGAGGGCATCAAACAACTGTGATTTTGAAACTCAGCTCTCTACATGTGACCCTGGAAAACATCCATCACCCCTCAGAGTCCCATTTTCCTCAGCTAAAAAATGAAAAAAATGAGAATATTGTCTCTGTCAGAGTATAACAACACTACCAGAAACTAATGCTCCCTGGGCCTTCAGCAGGCCCAGGTTCTGTGCTAAACACCTTCTGTGAATTACTTCACAGAATCACTAACGCGCCCTAACAAACTACCAATGCCTCCATCTTACAGATGAGCTGACAGAGGCCGAAGAGCTTGCCAGAGCTGAGGTCACAGAGTCAGTGTGTTTCCAAATCTAGGAGACTGTGTCTCCTCATGATGATAAATTCTGGGAACCCTTCCTAACCGATGACACACAACACTTTAGCCAAACACCTCCAGTCCCACAACAACATCTTCTGAAGTCGGATCCTGGCTGGCTGAGAGGCTTGCCTCCCCATCCCCAACAGGGGACCTCAGGGGCCCTGAGATTTCCAAATGAAATCGCCCTCCCTTGCAGGCTGCTGGGCTGTCCTGTGCCTGGGTGGCGGGAGTGGACACCTGCCCTGTAGTATTAAGGACTCTGGTTCCAAAGGCTTGCTCTGTTCAGGACTCCCCTCCACCCCGCACCCTAGGACCCGCTCCCAAGACTCTATTTTTCCAACTGGCTGAACCTCACTCACCTTGGCCTCTCCGAGGCCAAATGACATAGGTTCCCGTCCCTTGTCCACCTCCACAGAAAGCCATGTGGCCAAGGCCTGGGAGCCCTGGGAGTCTCTAGTCTCTGAGCTGTGAATGCCACGCTAAGTGATAAGGTCAACCAGAACCCAGATCAGACCTGGGTGCTGGGCAGCACTGGGCAGCACGGACCCTCACCATTCCAGACCCCTGCAGGTGGCTTCTAAACAGGCCCAGAAAGGTTCTCCCAGCCTCCTCGGCAGCCCCAACACTTCTCGTTTTAGCAATTGAGTAGAAAGACCTCTTAGTCCCCACTACAGCTGGGAAACACCTGGCCTCTGTCAAGTGCTCTTTAGTGAGTCCCTCTAGCTAGAATCAATGCTTCGTCTACTCGGGCCTGTCAGAGACGAACACGGGAAAATGTACCCTAACTCAAGTCGCCTCCTCTGGGAGGGTCTCCACATCAGCCAGGACATCAGCTACCTGCTTCCTCTGCCAGGCCTGCATGCAGCACTCCGGGTGACATGCAGAGGCAGCAAGGGTGCATGGGACCTACCCACAGGAGGACAGTAAACTGGCATGAAAGTAAAGAATCATCCTGGAGAGGGGACACAGGGCAGTGATTCCCGAAGGGGTCCAAATCATAAACCAGTCACCAGTAACCTACGAGAAAGTTTCCCAGGCTTCAGAAAACACCAAGCGTCCTTGCCCTGGGCTGCAATTAATTAATATGTTAACAGATTATGTCTGAAAAAAATGACTTGTCCACTATCAGCGGTTTTCCACCTTAACTCGGTTTTTAATGGAAAAATAATCAACACTCCACACACGAAACTGTGATGGACAATTCCTCCAAACACAGAATGCACTGAAGGGAGAGTTAATTTTGGAAAATGCTCTTTGGTGTTGAGAAGACTGGGAACCAGCAATGTGGGGGAAGGGCGCTGGGTGAGGAATCGGAAATAAGGTGCAAGGCCTGGTTTTCTAAGGATCCAGAATGGATGGGGGCAGCAGGGGCAGCAGGCCCTGAAGAGGCTGGCGATGGAATAAACTCACACGTTAACAGTGGGGGGGTCAAAGACCAGGCAGGAGTCGCCAAAAGAGCAGAGGCCATGGAGGTCTTGCCATGGGTCTACAGGAGGGACTGAATCAGAATATGGCCATGAGATATGAGGGAGAGATGAGGAGTCTCCCCCTCCCACAAAGACAAGGCAAGAATGTTCAGAAGTAAAATCAGATGATATAAGCTTTAACTTAATCCCTGGATTAATTCACTGATATGGATTAACTCAGGGGTAACTGTAGTCAGGTAGGGTGTGGCTAAAAGAAGCAGGTCACTGGGGATGTGTCTTGGGTTTCTATTTTGTCCCTGGTGAGCTTCCTGTCCGCCATGTCCTGAGCTGCTTCCCTCCACCATAGCTTTCCACCATGATGTTCTGACTCACCTCAGGCCCAGAGCTGTGGGGTTGGCCGGCCATGGAGTGAACCTCTAAAAGCATGATCCAAAATAAACTTTAACTCCTTTGAGTCATTCTTGTCAGGTCTTCAGGTCACAGCAAGGAAAAGGTGACTTAAAACACAGGCTCTGGAGATAGACTAATCAAATGTAGGTTCTGGCTTGACTCTTTCCTTCTTCTTTTTGGTACCAGGGACTGAACTCAGGGGTACTCAATCACTGAGCCACATCCTCAGCCCAATGTTGTATTTTATCTAGAGACAGGGTCTCACTGAGTTGCTTAGGGCCTTGCTGTTGCTGAGGTTGGCTTTGAACTCACCATCCTCCTGCCTCAGCCTCCCGAGCCGCGGGGATTACACCACAGCACCCAGCTTGACTGTCTCTGTTTCTTAATGGTGAGATCTTGGGCGAGGGGTGTTACCTCTCTAGCTCCAGACTGTCCCTCAGGTGGCTGGGATGGGCAAGCCCCAGCCTGCGGAATGATTGACAGGCAAGGGCAGAGTTAAATATGATGCCTGCAGCATTGTAAGTGGACCTCCATGGAAAGTAATGATTGTCCTTGGTGTTTCCTGCTGGGGTGGCATTTAGACGCCTTCACTTTTTTCTCTGGGAGGGTGCTGGATTGCTATGTCCACCAGAAGGTGGGACTGGACTTATCCGGTGACACAGATGGCAAAGCAGGTGCCTCCCTCTCAGAGGAGTTAGACGCATCCCTCTGCACGGTGCACAGACCAGCAGTGCGCCTCGCCCAGGAACGATGCCCCCTGGGAATGTCCCATGCTGCCTCGGAGAACTTTCACTAGAGATGGTGCTTTGAGGTAGATTTAAACTGGAGCAAGGTTAGGCTATTGTGCACCAAAGAAGGGAGCGGACAGGAAAATGGAACCGAACGAGACCTGGAGAATGAGAAGCCAACATGGGTGTACAAAACCAAGGTCGCAGCATGGACCAGAGCGGGAATGCTGGGGCGGGAGGAGCCTGCGATGAGACAACGAGAAAGATCCAGGTGGGGGCCCACACTGGCCCATCGAGCCACCTCCAGACACTTCATCCCAAGAGTCCATGAAGAGTCTTAATCAGGACGGTGGAGCGTTCTGTCAAACCAGCCCTTCCAGCTCCCGCGATGACAAGACCCCAGAGTCGTTCTTGACTGAGGCCAACCCTGCCCTGGTCTCAGCTGCCCATCAACCTCATATCTCTCCCAGCTCTCCTAGCATGCACCACCCAGAGCATCAACGAGAGGGGCAGGGGGACAAAGGGATGGGTCCACTTGCTGCCGGCACCCACCCGACCAGGGGGCATCTCTGAGTCCAAAAGCAAAACCTTGTGCATGTGTGTTTGCACACAGACTTAAGAATCCTAGTTCATTTAAAACCCAAGGTCAGACAACCTCATGAAAGAAAAGGCCCACTGCTTATTTTGAAAGCAAAAACTAAAACCATTTCCAATGGAATTGCTCCAAGATGGCACCCAGTCAAGGCCAGGGCCTTCCTGGCACGTAAGCGCTTCTCTCCCCCATAAAAATGGTCCCACGAACTTGATCTAAGTGGCCCTAATTTTGATCCCTTTCAAAGAGACAAAGGGGTAGGCAAAAAGAGACAAAACCTCAGAAAGTCAATAAAATTCTAAATTGTTTTCCCATTTGAGAGAACGCTGGAAGTTTCTCAAGCACAGGGCTGTAATCATCCCTCCAGCCCTTGATGTTGTACATCAGGAAAGAACTAAGTCCACAGTCACTCTGGAGAGCAATCAGCAGGAACTACTGACACATGAAATGCACATATCTTATGTCCAAAAATTCCGATGCATACTTTCCATCGAGAAATGTTTGCTCACATGAACAAGAGGGTTATCCCATGACTACTGGGTCCAACATCCTTACAAAGATGAGAACTCTTTAAAACACTGATATCCATCCATAGGGGACTGACTAAATAAATTAAGGTACACCTATAGGGATGCTGTCTTATTAAAATGACATAGTAATATGTTACTATATATAATGTGATACATGATACAATATAGTATAATGTAGCATAGAGTACAGCAGTTAGACACATCTTAGAGCCAGGCTACACATGTTGAAATACAGGCTGCTACTTAACAGCTGTATAACCTTGAACAAGCCATCACATTTTTCTAAGTCACAGTTTCATCAACCATAAAGTGGAAATGACAACAGCATACCTGCCTCATAGGGCTGTTGAGAGAATTAAATGAATTGATGCATATTAATTATTCAGAATGGTGCCTGGTTCGCATGCTCATGAGGTTTTTAAAAATTATAACCCTATGCATGCTGAACATAAAAAGAACAATATGTATAATAATTGAGAAAGACATTGGATACATATAGTTGAAAGAAAATAAGCAAAATACTATGTGTAGCATTCCATTATTTATAGTGTTCTACTATTTATGTTTCTAAGGCAAGTAAGCTACTATAGATTTTTGAAGGACATACCTGGGCAGGAAAAGATTTGGAAAAGAGACTAGAATTAGAAGCAGTGATCCAAAAGAACTACCTGTCTCTGATTGTAGGTAGGCAGGGAGGGAGGCAGGTGCATGCAGCAGGATGGATGGATCATACATACCTGGACACATTCATGTAATCCTTGAAACTTTGAAAGTGTAGATTTTTAAAAAATGTCTGAGGCAGTACAAATTATGAGCGCCTTTTATCAATGAGAAGCTTAGTGATGTCCAACATGCCTGAGCACACATAGCCAACAAGCCCCAGAGGAAGGATCTGAGCCCAGCTCTGCCCACCCCTGTGGCCTTTCCACCACCCCACACTGCCTCCCAAGGCCACCCAGGAGTTGACTATGACAAAGAAGAAGGGGCCTCCTTGTCCACACTGGCTGGAATGGTAAAAGCCCAATGCAATGGAGAATTGTGTTGTTGTTTTTGTTTTTAATTAATGAACCTGTTGGAATGTGCCGTTCAGCAGTGGAGCTGAATGGTTCCTGCTGTTCTGCAAATCAAACAAAACTCTCTCCCTCCAAGCCACTTCCGTGACCACTTTCTAGCCTTATCTATCCAGGGACTGGGAAAGGGACACAGAACTGTCAGAGAGGTACCTTCATCAGCCGGACCTGGTCTCCTGACCTCCTCACTGGTTTTCCTGCTCCATCCCAGGGCTGGGCGGTAGAGCCCTGGCTGGACCTGCCATGCAGGGGGCATCTCTGAAGTCCCGGATGTCCTGTCTCTATGAGCCTTACCCTCCCAGATCTCAAAGACCAACCAAACAAGTCTCTTCGACTTTGGCTTGATAGTTTTAAGGGTCTTTTCCAGTTCTAACAGCCACAGAACATTAGAAATTTCCCTGTTGTTTTTCTATCATAAAAGTATAAGAAATTTTCCTTCCCTAAAGATGATGTTGAATTAAAACCTTTGGCCTTTTTGGCTGCCTTCAAACTTTTTAGGAAAACTCCCCAAATCCAGAAGGAACGCATTCCTCAAATGTCACTGTCCATTCCATCTCCATCTTCAGGGCTATCACCTACCTGCCTGGCAGTACCGAGGGTCAAGGACGGGTGAAGTTTTTGAAGATTGGCATCCTAAGAATGAATTTCAGCCTTACCATTTAATAGCTGGGTGGCCTTGGGCAAGCATAACCCCTCTTGGCCTCAGTATTTTCCACCTGAAAAATGGGCACATTCTATATTCTTAAGATTGCCAGGTGGGTGGAAGAGAGCCTCTACAAGGGTCCTTCCTTTCTCCGGACCAATAGCAGCCTATTCCCATAATTCCCAAGATGTTGATAGTCTGGGTTTCCCTACTCCCACCAAGTGCCTGGCTCCTTTCCAAAGTCTGATCCTTCTGTCACAAAGCCCAGCATCGAGGCAGAATCGAGTATTAGAGTGAGAGGCAACGGACCTGTCCTTCCAACATGGCTTCCTTGCTAAAACTGCAACCTCAGGTCTGATTCTGAAGGAATCCGCTGGCAACGTGCCTGTCAAAAGAGTTCGCAGACATGCAGGACCATCCTCCAGAGCGGGCAAGCCGAGCCCCACTCTCGATTTCCCACCAGCTCAGAGTCAGATGGGCGACCGTCCATCTCTGCTCCTTGCAGAAGGGGCAGAGAGAAGGGGGGGCTTCCGAAGCTAAATTCTCTTTCTGCTGCCCCCCCACCTCTGCAGAAACCACACACACACACACACACACACACACACACACTCCGACTTTCAGAAAGCTCTTGGCACTGCCCACCCTTCCTGAGCTGGACAGAGCTGCCAGAGCAGGATCTGCCCAGCCAAGGCCGCCGCCTCCATTCCCAGCCCCCTCCCGGCCTCTTCAGAGTCAAGGTTTTGTCAAGAGTTTCAGGGGCAGTGACTGGTGGGGAGGGGGCCACAGACATCCTGGCTGGTGCCAAGTTCCTTTCTTTGCCCCACAGTGTGTTTTATAAGCCAGCATGTAGTTTATTCTTCTCCTAAACACTTCGATAGGGTGCAGGGCCTGGAGTTGCCATAGAAACACCTTTTAACTCCTGCTCACCCAGAAGGCTGCACCAGTCTCCTGGGCTTGGGGAAGAAAGGAAAAAGGGACACCTGTGGATTCGGAGACGGGCGAGGGAAGGCCGGGGCGGGGGCAGTAGAGAGGGCCAAGCCAGGCATGCGTGCCCTTCCCTGGCTACATGGCACCCAGCCAGGAACAGAAAACAACCCAGAAGGTTCTGGAAGAGGACGGTGGAAGGCTGACTTGAGCGCCTCGGTGGGCTGCGGCATCAATTAGTGGGGTTGCAGGGGTCAAGGCAGGAGCCAGCTCCCACCCTCCTTTCCTTCAGGGACGGAACTCAGAACTTCCACCCAGCAAGGCAGTGAGCAGGGCGGGTGGGGAGCCACCTACTGGACAGTGGCAGGGTGCTCTGGAGGCAGCAGGAGGTCAACAAGCAAGCCCACACCCACACCTCCCATTTTTAAAAGCATTATCTCATCCCCTCTAGTGCAGTGCACCAAACCCAGGCAGCGCGCGCTTGGATCGGCGCCAGAGCATCAAAGATTTTTCCTTTCTTTTTTATTTCGGCTACTTCAATGTTCTGGTTTGGGGGCACTTCTTGGTAACTCAGCTTTTCTCTGGGAAGTTTAAAAAAGGAGGAGGAAGGAGCTATTTCTTGAATAAATCCAGAGAAATGACAAGAAACACTGTCTGCATCAGCCCAGACCCACAGCGGGAAGCCCAAGTGGAAAATTAAGCAGTCGACAGGTCCAGGAGGGCCCCCACTGGAAGCAGGACCTACTGGCTCCTGTTTCCACTTCTCTCTGGTAAACTTCCAGGGTAGGTACCTCAAAGCAAAGGACAAGTGGAAGAGACAAAGTCCCCCACGCCCTACACACATCAAAACACCCAACTGAGCACACCCCACCCATTCTGAGGCAGAAAGGGACTTGGTCTGCACACCCATCCCACCTGCTAGCTCCTGGGCCCAGTGTGCTCCCTGCTGAGCAAACCCAGGACTGGGCAGCAGATCAGGCAGAATGTCACCAGGCCAAGTAGAATTGGAGTGGGGGCACTCAGGGAGGAGGGAGAAAACCTTCCCAGGCCTAAGGCAGCCCAGAGAATCTTTCCAAACAATCCACAAAGCCCCGGGCCAGCCAGGGTCCCCCAGGGAGAGGGAAGGGCGTGCCTGCCTGTGGGTCCCGGGAAACCTCTACCCTGGGGTCACCCAAACAGCCTCAGCTGCCAACTGGTCCAACCTTCTGGTCACCACCCCGGCCTTCTCCCAGACCTGGCCTGGCCCACCAGGGGCGCCCCTCCCCAACTCAGCCGCCTCCCCCGCCAGGCTACACCGCAGCACGCTTGTGGAGTCCCTCACCCAAGACTCAGTGGAAAATCTCTTCCCCTTTATGACTGTACTTAAAACACACACACTCCATTCTTCACCTCTGAATCGACACAAGCAGAGCGCGGCTAGACCATGTTCCACCCACCGCCCAGCATACACACACACACACACACACACACACACGCTCAGAGCAGGAACGCTGGCCCGCATGCTTTATGAGCTGGAGGATGGACGGAAGCGATGTTTTCCAGCTGCCACTCCACCTCTGGCTCTCCAAACCGGTGTGACCAACAGCCCCAAACAAGTTCTCGCAGGACAACTCTCAAGGCCCTCCATAAAAACTGCTTCTGACCCAGTCCCTGTCTCTCTCATCAAGACACAAAGTCCAGTTTAGAAATGTCACAGCCACGATGGGACCCTTGGCATCTTTGTTCTTTGGGTGACAAACTTATTTTCCACTGCTCATCATACCCCCTCCCCACACACACTCAAGGGGGAAAAAAGCTTCCTGTGACTTTTCACGGGTATGTGATAAGTGATCCCTTACGGCCAGCTCCTGCTTGCTATCAGCACTCTCAAACACAGTTCCAAGGGGAGGGCCCATCCCTGTTTTCTCCTCATTTTTCCCCTTAAATCCACCCAAACTTGGCAATGCAAGAAGCTCCCTTAGCACTTGCTTGGAAAGCCTTAGCCTGGGTTGGGTCTCCAGGAAAAGAATGAACTTCAAGGGCGCAGATGATGCAAACTCAGAAAACTTCCAAGTTTCTCCTGCAACTCTCCGTGCACATGGCTAGCAACTTCTTTTAAAAAGTACTCAGCCTCACATCGCGACACTTCAGTTAGCATTGCAAGTTTTAGGAACCCTCTCCCACCCTCCTCCCCCAGCTCTGCCTCCTTCAGGAGTGAATGGAGAAATTTTCCATGTGTCAAAAAGAGTGAGCAGGGATCTTTCTGGCCCGAAAAGAGCAAGGGCTGCCCGGGGTTCACTCGGCCGGCCACCGGGGGCTTCCTCTGCTGGGCATCTCCCCTCTCTGCTACGCCAGAGCCCCGCCCGAGGAAACTGAGTCTCCGGCTGCAGCGTGGGGCTCGGTGGGAACCCCACCAGCTCTTACCGATGTCGGAGTTGCAGAAAGCGTCCTGGGGGTGGCTGGGCGAGCATGTGCACGCCTCGGCGCCCCACTTCCCCAGGCTCCAGCTGCCCAGGAGCACCACAAGCCCAAGCCAGGGAGTCATCGCCGCTGCTGCCGTCCGCTGCTGGGACTGCTGCTCGCCTCTCCAAAGTTGCCTTGCGCGCCGCCGGCGGGGCTGCTGCGGCCCGAGCTCGCCCGCCCGGCCGTGGGGGGCAACTTTGCGCTGCCCTTGGAGTGCCCAGCGGGACAGGCCCGGGTGTGGCGAGGCGCTTGACTCTGCTGGCCAGCGGGAGGTCTTGGGCGAAGGAGCCGAGCCGCAGCCGGAGCCGGAGCAGGAGGAGGACCTTGCACGCCCGCTGCTCGCGCCGCCGCCGCCGGGGCTGCTGAGAGATATAGCGCGGCCGCCGGGACCCCCCCTCGCCGCGGGCGCTCGGGCCCGCCCCCTCCGACCAATGGCAGCGCCGCATTACCTCATCGGCCCTCCAAAAAGGGGGCGGGGCCGGGGGCGCGGGGCGGCGGGGCGGGGCCGCCCCGGACCGTTCAGATCCTTATAGGGAATAATGCGGCCTTGGGCACGCGAGTGGGTGGGCTGGGGCGCGCCCGGGACCCGCGCCCGGCCGCCTGGCCCCCGAATGGCGCCCCCGTGCCCCCTCTAACTACACCCTCTCCCCACGCCCACGCCTCCCTCGGAGTGCCTCCGACCCAAACTAGAGCCAACTACCACCCACCCACCCCAGTACGACCCCTTTGGCGGAGCAGAGGTGGCCTCCGCCCTGGAGACCTTGACCGGACCTGGTGGAAAGTCTAGGAAGAAATGCTTCCTCTCCACCTTCTCTGGAAAGAGCAGGGACGGAGGAGAAAGACCCGGACAGATGACATCGTCTCTCTGTGTGTCTGTCTTTCTCGCTCCCTCTGTCCCTTTTCCCCTAACCCTCCCCCCCCCCCCCCCCCCCCCCCCCGTCTCTCTCACTTTCCTGGAGATGAGGAAGTTCTCTGCCATCGGGAGCTGGCTGTGATAGATTACTTGTTTATCTGAGCTCCCTCGCAGCAAATGGAGTTGTAAATTCATTCAACAAACACTGTTCCGGATGCCGGAGTCAGAAAGGCAAAAGCCCGGGCAGTCGTGGAAGTCCATGAGTGCCCATAGGGTCATTTTCTATGACTCTTTAGTGCCTTTGAAGAAACCAAAGCAGTGTCGTGTGTTAGAAGTGACTGGAAAGGTGCTGCATTCCATGGGAGAGTAAAAGAAAGACTCTGGAGCCAGCCTGGCTGAGAAGTGAACTGGAAGGATCAGGCCTGTGGCAGCTAGCAGGAGAGGCCACCAGGCAGGGAGAACAGCAAGAGCAAAAGCCCTGAGCGGGTTTGAGGAGCAGAAAGGAGAAAGGGCAGGAGGAAGTGGCAGACTGGTCTCCACCCTTCAGTAAAGAAGGCGAAACACCCAAAACTGGAGTAAACCAGATCCTGGAGGATTATCCAGGATCCGAGATGACAAGCTGTACTGTGTACTTGCAAATAAAAAATATAATTGGAACTCTTCTTATTAACTTACTTCTTGATTCTGCTGTGTATTTTTTAAAGGGGTTCTATAGTCACCCCAGTATATCTCACAATAGTCCTCGCACACAGGAAAGCAAGCACAGCATCATTTGCACTTTCTGGGCACAGACACCAGCCCACAAAGGTGGGATGACTTGGAGCCAGCCAGGAGCTCAGCTCACCCTTTTCCACTGACGGTCCTTATCTTAAGACATTTATGCCCTCCACCTGGGGAAGTTGGATCTAGCTGTGCCAATGCCCTTTTGCATCTGGGGCTTTCCACCTTCCCCTGCATTCGTCTCTCTCCCTCTTCGTCCTGTTTAGAAGAGTTGTCCATTGGGGCTCTAGAAATGCCGCAAGTTTGGAAGTAATAAAGTCTGGGAGAACTGCAAGTTTCTCTTTAAGAGAAACCCTTTGGTTTGCCCCTCAACGAAAGGATGTCTGAGTGGCGGAAGAGGAAATTTCTGTGGGAGATGGTATTTCCAAGAACATTTTTGTAAACTCCCTTTTCTACCTTCAAACATTTTGGCCAGAGGGCAGGGAAACGGTTTCCACATCTTTCTTTCTTGTTCCCCCAGCCAGTTTTTAAGACTTCCCTTCTTAACTCTTAACTACAGCCTACCCACAGGGCCCTTTCCAGCAAAGCACTAGGTTCCTTGTCTCAGAGGGGTATTGTTGAATTATTTCCCCCACCACACTAGAAATACTTAGAGGACTGAGGCATTTCCGCATATGATTTTTTTCAGCCCTCTGAGAACAAAATAAGGTCTCAGGAGACTTGAGTGTGTGACCAGCAGCCATCTGAGTCCTGAGCAACGGGCACCCTGGGGCCACTCTGAGGAACCAGGTTGAATGAGGACATATTTAGTGGGATTTAAAGAGATTCGCTTAAACTCTCATGGTGCCCATCATGTGGAAGGTTTTATAAGACTTTCCGGACCAAATCCACTTTGGATAAGCATCTTACATGATAGAGGTCCTCTCTTCCCTTTCTTTTCACCTTCAGTTATGTTTAAAGTGCCAACATTTTCTCCAAGGGAAAGCCTGGCCCAGGACATGAGTATCAGGGAGATAACTTCTGCCCAACACCATGCAATAGACTCCTCATAGAAACCATCTGAAACCTGGGATTCTGGCAGCTTCATAATTTCGAAAGTGCAAACATGATCTGATTATTTCTCCAGCTGAAAGTAACAAGATTGCCTTTGGGGTTTTTACTGGTCACTTTCTTTCCTAATCTAGCCCAAATGGCCTTTTTGGAGTTCAGAGACTTTAAGAGCTTTTCAATTGGGAGATGCCACCATCTACCTAAGCTGAGGTGGTTCTTTCTTCCCACCCCTGGGAAGTCAGCTCGGTCCTCACCCTGAGAAAGAGCAAACTCTGAATCCTGGTAGGCCCCCCCATCAGGCAGGCATGGCCACCAGCCAGTGGGGTGTCATGGTGTCCCTGGGTTTAATAATATGTAGGAATCGCTTTTTCAAGTCCACTGCACAAACCAGATGGAGTGAACCTGGAACTAATGGTAAGAGTGGAGACACCAGGTCTCCCGATTTCTTTTGACAGCTAAGAAAAATGATAGATTTATAAATCTGGGATGAACTGAAGAAGTTTTAATATCCACCTGGCCTGTCCTCAAACTTGCGAGGCTGTACACCCCTTATCTGTCAAATTTCAGGATTTTGGATTCTATAGGAGGTGTTTTCTTGGACATGAAAAGAACCGCAGAGAATACCCCTCCTCACTTTATACATAAGAAAAGTAACTAAGGTTCAGACAGGTGAAGGAGCTTGCCCAGAGACTCACAGTCAGCTATTGGCAGAACCAAGAGTGTGTTGCAGGCACCGCTTCCTTATCTGGCTCTCTCCACCACATGCATGGGGCTCGATCCTCCTACCTAGAGCATGTGACCTAATGCTTGCACTCTGACCTGGAAAACGCCAGTCATACTCAGATCCTGGATTTGCTTTTCTGACCTGTAGGCAAATCTGTTTCAAAGTCTCTTTGAAGAGTGCCTAGTTCATGGAGAACTTCTCCCCACACTTCTTAAACAGTTCTCTATTATAATAGTAGACTCTCCTAGTGAAAGAACCCTGTGAGCCGTTCAATGCAAGCATATTAAGGGGTTTATCTCTGGGGCATATGCCTTTTCCTTTTCTAAATTACTATATAATGCCTTGTGAAAACGTTCCGAGGAATCTCTGAGAAGAGATGCATGAACACTTTCCTGGGGGACAAAAGGAGATGAGGGTGAAAAAGAAATCAAGACCTGAGATCTGTTGTGAACTCTGCTGTTGAATAGTCATGTACCTGCCCATTGGACAAGGCCTGGTACCTGTCTGGGCCTCAGTTTCCATGTTTATCCAACCAAAAGTGTAAGTTAATGGTCTCCAAGATGACCCTTGGCTCAAAAAGGCTTCTCTCCCATGGGGAATTCTCAAGGTCTTGGCGAATGTTTCTGAAGAAAAGACAGATTTTGCATTTAAGCAAGTTCGACCCAAAGCAAATGTACCTGAGACTGAAGGACATCCAACTGTCCCTCAATCAGCACTGACGGGCTCCCATCCCACTCTCTCCTCCAGACTCAAGGCTGAAACCAAAGAATCTCAGTGGAGAGAGTGATAGAAAAGGCAGATGAGAGACCGCGGCTCTCGTGGTTAATGGAGCCTATAGGAGTTGTTCAACTGTTTGTCTGCCTCTTGGACTCTAAGTATTAAAATGTCAGAAACAAGTCCTTTTGTACTCCAAAGCTCACAGGACTCTTGCACATCCTTCAGATCTTAGCTTAGACGTCACTCCTCCAAAAGCCCCCTTCGACGACCTCCCCTGTGTCCTCATGGTACCATCTTTTACTTGGCTGACTCTAATATGATTTCTCACCTGTCTGTTTCCCTTCCTGGACTGTAGGCCCCTTGAGGACAGAGATCGATTGTTTGTAACAAAGTGTTTACAGGGAATAGGTCCAGTACTGCAGCTGATAGACAGGCAGGTGGAAGCTCCCCAGGGCTCCCTGAGCCTTATCCCTCTGGCCAGTGCTAGGGGGCACTATAAGCCAGAGAACACCCAGTCTCTGCCTGCAGCCTCCCTGAGAAGACAGGCAGCATTCCAGGTAGTGTGTGGGTGCGGGTGCCTCCGAGTGGGTTAATCTGACCCCTCCCGTCTGCAGTGGTCACAGAGCTCCCGGTCGACACCCCGTCAGGGTCTGCAGCTGCCGAGCTCCTCCACCCCTGTGCTGGCCACATGTCCATCCAAGGGGTAAGCGCTTTCTTGGGAAGCCACCTACTTGTGAATCACTGGTTTGGGGTCCGCGGGGGTGGTCTGGGAACACCGCAGAGGATGCCACAGTCCACTCTTCCAGAACAGAGCTGGGCTCTGGAGTCTGACCTGGAGAAGGTGGTGACAAGACATGGGCCATTTCAGTTGCCTCCTCGGGAAGCACCCCTTGGCTCCCTCCCTTTCCCCTTCAGACCCTAGCCACAGTGCCTTCCCCAACCCACAGCCCATGTGAAAGTCATTATATTCAAAATAGCCTTTCCCAAGCAACAGCCAGCCTGGTCCACCCTCCCCCTGAGCCCTGGCCAGACCCTCGGTGGGGCTGCGGCCCAGCTCTGGGAAATTGTGAACCTAGGATGGTCGGTACTTGGGGATCTCTCTGTGACTGGCACCAGTAGGGGGTCAACACCTTCCCTTGCTTCCATCTGGAGCCAATTTCCTGGCAGTAAAATTACAGGGTGTCTCTTGCCCCGGCTCTCCCCGAGCCCCGCCAGGGAAGTGAAGACCCCTCCACGAGTCTCTGGCTGCTTTCACGTGCATGCTGGGGTTTTCATATTTCTTTCCACAGGGAGCTGCTCCCAGGAATTTTAAGCCAGAAAACACATGTGTGTGAGAGAGACATTTTGTGTCTTATGTTGTCTGGACGGTGGAAAATGGGAAGTGTGGTTAAATATCCCAGCTCTTCCTTTTTTATTTTTCTTTCCTTTCCTTTTCTTTTTTAGTGATCATGTGCTCAGGCAGCGGATCATTTCTGTAAAGGATAATAAGAAGTGGAAGAAAAAAAAATAATTTTTTTTAAAAAAAAATTTGAAGTGGAAGGACAAGAACGTCTCCGGCTCAACCCCTTTTTAATGTGTTCCTTATGCCCGTGGAGTTCATGTGTTTTTCCTTTAAAAATGAGTAGCTCCTTTGTGGTTCCTTTGAAGGTTGCATGCTCAGCTTCACGCAGAGGAGCGTGATGGTCTTGGTCTCCGCCGGGTAATCCTGGGGCTTGGGTAGGACGGCGAGCGTGCAGTCGGCTCCTGTCAGACTGGGCTGGAGATCTCATTTCTGCAAAGGCACCTGACCTGCTTTCAGCAGAACCTGCTGGAACTGAAACCGTCTTGTTCTGTGCTGTGGGGATGATCTGCAGAGCATCTGACACCTTTGGTCACATCCTTAAACTTGGTGGCTGACACTCCTCGCTCTCTGGGTTTACCTCTCCAACTGTACCTTCTCGATCTTCTTGGCGGGTTCTCCAGGCGATTCCTGATGTTAAATGTTGGGGATCCTCTGACCCTGGCTCTCTGTACTTTCCCTTGAGCCTCCATACTTGCCTGATTCATCTCATGGACTCCCCAGGCCTCTACCTACCCCTGTGCCGTGTGCACAGGAAGGGGCATCGAAGAGGCAGCCCCTGCCCCCCGATCTCCCGTCCTCCTGGACCCTCCCACCTGCAGGTCCCGTGGCTTCCTCAGACGCCAGTCGTCCACAACCCCTGTCTTCTCCCCTCGTTCCCTTCCAGGGTGACCCATCCCTCCTATGACACCATCGTTCCCGAGTCCCATAGATCCGGCGTGCACCTCTCCTAACCACCCCTCTCTCTGTTTTTACTGATTCTCCCCTGGGCCAGGTCCCTGTCCACTCCTGACACTGTCAGTAGTCACGTCATTGGTCGCCCTGCCCGCCTGCAGTCTTTCCCTATCAAATTCAGCTTCTGCACTGCCGTGCCTATAAATCTTTTTAAATGTAATTCTGAAATCATGTCGTCCTTTGCTTAAAATGATGCCCTCGTTCTCCATGGCCTTCTGAACAAAGTCTTAACACTCCAAAGACGGGCAAGGTCCTCTGGGGTCTGGCTCTCACAGAGGCGTTACCGACCGCAGCTGGAGGCGGCGCCGTTGATGCATAACACCCTGTGGCCGCTACCCCTGCGGTTAGCCGGGAGTGGGCCCTGTCCTCCCTCCTCTGTCTGAACCCAGGCTGCCCTACCCCATCTCTCACCTGTCACGTGTCCCAACCTGCACCTCATCTGCCAGGAATCACGTTCATCCTTGAGGACTCGGCTGGAGTCCCCCGCTCATGCAGGTTCTCCTGGCCCTCTTCCTGCCCCTGCAGAACCGAACCCCCTGCCTCCCTGCCCACCCACAGTGGCTTCCCCAGCCTTCTACTGGGGCACCTCCCACATCCCTCTTGTCCCTCGTGATGATAGTCTGATTCTCCTCCAGGCAGCACACACACCTGGGTGCTTCTCCGAGGCCTTGTTCAGAACCTGCACATAGTAGGTGCTCACTACTATGAAAAGAATAAAGTAACCAATGAAAGGCAGGAAAGGGGGCGAAGCAGGTGTCACCTTGAAAATTCACCAAAACAGAGGCTCTGGAATCCAGTTTCTTGAGCCCAGAGTGGAGCAGCCTCAGGGACACAGATTCAGAAGAGACCAGCAAGCTGACCACCAGCCCATGGTCCTTGCTTTCCACGAGGTGGTCTCACAGGACCAGGCCCTGCTGTCGGGCGACCCCCATGGTTCTGTGAGTGCCACAGAGGTGCATGAGAGGCTAGTTTCTCATCTGAAGACGGCTCTGGTGGGCGGGAGTCAGACGCAGGGATTGAGGTCACCATAAGAAAGGGCTTAGGCTGAGATTCTTGGGAATTTTCCTCTGATGGAAGCAGAGTCTGTGCCAAGGGTGTGACAATGGCCACTGGCCAAAGCCCCTCTCACTGGACAGCGACAACGCTGGCTGGACGCATAATGGCGACTTTGAGCTCCTTGGTCTCCTCAGTTCTCTGCTCGAGGTTGACCACGCCTTCATCTCCCCCAGACTCTTTCTGCACTGGGAATATTGCGATTCACTGGCTTCTCGATTTTTTCAAGGATTTTGGACTGAAACGAAAACATCTAAAGATGAAGCTTCTGGAAGAACTGCGTGTTCTTGCCCATTGTGGAGCTTTCTCCCGACGTGACTTTGGCCTCCCATTGGGCCTTACCTTTGAGAGCAGGTGTCTGAAGACATCCCTGGTGGCAACGATTCCCTCCAGGGGGGTATCCACAGAGCACCCTGCGGGCGCCAGCTGATGCTCACAGGAACTTTCATCTTTGGCCTCTTGCTGATTTTCTTCCTCCCGTGGCAGCTGACACTTTACAGGGACCGTGGTCAGTGGCAGCCAGCAGAGCTTGGCTGTGGGGGGGTCTGAAGTATGTCATCAGGGTTCTCGGTGATGATTCACCTCTGGAGTGGAATCCAGCCAGGTCCAGAGCCACTGGCCCCTTTTGAAGCAGCCACCAGAGCCTCCAGCAGGAAGGAAGGAAGGCCCTCGCGCTCATTTTCTGCCTGTTAGATTTCAGTGGTCAGCCACTGATGATCCCTGGACCAGCTACTTGGGGTCTCCAGGTTTCCGAGTCTACCTTTACAGCGCCCAGCTTACCACCGTCGATGACTGAGACGGAACCGGGCGTGCGACCTTGCGACTTCCGAGTCACGGCTGCCCTTCGGGATGGAAGCCTCTCGCTGGGGTGTCATGGTGTGGTTATCGGCTCTGGGGGGACCGGCACATGCTTCCCTTCCTCCTTCTCTCCCGTCTTCCAATATTCCCCAGATATTGACAGAGTGTCCACTGCCACGTGCGAGGCATTGGGGTGGCAGCTGAGAACAAGGCTCAGACCTGCCCTCGAGGTGCCCCCAAGTCCAGAGGAAAACAATGCTTGGTGACAATGGGGCCCTGTGCGACATGAGGTCACAGAGCTGGGCCGTCTACCTGTGGAGCAGGGGGGTGTTTGGAAACCCGTGTCATGCATAGACAGAAGGTCACAGCCAGGAGAGAGCGATGCGTCACCAAGTTCAACCTCCTCATTCCATATACACAGAATCAGCCCAGAGAGGTGAACTTCTCTTTGGTGACACAGGATTATTGACAGAAGCAGAACAATAGACCCAGGCCCCTGAGGACCCTCCATCTTCCCGTCACTCCAGGTTTTTCTAATTCAGTGCCGCACCAGGGAGAAATATTCAGCAAGTAGTTGTTTCTGTAACGCTCATCAAGAAGGTGAGCTGAGACAGGATGAAGGCTGAAAGAGGAAAGAGAACTCACAATTGTTGAAGGCACTTTTGATGCAGTGTTCTCTCTAGTCCTTATGTAATCGTAAATAAGAGAAGATATTTTATGCCCATTTGGCAGGCAAGAAAACTGAGGCTCAGAGAAGTTCAAGTAGATGGCTAGTTCCTTCCCAGCAAGGAAGTGGCAGAGCTGTGATGTAGATCCAGAGGTCGCTTTCCAAGCCAGCACTCTCTCCGGGGCGACTTCAGGGTCACTGTGCCCACAGATCCCTTGGGGCATTGAAGTGCTGGTGACCTCTTTCTCTCATCCAGTGCTCAGAGCTCTGGGCCATTCTATGCTGTAACAGGCAGACGGAGACCCAGCACCTGCCCCCGCGGGGCCCGGGAAAGGAGCCAGCAGGCAAGAGAGATGGAGGCCCGTTTTGTCCGGTCTGCAGCGGAGAGGAGGCAGGAGAACCCCTGGGGTGTGGGTGCACCCTGCCTTGCTCAGATCTGCAGGGTCACCCCGGGAAAGCTACACGTGTATTACCAAGAGCGGCCCCGAACCCAGAGGCCAGCGAACGGCAGGTGGAGCAGGGCGGTTTCCTAACTCTCGAAACTCAAAGGCCAGCGGGAGTTAGTGTACCAGCTGTTTGTCCCAGTCCTGCCCCACACAGAGCTGCGTGGCCTTGAGCGAGTCTCTGGATCCCTTTTCTTCCCACATAAACCAGGAGGCTGCATTTAACTTCCCAGGGGCCTGTTCTGGAAGGCAGCCTGACCGGGGGGCTGGGACAAAGGCCCGCACAGGGTGTCAATCCTTCTTCCCTTTTTCTTTTCTTTTTTTTCTTTTAATTTATTTTTATTGTAAACAAATGGGATACGTGTTGTTTCTGTTTGTACGTGGAGTAACAGCATACCATTTGCATAATCATACATTCACATAGGGTAATGATGTTTGAATCATTCTGTTATTTTTTCCTTCCCCCCCATCCCTCCCACCCCTCTTTTCCCTCTATACAGTCCCTCCTTCCTCCATTCTTGCCCTCCTCCCACCCCCCATTATGTATCATCATCCGCTTGTCAGCGAGATCATTCTTCCTTTGGTTTTTTGAGATTGGCTTATCTCATTTAGCATGATATTCTCCAATTTCATCCATTTACCTGCAAATGCCATAATTTTATTATTCTTTATAGCTGAGTAATATTCCATTGTATATATATATATATATATATATATCACAGTTTCTTTATCCGTTCATCAATTGAAGGACATCCAGGTTGGTTCCACAGTCTGGCTATTGTGAACTGAGCAGCTATGAACATTGATGTGGCTGTATCTCTGTAGTATGCTGATTTTAAGTCCTTTGGGTATAGGCCGAGGAGTGGGGTAGCTGGGTCAAATGGTGGTTCCATTCCAAGTTTTCTAAGGAATCTCCACACTGCTTTCCAGAGTGGCTGCACTAATTTGCAATCCCACCAGTAATGTATGAGTGTACCTTTTTCCCCACATCCTCGCCAACACCTATTGTTGCTTGTTTTCTTGATAATCGCCATTCTAATTGGGGTGAGATGGAATCTTAGTGTAGTTTTGATTTGCATTTCTCTTATTACTAAAGATGCTGAACATTTTTTCATATGTTTATTGATTGCTTGTAGATCTTCTTCTGTGAAGCGTCAGTTCATATCCTTAGCCCATTTGTTGATTGGGTTATTTGTATTCTTGGTGTAGAGTTTTTTGAGTTCTTTATATATTCTGGAAATTAGTGCTCTGTCTGAAGTATAAGTGGCAAAGATATTCTCCCACTCTGTAGGCTCTCTCTTCACATTGCTGATAGTTTTCTTTGCTGAGAGAAAGCAATTTAGTTTGAATCTATCCCAGTTGTTGATTCTTGCTTTTATTTCTTGTGCTATGGGAGTCCTGTTAAGGAAGTCTGATCCTAAGCCGACAAGTTGAAGATTTGGACCTACGTTTTCTTCTATAAGATGCAGGGTCTCTGGTCTGATTTCAAGGTCCTTGATCCATTGTGAGTTGATTTTTATGCCGGGTGAGAGATAGGGGTTTAGTTTCATTCTGTTGCATATGGATTTCCAATTTTCCCAGCACCATTTGTTGAACAGGCTGTCTTTTCTCCATTGCATATTTTTGGCACCTTTGTCTAGTATGAGAACATTGTATTTATTTGGGTTTGTGTCTGTGTCCTCTATTCTGTACCATTGATCTACCTGTCTATTTTGGTACCAATACCATGCCGTTTTTGTTACTATTGCTTTGTAATATAGTTAAAGTTCTGGTATTGCGATACCCCCTATTTCTTTCTTCCTGCTAAGGATTGCTTCTTCCCTTTTTCACTGTGGCCTCCGAACAAGCCATTTACCCTCTCTGCGTCTTAAATGCCTCGCAGTAAAGTGAAGGAGAAATTGACACCCACAGGATTGTCCTGGGGGTCAGCATGTCATGGAGGCATTTGTCCTTGAGAACCTGTGGCGGGGCTTGACCCTGGGGAATGAGACCAGCCCCGGCCCTCAGGTAGCCTGCAGCCTGGTGGTTTGTACTTATAAGAAGTGGCATATTCCCACAGGGTCTGCTGGTGCACACCTATAATCTCAGCAACTCAGGAGGCTGAGGCACTAGGATCACAAGTCTGAGGCCAGCCTCAGCTACTTAGCAAGCCCCTAAGACGCTATCTCAAAATCTTAAAAAATTAAGTGGGCTAGGGTCGTGGCTCAGTGGTTAAGTGCCTTGGGTTCAATCCCCGGTAACAATGGAATAAAAAGCATGTTCCCACCTCCCCTTTGGCCACACCGTAAATACCCAGAGAAGAGCGCAAGGGAGGAGGAAGAGGCAGAGAAGAGGCAACTCCTGTGGAAGTCCGCTGGATGCCAGCTCTCTTCGAGGTGGCTTGCACCTTTATGACTTCCTACTAACCCTGCAGCAGTGACTGCCAGCCCTTTGGTCCAGGGTATGAAGTAACTGGCTCAAGGTCACATAGCCAGAGCCGTCTGGCCCACGAGCCCCCTCCGCTACCAGCAGCCTCTTCCTGGAGAAGGTGAACATTAGAAAATAAGGGATCGGGTACAGATGCCCAGCTTCTGCCACCAGCAGGTCTTCCTTCCCTGATGCCTCATACCCACCGATCTCAGCATGTGAAAACGTGAGCCGAATTCAGCCCCGCCTGGGAAACCATGCTTCTCGGGTCAGTACGCCCTCCCGGCCTTGGCACGGGCACAGCAGCTAGAATCCAGACACTTGTTCAAGTCCTGTCTTCTTCATCTCCCAAACTACTCTCTCAGCATGCATTCATTTTCTATCAAACAGGGACAGACATGAATTCACAGATCTAGTTGCAAAGATCAAATCATGAATAACTAGCGTTCTGAGCATGGATTAGGTGCCGAATCCGGTTCTACGTGCTTTGTAGGTGTCAATGTACGTGATTCTCACCTCTCTAGGATGTTAGAGGCTGTGATTATGATGTCCATCTCACAGAAAAGAAAGCTGAGGCACAAAGAGGTTCAGTGACTTGGCGGAGGGTCACACAGTACGTGAAGGAACCAGAATTGGAAGTTCACGGTCTAACCTTGTGCCCCTCACCATCTCTGCACTCTGGTGGTCAGTTAAAAACATCTCACAAGCACCAGCTACTGTTTTTCTTCCTCTGCTATCCATGCCTTAGGTCTTTGCTCAGCTTCTTCCTTGACCTGGATGTGTCTCCTCCGTTCACTTGACCATGCTTCTCTACCCAGGGCCAGGAATGCAGCAGGTCCAGACTGAAGAGGGCGCAGGGGCTGGCGGTGCCAACATGCATGGGCTTAGGAGACCCGATAGTTACTTTTTTCCAGAATTCTGTGAGTCAGTTGTTAAATATTGCCATTATTAAAAATGGAACTATATAAACTCGTGATTAAAGTATATTTAAAGCAAGGTCAATTAACACTTCCTAACCACAGAACAAGAACTTGACCTCCCTGAATCTCAATGTCCTTATCTGTAGCATAGGGACAGCTTTAGAACCGACCCCAGGGTCGCGATGAATAAATGAGAACATGTAACAGCGTACCCAGGCAGAGACCAGGTTGAGACCAATATTGCTATTACAATGTCATTCGTAGGCACTGCTGCTACCAGCAACCTCTCTCCCCACCCGAGCTGGGCGCCACCCATCAGGGATGATCTGACTAAATTCTTCACCCTCCACTAGGATGGTCAGTCTCTGAGTCGAGGTCCACCTTTAGAAAGTGAACTGATCTACAGCTGAGTTTGGACTTCTGAACACTTGGCACAGTGCCTGACGCACAGTAGGTCCACAGCAAATTGTTAGATTAGATGTAGTTAAGAAAGAGTTCAGAGGCTACCAAAACGTCAGCCTCAGGAGGCGTCGAGGGCTTCTTAACCGCGGTGGGGAGACCCCATAGTTCTCCACACTGAAGTGCTGCTGGAACAGCACATTCGGGTGCAGACCCTCTCAACAGAGTGACGTCATTTCTGGAATCCAGGAACTAAAAGCCCCCTGATTTGGTGCCCAGACAGACCCACCACCCCCTGGGCTCCACGTCATTACAAAGCTCCCGTGTGTACCCTCTGGAGTCCGATGACGGTCTCGGCCTGCCAGGTAGGAATGTGACCAGTGACTTTCCCAGCCGCTTGCAGGTAGCTGAACCTGCTTCTGCCTCAAGTCTGTGGGGGGGAGACCTTGATGTCACATCAGCAGCCTCTGAAGGAGACTGCACATACCTGGAGAGCTTTGCCAGGCCTGGGAGCCCGTGACTGGAGGCTGGTGGCAGGGGAGGGCAGGGGAGGGGGGAGGCTAAGACATGCTGAAAAATCATTTTTTGTCTTTTGTTCCTTTGTTTGAACTGGTTGCTGGCTTATGCAACACCCAGTAATTAAAATGGCTGGGATGCTTTGCATTTTTACAGCGACGTGCAGGCAGCTCAGAGGACTGGAGCCGGAGCCAGCCGGAGGGGCCCGGCCAAGCCTGCCCTGGCTGTCCCTTGGCCTGGCAGAGGTGGTGGCATCTGGCTGGCGGAGGGGTCGGGGAGGAAGCTGAAGGGGTCAGGGTTTGCTGCAAGCCCTCTCCCCCTCCTCCAGAGAGGGACACCAGGTCCCCCAGGCCCCTGCAGAATGGAGGTCCCCAGGCTGCCCACCCCTGGAAGTCCAGTGATCAGCAGTGACTCCTGGGGACAGTAGACCTGACAGCTCTCCTCTGTTCCACACCTGCCATGTGTCGGGTGTCAATCACACACATATTGTCTGACTTCGGGAGAGAAGCCAGGCTCTCGGCTCCTGCTGCAGTCTCTGCTGGGTCCCGAGTGCACGCCGTAAACCCCAGGGCCTCGCCCTCAAGACCCAGCGCAGCAGGTTCCTGCCAGGGCTGCCCGCGCCTCCTCCGCCGTCCCTCCCGTCCCCGCCGCAAGCTCAGTCCCTGCTCCGGGACTGGCCCCAGCCTCCCTCTGCCTCTCTGGTCTGGCACAACCTGACGGCGCCGTCTCATTCCTCAGCCCTCCGCTCAGATGCCACCTTCCCAGAGAAGCCTGTCCCACCAAGGGGACAACCCTCCCCGGTCGCTGGTGCCTCCCGTGGTCCTAATTTTCAGATTGATCTTTGGGTTCAGTACTTATCACCCTCCAAAAAAAAAAAAGAAAACCTGATTTGCTTCTGTGTTTACTGATTGTCTTTACCAACTGGGATGGGGACGCACGCGGGCAGGTCCCCAGCTGTCCTGCCCACGGCTCCGTCCCAGCACCTGCTCAGGGCCCAACAAGTCTTCTGAACATAACTCAGCACCCCGACAAGGAGACTTCATGGTCCTCTCTTTCCAGATGAGAAAATGAAGCCCCGGAAGGTTGGGTCACTTGCCCAAGGACATCCCATTAGAAGTGGTGTCACGGAGGTCTGTCTGATCCAAGCCCTGTACACATTGCTGTCCCTCATGGACAGCTACCTTCGGGCATGGTGGAAAGATGATATCTGTATTTCAAGAAACCAGGCCTCGAGACAGACAGGAGTCCTTTGGGAGCAGAGGGAGGTGGTGGAAAGAAAGAAGAATGAACTTGGGCACTTACCACTCCAGTGCTCTAGTCCCATTCTGCCTCCTGTGTGACCTTGGATGAGTTGATCACCCTCTCTGGGTACTTGTTCAGAGTGCGTAGAGGGTCTTTGCTCCCACTTCCCCAGGGGAGCGCTATGTGACCATTCATGAAGGCCCAGTAGCCCAGTGCCCCTCTCCTGTCCTGAGATGGGGAGGGTGGTGTATCACAGGGACCCGCTACAGCAGAAGCCACCTCCTGGGGGAAGCCACTCTCCCTGACCGTGTGGGCGTGCCTGCCCCTGAGTAGCTTTGGAAGTCGGTTCTGGAATCCTTCAGGATGCTCAGGGAGGGTCAGTGGCGAAGGGCTGGGCACTGTCTCGGGTCCTCTGGGTGTTGCACAGGCCCCTCCCCCACAGCCTGGCCTTTCTGCCTGGTCAGTCGCCCTCACTGCCCCTGTATTCTAGCCACGCCAGACTCACGACCTCCTCCTGTGACACCGCTTGCCTACCATTAACTTTTTTGAACGTCTTATTTTGATGTGATTCAGACTTAGAGAAAAAGTTGCAAGAGTAATTCAAAGAATGACCACATATTTTTCACCCAGATTCCCCAAATGTTCACACATTCCTATGCTC
Source organism: Sciurus carolinensis (assembly GCF_902686445.1). Classification (NCBI taxonomy): domain Eukaryota; kingdom Metazoa; phylum Chordata; class Mammalia; order Rodentia; family Sciuridae; genus Sciurus; species Sciurus carolinensis. Next base: position 163,026,520 of record NC_062216.1, on the reverse strand, counting down.
TCACCACCCCAGCACGCACACTTTCTCATTGAAGAGTGAGTTGTAGACGTGATCCCCTTGCCCCTATGTATTTCAGTATGTATTTCTTAAAAATAAGGGCGCTATCAACCTCTGCAGTGTGGAGCAGCTAAGCCCTGGAGCCAGCCAGACCTGCATTCCAGACACTAATTTTGTATCTCACTGTGTGCTCTTGCGCAAAAGGTTGCATTTTTCTGGACCTCGATATCTTCATCTATTAATTAGGAGCACCTATTTCCTAAGGCCACCCGAGAATTAAGTGAGATATCTCACACTGAAGGCTTGGCACAGTTGGAACCTGGAAAGTGCCCGTTAAGTACATGAGCATGTGTTTTGCCAGAATGTTGTCTGTTTTTTTTCTTTGAAGTGGTTGAAATTCCTTGGATTTCCTCTGCTCCTTTTCTTCCTCAGGTTAAGTCTCATGGGCAAAAGCAAGACACGTTTCGTCATTCATCCTGCCTGTATTTACTGAGCATCTACCCTAGGTCACCTACACTGGGTCTGATCCTGTTCCTAGCACTGAGACGCAGCAGGAAAAAGAACCAGATGGTCTCTGTTCTGAGACCCTGGAGAGTCATATTGTCTGGGGAGAAAGATGATGCAGTTGCAAACAGAGAGATAAACCATTTTCTGTGTCTTCATGCAGTGGAGGTGATGAAGCCCAGGGACTTGGAGGGGGACAGGTAGAAGGCTCCTCTAGTTAAGGTCATCAAAGAAAACTTCTTGGAAGAGGAGAAAGTTCTAGTAGGCCATTTTGACCTGGTAGATTATTAGTCAGCTCTCCCTCACTGTAACGTAACACCTGAGATAATGGACTTAAAGGAAGGAAAGGTTTATTTGGAGTTACAGTTTCAGTCCATGGTCACTTGACCTGTTTTGGGGGACTGTGGCTAAGCAGGACATGGTGGCAAGAGCATGTCAAGTAGCTCACCTTTATGGTGGCTGAGAAGCAAAGAGAAAGAGAAGCCCAGGGTCCCAATATCCCCTCTAAGGGCCTAACTTCCTCCCACTAGGCCCCGCCTCTGGAAAGCTCCGCCATCCCTAGACAGCACGGCAGCTTGGCAACTAGCGGATCTCAGGACACATGGGCCTGAGCTTCAGCATCTGGGGAAAGACCCGCTTGGGTATGTCAGGCAGTTTGCTCCATAAACATTTTCCCACAACCGAGGGCACAAGGGCTTCAAATCCTCACCTGGGAACAGAAGTGGGAGCTGGCGGCTGTCCCCACCTGCTGGGAGCCGGGCACCTGGTGGGCAGTGTCCCCATCGGCCTCCCAGGGCTCCCGGGAGGAAAGGCACTACGAGCCCCTTTATAGAAGAGGAGACTGAGGCTCAGAGGAGGAAGTTCATCTGCCCAAGAACAAAGAGGAGGGGCCCTTGGACTTCATGTGACCCAAGAGTCCACCTGGAGCCGCCGTGTTGCCCTCTCAGTGGACCCAAGGAGGACGGCGGCGGGTCTTGACTCCAGGAAGGGCACTGTGCCCAGGGTTGGCAGACTCAGTTCTGGGCCTGTCCCTGCCACGTAGGAGCCCAGAACGACCCCCCGCCCTGGACCCAGAGCTGTGCTGCCACCCCGCCCGGTCCCCAGCCACAAAAGACCGTGCCGGTTCACGGTGGTGGGCTGGGTCCTCGTTGGCCCCCAGGATCAGCCCCGTGCTTCACCCTCAGGACGGGCACTCGGGAGAACAGGAGCCCCTGCGCGCCTTGTGCTCCGGGGCCGAGCAGACGGACGACAGGACTGTCCGGCCACGCCACCAGAGTGCTTCCGGCAGGGCCTGCTGTGTCCCAGGGCCCCGCCTTGAGCAGGAGAGTTCCCCACGTACCGTGGAGAGGGGAGAGGGACTGTGTCATCAGTCGCCTGTGTGGCCCCATTGCCACCACTTAGTCGCTCACACGACACACACTTGTGATCTCCCGGCTCCGGGCTGGGGTTCTGGGCACCACTCGGCGGGGTCTCCTCGGGGCTAAAGCCAAGATGTCGCCGGGGCCGCGGAGTTGGGGTCCCCTAACTGGCTCTTCCCTGGCTCGCATGACTGGCAGCGCCGTTCAGTTGCTCTCTCTCACTGGCTGGCGTCCCCTCAGTCCTTGCCCGGTGACTCTGCAGAGGCAGGTCACCACCTGGCGACCGGCTTCTTCCAAGCCGGTGGAAAGTCGCCTCACGTAAGGCCGTCGCGTTGGCACAGCCACGCGCACCCGCGCCTCTGCCGCGGTCTATCTGTGCAAGGCACGCAGGTCCCAGGCCGGCCGACGCTCCGGGGGCGAGGCTGACACCGGGAGGGGAGGACGGGCCAGAGTGACTCACCCTCAGCAGAGTGACCAGCACGTCCAGAGCCCTGGAAGTCACGGAGTACGAGAGCAGGAGAGAGGCTTGAGAAGCTTAGCTGGGGAAGAGGGAAAGGACCGCACGCTCCCCACCTCACCTGGGCCCTTCTTACCCATCGGCTCACGTAACCCTCGTCTGAGTTTGTGAGGTAGACACTGCTATCACCCCATTTTACAGGCATGGAAACTGAGGCACAGATAGGTCAAGGGGCCTCCTGCATGACCCAGCTGCTCAGCAGTGCTGCTGGGAGTTGAAACCAGGCAGCCTGGCTCCAGAGTTCCTGCGGCACAAGGACCATTCATCTCAGCTGGCCTGTTAACGGTTCCCCCAGTGACACCAGGGTGAAGCTCCCGGGGGCAGACTTGGAGGCGCCACAGTCCACACCACTCCCTACCACCTCCCCAGTCGAGGGCATAATTCTATTCTTTCTCCTTCTCACCTGTTGTAAGGCCCCAGGCTGCACCTGGGCCCCCAGGACAGGTGTCTAGGTCATGTAAACCTGTGGGCAGGAGCCAGGTCCTAGTGCCGCGGAGCAGCTCAGCAGATGCAGGAAGGGAGCCAAGGACACCCATCCCAGTACCAGGGACTGGCCTCTGCTGCCAACTGAGACCGAGCACCCAGCTTCGGTGGGTCTCCATCTCCCCGATCTGCTGAACGGGAAGGAAGTTTCTGGTCCCATGGGTCCTGGGGATCCGGTGAGAGGCTAGAGAATGAATTAACTAACTCCGAGGGCCCTTTGGGGCCCAGGTCCATGAGGACTGAGAGGCGCCAGATTCCTCTGCTAGAATCTGTTTTCCTTCTTACTATGGAATTTTCCTTCCAAAAAAGTTTGAAATGGGGGGAACCCTCCGCCCTCTGGAAGACGGGAAGGAGAGGACACACGGAGGGCAGCTTCCTCGTGGCGGGATGGACCTTCCCGTCGCCGGTTCCTTCTGTCCAGAGTGAAAACCGTCCTGCAAGAGAGCGAAAAGAAAGCCGAGGGCACCATGCGGACCCAGGAGCCCAGGGCAGCCGCAGCAGAGCCAGGGACGGTATGAGCTGGGAGGCCCGAGGGAGCCATCGTGCCCTGCTGGCCAGTCAGCAGCAAAAGTCACAGGCGCAGGCTCCTGAGGAGCACGTGCGCCAGGCACTGGTGGAAATATGTTATTATTAATTCCTTCAAGCCTCCTCCTGGCCCTGTGGGCAGAGCACGCTGTCACCATCCCAAGTGAAAGGTGGAGAAACTGAGAGGTCAAGCAACTTGCCCAAGGCCACACAGCCCATAAGTGGCCATTAGGAATCAAGCTTTAAGATCTGCCCCCTCCACAGCTACTCCGTCAGACTCTCGAGGATTCACCGAGTGTGTACTTGTGTAAGGCGTGTGCTCCGTGCCAGGACGGTGGGAGGGAGGCTGATGGAGAATCAGGAAAGGAGAATCCTGGAGGTTGGGCCTGCCCGCTCATCTGCTCCCTGGCTGTGGGGCCCTGGGCGAGGCTGTGGGCTTCAGTAGCTTGTAGGTCTCGGTAAAAAAACAAATAGATAATTAATTAATTAAAATTAAGATTAACAGAAGAAGGGAAGAAGAAAGGAAGAGAGGCAGAAAAAGTGGGATGTGAGGTAAGATGGTAGGTAGAGAAGATGGAAGGAAGGAAGGGAGAGAAGGAGGGAGGGGAGGAAGGAAGGGAGGAAGGAAGGAAGGAAGGAAGGAAGGAAGGAAGGAAGAAAAGAAGGAAGGAAGGGAGGGAGGGAGGGAGGGAGGGAGGAGAGGAAGGGAACGAGGGAGGGGAGGAAGGGAGAAGGAAGAAAAGGGAAGGAAGGAAGGAAGGAAGAAGGGAGGAAGGGAGGAAGAGAGGAAGGAAGGGAGGGAGGGAGGAAGGAAGGAAGGAAGGAGGGAGGAAGGAAGGAAGGGAGGGAGGAAGGAAGGAAGGAAGGAAGGAAGGAAGGAAGGAAGAAAAAAAGGAAGGAAGGGAGGGAGGGAGGGAGGGAGGGAGGAGAGGAAGGGAACGAGGGAGGGGAGGAAGGGAGAAGGGAGAAAAGGGAAGGAAGGAAGGAAGGAAGAAGGGAGGAAGGGAGGAAGAGAGGAAGGAAGGGAGGGAGGGAGGAAGGAAGGAAGGAGGGAGGAAGGAAGGAAGGGAGGGAGGAAGGAAGGAAGGAGGGAGGAAGGGAGAGAGGGAGGAAGGAAGGGAGGAAGAAGGGAGGAAGGGAGGAAGGAAGGAAGGAAGAAGGGAGGAAGGAAGGAAGGAAGGAAGGGAGGAAGGAAGGAAGGGAGGGAGGGAGGGAGGAAGGGAAAGAAAGAAAGAGGTGATCCCGATGCTGACTGACTGACGGATGCGTATCGTGCCAGGCACTAGGTGCTCACCCGACGATCCACCGTTTAATCCCCAGCAGAGCCTGACGCTGTGGCTGCTCTTGTTGCCTCCACTTGAAGGGGGCAGAGACCCAGGCGCAGGAAGGCCGGCAGGTTGCCCAGGTCACATGGCTGGTAAACAGGGAGCCGGGATCCCGACCGGGCCGTGTGACTCCAGAGCCCAGGCTCTTAGCCAGTGACAGAACAGTGGCCGTTTGAGGTCCAGGTGTAATCCTCCCGTCTGTAAGTACTTGGCAGATTCCGAAGCCTTCTGTGGCATGGCTTCCAAGGGTGGAGATGGGGACAGAAATTTCCGGGGCCCTCAGCCAGCTGTTCTCCACTAACACTGAGGTGGGAAATACCGAAGCCTGCAGAGGATGAAGAGGAGGCCGAGGCGCCAGCAGGCGGCTCAGAGGCCCGGCTCTCCCGGCCGCTCAGGCCCTGCTCCGTCTTGTGCAGCAATCCTCTGATGCCTGCAAGCTTTCTCCTGGGGGACAGGCTCCTGGACACCACCCCGTCTCCCTCCAGGACCTCACAGGGCCAGTTACAGCCCATGAAATTATAGCACAGTTGAGCAAAGCCCAAATCAGAGGTGGTGCCCCACACCGAGAGGTGGCATCTGCTTACGGGGTAACCAGGCATGAGGGCAAAGGGGGATCAGAGATCAAGGCAGAGGCCTCAGGGGACTCAGTTTAGGGTGCAGCATTCTTGTGTTACGCCGGGCACAGCGTGGAGGTGACTGCAGTTCACACAGCGTTGTGTAAGAGGGATCTCTTTGTCCCAGCTCCCTCTGCGGTGATTGGCTTTACAGCTATGGTTATCTCATTGCAGAATCAGGGTCTGAGTACTTACTCAGCCTGTGTCACTGATGGTACTGAAGGGCAGAGGAGTAACCACAGATGACATCACAGTTGCAATATTTTCCTATTGGATTAGTCAGCTTTCCAGTGCTACAACAAAACACCTGAGGCAATTGACCTTATAAAGAGAAAAGGTTGGCTCAGCTCATGGTTGTGGAGATTCCAGTTCAAGATTGGGCAGCCCCATTGCTTTGGGCTTCTAGTGAGGGGACTGGATGGCAATGGTGGAACAAATGGAATGGTTTCCATAATGGGCCAGGAAGCAGAGAGGAAAAGGAAGAGACAGGGGTCCTAAAATCCCCTTCAAGGGAACACCCACAATGGGCCAAGAACTTCCCATAAGGCCCTACCTAGGGTCACAGAACCCAATATTCCCACTCTGGGGACCAAGCCTTTAACACATGGGCCTTTGAGGGACAGAATGTATTCAAACCGCAGCACCCACTAGCTCGTCTCTGGGGGAGGTAGTACATCTGCAGGAAAAGCACAACCTGAGAGTCCCTCAGACCCGGGCTTGACCCCCAGCACCGTCACCAGCTGGCTGGGCCCCCCTCTAGCCAGGTTTCCTCTCCTGGGAAGCAGGATCAGTAACACGTGTGTCAGAACGTCACAGCAAAGATTAAACGAGGCAGTGCCCAGTGTGTGCAAGAAACTTAGCGAGGAGCGACTAGCGGTGTTTCCGGGTGGTCACCCTAGTCTGGAGCCACGGTCCTTGGCTCTTGCCATTCTCTTCGGCAACTTTCTCTGACTCAGTCCGAGACAGAATCTGCTGTTGTGAGCCAGCACCAGGTATCCATCCCCGTAGGATCACATGACAGTTAACATTTATTTGGGTGATTATTTAATTAATGTCATCCTCACCCATCAACCAGATGGAGGCAGGAACTCTAACTATAAACCCAGCATCTACCACAAGCCCGGCACATAATAGGTGCTCAGCTAATATTTACAGAATACATTCATGAAACGAAAGCAGCGCCCTCAGGCACTGGCATGTCCCATGTATAAACACATTCTTGTCACCATGGTGGAAGCTCTCGAGTTTGAGTATTGCTTTCTTTTAAGAAGTAATTAAAGCCTGCTCCTGATTGCCTTTAAGGTGACGTCATCCTCTTTCATTTGCTTCGGTGTGCATTCTTGGGTGGGGCTGTGGTTAAATGCAAGCCCCCAGGATGACCCTCCTCCGGCCTAGGCGAACGTCGTCCATCCTTCCATCGCCGGGTCCTGATGGAAACAGAAGGTTGAAAAATGCCATCTTCCATCCTGGGTCCCCTTTGCCTGGAGCCTCTGGTCTAGAAAACTGACGATGTCAGTGGCCTCGTCTCCCGTCAGAGGGGGTAAGCAGGGGACCCTCGGGGAGGCACAGACTGGTCTGCTTCCTGCCCCACCCGCCCTGCCTTCAAGATGCCACTTATCACACTGGTGTGTCTTGACCAGCCAGACTTGATGGGATTCCTCTTGGTGTGGCCTCTGGTCCATGGTGCCCTAAATGCCACCTGGGCAATGATTTGGTGCCACCTGACAGCGTGAGTACAGCCTGCGATGGTTTTGGTGGCGACTGTGTACACTCTTTATTTACCAGTTAACTGTTTAGTACACTATGCAGCAGGACCAATTTAACGAGCAAGTTGAACCTACAAATTCAAGGATATTCTTGCTTAGAGTAACCCCAACTGACATTTAGGTGACAGGGAAAAAACAAGCTAACTCAAAGAAAGTACTAAGCAAGCCTCAAGAGTCACTATTCAAAGAGAAGCCTGGGAGTCACGGACACCAGCTCACCTGCGGCCTCAGGACGGCTGGACGCTGGCAGGCCTGCTTCCCCGGGTCTCCTGCTAGTCTGAGTCCCTTCGGGGTACACTCTCGTTCTTTATATCCCAGCACGCAGCACCGAACGTGACTCAGGAGTTGGACAGACTCGGGGAGTGGGGATGCATGGGTGTGAATGATGAATGGATGCGGCCCGGTGACATAGGCTTGTCCTTCTGGGGACACTCAATACCCCAGCTATAGCTCCTGCCGAGGCGTCTCCTGAGGAGGCAGCGTATCGTATCCTGCAGGGAAAGCGTGGCTGGAGTGTCACGCAGGCCTGGGTGATTCCCCACTAGCCACTGGCATCTGGGGCTCTTTCAGACTTGCTGGGGTCAAATCTTCCCCAATGCACGGGGACAGCATTGCTGAGCAGGCTTGTCTCACTCAACAGGTCTCTGCGTGATGGTGGGGAAGAGGAGGGTCGGCTGGCCCCGGGCTGCGAAATGACACCTAAATGCTCCAAGGCTGGCTTCCCCTTTCTGGGATTCTCCCCACTAGACATGGTCGCCAGCTGCCTTGGGTGGAAGGGGAGCCGAGAACACCAACACGCACAGTAGAGCACCAAGGATGCCCTGGACGGAACCTCCAGCTGCGTGCTCCGGTCCCCAGCTGTCTCCTCTGTAGGACGGAGGACTCGTGATGCAGGCCAGGCGTGGTTCTCCAGGGCAGGCAGCGGGGACGAGGTGCTGATGAGCTGGGACAAGGTGTAAGAAGTGTCACCATGACATCCGATGATCATGCCATGAGGTCGGCGTCAGGTTTGGGTGGTGGCATCTCTGAGGTCACGTGGGTTGCTTCCAGCCTTAGGAGCATCCCTGTGTGTGCTCAGGGGATAGAGGTGGCTTTCCCACCTGTCAGGACAACTTAGCACGCCCAGCCAGGCAAGCGCGTGTGATTCCACTTGGAATTCTCTGCCTTTTGCAGTTCGCTCCAAGTTTCCTATGTGCTTTCCATGTCCTCTGTCCCATCTGATCATCGTGGGACCCCGGGGGAAGCCACTGAGGGTAGTGCAGAAGGGGGCAGTTACCAATGCTCAAGGCTGTGTGGCTCAGGAAGGGTGTCTGCTCTGGCCCAGGGAGCCTGGCTCACGGTGGCCCAGAGCAGGGACTAGAGCCAGAGTCCTGCGGTCGCAGCCCAGCCCTCCCGGTGCCAGCTGGGTGGCCCCAGGCAAGCTACATCACCTCTCCGGCTGCAGTTTCCTGATCTGAGAACCTGATGGTAACCGTCTCTGCCTCCGCCAGCTGAGTGCATGTGGACAGTGTCACCTGGCTCAAGAGGTGACGGGTTCACACCTCACAGGTCAGCGTCAGGGTTGTTCAGGGGATGGCTGTGCTCCTTTCTTGGGGCTGCCGCGACAAAGCACCGCAAACGAGGGGGCTTCAAACAACAGCCATGTGTCCTCTCAGGTTCTGGAGTCCAGACGTTTGAGACCAAAGTGTCATTAGGGCCACACGTCCCTGAAGGTTTCAGGGGAGCACCCTTCCTTATCTCTTTCAGCTCTGGGTAGTTTACAAAAAACCTTGGTGCTCCTTGGAGCCTCTGCCTCCTTAATTGGGGGTCACTGCTTCCTTAATTGGGTCACTGTCTCCTTGTTTGGGTCACTTCTTCCTTGATCCTCCTCCTTACCTCATTGGCCACAAGGCATTTTCTGAACGTGTCCAAAGTTCCTCTTCTTACGAGGACACCAATCATTAAATGAAGTCACAGCCTAATCTAGTAAACCCTCATTTAAACTTGATGACATCTGCAACACCCTGTTTCCAGATGGGTTCACATTCCCAGGCCTGGAGAGATGGGTCTTGAACTTGCCTTTTTGGAGATCCACAATGCAGTCCATAAGAAGTGAAGTCTCCACGTTTCCCTTGTCCTCAAGACAGATCCGAAACCCATTCATGGCCGTGACGACCAGCTCCCTTCCCCTCCCTCCAGGCCCATGGCCACCTGGTCCTTCTTTCCCACCCTCAGGACCTGCACCCTGGAGCATCTCATTGCTCCCCAGACATGTTCTTCTTCCTTGGGCCTTTGCCCCGCCCCTGCTGGTCCTCCCCCAGCCCTTCCATCCAACCCTTGCCCACTTCTGATTCCAGCTCACCTTGCAAGACTCACCGAGGACATGGGCTCTTCCCACCGCCCTTCCCCACCTTCCTTCCTCTTCCTCTTAGGCAGAAGCAAGCCCACACCCCGCCCCACTGTGACCTCTCCTCGGTTTCACTGCAGGCCTTAGATCAAGAGCCTGCTCCCTCACTCGAGAACAGACGGCACGCCCAGGCCCAGGCACACAGGAGACCAGGGTTGCACCTGGAGACTCGGGTGTTTCATTCAGTCTGCGTGTTATTGACCAGAATTTGAAGTCACGACTGACAATTAAATCTGGGAAATTCCTTGTAAAACCCTGAAATTGCAGCTCTCCTTGAGAAACCGACAGATCTGGTCGCCCAGGGTCTTTGTTCCTGTCCTGGCACACAACCGTGCCTAGTTTGCACTCCATTCTGGCCGCACCGTGCCAGCAGAGTTGAGTAGCTGTCATGGAGACGGTACAGCCCCAAATACCCACTGGGCTAGTATTAGTTTCCTGTGGCTGCTATAACAACTGCTGCAGAATAGCAACTTCACGTAAATTTGCTCACTCACAGTCATGGTGGCCAGAAGTTCAGAAGCAATTTCATGGGGCTGAAATCCAGGTGTTGGCAGGGTCATGCCCCTTTGGGAGAATCTTGTTCTTGCATCTTCCGTTTCTGGTGGTTGTTGGCCTCCCTGGCCTTGGGATCACATCACCCCAATCTCTGGCTTCCCGGTTACCTGCTGTCGTCTCCTCTGTCTGAAATCCCACCCAGATTCCTTCTCCTAAGAATAAATACAATTGCTTTGGGGACCAACCCAATAATTCATGGCAATCTCCCCATCTCAAAATTTCTGACTTAAACATATCTGCAGAGGCCTCTTTTCCAAATTAAAAAGGAAAAGACATTTACAGGTTCTCGGGATTAGGATATGGATATCTTTAGTGGATATTTGTCAGTGTATCCCACAGAACTTCAGAGAAAAGTTTTGCTGACCCCTGTTCTAGGAGGACAGGAAAGCTACCCTGGATGGTAGCCCCTGCCCTTCCAGAAGCCTTAGGACTCCTTCAAAAGCCATGTCTAGCAGTTTTCATTTTGTTGAACACTTTCCAGAACTATCTTTGTCCCCCTCACATCTGCCCCCTCCTCCTGCAAATGGAGAATAAAATAACACCAACATGTGCAACATTTCTTGACCTTCTGGTTCTGCTTTGATCTCCCCAGTGACCCAGGGCCGTCTTTGGGGACAAAAAGAATGAGAGGTTTTTGGGGATTTTTTTGCAGAGAAGATCTGTTTTCTAGGTAGCATTCTGTCTTCACCTTGGTTTTCAGCCTCGAAGACTTTTCCAGATGCCCTGTTAGGGCTTCCCCATCCTCTGTGGGCTCGCTCTGTTCACCAGCACCCTATTCCAGTCTCACATGGCCAGTTGCCACCCCCCACGTTGAACAGCTCTGCTCTCCAAGGCTGCTGTAAACCTGCCCCCAAACAACAGCTCCCCACGAGGGACCCCCTTTCTAAGTCTGATCATGGAAATGCAATAGGACCAGGCTTCCAAGGTTTCTTCCTCGGCTGGTAAAACCCTAACACAGTGATGAAAGACCATTTGCCGTGGGAATGAATGAGAACACAGGCTCATGGGTCGTCTCCACGAGGGGCGAGCATCTTTCTGTGTGGTCCTCAAACTTGAAAACGAACAAAACACACTGTTCATCATTCTGCGGGACCTTCGTGAAGGTCAGTCACCTACCCTGAGTATGAGCGTTGGGATTCTTGGGCGTCATTATGTCATGTGATCCTTCCCTGTGATGGAAGCAGGTTAATGACATTGTCTCTATTCTAGAGAAGGGAGACTGAGACTCAGAAAGGTCAGGGAAAAGGCCTAAAGTCAATGGCTGGTTGGTGGCAGACCTGGTGGGAGTCCATTCCCCACCCAGTGCTGCTTCTACCAGACCATGTGGGGTCCACTCTACAGGAAGTTGTGCAGAGAGTACAAAGGGTCCGGCTAGAGTTAGGGGGCTGCTTCTGGTGTCTCCTCTGAACTGACATTGTGGGTAAACTTTTCCTCTCCAGTGGTCCATTTTCAAAATTTTAAGTACTTGGTGGACAATTTCAAGGACCCAGCTGGTTCCACAAAATAATCATCATAACTACTGTGTAATGAGCACTTTGTGTATGTCACACACTACCATGTGTGGAACATATATTACCTCATTTCATCCTCATAGCCTCCTTGTAAGGTGTGTCTTCTAATTATAGCTACTTTAAGAAGAGAAAACCAAAATGCAAACAATTGAGGGCCATGATTCAGGGCCACCCACCTGCTACTTGGGGAATGCAGAAGGTCCAGGAGCAAGGTGGTTGCTATGGTGTACAGTTGGGTGTGGAAGTTCTCTCTGATGAGGCAGAAGCATGAATGAAGGCAAAGATAAGAGCCACTGAGTAGCTGGGAGAAGAGTTTCTAGACCAAGGGAACATCAAGTGCAAGGGGGTAGCATCCTTGGCTCGGTCAAGGGGCAGCAAATGCTGTAGAGGGACTGAGAGGGAGGAGCAGGAGATGTCATGGGGAGGTCTCCTCCTATGTCTCCCAGAGGAAGGAGCTCGTCTTTTATTCAGAGTGAGATGGAAGACGTTGAGAAGGTTTTCAGCAGAAGAGGGACATGAACAGAAGAGACTGGTAACAGATGGGGTCAGTCTCAATGATTCAGGAAAGACATGATGGTGATGTGGACCCAGGGTTAGCCATTGACCTGGTACAAGGGGTCAGTTCTGAGTTGTTCTGAAGGTGTGACTGACAGAATTTGCTGACTGATTGGATATAAGAGAAGAGAAAAGTTGAGGGTGACCCCAAGACTTAGGGACTGCTCAAATAAAAGGGGAGGCCATTAACTGAGATGGGGTTCGGGCGGTTGGAGAGGCTGGAGATCAGGGGTTGGCTGATGACAGATTGAATGAGTGAAGCCTTCTCGGCCTCCAGGTGGAGGTGCGGAAGGGCAGTTGGAGCTGTATGAATTTGGAAACCATCAGCACAAAGATGGTGTTTAAAATCATGAGACTGAATGAGATCACACTGGGAGGAGTGTGGGTCGGGAAGGGCCAAGTCTGTGATGCTCCAGCATTTAGAGGTCAGGGAGATGAGGAACAATCTGCAAAGGTGGTCAGGATCAGGCACTGGTGAGAATCGAGAGTGACAGAGGTGTCCCAGAAGCCAGAAGAGGAAAGTGTTTCCAGGTGGATGATCAACAATGTCAAACGCAGCTGCTTGGTTAAGAAAAATGAGAGCTGCAATCTGGCTCTTCAGAATCACAGCATGGAGGTCCTGATTACGGTGACCAGTGGGGGTGGGGGCGAGTTCAAGAGAGGATAGAAAAGAGGGAGCAGAGCCCAGAAGTACAGACTTTTCCCCTGTAAGGTAGAATGGAAAAAAATGAATAATAATTGTTGGAGACTATAAAACCAAAAAAAGTATATTTTTAAGGGGGACATCACAATATCAGGTTCGAGTGGGATGGATATGACCTAAGAGTAAAAGCACAGGTGGCAAAGGACAGAGAGGAGGAGCTAGGGAGTTAATGCCCTAGAGTCAGCAGCATAGACTAGTCTCTAGAGTGTAAGCGAAGGGCTCCGCGGTGACAGTGCCAGGTTCACAGTGACTGGAAGGTGGAGCTTATGGGACTCTCCTGGAAGGGGAGACAAGCAGTGAGGGCTCTGGCAATTCTGATTGCTACTGGAGCTTTCAGTGAATATCAAGTCATCATCACTGAGGATCTAGAGGAGGATGACCTGAGAAGTGTGAGAAGGGGAAAAACCATTGCTAAATCATCCCCTTCAAGAGTGGAGGAGTGAATGGCGGGCAGTACAGTAGGATGTCATGGCAGCCTTGGACCCTGAAGTTCATGATCGCATTTTTATCCATTTATGTTATGATCTGTTATATTGTTCTCCTTTGTGTTTGGGAAACAAACACAAACAAAACAAACACAAACACAAACAAAAACAAACACCTTTGTGTTTGGGAAAAGATTAAGAAGGAACAGAATCAAGTCTATAGTAGAAAGTGTTTGTGGTAGAGCAGTTTTGCACATGTGTTTGGAATACACTACATTGTCAGGAGGCAGCCAATCGTATATATATATATGCACTCGGGATAAAGGTGGCATCATCAGTAATTGAGCCTGAGACAGTAGGTGAGTTCTCTAAGGAAGGAAGTCTAGAGGAAGAAGACAGTTGGGCATAAATTGGGGAAATGTCCTCATTTTGGGGGTAGCAAAAGGAAAAGGGCCCATTGAAGGCAAAGAAAGTTGCTAAAAATGTAGTCGAAGCATGTTGTTCCTGAAGGTTAGAAAAGAGACAAGGCAAGAAAAAAGAATGTCAAATCATTCAGGGAGGGCAAGAGTAAGGATAAAGAACACTAAATTTGCCCAGAAGGAAGTGGGAGATGAGTTATCTCACAACACTTAGCAGAAATGCAAAGAAAGGAAATTGTGAGCAGAAAGATAAAGAGACCAAAAGAACAGGCAGAAGAGAGCTATAGACAAATCATAGGAGCTCTGGAAGGAGTAATTGGAAGAGAAGTGATACTTTAAAGATAGAAGAAAATGTCCCTGAACTAAGAAAAGACCTGAATCATCTGATCAAAGGAGTTTCCCAAATCCTAAAAAAATTAGTGATAACATAAATACAAAGACAAACTCTGGTGATAATTCTGAGTGCTACTGTAAAGAGAAATCTTTCTTTAGAGAAAGAGAGTTTTCAGCCTACTTACAAAAGCAAGAGGAGAAGATTGGCACCAGATTACTCATCTGCAACACTGGAAGTTCAAAGACAGTGGAACAGTGTTCTCAGACTAATAACAGAAATGTCAGTGATCCAGGATTCCCTCACTCAGCCATGATGCCATTCATATTAAAGAGGCTCCAAAATACCAGGACTCAAAGAATGTCATTGCCACCCTTTCTGAGAAAATTTCTTAAAGATATACTCCAGTCAAATGAAAATTCAATAAAAACAAGATTCCAAATGAAGGAAGGCAGAGAATACAAATAAGTGTGTGTGTAACTCACTAGCAATCCTTTGAAGGAGACAGAAATCCCAGAAATCCCAGGAAAGTAGTGGGAGTAGGAACTGGATAGCAGGGGAAGAGAAACTATAGAAAAGTCCTTCAGGAAATGTGGAGGTAAAATAAGAAAAGAAGTCATTCGGAGAATGAAAAGAATACTTGACCTTATTTATAGAAGCAAAACTCGAGCATACTTACAGGTAGAAGTAAAGGAGTCCTGGAAAAGCAGGAGTTCAAGGTACACAAATAAAGTAAGTGACATTCCTGACACACAGTAAGGATTAAATCAATGTGATGACTTAAGAATAGGGTTCTTTCTATTTCTGAAGGCACAGACTTTTTCCTTAGGAGGGAAGGACAGAGAAAAAAATGATCACAAGGAGAAAAGGAAGAAGGAAAATGGAGGAAAGGCAAAGGAAACAGTCTGCTATGACTTTCCATCTAGAAGAATAGTGTGCGAGACACGTGCATTTTGCTATTGGCATCTTAAATTCCATAATCTGAAGGTGCATCCCAGTCAGTGCATGGAGAGTTGGGATCTGTCTGTGGTTACCCACTGTCAGAGTAAACCTCTGAAAGAAGGACACAAAGGAATGATTTCTCTTTGGAAAAAGATGGATGAGAGCCCACTTGGGAGCCAGCCTGGGCACCAGGTGGGGAAGCATTAAGATGCTTGGTTTTCAGTGCAGAATGAAAGTGGAAAAGAATCGTGGAGACAGCGACAGGAACCTGCACAAAACCAGGTGACGTTAGGAAACAGCATTTCCCAGGACGGGGTTGGCTGTGGGGCGCAGTGGGCATGGCCTTCTGAGCCACGGAGGTTCAAATCTCAGAAGAATCTGAGAAGATGGTTCCCCTTCTCTGAGCACCAGGCTCCTCATCCGTAACAAAGGACCACGATAGAACTGCCAGAGCTTTCGCAAGTATGACTTTTATTCAACGGGCTGTTGTGGAAGGCCTACCACATGCCAGGCATGGTCCTCAGTGCTGGGAACTTCTTGGTGAAGAAAACCTTCCGAGTTCTTCCTCCGTTCTAACTGCTTTCATTCTAGACCATCGTGAGAAGACGAGTGAGAAGCTGCAGGCACAGAGTTAGGGGCAAGACAAGCCCTACAGGTGCTTAACAGGGATCCCCTTCCACCCCATTCCTCCCTCAGTGGCTCTTCCAAAGGCTCCATGGCCAGCCTTCCTCTCCATGGTGGGCTAACGTCTTGCTCTGAATACCTCCCCCAGCCTCTGCACCACAAAGTACAACCAACTTCTCTACCTCAACTACCCTTGAAAGCTGAGCGCCCCCATCTGAGCGAGGAACTGGAAGAGGAAGCTTAGTCCGTGGAGCCCCCAGGGCTATAGGACCAGAATCCCGAGCCCCGGTGTGGAGGGTCACTCTGTGGCTGGCTCAGTTGGTCTCCTCAGCCCTGCCTGACAGTCTCCCACCAGGAGTGTGGGACCTCTTTTCAGCACCCTCTCTTTGCATCTGTGCGTCTCGCAGCTGCGCCCCTCTCCCAGCCTTTCCCAGGGCTTTCCCAGAGCCAGGCTCGAGCTCTGTCTCACGTGGCCAGCTCTCCCAGGACGACTTCCAGCGTGTGCACACCCTCCTAGCCACGTGACCCTCTCTGCTGTTACCCTCTTGCCTGGACCCGCCTGTCATTTTCTTATTGTGGTCACCACCCCAGACCCAAAATTGTCCTCCTCTTTCCTGTTTCCAATTAAACTCTGTCCTATCAGGAATCCCAGGCCACATTGTTCTGCGGTTACCAGAGAGGAACATGACGGCATGCGAAGGAAATGCTCACTGACCAGCCTCGCACTTGGCCGGGATCTGGAGGGGGCGGAGGACAAGGCCGGGAGACCCCGGCTAATGCCCTGGCAGGGAGGCTGCGGTGGGCGGGTGGGGTGGGCGGCTGTATTTTCTTTCTGGTCTTGTGCTTTCTTTTCACAGCTGCTGCCCCTAAGAGACCCCAACATTCCAGTCCCCAGCACTAATTTTAGCTTCTCGGGACTGGCCTGTTCCCACTGACCCTCACCCTCTGTTCTGGGCCTTTCTGCCTGCTCTCTGGCCCACACAGTCCACACTGGTGCTCCTGATGTGGCTTTCAAAGCAGAGAATGACGATCCAGGCCAGCAAATGGCAATATCCCCCCACCAGCTCCAAGACCCTCAGGAAGCAGGAAACGGAAGAGCAGGTGGGGTGGGGGATCCTGGGAGGACAAAGGGGGAAGACTTCCTGCCTCCCGATACAGACATGATGTTTATAGCCTCAGTTATGAGCTCAGGACCCTCCTAGAGCTTGTGAGAGAGGCAGCTTGAGAGGACAAAGAGGCAGAAATGAGGATGAGGACAGACAGACACCTGCCCCGCTGCACCCCCAGTACTTACCCCGCACATGAACCCGAACCTGCAGGAGCTGCAGAGCCCAGAGTCTCACAGGGTCTCAACCTCAAGGTAGAAACGACACTGGGTTTTCTAGTGGAGGACACAGTCCCTCATTCCACAGTGGGGATACCAGGCTCAGGGATGTGACATGGCTGCTTCCTGTTTGGGATCATAGTGGGAGATTATGTCAGTGGAGAGCCGAGCCTAAGGTAGGCCCACAGCCGCCTGCCCTCCAGCCCAGGTCCTGTCAGGCCACCACGCTGCCTTCGGCTACACTTCGGATCCATTCTCTGTGACCCAAAGCAGGTCACCAGTTCCTCCCGCACTCGGAGCCCTGCGTGGATCGGCTGCGGCTCTCCCGAGCTTGCCCCGGCCCCAGAGCCTTTGCCTCTTTAGGAGGGGACAACAGGAGGGGCAGTGAGCGGGGAGAGGGAGGGACCCCATGCTGGGGGGTGAGCAGCTACACGGAGGGAGAACTCCCCTTTCTGTGCCTGATCCTCACCTCAGGGAGGTTGATTAAGAACGGGGTCCCCTACCCCGACTCTTGCAGGCATTGAAAACCCTCCCTGGCATCAGCCGCGACTGCCCGGTCCCTCAAGTCCCCCCGTCAGAGTATGCTTCCGTGCCCTGTTCTGTTCCCCTTCCTGGTCAGCTGTTCTCCCTTTCTCGCCCTCAGTTCTGGGTAAGATCCTGGGCTTTCTTCACCTGGGGCAGTAAATACAAGTTTCTAGAAACTTCCATTTGGTTTCAAGGGAACCCCTTAAGACTCCAGGTCACTCCAGACACTCTCCTGACCTGCCAGGGCCCCAAAGCAGTGCTGCATTGGCTAAAAGCACACAGACTGTTTAGGTTTGAGCCCCAGCTCTGCCTCCGTTTCCACATCTATAAAATGGGGATTAACTATGTAGGGCAATTGTGAAGATGAAATGAGTTCACGTGATGTGTGCAAATGTAAAATTTTATCAAGGTGCACTCTTAGGACGAGAGCACTGCACCGAAAAATGTTATACTTTTAAAAAAATTGTTCTAATTAGTTACACATGACAGCAGAATGCATTTCAAATCTTCATTATACACAAATGGAGCGCAACTTCTCATTTCTCTGACAGAGACACACCGTTTGTGCATTATTACAGGGTAATAATGTCCATCTCCTTCCACCATCCTTCCCACCCCCACACCCCTTCCCCTCTGCCCAATCCCAAGTTCCTCCATTTTTCCCTGGCTCTCCCCACCACTGTGGATCAGCATCCACATGTCAGAGAAAACATTTGGCCTTTGGTTTTTGGTCCTTTCACTTAGCATGATATTCTCCAATTCCATCCATTTACTGGCAAATGCCATAATTTCATTCTCCTTTAAGGCTGAGTAATATTCCATCATGTATGTATACCACATTTTCTTTATCCATTCATCTGTTGAAGGGCACCTAGGTTGGTTCCATAGTTTAGCTATTGTGAATTGAGCTCCTATAAACATTGATGTGACTGTGTCACTGTAGTAGGCTGATTTTAAGTCCTTAGGGTATAAACTGAGGAGTGGAATAGCTGGGTCAAATGGTGGGTCCATTTCCAGTTTTCTGAGGAATCTCCATACTGCTTTCCATAGTGGTTGCACCAATTTACAGTCCCACCAGCAATGTATGAGTGAACCTTTTTCCCCACATCTTCACCAATATTTATCGTTGCTTGTATTCTTGATAATTGCCATTCTGATTATCATGAGATGAAATCTTAGAGTAGATTTGATTTACATTTCTCTAATTGCTAGAGATGTTGAACATTTTTTCATGTATTTGTTGACTGATTGTGTATCTTCTGTGAAGTGTCTGCTCAGTTTCTTAGCCCATTTATTGATTGGGTTATTTGTTTTTTTTTTTTTTTCCTTTTGGTGTTAAGTTTTTTGAGTTCTTCATATGTAACAAAATGAAATTAAACCCCCTATCTCTCACCCTGCACAAAACTCAAAGAGGATCAAGGACCTAGGAATTAGAGCAGAGTCCCTGTGCCCAAGATAAGAAAAAGTAGACTCAAATCTTGATCGTGTTGGCTTAGGACCTGACTTCCTCAACAAGACTCCTAAAGCACAAGAAATAAAATCAGGAATCAATAAATGGGATGGATTCAAACTAAAAAGCTTCTTCTCAGCAAAGGAAACAATCAATAATGTGAAAAGAGAGCCTACAGAATGGGAGAAAATCTTTACCAATGTTATGCTTTTAAAAAAGGATAAAATGAGTTCATACAAAGTAGCGTCTGGCACATAAGAAGCTCAGCAAGTGACAGCTGCGGTTGTTATTGTAGCTGTTACAGGGTAATAGCTGTGGAACAATATTCTATGCAATTTGCATTCCTTGCTCCAAAGCGTTCAGAATAACGACAGAATCCCCATCTGACCGGGCTCTCCACACCCTTTCCTACGCACCCTGTCGACAGCCCTCGGAGACGGGTGCCAATTTCCTGTCTTTGCAGATGAGGAAACTGGGTTCGAAGAGACGGACATGACTTGCCTTAAACCATCCAGCCAAGAAGTGGAGAGCCAGGGCATGTCCCCAACTCGTGCCTGTCGTACAAGGGCTTCCACCCACCTGGCTCTGCCCACCAGCTCTTCCGTTCCTGATTACAGACGCCAGGTTTCCCTGACCCCGGGGATCTCGATGCCCTCGGGGCAGTGAACCATCCCAGGTCACGCAGCTGAATATGCCAAAGCTGAAATAGAACTCAGGTCTCCTGGATTGACTTCCAGGTTGGCACTATTTATACCATAGCCTTTTATCTTGTTGGTCCATTTCCACATGTGTTGCAACAAAGAGAGAGACATTTTCTGTCTGTTGTTTCCTCAGAATTAAAGGCAACAAAGCCATCATGTTGAGAATCAGGACGTGCAGCCTGCACGTGGACGGGGTGAGAAGGTTCCAGTACCAGGCCTCTGCGTAGCCATGCTGCAGTTCACTCCATTTCTCTTACAAACTCCTGGCCTGTTCCTTCCTCAGGAAGATGGCACCCTTGGGTATCTGCAGAAGGGGAACCCAATGCTAAGACACCCCCCAAGCCCTTGCTGTGGGGAAACCCCAGGGCCAGGCTGCCGAAAGTCCTCACTCTAGCTTTGAGTCCTTCGCAAGCACCACCTCGCTGCCTGAGGTCCCTGCTTCCCCACCCCACCCGACAACCTCCTGAGGTGGTTATTTTAAGGAAAGTTCCACAAGGCAAAACCTCACGGGGCCACTGATGTTTGAGGGCTCGGTTCTCCCTGCCTTCCACTGGAGACTGGTTTTGAGGTTGTTTCGCTGAATCACTCAGCAAAGAGTAAATAAATAAATGGAGGAAGGAAATCTTGCTCAAAAGGAATTTTTTTTTAACCTATCTCCAAAACAAAACTGCTGTCACCACAGAAAATCTGTAAGATCTGACCTCTCAGGGCTGTAATTCACTTTAGAGGTTGGGAGGCACCCCCACCAAAAGGACCTGCCCCGCCCCTCTGAGAGATGCTCAAAACTGGGCTGCCAGTGCTCAGGGACGAGCTGACCACATCCTAGGGCCTCTGGGTCCCTTGACCTTGCTGCTGTCCTCCCGCCTCCCTCCCAGAGTAGAAGAACCTGGAGCGCCTGTCCTTGGGTCTGAATTTGCTTGACTTCCTTTGGGGTTCACCCACCCCTCCTTGTGACTGGTACACATGATTTCCACCAAACACCCCTTGTGTCTTCCCCTTCATGAAAAGAGAATGACAGCCGGGCACGGTGGCACACGCCTGTAATCCCAGCGGCTCGGGAGACTGAGGCAGGAGGATCGTGAGTTCAAAGCCAGCCTCAGCAACTTAGCAGGCCCTAAGCAGCTCAGGAGACCCTCTCTCTAAAATACAAAATGGGACTGGAGCTGTGGCTCAGTGGTTGGTCGAGAGCCTCTGGGTTCAATCCTCAGGACATAAAAAAATGAAAAAAGAAAAGAAAAGAAGAGTGACCGAGAGCTCGTGGTCATCAACTAGTACAAGCCCCTCGTCTTGCCCAAGTGGAAAGCGGAGCCAGCAGAGTTGCGGGGACCCACCCCAGGTCATGTGGCATGTTTGCTCTGAATTTAGACATAGGGCTTGTTGCTCCGCTGCGGCATTTGACCAGCAGTGCACCCCGATTTCCACCTCCCCACCTGCAGAGGCAGTAGGCAGTCTCTCCCTGGGTGGGAGAACTGGCCTGGCTGCCGGAAACCGTGGAGAACCCCTGCTAGAGTTCAAGGACCGAGGGATGGGAGGTCGAGGGTTCGGTATCTGGGAGGCCAGCGCTCCTCTCCCCTGGACCAGTCTTGAAGTTTCCCGGTCCGTCCCTTTGTCTCCAGAAGCCTCCTACTTGACATCTCCAGTCTTCCTCAAAGTCCACCCCTTGCCTCATGTCCAGTCCAGTTTTAGGATCCCCGGCATCTGAAATGTCCTCACGATGCCTCCCACCTGCTCTCCCTACCCCTCTGGACCAATGGGAGGGATGGAGGAACCCCGGTCCCATAGCGTGTGCGTCTCAGAGCCTGAGTGTGGGGACGTGGCTGGGTGGAGTGGGAGAGGCTGGCTAGGAGTTCTGCCCACAGGCGTCCTAATAATGTACCTTCTCTGGATGCCCCTGTCCCTCTGTGGAGGGAGGAACGCCCACTCTGGAAGGCTCCCCCTCACGCTCACGCTGAGATCCTGGGCCAGTTAAGTTGCTCACATGTCTAAACCCTGTTTTCTCACATGTGGAAGGTGCCCTGTGGGTCCGTCCCATGGGAGAATGAGATCAAAGGCCTCGTTTCAGGGAATGTCCAGCTTCCTTCACCTGGCGGTGCTCAGTAACGTCTGCTTCTCAGTCAGCTGAGTTGCAGGGTAGTGAACTCAGCTTAGACTCAGTGAAGGAATGTGGGGGCAGCTGGTGGGGGGTGGGAAAAAGCCCAGAGAGGGGTGGGTGAGACTTTCTCCTCACCACCAACTCTGCCTCCACAGGACCCGCCGGATTAGCCGATCTCAAGAAAGCCCGGCCTTTCCAGAAGGTCTAGTAGTTCAGTCAGATGCTTGAAAACATTCCTCTATTCACTGTTCCATGATCCACAGTTTCTCCCTAGCCAGGTCACAGCAGGATCTCAATTTCCACCATCAACCCATGGTGGTTGAACTCACTCTACACGTTCTGAGGTTTCGTGCCTGGGTCTCCTTTAATCCCCTGGAGAGCATCATGGTGTGACCACCCACTCACCATGAAGAAACTGAGGACCAGATAGGCCGTGCCATCTTCCCAAGGCCACACAGCTTATACTTTCCTTGCTCAAAATTTGTGGAATACCCAATGTGTGCTGGAAACAGAGCAGTAAGCAGGTCACCTGACCCCACTCCAACTCTGACACCTTTCCACCTCCTCTGCCTCTTCCATCTGGGCACTAAATATAGGGCTTGAATAATTTAGAAGGATATTAAGAGGTTGGGATGTAATTTGATGAGTAAACCTTGCCAATGCCAGCGTTGGTTCTCCACAGGACAACACCAGCCCTTGGGGAGCCATTTGGAAAGTTGTGGGAAGCCTGCTCTTTGCTATTCCAGCAGCAGGCACTGTGGCCAGGCCGTGGTTCAGATGTGGCTTGGGTGTCCTCCAGAGGTTCATGTGCTAGAAGCTTGGTCCCCAGGGTGGTGAGGTTGGGGTGGAACTTTGAAGAGATGGGGCCTGGTGAAAGGTGACCAGGTCATTTGATGGTGCCACCCTCAGAAGGGATCAATGTGGTTCTCAAGGGACCTCAGTTTGTTCCTGAAAAAGCAAATTGTTATAAAAAGAGCAAGCCTGGTCCCAAGCCCTCCAGACTTCCTGTCTTGCCATGTGATTTCTCCCGCTGACCCACAGGCCCACCATGATGCTATTCACCAAGTTATGATACTGCCAGAAGGCCCTCACCAGAGCTACATAGATGCTCTTGAATTTCCAGAACTGAGAACTTCTTTTCTTTATATATTACCCAGTCTCAAGGATTTTCTTATAGCAACATAAAACAGACTAATACAGGACATTTAGTGGAGGACACCAGGAATGTACACCAGTGAATCTATAGAGCCAAGAACTGTCCCGCTCCTCATGGAAAAATTGACTGGGCCACCAGACCCCATATAGGAGGAAACTCATTACTGATTACCTGAGCCTAGAACATGACTGCATATGAAATTCAAATTCAAAGCACTCGGGCCTGAAGTACTTTCAATATTTACCTCCCCTCCCCCCAAATGCAACTACCATGAAAATCAAAAGAAGATTGTAATTTGTTTTGTTTGAAGCATTACCACCAAGAGTGGCTGGGTATGTTTTAAAATCATGTCACTCGTGACAATCCCCTTCTGGCATTTGAGTGGCTAATAATGCTTCCATCAGCCCAGGTCTGTAGCTGCAATGTGCATGGCCCTGCTAGACCCAGTGCAAGCATCAGACCGTTTTATTAGGTTTTCCGGTACAGTCATGGGCAACTTATAACTAAGTGGAAATACATGGTTTTTATTATAAGTTCATTTTATTTCATTTTTACTATAACTTGTTTCTATTCGATTTCTTCTCTATATTACAGTAGGACACTCTTTTTTTTTTTAAATAGTGCATGTAGGTTAGCTGTGCATTTTATTTTCCAACAAGGTATAAGGTGCATTCCAAGACCCTGTTGCAGAAAGGGTGTGGGAGGCAGGGGTCGGGCTAGAGGGGACAGGCTTTTCCTCGTCACTGCACAGATAACAAAGAGTGGAACTGTGTTTGTGAGACGTGGAGTAGATCAGGGGCATGACTTCCTGGGCGGGAAAGCTGTTTGTCTCTGAAGTAGATAAATGAATGGATGGAGCCCGAGGTTGGCGTCGTCCAAAGATCTGAGTTTGAATCTCGGTTTTGCCACTTGATGTTGAAATCAGGTAAAACCTCACCGGCCTCAGTTTCCCCATCTAAAGGGGGACCCTTGGGTCCAGACCTAGGTGACGTTGCAGTGGAATGTTCTATGGCTGTAGGATCTGCCTTCAAGGAATCCCAAGATCCCTTGTGGAAGAGTTAGTGCAGTAGGCGGGAGACAGGGAGACGAGGTGATAAGCGGATGCCCTGGTTGGAACGGGTCGTTTTCGTTCTCCGAGCCTTAGCTTCATTCTCGGTGAAACAGAAATCACAGCAGTTAGTTTCCTTCCTCCAGTGCCCCTCCCTTCCCGGACTTCCGAAAACCCTTTCCAAGCCTCCGTCCCGCTGCTCCGCTCTCCAGTCTCCGATCCCAGAGCAGGGCTGGGGAAGGAAGGAACTGGACACGTGCTGAGTCCCCACGTTGTCCTTGCCCCGGCGCGGAGGTTAGGAATCCCTTCCTGCGCAGGGGAGTTTCCACCTCCCTCTTGGGACAGCTGTGGGGTCCATGGGGAGAAAAGTGACTAAGAGAGGAAGACTTTTCTGGAAGCCTCTCTGGCCCTGACCCAAGGCTCCACCCACCAAGAGGAGCAGGGGAGAGGGATTCTCAGCCTGGAAACTCTGCACGAGGGATTGGCCAAGGGCTGATGGGGACCCTGGCCTTCCCTCCTGGCCAGTGCTGAAGGTGCAAAGGCGTCAAGGGACAAGACTGTACGTTAGAGAACTTGCTGGAATTCATAAAGTAGATTAGAGAGCGGGAGAAGAGAAGCCAGGTAGAGGAGCCAGACGAGGCCCAGTCCTGGAGAGCCCGCTCGCCTTGCCCAGGGACTGTGGCCATAGAAGACCACGGTCCAGTCAACTTCGGGAGTGTTCTGGAATCCAGGACTGAGAACTAGCCAGGAGGGAGGACACCAGGCATGGGCCATGGACAGCCACTCCCTGAAGTGCCCCAGCACCCTGGCCGCCAAGCCTTCAGCCTCCTCCTCCTCCTCTGCCAAGCCACCCTGGGAGTCCGCTCCACGGTGGCGTCAGCAGGAGTCCAGGCCCTCTTCAGGGGACTTCTTGGACAGCTCTCCCCCAGGAAAGGGTCTAGAACAAGGAGAGGGGAGCCCAGGGCCCCTGAGCCACCCAAGCCACTCTCCTGATGGACTTTGGTGGTTCGAACCAGAGGAGATACAGTCCTGCCCAAAGGGACCCCTGTTCCCATGGAGATGACCGTCAAAGGAGGGTGTGCAAAACCGCACCAACGGCGGTGAACCTGAGGAAGCTGGGGGCGATGGGAAGGGGGCACATCTCCCAGCAGAGGGTGGGGAGAGGGAAGCCTTCCACGAGGAGGTGACCGTGAGGAAGGCCTAGAAGGAAGAGAGGGAGACAGAGAGAGAGAGAGGAAGGAGGGAAGGAAGAGGGAAGGCCACACAAGATGAATACCTGTGTGGGTCTAACATGCAGCTTGGTGACCAGTTAGTGATGTCGTGCTGTGAACCTGACCTTTGCTGGAAGCAGACCTGAGATGTTCTCATCCCACGATGTCTCTGCGGGGTGAGGATTGTGAAGCAGCTGGTTGGGGGTGGTCCGTTCACAGGTGTGTGTCAGAACATCCCACTGAACACCTTAAACATTTCCGACTTTTATTTGTCAATTATGCCTCAATAAAACTAGGGGGGGAATTCTTTTAAAAAGCTCAACAAAAGACTCCGCTAGTTGGAGAAGAGAGGCGAGGAGACTCCCAGGCTGAGGAAATAGTTGTATGGAGACCCAGAGGTGGGGCCAGGTACCACCCTGGTCCAGGGGGCCCTGGTGGTTGCCAGAGAGGACAGGGGTTGAAGGAAGTGCTTTGGAGCCAGACACACTTGCATTTCAGATCACTGCTCCGCCACCCACCACCCATTCTGGGCCTCGAGCTTCTCATCTGGGAAATGGGATGATAACCGCACACTGACGCCTAAGCAGCAGGAGGGAGACAGCAGGCAGACCTCACTGTCCTGCACGGCCAAGGCTGGAGTGATGGATGGCCCCCGGGCGACCCCGCTCCTGTGTGCAGAAGGGTAGGATGTCAAGAGTCTGGTACTGGTGCTCAAGAAGAGAGAGGCTCGTGACCCACGACTCTCCGAGGGGAGTGAAAACGTGGTAGACTTGCAGGCCAGAACCTGGAATCCTTGCCGTAATCTGTGGGGAGTCAGTGAGTTCCTGGGAGACCTAGGGAGCCCCCGATCGAAAAATGCAAGTCCCCATTGGGGATTCTGTTGGCCTAGGGCCCTTCCTGTGGTTAAACAAGCCCTTCCTGTGACCCTTCCTGGGGAAATTCCCTGCATGTCATTGTCACAGGGGGTCAGGGTCTTCCAGAGGCAGCTGTAGCCCCTCTGGAGACCGCCTGAGTCAGGGATGAAGAATTTCTGGAGGTGGCCAAATGCTGACCCCTGAGGGCTGTTTTCCGGGACCACGAAGGAGCAGCAGCCTGCCTGACTTGAAGTCACATGGTCAGCACCCAGCAGACCTGCGCGGACCCCTGACCTTTGAGCCTCTGTGCACCCTGACCTCTTGGCCCTGACAGACTCCCGTGTTTGTTTTGCTGGAAGGAGAGGAGGGCTCGGGTGAGGCGGGAGGGGCGCGGTCACATGGTGTCCTGCTGAGGGCCAAGGTTTCTCTCGGTCCCCACTGGACCTCGCCAGCTAAGGTCGTTGCCAGAGGCAGCCCATGAGTTGGGGCAGCCCTGACCCTGCCCTTGGCTTAAGTGGCTCTGAGGGAGACCAGAACTTTCCCCAGAGAGCTCAACTTCCCCTCCCGGCCCAGAGCTTCCACTCACCCTCCCTCCGCTCTCTGCCTCCCACAGGCCTTCGACCAGAGAGTCCCGCTCCCCACATGTCCCCCCACAGCAAGGCGTGGTGCCCACCTTCCCAGCTCTTCAGCCTGGCCCTGTGGCCTCTCTGTTCGAGCCTCTCCTGGACACAGAGATTGACCCGGGGCCCCGAGGGAGGATGCACTATCAGCGGACGCACGGGTGGCTTGCTTGTCTGTCAAATAGGAGGGGCCGTGAGGGCCAGCGGGGTCTTGAAGGGACGGGCAGAAGGCCGGCAAGTGGCAAGTGCTCAGGAATAAGGCAGCCAGCAGTAGCGGTCACAGCGGCAGAGGTAGTGATGGGTTTCATAATCTAATGAGAGAGAGAGAGAAGAAATTAAAATGTACAAACAGCACAGAAGAGACCAGGAGGAGCTAGGCATGCATGAGCAAGATTGTGGAAGTGAGGAGGGGTCACACTTTTCCTCCTGGTGAGGAAACAGATATTCAATACTGAGGTGGTCACAAGGAAACGGAGCCTCAGGATGGTTGGGAATTGTAAACCCAACTATACACACACTCCTTCAACCAACCAGTGTGTGAAAACGTTCCATTTATTGAGCACCTACTAAATTTCAAGCACTGTTCTAGGGGTAGAGGACACAGCAGTGAATACATCTTGTCCTCAGAGAGGTCGTCACATAGTGGGGAAGAAGCAGGCCATCAACCAACAACCCAGAGAACGTGCTCTATGCTTTGTTTTTCTTCAGGGGAAGATTATTTGTGCTTTAAAACATCAGGACATACATGAAGTACTGAGCCTGTGCCTGACTGGCACATAGTAAGTGCTCAATAAATGCTGCTTATTCTTTTAGCTCTGGCCTCATCCTCCTTGGAGTAAACCCTGCTGTGGCCGTCCTCGAGCAGAATTTCCCTGGCTCTGCTTCCATTGTCGAAGCATTGTAGTCCCTGCAAACCCTTCCCAGGCCACTCACATGGGCTCCCAGAATTTCTCCACTTAGAAAAAAGAAAAAGAAGGCAATATTGCTCCTCCTCTTCGGATTCTTCCGCTCTGACTCCAAGTGGTCTATTTCACCATTTCCAACACCCTCTGTCACAGTCCTTACCGGAGATCGCCCACGGGTCACTTGTGCTAGGCGCCCACCCAGACCCACAGCTGACCAACAATGCCTTGCCCCCTCCCTTCCATGACTATCGGCACCTGGACTCCCCAGATCCCAGGGGGACATTGTCCCCCACGCCTTTAAGAAAGACAGGGACCTCACCCTGGAACTCTGAGCTGAATCCTCAGGGCTGGTGTGGGACATGCTAGTGGCCCTCTGCCAGGCCCTGACACCACCCGCCCCACAGCAGCCTCTCCTGTGGAGGCAGCAGTGGCCTCCGACGTCCCTGCTCTGTCTTCTCTCATTCGACCCACAGCGGGGCCCTTGCTCCTCCTCGGACCCCTCCACTCAGATCCCAGGGCGATACTACTCGAGGGAGCTGGCCAGGCCCCTCCCCCTCCTCTGCCACAGCCTCACGTGGGCTGGCCTGGGGACAGGGCTCAGCGCTCCAGCCTCTTCTCTCCTCTGCCCGCACCACTCTTCACTCGTGGGTTGATCTGACCTGGGGTCAAGGTCTAAGAGCAGAACTCCAGACGTGGACATCCAAGATGGCTGGGCACTTGCCCTCGTCCCCATAGACATGATGTTCACATGTCCAAACCAGCTCCAGGTCTTTCTCCACCAGAGTTGCTTCCCCTGAGCCCTCCCATCTACCTCAGCTTAGGCAGCTGCACCCGAGACCCCAAACCTTAGGGTCTTCCTTGGACGTTCCTTAGCTCCCCGGCTTCCCCACCCCCAACCTAACCCATCGACCACCCCTGCCCACGTCTCTCCAGACCCAACTCTCTCACCTATCACAGTCACCTTCTAGTTGCTTTTGCTGTCTCTGTCCTTGTCCACTCTTAGCAATATCCCTGGGTTCCACGTCTGTGCACTTATGAGTGTCAAAGTATTTTGGGGAAAAAAATTACATGTATACTGAGCATTACAAGATTTATCTGGCCATTAGTCCCTGAACGATACTGTCTGGTACAACTATTTACACAGCGTTTACATGGTATTAGGTATTGTAGTCACCTCCAGGTAATTGAAAGTATGTGGGAGGAAGTGTGTAGGTTGCATGAAAATTCTTCATTATTTATATGAGACCTGAGCATCTGCAGGCTTGAGTACTGAGGGGGGTCCTGAGGACAGTCTCCCATGGTTACCGAGGGACCACTGCATTCTCTGCAGAGCACAATGACACTAAAAATGTAGGTCCACCCTTCCACTGCCCTACATTGGCCAGTGGCTCCCATCTCACAGAGTCTCAGCCCAAATCCCAGCCAGGTCCTACAAGGGCTGCGTAATCTGTCCCTCCTGTTATTTCTACGCCACTGCATAGAGCAGAGGGTCCACACCCTGCAGTTTGAGCACAAAAGGTCTGCTCTGATTGCAGGGCCATTGTCCTTGCTGTCCCCTCCCTGGAGTGATCTTCCCCCAGATACCACGTGGCTCAGTTCCTCACCCAGTTCCAATTCCTACCTAAATGGACCCCCACACCGTTTCACCTGGAGCCCGTCCTACCCGACAGCATCCCTACCCCCTTCTCCTCCGGCTCTCCCTCTGCAGCGCACACCCTGGCTGGCATGCTCTACGGTGACGTCTGAAGTAAGTCTGTCGCCCGTCTCCACTGCGTCCCCAACACCTAGAATAGGCGCGGCATGTAGTAGGTGTTTTACAGAGTGAATCTGTGGAAGACAGTGACCCCACCCACAGCTGCCTCCAGTCCTCCTGGTGGCCTTGAACTCCCGTATGGCTATCAACTGTCACTGGATTGAGGGAAAGTCCTCAGACTCTCATTTAGACAGACCCCCACGTAGCCCTGACAGTTGTCCTCCAGAAAGCTGGCCTCCTTAGTGGTCCCTGGAGCCCCCACCTCCTCTGCCCAACCCCAAGTCAAACCCTAGCATGTTGTTGCTTTTCATTCGACAGAGAAGGTGAGGTTGGGGGTTGGGCCCAAGGGCTGCAGAGCTGGGTCCTCAGATAAAGTTATGCTGGAAACTGAATGTTCCTGTCCCCTGAAACTTAACCCCTGAGGTGCTGGTATCAGCAGGTGGGCTCTTTGGGCAGTAATCAGGTCCTGAGGAGTGCCCTTGTAGGAGTAATGCCCTTCTAAATGAGACCCCAGAGAGCTGCTCGCTCCTGCCACATGAAGACACTGAATCTGCCAGCACCTTGATCTAGAATTTTCAATTCTCCCAAACTGTGAGAAATAAACCCCTGCTGTTTACAAACCACCCGACCTGTGGTAATTCCTTCCAGCAGCCTGAACTAAGACAGAGAAGGTGCCAGAGTGCAAGAAAGCGGAGCAGGCACTGCTATCGAGCAGGGGGACCTGGATGGGCGACCTGAGTAAACTATGGTGCAGAGAAACCCAGGAGTGTCACCAGAATAGACTTTGGGTCATTCACCAAGCCATACTATGCCCTGGGGTCACTCAGGAAGGCTAGAGAGATAGAGGCCATCAGATCTATTCAGATGTCCCATCCAAGTCAACCCTGTGCCATCCGGGCTGCTCCATCCTGGTGCAGGACAAGGCTGGGGCCCACCTGCCCAGAGCGCTCCCGTTCCTAGATTGGCCCTTTACCAACAGGTGCATCTAGGCCCCTCCCACAAGTCGTCATGCCTTATCCACATGGCGCCGGTCTCTTTCACAGAGATAGGGAGCCCTGGGATCTCATGGTGGTACCCCAGGAACAAGCCCAAGATCTGAGTGCATGGATATGCCCACCCAGGAAAGGAGAGGGAGGTCAAGTTTATAGCATCCCTGTGAGACACTTCCCATCCAACACCCACTTGTTCTTGTTTTTACAATTCCCCTAAGGCAGTGTGGCCAGCCTCATTTTATTGATGTGAAAACTGAAACTCAGATTGTTGTCTACACAGTTATACAACTTAGAGCTGGAAGAACCAGCATGTGAGACCAGATCTGTCTGACCCCACATCCCATGCGCTTCCTCCTGGGCCACCCTCTCCCAAAGAAAGAGTTTTTGAGTACCTACCACGTCCCAGCGGTTGCATTGAGACATCTCAAATAGGCCGTAGATTCTATTTAATCCCACATTATGAGACTTGTATTTACCCCTTGTTGCCAGTGGGGACACTGAGGTTCGGTGGGATCACCTAGGCTGCCTGAGGTCACCTGGCTGTAAATTCCCTAGCTGGATTGGAACATGGCTTTGTTTGACCCCAACAATGTCCAAAGCCAACGTCCAGGCTGGCTGACCCCCAATGATGGACCCAGACTGTTAGAGAGAGAGGCCCCGGTCTTGTCCTCCCGTGGATGACTTTCTTGGGTTGTTCTAGCTGTTTGAGCGCAGCCAGTAGCCCTCACTGTGCACGGGCTGGGGGATCCACAGGAGTCAGTGGACAGCGAGGGCCCAGGACGGGCACCTCCACATCTGAACACACAGAGCCAGCAACACGCCTGTCCCTGGCAAGGGTTCGCAGGGCCCTGTGGGCCCTGGAGGCTGCTCACTGCATGATTCCTGCTTTTGTGCAGAGAATGAAATCATCAAAATGGTGGATGGTTGAGGGCTCAGACTCTGGAATTTCTGCTCCCGGGTTTACATCTAGGCCAGTCACTGGTTGTATGATCTTCAGAGTGTCATTCCTTCTGAACTTCACCTTCCTCCTCTGTGAAATGGGATTAATAATAGAACCTGTCTCATAGGGTCATAGGTTACATTAAATGAGATAATGTTGACCTACTGCTTGGAATAATCAGTAGCAGTTCCAATCGTACTAATTGCAGATGGGTGGAGAAAGACCGAACAATCCATTAAGCCAACAATGGATGGAGAAAATAATCCAAGCCTTACGAACACCATTTTGCACCTTTGCCTTGGTCTTGGAAGAAGACAGACCTGAAGTCCAAGCATCCAAGTCTGGCCATGTGACCTATCCCTCGGTCTAGTCCTGCTCATCAGAAAAAGAAAAGTCGTGATATTTGAACCTGCCCTACTTAGCTCTTAGGATGCTTACAGGGCTCCAGTGAAATAGCATATGTGGAAATATTATGTAAAACATAAAATGCCTCAGAAATGTGAGCTATTGTGCGAAGCTTGATCCTTTCTTGTCCCCCACCCCACCCAGGCTCTCCCCAGCCAGCCAGTCTCCCCCCCTACACACCCTTTTCTGGCCCTCAGCTGCCCTGGAATCTCACTTGGCTCCCAGAAAGGATTCAGAGCAGAGCACAAATTGTCCAAAGGTTGCTTCCAAAGCCTCCAGCGGCTCGGCCTGGCCCGGCCCGGCCCAGCCCTACCTCCCTGAAAATGTCGGCTTGCTGGGAAAGAATGGGGCTGGCAGTTCCTTTCCACTCAAGCCCACAAGCCTCCCCTGAGCATCTGCTACGTGCCTGGCCCTGGACACTGAGCACCCAGCGATGAACAGGACAGGCTGTGCCCTGAGAGTCTGGTCCTGGGACAGTCACATCTCAACCACTATTCCACATACTACGACCATGTGGCCATGTGACCAGGACCCCAGAGAGGGCACTGTATCCACCCTTCCTGGAGGAAGGTGACAGTTGAGGAAAGCCTGTTCCTCTCTGGGTCACATCCAGATCTGAAGCCTTCTGCACAGGTCTCCTCAGCCCAGCGCTGGTGGATCTGCCCACACTTCAGCTAAAGGAGGCTCTAGAATAGGACTAGGTCCAGCTGTCAGTTCAAAGAGGCTCTGCGAGCTAAAGCAACCTTCTCACGGTCACCCAGCTAGATCTGCTGGGATTATTGGGCAGTTTTTACGTGACAATCAATATTCCATTTCCAATCACGCAGTGCCCCTGGGCAAGGACAAAAACTACTCTTAAAAATAAGTCCAAGGGGTTCCTAGAGCTCTCTCTTCTGCCCCACAGGCTGCGACAGGGAGCCTGGGCTTGCATAGCACTTGACAGTTCACGCAGATGTCCCATGTGCTCAGTCCCCACAGTGACTTGTGAAGTTAACTTCATTCCACCTGTTTTACAGATGAGGAAACTGAGTCTGGACAAAAATCTTAAGGCCTGTTGGTTAAACTGAGAACTGAGTCCAGAAATTAGAGAGCCCGTAGCCAACACCTTGTTTTGACTTCAAACTGCAAAGTCACTTTTGGCACTTCCGGGTGTGGGGTTATTTCCTAGCACTCGCCTCTTTCGTCTCCTCTCTTACTCTCTTATAAGACTGCCCTTAGGAAGCAAGAGTCACGGGCTGTCATATGGCCGGAGTGTGGTCTCCTCGCTGCCTCGGGGCCCCACCTCTGAATGGCCCACGTCCCTGCAGAGCTCTCTGCCTCTCTCTGCTCTGTGCCAGCCAGATCGGGTCCACTCTTCTCTCCCCGCTTCTCTTTCCCCTACGTTCTCTGTCTCCCCCACCCCACCCCACGCCCCATCTCTGTGTTCTGTGCGTATGTGTCTTTGCATGTCTGTATGTCTGTCTCTGACTCCTTTCCCTCCCGGATACTCAGAATGGCCAAGACTTTGCTCTGACTAACCCCGGGTTGTCCAGCTTTCAGTTCCGTGAGCAGCGGTAAGGGGAGGTCGCCAAGGAATCTGGCCAGGCCCTGCCCGAAGTGTGTGTTCCCCGGGCAAGCAAAGAGGAGGACTTCCGGGGGGAGAGGAAAAGAGACATTGGCCAACAGCGGTCCACCTGCCAGGGCCTCCGCCTCCAAATCCTGGTGGGAGGAGAGATGGCGTCCCAGCTGGAGCTGGAGCTGCTTGCAGGAGAGCCGAGGGTGACTTCAGAGCCGTCTCAAGCAAGGGCTGCGGAGGGTGCGCTCGGCAGACGGGATCAGTCTTCACGGGGCCAGAGTGCAGGCTCTCCTTCTGTCCTAGATGGGTCCCTCGGGGGAAGCTGGGGCACAGAGGGAGAGAAAGGGCTTCGGCGTGCCCCGCATCCCCACCGGCTGAGTTCAAGTGTGGGCTCTTCCCAACTTGCAGCAAGAGTCTCTGGACCGCTGGGTTCCCCTTCCTGTGAGGAAGGAGTGCCATTCTTCCTTCTCAGGGTTCCAGTGACATTTTGGGAAGCGAAGTCTTCTCTAAGTTCCTAGCACAGAGCTTGCACTTTGGCCCTTCCCCCACCTTCCAGAAAGTCTTTCGGGACAAGCCCAGGTCCTGGGCTCTCCCGCCCCCTGCTCCTTTCAGCTCCTTTCTGGTCTTCTTACCCCCGGTGGGTCTTCCTGCCAAGCTGCCGGGCTGCGTGGGACGAGCCGCCCCATTGCCGTCACCGCCAGGTCTCATCTGTTCCCTGCCCCACATCTCGTCTCCTCACGGCTGTGGCTCTATGGTTTGGATATGGCTTGATGTCCCCCAGGGTCCAAGCATTAAAGGCTTGGTCCCCAGGGTGGTGGCATTAGGAGGAGGTGGAACCTTTAAGAGGTGGAGCCTAGTGGGAGTCCTTGGACCCCTGGGGGTGCACCCTCAAAAGGGATGACGGTTTTCTCAGGGCACCCTTGGTAGTTCTTTTAAGGGGTGGTTATTAAAAAGAGTAAGACTGCCCCACCCCTCTCCGCTTCCTGGTTCAGGAGGTAACCTCTTGCTCCTACACACACTTTCACCATGATTTGATGACATCTGCTGCCCTCACCAGAGTCCAAACCAGTGGGGCCACCCAATCTTGAATTTTGAACCTCCAAAACTGTGAATGAAATAAACCTCTTTTCTTTATAAATAACCTACCTCTGGTATCTTGTTATAGTAGTGACAAATTGGCTAATACAATGAGCCACTGGTTCTCCTTGACAGTTTCTGAACCAAAGATGGGTGCTTCCTTAGCACATGGGGGAAAGCATGAACTTTAGGGTCAGCTAGATCCAGGTTTGGATTTGACCTTCTCTGCTTACTAACCCATGAAATGGGGATAATGACAGCAGGATTGAGTACGACGAAGAGCTTAACCCAGCAGACAGACCCTCAGTGAAGCAGGGTGGGCTTTCAGCTGTGACTCCATGGCACTCAACCCCCTTAGTCCTCAGCATACTTCTAGGTATAAAGCAGAGACTCGTAGGCGGAGATGAACAACCCTCACAGATCAGCTGTCTTAGTGGTGACTCGTCTATTACAGCTTAGCCTGGACAGAGGCTCCCGAGAGTGCCCAGCCTCAGATTCAGAATGATTTCTGGAACCATCCAACTGCCACCCATTTCACACTTCAAAGGAGGAAATGAGGTCCCTGGAGAGGGAGAGAGATTTGCTGAACCTTCTGATAACCATGTTGGCTCTATGAAAACACAGAGAAGACAGACGCAGGGGGAAGGAGCACGAAACGGCTCATCTCACTCGCCATCCCTCATTGAGCCAGTGAGCCGCATCCTGTTCTGAGAAGTTCTCTCGGAGAGGAGAGGTTGCCTGCCCAGGCGGGTCTTCAGCTCACCTGTGCTAATCAGAGCCCAGAGGTGAGAGCTGAAGACAGCTGTCCCCTGGGCCCCAGGGAGACAGACAGCCACTCTGTCTACCTGGAGGCAGGAATGGACTCTCTCTGCCGCCCTCACTTTCAAACATGGAACCACTGTGGTGAAATCCATGGAAGCTGCAAGGCAAATCTTCTGAGCACGTTGGTGGCCGGCTCAGCCTTCCAAGCCAGCTGTGAGGCCGGCTCAGCCTCCAGCCTCTCTCCTCCTCTATTCTCTCCTCTCCTAAGGCTCCCACCCTCTCCTCTGACTCTGCTTTTGCTTCCACTGTGCCCACTGCCCCTGGTTAGAAGGGACTCCAGGTCACCTGCTGGTTATGGCAACAGGATAGCTGGGCACAGCCAAGAATTGCCCTTCAGTTCCATTCTTCAGGTGCCACCCAAGCGTTCAGCACTGGCTACTGTGACTTCCAACGAGGGCTCCACTGCCCCCCACCCCAGGGAATGCGTTCACTATCTCCTCCACTCCCCAGGGCTGCAGGTGCATCACACTTCTGTGCTTATTCAGGGGTTACTGGAATAACTAATGTTAAAAATGCCGGCTCTCTCGTATCAATCAACAGAGTGCTAAGAGTAGAAGTCTTTGATTAATCCAAAGAGTTGTTGATTTGTTACCATTCACTATTATTTAACAGATGACTCTCTATGTTACCTCGGGTTGGTTACTTGATCTCTTTGATTCCTCTTCTATAATGTTTAGGACAGTTCCAGGGACTTGGTAATATGAATCGATGGCTTTTTTGTTAGCGTTGCTGTTCATGTCATGATCAGATATAATATGGAATATTTTTAAGCACAACATGCACCATGGGGAGACTCCTCCTATTGCATATGATAAAATAAACCCAATGAGCCAAATGGGAAGGCGCATGGTCAAATGCAGGAACACGGGCTCCAGACTCAGGCAGGGCTAGGTACCCAGCTCATCTGACTCCATGCTGGGTGGCCTTGGGAGAATTTCCTTTCTTCTCTGAACCTCTGTCTCCTCTTCTATAAAGTTAGGTAGATCATGTCTGTGCACGGCACAGAATAGGCATCAACATTAGTTGCCATGGTGATGATTGTCCTGTCTCTTCCCATTCCCTCCGGACCTTCCCACCTTTGCCTCAACTTCTGAACTAGCCAGAATTAAAGCTCTGATTTGAGCCATGTCTTCTTCCTTTCTGTCCTCTGCTCTTCCAGAGGTTTCCACAAGACCCTAAGAGGGTCCATGCCAAGGCCCAGGAGCCATTTTGGACTGTGTGGATAAAGTACTACGGCTGTAACTTCCTGTCCGGTGAAATGGAAAGTTTCAAACTAAAAAAGTAATACTTGGGTTGAAAAAAAAAAAAAAAACAAATTTCATCTTTGCTTTATCTAAGTTATTGGCAGGAGTTGAGTTATTGGCAGGGGTTATTGGCTTTAGGTAGAATTTTGGAACCGTTTGGCCTGGGTCACTTCTCTCTAATGGGATCAGTAACAGACTCTTGGGAAGGTGCTACTTTAAGAAACCTAGTAAGCCAGGAGGGGTGGTGAGCGCCTGTCATCCCAGCGGCTCAGGAGGCTGAGGCAGGAGGATCACGAGTTCAAAGCCAGCCTCAGCAAAAGTGAGACGCTAAGCAGCTCAGTGAGACCCTGTCTCTAAATAAAATACAAAAACAGGGCTGGGGATCTAGTTCAGTGGTCAAGTGCCCTGAGTTCAATCCTCAGTAACCTCCCTGCCCAACAAAAAAAGAGACTTAGTGAGAAATTCATCCACAGACAGATCCTATCTCCCACTTTCAACTGCTGAAAGATAAAGATAGGTACTATGCTTAGAGTTTTGCTTAACAACTCTC
Source organism: Sciurus carolinensis (assembly GCF_902686445.1). NCBI lineage: Eukaryota > Metazoa > Chordata > Mammalia > Rodentia > Sciuridae > Sciurus > Sciurus carolinensis. The sequence continues at coordinate 162,989,756 of NC_062216.1, read as the reverse complement.
TAAAACCCGGTTCAGTGAGGTAGTGACTCTCACTAGCACAGGATGATGGAGAACCGGCTCTAGAGTCAGAACGCTGTGTTTGGCAGGAAAGAGGGGTGCTACTTATTGTGTCCCTTCAAGGTCCCCAACAGTAGGCACTGCTTTCAACTCCTCTTCAAAGATGAGGAAACTGAGGTTTGGGGTACTGAAGTCCCTCGAATCTGATCAGAGCCAGGTCCAGGTAGGCCTGGCCTCCAGCTGTGAAAATACTCAGAAGCTTCTGCACTGCTTGCTAAGTAGCTACTGCCCTCACCCGCTCACCCTCTTACCACTCTCACCCCGTGACCCAAAAACCAAAAGGCTAACACCAGGCTCGAGGGGCTTTTGGATCCTGCTCCAAAGCTGTAGTCGAGTGGCCAGTTCCTGGTCCGTGTCAGCTGCACAATGTCTTGGCCGTCACCCCTGGTTACACTCAGATGGACGTCACAGTTAGTTTCAACCTATGTCCAACTGGTCCTAAGGCCAGGCCTCTTCCCATGCTCTGGGCCACTTCATGCCCAGAACAAGTGCCAAACTCCAGAACTAACTGAGGAATGGGGAAACACGGGAGCAGATGAGAGGAAATGTCTCCTTCGTTACCTGAGCACAGCCGGATCGGGCTTTGACTGGTGCTTGCAAGGAGTGGCTTCTCACTGAGCCAGGATGAGCTCCGCTCCCCTGCAAGGTCACAGGCTGTTCTGGACCAGGATCCGCCCCCATGACAGTGCCGTCCCCACCTAAGTCTCCTCTCACCTGTCACACCCACATTCCAGGCACGCCGAGTGGCATTTTTAAACACGCCACGTCTTCTGATCACCCCATGCCTTCCCCTGCTGTTCTTTGGTCTTGGAATGTTCTGTCTGCCCTTCTCTAGCCAACAAACTCCTACTCATTTATTAATACTTGGCTCACATGCCCCACCCCACGCCCCCGAAAGCCTAACCTGTGAATTTAAACTTTAACGAAGGCCCTGGATGTCATGCTGAATCCCCAGGCAGTAGGAAGCCAGCGAGCGGGGAGCGACCTGCCTTTGCAGAAAACTAGTTAGCAGGAAGGGCTTTCATTACATTCAGAGCCATCTGGCAAGAGCTTGAACTTGGCCTTCTGTGTCTACCAACAGGGGAGGTGGGAAGGGCTGCGCCTCACAGGTGCTTTTCTTTCCCATCTTTCCATGTCTATTTCCTGTTTGACCCTGTGCTTCTGGCTCCCCGAAATAAGGGTGGGTTCTCTGCAGTAGCACAGTGTCCACACTCATGGGAACAGCCTTCTGCTATTGCTCACGCTGTCTCTGGTAATGAAGTTGCTTAGGCCTGAGAATCCTGCCTCTTAAGGAAAGTCTTTGCCTCCTACTTTAACAGATTGGGAGCCTCCTTGAGATCACCTACTGCTCAAGTCTATAGGGAAGCTACTGAAATTCCAGCACCTGTCAGGTGTAGAGTGCTAAGCACAGTGCCTTTTGGCATGGTGCAGAGTGGATGTTGAGCACGTGGTGGGAGTTAGGTTTATTATTACTACGTTAGTCAGGATAATTAACGCTTAGCTGCTACAACAAGCGAAGCCTTGAAATCTCAGTGACTTGCCAAATTACAGGTTCATTTCTTGCTCACATGACAAGGGCCGTGGGCCAAGCAGTCTTCCTCCATCTGGTAACGACGCTCTTTGGAACACGTGGCCTCTAAGGTCATCTCAACAAGAAAGAAGAGACAGATGAAGGAGGTGCACTCTTAACTGTCTCCACCTGGAAGCAACACCTCAGCTCTCTGCTCAGAGTCCATTGGTCAGAAGTAGTCAGAGGGCCTCAAATGCAACTTCTAAGGAGGATGGAAAACATGGAAGAGCATTAAAGGACTGTCAGTTAAAGCCACCTAGTCGCTGCTATTGAGGGGGAGAGGAATAGATCTGTCTTTCCCCTCATTTGAGGATGGGGTGGGGAACAAGGAGATCATTTATAAGAAAGATCCACAAGAGTGGCTCCATGGCATTACCTGACTTCACCAATCCCTCGTTTCCTCTTGAACAAAATGGGAGTAATGAGTCCCCAACCCCACGGGGTTATTTTGAGGTTGGGTGATGAACATGACAGTGAAGGGGATCCAGCTGACCTACTAAGATTATTCCACAGAAAATGATGGATCAAGAACCCACCTGTAATTGGCTCCATGGGTCTATAACATCACTGACCATTTTGAACTTGGCAAAACACAAAAAAATCCTGAACAGCTCTTTGCAATTCTCCCCTTTCAGCACTTCTGTGGCAGGTGCTTTGGATCCCTTGATTTATTTTCAGAAAGTTGTGTCCAGTGGCTTCCTGGGATGCCCAGCCCTGAGCTGGCGCTCAGTGTGTGACTGATGAATGGGCAGTCGGAGAACATTTGAAGGATGCACAGGCTCCGAGCAAGTAAAGACGGTGTCAGTGGGATCTTTGGGGCTCCCTTCAAAGGAAGTCTCGTGATATGTCAAGAACGCAAGCTCTTGGGTTCTCATAATAGTCTATGCAATGTAGTGCAGTGCTGGTCAGTGCTAATACCCCTGCCTCTGTTTCTCCATCTGGAAAATGGAAGACCACAGAGCATGAATATTAAGGGACCGAAGCTGGAGTCGTACTACCTTGGTTTAAACATAGGTTCTAACCTTTGTGTGTTGTGTGTTTGGGGACAGTTGCATTATTCCTCTTGGGCCTGTTTTCCTGTCCATGAAAAATGGATATCATTGTACCTATCTCATAGGATTGTTATAGGAAAATTTGTACAAACTATTAACACTGTGTTTGACATAAATCCAATAAAGTTGGCTAAATTTTTTAAAATGGGGAGGTACCTACTTTTTGTATTGGAATACTGTTTGGCAGTAAAAGAGAATGAACCACTGAGTTAGGAAACAACACAGGTCAATCTCAAACACGTTATGCTGAGCAGAAGCCAGATGCATATAACTCCACCTACACAAAACTCTGGGAAAGACCAGCCTACACTATAGATGCAGAAAGCAGATCAACGGTCACCTGGGGCCTGAGGTGATGGCAAGGGGACTTAAGGGAATTTGGGGAGTGATGGAAACCTCGGTGTCTGGACTGTAGTCATGACCCTGTGCATATCCAGTTATCAGCGCTCTTGAACCTGAGCACTGAACACGGATGCTTTCGTGGCATGTTGGTGTACCTGAGTCACGGACACGAAACCACTAAAAATCAGACAAATTGAAAAAGCACAACGACGAGGATGAAATGAGAAGGCTGGGCGAGGGGAGTCGGAACTCTGGTTCCTCAGAGTCCTGCCAGAGAAGCCGCCAGCTCTGCCCACCAACAGTGATTCCCGCCGGGAGCCCCTCTTGCCTAGTCCCCCTCCTCTGGGCCTCTGCTGCAGGAGCGCACACTGTCCCCTGCTCAGCCTCTGCTTTGTCAAAAAGCCAGGACAAGGGTGTGGGCGGCAGAGATACAAGGTCCCAGACGCGAGTGGGGTCCATGGACTTTAGCTCAGAGTGGAACGAACATGGCCGCAGCCCTCCTCTAGGCCAGGGAACCTGACCCTGTAGGAGCTGGTGGCCGTGATTCACAAGTCAGCGTGGGAGGCGGCAGGGTCATCAGCGGGTGGTGGTGCCTCAGGGTCTGGACTCCATAAATTGTCATATTGAGACTCAGACCAGCCCCCACCTTCGGGAAGTCACGTGGTTTTGCTGATGAGGAAGTTAGGACATGGGGAGGTTAGGTCACTGGTTAGGTTAGGCCTGAAGTCTCGCAGCTACAAGTGGCAGAGCCGGAACTCGAACCCAGTCCGTCTGACACCAGAGAGTGCAGAAAGCAGATGCCTCATGTCCACTCCTCCACACCCACACAGCAAGTGACCAGGAACAGGGGCCTCGGGGGATATTTCCAGAGCAGCTGGAGCGGCCTCCCCTTCCTTCTGCCTCCCGAATCTTGCAGAGGTGCTCCCAACCAAGGTGCTCCTAACGCAGACCTGCAGCCCAGCTCCAAAGGAGCCTAGGAATCTAGTTTCATCTTTTCCTGATCCTTCTAGAACAGATAGAAACCTCAGAAGGAAGGCCGAATGGAGGTTGAAGGCCCTATCTACCCTGAGAAGAAGGGTTGGGAGGAGCCGAAGGCCATGCAGAGGACACGCCGAGTGTGAGGTCAGACCCCGAGATACCGAGTAGCAGAAACCAGTGCCCCAGACACGCGGGGAGCGTCTCAGGAATCAGATCCAGGAACAGCCTGAAACCAGGAAAGGCCCATGTCCCTTCCGTCTCTGATCTAAGCCCTCACTGGGCACCCGCTGTGTCCTTCCCTGCTGAGGGGCTCCTCTCACTCTCAGATCCAGGCAACAAGAAGCGTGGCTGCCATTACACAGAGCCGCTGTCTCCAGGCCTGTCCGTCGGCCTTTCTCCTTCCTTCCCCCAGTTCCAAGGAGGAAGAGACCTGGCTGGGCTTGGTCAGCACCCTCTCTCTGCCTCTCGTCACCGGTGTTGAGGCCCATGGGGAGCTGCCTTCCTCCTTCCCCCCCTACCTGTGGCACTAGAGATGAGGGCGCGTGGCTAAGATGGTTTGGGGAGGGGACTTTGGCCATAGGCCAGGAACCTTCCCGGAGACACGTCCTACGTACACGCATCCACTCGGGCTGTTACAGGGCCTCGTCTGAGCTCAGGATCTTTTCGGATTGCCCCCGCATTCAGAGACACCTCCTCAGACACAGGCGAGGGGTCGTGCCTGTTCCCCGGCTCAGGCCCTTTGGGACAGCAGTCTCAGCCTCTCACCCCTCCCTCATTTCTGGTCCCTTTCTCACTCCCATCCCATCTCCTCTGGAGTCCTGGCTCTTGACTCAGCTCAACCCTGGCTCCGGACCTTCCATCTAAATGTCAGTCCTTGGTTTCCACAGTGAGGCTCTGTTCTCTCAATCAGGCCTCAACTGGGCTCTCAAGCCTCTCCTTGAACAGAGTTTCCTCAAGGAGGCCACTGTCCACTGCCTCCACTCTTGCTGGTCACAATCTGGCTGGACCAACCCGAGACACCCACGTTGAGGACTTAAAGAACATCCCACGGCTTTCTACCATTTGTGCTTCGATAAACCCTCGGGCTTTGGTTCAGCACTCCATGAGTCTGGGCTCTGCCCTAAACTGGGCGCCAGGACACAGAGACGAACAATATAAGACAGTTGACTTCAGAAGGCCATAGACATGGCAGGGGTTTAGCTTGAGCAGGGCCCTTTCTACGTTGGACACTGGGTCACAACCAAGAGCCAGCTACGAGGAGCCTCTCCTAGGCCCAGACAGCCAAAGGAGAGCTCTCGACAGCCCAGAAGGTCAGAGATGACTCTGATACTGTCATGGCAAGCTGGAGGATAAGAAGTCTTTGTTAGTTGCTCCTCCATGGGCACAATGAGGTATTCATGCTCTTCCCCTCGGGACTTGGGAAGCATGTTAGACCCAAGAAAAGTCTGTGCGTCATCGTAATTGTGTAACATGGCTGCCCTCTTTCCGCCCCACCCCTTGACATATCCTGGTCAGGCAAGATAAAGTTCTGCCGCCGCTGCTGCTGCTGCTGCTGTGGCCACCATCAATCAAGCCTACTTCAGTGGCCTTTGCTTTAGATTTCCAAGGAGATGAAAATCTGGGGTCACTTCCTTCCATTGCCCCCAGCTCCCACTGGGGTCCGCCAATTCCCCAACTGCAGAGTCTAGGGAAAGACATCACCGTGGGGGAGAAGGACACGGCCTTTGATGATTAACCGCCCTGAGTTTGAACCACTGACCAGCTGTGAAGACCAAATAATTTTCTGAACCTCAGGTTGCTTTGTCTTGGTTCTGTCCAATGTATTATTTAAGACTTACGAAAACGTCTTGATAAAGATGATATCGGGATTAAATGAAACGGCAAATAGAAAGCCCCAGCACAGTCCCCGGCACTTAGTAGATGCTCAGTAAACACGGTTCCCATCTGCAGGATCTATGCAAGTGTGGGGAAGTAAAGTAAATGAACATGGCCCCCACCTTCTGGAAACTTCCTATCTTTAGCAATTGACTCACCTATATAACAGCCCCAAGTGTCAACAAGGCAGTAAGATCCAGCCCAGGGGATATGTAGGCACTATTGATCCCCACTTTACAGATAAGGTGAGAGGCGCAGGATGATCAATGACTCTTCCCCCAGCTTGGAGGTGGGCGAGCTGGGATTTGAACCTGTCCTTCTGACTCCAGGGCCCATGATCCTACCATTTTGTTTTGCTGCGGGCGCCATCTTGCTGAGCAAGGGTCATGAAGAGAGTGACCAAGGGGCAGAAGGTAGTGGAAAGAGGGTCCGATGCAGAGTAGAGCAGGTTGAACTCTGAAGTCCCGGTGTGGGTAGATCACACTGTTTCCTCGCTTGCAAAATGACACCACTAATACTCCCTCTCTCCAGAGGTCTTGTGTAGGTCTTATTAAATCCATGGGTTTAGCGAGTATTTGTCAAAGGGCTGCCGTGTGCCGGGCACTGTCCCAGGTTGAGGGGACACCCTTGAACAGGACTAGTCTGACCTCCAGTGGGCCCTGCCTTATCCTCCAACGAGAGAGTGAGATCTCATTGGAAGTTTGACCCACACAGTTCATCTCAGCAAAAGGGCTTGCGACTCTACAGGGACGTAATAAAAACCAAACAGTAATGATAAGAGCAGTAACGACATGGACCAAGGTTTCTCTGTGCTGGTTTTAGTTGGTCCCATTTTACATAGGAGAAAACTGAGGCCCAGAGGGGTTTTCATTACTAATGAGCTGAGCAGTGGAGCTAGTTTTCAAAGCAGGTGGTCTGCCTTTAGGTCTGGTCCTAAGTGTCACCCCCCCGTGGCCTCATACGACAGCCCTGGCTTCTTGTATTTTGATAGTACATTTAGAATCATCTGGGAAGCTTGTAAAGGTCCTTACCAGTCACCATGGAGGATTTAGCCCACAGGCCCATCCCTGGCCTTGATCCTGCACCAACTTTAGACATGAAGACGGACGCTCGGCGGCAGGCTGGGGAGCAGAGAGCCATGGTGCTTGCTGGCAAGGCCCCCACCCTGGCATCCCTCGCCGCCAGCCTTTACATCACCGCTGGTCAAGCCAAGAGCCTGGGCTGCGTCCCGAATCTGAAAGCCTGGCCGTGGGCGCTGATGAAGCTGGATCTCTCCGAGAACTTCCTGGGCATTACCTCACCTGTCCTCTATCAGCTTCCCCGGGAACCATGGCTGCCAGCCTCATCCCGGACTTACAGATTGCGGAGCTGGAGGCACCAGAAACACAGAGTGACTTTGTCAAGGTCACCCATAAAGTCAGGTGCAGAGATGCCCCCAGACTCCCCGAATCCCAGCCCCAACAGGCCTTCTGAAGCATTAATGGCCAGAGAACTCATGTCACACAGTGAGGGGCAGCAGGCAAGAAGCCTTTGCTCAGGTTCCTGGTCCAAGACTCTCTGCCCTGCACACTGAGTGCGTGCTCTCCCTGAAGGCGGATTTATCCATCGCCAACTACGTGCCAGGAGCTGGGCACTCGGGATACCAATGTGGACGAGGCAAATGTGGCCCCTGCCATGAGGAAGCTCACAGGCCAGGAGGAAGACAGTGAGGAGATGAGTTGTTATAGCTATGATGATGTGGCAAGAGAAGACCACAGGAAACTCTGGGACCCAGGATCAGATCACTTACCTTGTCCAGGGCTCAGAAAAGGCCAGTCCATAGGGTGACGTTAACAGTGACACAAAGGGTGGAGGGAAGGCAGGTAGGTGCACCCAGCAAAGTTCTGCCTGTGCAGCAGAGGGACACAGCAAAAGGGACAGTGGCCAGCAAGGCGACCAGCAGGGCAGGTAAAGAGAAGACATACCAAACCCCATTCTCCGTGGGCCGACTGGTTCCCCAACCCACGTGCATCAACAAACCTAGCAGGGCCCCTCGGGGAATGCACGTTAACCAAACCCACACTCTTGTCTAAAGCTGACCTGAGAACTAGCACTGAGCCTTAGACCAGAACACGCCTCAAGACATTAGCAGCTCATCTCCGTCCATCAGGACGCACAGGCATCCGATCAAGATCAAATGCCGATCGACTGATGCACGACGAGAAAATCAGCTGAAACGGAAAGCCCCAGACTCCCACGGTGACTCACACGTGCTCCTTCCGAAGGTGGAAACACGTGGGAAGCCGCAGCGAACCCACATGGCTGCTTAGCGGACCAAGGGTCAAAGTGACAGGAATCAGCCAAGGCAATGTTCAAGGCAACCAAACAACCCGATGCAGCCAGCTCACAGTGGGTTCAGCTGGCCCCGGGGGTTGGAAAATAGTCAAGGATGCACTCGGTAATGGCAGCCACTGTCTCCAGGACTGTTCTCCACCTTAGACAATGTCATTGTCTGAGGGCATTAGACTAGGATGACGTCTATGGCGCCGACATGCTATGACTACCAGGGCCATTATTGCTCATCCAGGGTACAGTAGGGAGCGGGCTGCATCCCCTTTACCATCAGCATCTGCAACTGGATGGGCATCAGCACTATTATTAGAACCACGGCCTTGAACCCCCGCCGGTGTTCAGGGCACACTGTGAAGCTCCACCAAGGCTCACCCTGATTGTACAGGGCAGTTTTTACACCTTCACTTCGTAGACGACGAAAGAGCAAACTGAGCCCCGAGAAGCCGTGTAACTTGTGCGAGGTCGCTCAGCAAGCGATGGAGGTGAAGGGACTCCAATCACACGCCACCCAACGCCCCTCTGCACCGCCCTTCAAATGGATCCTGCCTCGCATGCCCGCTGAGCAAAGGCACAAGTCAATCCAGCCTCTGCACCCGCTCAGGAAGGTAGATTGGATTGTGAGTCAGTAAGAGTGATGTCATTAGAGGGGTAACCTTGAACCCACTCTAATTTATTAAGAGAGGAAGTGTTTACACACACTCAGTATTCTTAATAATATGGGCACTATAGCTTGAAAGTTCCCAAACGTGGGTATTAGCCCCTCAGTCCCCCTTAGTGTAGTCCCCAGGTATATGGGGGGTCCCCCAAAGACGCCCTCTGTAACTCCAAGCAGCTGTCCATCACCTTCTTCCTCCCCAGGTCTCCTTCCACTGGTCTGCATCCATCAGCCACCTGGCTGCACCCAAGCTTCTGTCCCCAGGTCAGGGGCCAGCATTCGTTCACAGATTTGCTCATTCATTCATTCACCTGTTTTTTGAGGATCTACTTTGTGCCAGGCCCCTTTCTTGGGCTTGGGGAGAGACCGATGGCCTGAGAGGCCCCACTCTAGTGTCTCTGGGGTTCTAGTTAGAAGAGTGAGAAACAAGCAATTCACAAATGGACAGTGGAATAAATGGGAACGGAAACTTCAGTAGAGAAAGGACTGTAAGGAAGGCCTCCTGGCAGAGAAGCCCTAGATGGCACGGGGTGGCCCACCCTGGTGCTCTGCGCATTCGCTGCCACGTTCCGTGGTCAGTCTCCAGGCACCGGTATCGTCCCTCCTGCGTGGCTCCTCCCTCCTGCGAGGCTCCTCCCTCCTGCAGGAGAGCTTTCTCTGGTGCCCAGTGAGCAGGATCCACCACACACAGGGAATGGCTGGTCCCTTGGGTGACCTTCAACCAAGGAGGGCAAGAACCAGTGGACAAACACTCCGTGTCCTCTCTCCCTCCGTGGGTGGCTCTTTGGCACGTTCTACGTGATGCCCTAGAGCGCCTGGCAGGACCGAGCCTCAGGCTCCCCCGTGGTGACGAATCAGTAACACACGCTGGAAACACACCGTCAGCCTTCCAACTCTCCCACCTGAGCTTCCTGGGATCACCTCGCCAAGAAGCCACCTGTATCAACGACCTCTTCGGGGTCTGGGTGGAGGAACTCCAACCCAGGTTCATGGTCAAGGTCGCCCTGGCTGAGAGGGGGATGTCCGAGCTGAGACCCAAGTTATGTGAAGTTAGGAGCTTCAGAGTTCGCAGGGGAGGGCTTTCCAGACCAAGGAGGCAGCGGGGAGCTGGAGGGTTCAGAGACCAGAGAGAGCCGGTGTGGGCGGGAGCCAGGAGGCGAAGAGGGCGGTGGGGGAGATGAAGCGGACATGGGGGGCCGGGTTAAGGGAAGAGAGAGGGCCCTGGCCTGATGACGTCACTGCAGGAGCCTCTGGGAGCCGGGTTGACCACAGAGGGTCAGCAAGAGCGGGAGCCAGGGACAGGCTAGCTGGAACAAGAGTCTCTCGGTCACCCGCAAGCAGCTCCTCAGGGTTTGCCCCTAATGCCCCACCCACCCACTTTTTTTTTTTTTTTCTTTTTAACAATTCTGGGGTCCAGAAGCCTTTTTTTTTTTAAAATTGGTTCTTTTCGGTTATACATGTCAGTAGAGTTCATTTTGATATAATCATACAAGCATGGACTATATCTTATTCTAATTAGGACCCCAGCGCTGTGGATGTACATGATGGTGGATTCGCTCTGGTGTGTCCATATATGAACACAGGGCAGTTCTGTCTGATTCATTTTACTGTCTCTCCTATTCCCAACCCCCTGGAGTCCCTCCATTCCCCATCGTCTAATCCACTGAACTGCTATTCTTCTCCACGCCCCCTATTGTGGGTTAGTAGCCACATTTCAGAGAAAACATTAGACCTTTGGTTTGGGGGGACTGACTCATTGCACTTAGCCTAATAGTTTCCGTATCCATCCGTTTACCAGCAAATGTCGTAAAGTCATTCTTCTTTATGACTGAGTAATACTCCATTGTGTATATTTTCTTTGTCCATTTATCTGTTGAAGGGCACCTAGGTTGGCCTCATAGCTGAACTATTGTGAAGTGAGCTGCTATAAAACAGGGATCCCACCCATCCTTGGAGGACTTGATGCAAACAAAGAGACCAGGCAAGTCCAGATGCCATTCATCCCTTTCCACCTAAGCTTTCCTAACCACGCCCCCAGCCGCTCCCCCTTACAGTCGGTAGGTGGAAGCGCAGGGTAGGGAGAGGTGGGAGACCTGAGCATGAAATGCCTGGGAGTGGTGACCCAGGGGCAGCTACCTCTCCAGGTCCTGAGTCTCGCGCTCTGCTCTCACGGCTGCCCGGATGTGGCCCTGGGACCACTGATGCCACATCCTGTGATCGTGACACCCCAGGGTCGACAGGGACAGACTGCAGTCCCCCTTGTCTACACGCGGGAGGATACGCATGCGCACCGGGTCTGGTGAGAAGCCCGGACTTCCCTGACTCCTGCGGAGGTTCTCAGAGGCCAGCGCCCCCGGGACCACTTACATCGCCCAGGTCCCCCGAGACCCTCTCCGAGGATCGGAGAGGAGCGAGGTGGTCTTGCCGTCACACTCGGGAGGACGCCTGCGCACGCGCGGCACTGTGCCAACACCAGGGCCCAAGCTCCGAGGCACCGGGCACGGCCGAGAGGAGCAAGGCCCCGTCAAACCCTGGCCGCGAGGGGACCGGCTTCCCGGGCTGCCGCAGGAAGTCGCCTCACACCCAGTGGCTTCGAACGGCCCAAGCGTATGACCTTACGGTTCTGGACGTTGGAAGTCTGAAACGGGCGGCAGGACCCGTCCCTTCGGGGCTCCAGGGCAGAGTCCCACGCATCTCTTCCAGCTTCTGGAGGCGCCTGCATTCTTCAGCGGGGGCCCCTTCCGCACGTCACTCTAGCGGCTCCTCCGCTGTCATTCGCCTCTGACCCTGAGGCTCCTGTCCCCCTCATGGAGACCCTTGTGATAACACTGGGCCCCCCAGGCCGTGGAGACCCCTTCTCCATTGCAAGGTCCTTCACTTAATCACATCTGCAAAGTCCCTTTCGAGGGTCTGGGGATTAGGACGGGGACATCTGGTGGGGGAGGGGCTCTGTTCTGCACACTAAGCAGGTGGGTTTTCAGCTGCAGAGATGGAACAAAACTTTTATGCCAAACTTCACAAGAGATAGCTGATTCCTGTCATAGGGCCTCAGGTGGCCTCTGAGCAGTCCCAGACAGCAACGGAATGGCTCTGTGCAGTGTGTCCCCACTTCTGGGAAACCAAGATGCGTGCTCCCAGCGTCATCCTCAAAAGCAGCAAAACCCTGGGTTGGAGCACACGGGCCTGTACCCTGATCTCTGCACAGGGCTGCGCATCAGTTCTTCACCTGGTCTAGCCTGGTCTTTGCTTCCCTCTCTTTGTAGCATTTCTAGCAACTTGTCAAAATCTCCTCTTATTTTTTTTTTTTCTCCCTTGATGAGCTCTTTGGAACAACATAGCAGTCACTCACTACACACTTACCATACTAAAAATACAGCCCGAAAGCCTTTACTGAGCCCTTACTTATTTGTCAGACATTATACTAAGAGCTTCACATGGATTATCACATTGGATCATTCCAGAAAACCTATGAGGACTTACTCTCCTCCATGTTATTAAAAACAAAAACCACCCATAACAACAACTGAGCACAGAGAGGTTACTTAACCTGCATAAGGTCACCCAGCCAGGAAAATGCAGACGTTACCCTGAATGCTGGTCTTCGGTCCTGGAGTTCATGTTCTTAAAACAGTACCCCCTACAGTAAAGGGTGAATGGCTGGGCAGGCAGGGTTGGGCTGCCCCGAAAGGAAGGACTATTAAATAGCACGAATTGGGTGCTGGCTGTAGGTTCTTTCCCCTGCTGCACCACTCCATGCTGGGTGTCTTAGACAATTTGCTTCCCCTCTCTGGGCCTTTCAAAAGATGCGATGTGGCAGGTCTATACAGCAGGCAGCGCTGCTCCTGCTTCAGCCTTCTGTGTTTCTCATGCTGGGAGCCCCTCTGGCCGCCCCGCCTTGCTTTGACTTTACAATAGGCCCGAGACCCGGCGTTTGCTGTCACATGGCCCTCCGCAGTGCCAGGACGAGGTTCCCCAGGCCCCTTCACGTGGCGCAGCCTGCAGTTCCCCGGCTCCCGGGTCCTCGGGCCGAGATCCAGGCAGCAGCCAGCAGCCACAAGCATGTGCTATTTCTGTGGTTTTTACTTAGAACCGTTTCCTGTTTCAACCTGCCAGTTCCTTAAAAGCATTAGGCTGAGGTTTTGCCCAGTGACTCCTCACTATTTTCATAAAGGGGCGGAGGGGCTCCTCCTGGGAGCCGAGCCCAGAGCAGAAATTCCGTGTGAATTAAGGGTATGGAGGGCTTGGAAGCCCGGCTCCGGGAGGAGAAGCCATCTACCCAGGGACTTTCAGAGAGTAGGAGAGAGAGCTCCCCTTTCAGCCCAGTCTCGGACCCAGCGTGCCTGGGAGGCAGCCTCCCTTCCTCCTCTGGGCCTCGGTTTCCGAATCTGTTACATGAGCAGCTAGGACGCTCCCCAGGCTCCAGGCCTCCCAGGGGCGGTGGACACGGCGCCACACCTCCTGAGTGGTTCAAAGCACTTTATAAATATCTATTGCTCAGGGCTCCTAAGCACCCTCTGGAGTGGGCACTCTGACTAGCCTCCTTTCACAGAGGGGACAGAAGCACTGAGGCTGACGGTGCCCAAGGTCACAGCACCCACGAGTGGCCAGGCCAGCTGAGCCTGGCGGTCTGACTCCAGAGTATGTGCTGCTGGTACTTGCAAATTAAGACCCGTCCAGGCCAGAGAGCAAAATCAGTTTGGTGTCAGAGGACCCACACTTGAGTCCTGGACCCATCCCCTGGGTGACCCTGGAGAAGCCACTGGGTTCCCTGAAGCCTCCATTTCCTCCTCAGTGAAATGGGCTAATTGGGCCCAGCTACTAAGCCCCAGAGTCGCTGGGGAATATGTGGTGGCCGTGCAGGTTGCTTGGTGCCCTGGTCAAGCCGTCTCCTAACAGGCTTTCCTTATTGGTATTTCCAGAGAGGCCCAGTGTCTGCACAGCCCGCCCTGGTCCCCTGGGTCATTGCCAAGGTCTGCTTCTCCTGGACAGGTGTCTCCAAAGGCAAGGCCCAGCTGAGTCCTGCGAGTTCCAAAGCCCCCTCGCTGGCCTGCAGGTGGGAGGAAGGGAAGACCATCCCTAGAGGCCTGGAGCCAACGGTCCAGAGTGCACAGTGGCCCTTCCGAGGCCAGCGCCTCCCCCAGACCCTGTGGGTTTGTGTGCAGGCCTCCGTGTCCCTGGGGGGCCTCACAGGAAGCCAGACCTGGTCACTCACTCCAGCCGTCCATCCATCTGCCTTCCTGCCCCACCTGAGTACCTCAGAGGCGTCTCCAGTTTGACCTGCCCAGACAGAACTCTGGGTCTCTGTCTGGACACCTGCTCCTCCCTGGTCTTCCCCCATCTCATAAGAGGCATGGCCATAGACCCAGGGGCTCAGGATAAAACCCTGCTCCTTCTCCTTCCTTCACAGTCCATGCCCAAGGCAAAACATGAGCACCGCCCCCTTGTCTCCAAAATGTCCCCTGACTCTGGCCCTCCCCACCAGGGGCAAGGGGACAGAGGGGGAGCCACCATCATCTTTGTTTGCCCCTGCAGCCTCCAGCCAGCCTCCCCTGGGGCACCTTTCCCTGGCCTCTCTTATTCCTGACACAGTCTGAGAAGCCCTTTAGAGAAAAACCTCCTATCAGCACCCGAGTTAAAACCCGTCATGTCTTCCACCTGGGAAAAAAAAGTTAAGATCCTTCTGGGGCTTATAGTCCCTCAGATGGACTCGCCCATCCGCCTCACCTTGCACCCTGCTTCCTCTTGCTCATTTGATCCTGCTACACCCGCCTTCTTAAGTAGAGATCCACCACAGGGTCTTTGCACCAGCTGCCGCACCTGGAAAGCTCTCCCTCAGAGGTTCCCGGGGCTAACTCCTCATCATCCCACAGGGTCCAGTTCAGCGTTACCTTCTCAGAAATCCTGCCCAACCACCCTTCTGAAGTCATGTTCTGCTCCCCAGTCACTCTTCCCTGGCACCTCTCTTACATTTTGAAGCATTTACCATCACCTGACATTGTCATGTTTATTTGGTAACTAGATAAAAATGACGTTTGAGACACATAAATATTTTCACAGCTGTAGTCACAGTACACTACAGGTGGGGGTAGGATAGGAATCCAGCACCTAAAAAGTGCTCTACGATTATTTGTTGAGTAAACCCATGAAATTGCTATAGGAACTGGAGCAGGTTCACTCTCTGGGTTTCTATTTTATCATTGGTATAGTAAAAGAATGAGCCCGAATGTATCCAAGGACTTTCCTGGTTCTGACCATTGTCTGAATCTATCAGGATAGATAGTTGTGTTGGTGGGTGGATGGATGAGTGGATGGATGGGTGGGTGGATGAATGGGTGGGTGGATGGATGAGTGCATGGATAGATGGATGGGTGGATGGATGGGTAGATGGATGGGTGAATAGATGGGTGAATGATGAGTGGGTGGATGGGTGGATGAATGGATGGGTGGATGGGTAAATGGATGAATGGGTGGATGGATGGGTGGATGAATGGATGGGTGGATGTGTAGGTGGATGGATGGGTGTAGATGGGTGGATGGGTGGGTGAATAGATGGATGAATGATGAGTGGGTGAATGGGTGGATGAATGGATGGGTGGATGTGTAGGTGGATGGATGGGTGTAGATGGGTGGATGGGTGGGTGAATAGATGGATGAATGATGAGTGGGTGAATGGGTGGATGAATGGATGGGTGGATGGGTAGATGGGTAGATGGATGGGTGGGTGGATAAGTGGGTGGATGTGTAGATGGATGGATGGGTGGATGGAAAGATGGATGGGTGGGTGGATGGATGAATGGATGGGTGGATGGGTGGATGGATAGATGGATGGATGGGTGGATGGATAGATGGATGGGTGGATGGGTAGATGATGGATGGGTGGATGGGTGGATGAATGGATGGGTTGATGGATGGATGGGTGGATGGGTGGATGAATGGATGGGTTGATGGATGGATGGGTGAGTGGATGGATGAATGGATGGGTGGATGGGTAGATGGATGGATGGGTGGATGGGTGGATGAATGGATGGGTTGATGGATGGATAGGTAGATGGATGGGTGGCTGAATGGATGACTGGGTGGGTGGTTGGATGGATGGAAACACAGGCAAGTGACTGGATGGACAATTTCTGGGGGCTTTATTGAAGCCACCCTGGACAGGGGAAGAACCAGGAGAAAGATGGGGGCAGGGAAAGGGGTAGACAACCACAGCGGGAATGAGCTTCTCCCGCCCCAACTGGGAGAGAGGCATGATCCCCTCCCTCCTCTCCCACCCCCCAAAGGCCACCTCTCCCGTGGCTGTGCCAGAAGAGGTGGCAGCAGCAGCGGCACCCGCCCAGAGCTCCGCCCAGGAGATGAAAGGAGCAGAGGAATGTGCTGGCAGGCTGGCGTCCCTTCTTCTCAGGGGTGTAAATGGCTTTCCTGCTGCCACAGGTTCAAAGAGCACTTCATTTCACAGCAAAGTACAGCTAATGAGAAGCAGATGCTCTGGCTCCAGTCGCAGCGCCAAGAGCACAGGAGGCCCAGGAAACCCCAAGAACCTGGACGTGGACGGCTCCCTTCCCCTCCCTCTGGGGCCACAGCGCTCTCAGTGGCGGGGCAAGGGGTTACCCAGAGGTGGGCGAGGAGCAGGGCAGAGTCCCCAGTGGGTGGAGAGGGCCTCGGGAGGGGATCCCAAGCCGCGGGCCTTCCATGCTGAGCCCCTTCTAGGCCTGGAAGGCAAGTCAAGCAACACTCGTAATTACACAGCTTCCTTATCCCAGGGCTGCCAGGTGCCAGCTGCGGGTGGCGTGGTGGAAGGCCACTGGCTTTGCGGCCACAATACCTAATTTGTGGACTCCGTTCCTAAGTTGTCTCAGCCGGTCAAGGAGCACCCTAGGGTGACCAGCCAGAATCCCAACCTTGCTGTCCGTCAAGCAGTGGAAATAACGTGAGACTGGGATCCGGAAGACCTGGGTTCGAGTCTTGGTTTGACCAAGTACCTGGTGACCTGGAACAAGGCAAGCTAGAATGATGAGCCTTGGATGACAAACAAGACCCAGGTTCAAGTCCTGAGTCTTCTCCTTTCCCAAGGAAAGCCTAGGCAAGTCATCTGGGCCTGTTTCCTCATTTTAACCGGCACCAATGATCATCCTGTGGGTGTGCGGTGAGGGTCAGATGAGAAGGGACTCAGAAACTACTTAGTAGATGCTCAGGAACATGGATAGAGCAGGGCCTGTCCAAATTGAAGGAACAGGGCAATCTGACCAAGCCAGGAGACAGACTCGGGTGACTCAGGTGACCCACTGCCAAGTGATACAATATAAGTAACCGAGAGAACAATCTCTCCTATTGTGGGGTCTGTTGCCTCTGGAGTCCAATCTACAGTAGACTCAAAATGCCCAAGCTGGCTGGCCAGCTGTCGCCTTTGCCCCTGTCTCCTCGAGGCTGTTAGAAGGAGTATTTTCCTCACTCAACAAACATTTCTTGAACACCTAGTATATCCCCTCCATTTGGGATCCAACCATGAACAGAACAACAAAACAACCCCCGTCCTTAGGGAGTTTCGATTCTGGTGGGGCGGGGGCGTGCTGAAGGAGAAAAACAAGGAACAGATAGTGAGTGTTTGACATCGGGTCACAGCCTCACCTGGATTGGTTTGTCAAAGGTCAGGAAGATGCTCACCCGGGGCCCACAGGAATCTAGTCCTGGCCTTGCTCATCATAATTGTTAGCACCCACTGGGTGCCAGGCATTTCGCTAGGAATTGAGATTAAAAAGAGGAGTGATAGCCAGGCACGGTGGCACACGCCTAAGATCCCAGCTACTCAGGAGGCTGAGGCAGGAGGATCGCGAGTTCAAAGCCAGCCTCAGCAAAAGTGAGATGCTAAGCAACCCGGGGAGACCCTGTCTCTAAATAAAATACAAAATAGGGTTGGGGATATGCTCAGTGGTCGAATGCCCCTGAGTTCAATCCCTGGTACCTCCCCCACAAAAAAACCCCACCAAAGATGAGAAATACATCTGCTTTATCTTGGTCAAGTCCTTTTTTAGAAGGAAGAAGAGACACATTAATTCCAATTCGTGGTTCTAAGAAGTGTTTTAGAGGAACTGAACCCCCTTGTATAGCCCTCAAAAAGAGATTGAGGAAAGAATGCAGAGAAGCCTGAGGAAGGAGTCACAGAGCAGGAAACAGCTGAGCTGACCCTTAAACAGCAAGGATGGTTCCGTCAAAAGTGGAAGACTTCTGGAAAGAAGGGCAGACACGGGCAAGAATATTCAGGTGCGTTGGAGAACAAGAGCAGCCAGTGCACCCAGGTGAAAGACAGGGCAGGTGACGGGACAGGTGGAGGGACATGGGAGCTCTGGGTGCCCTTGGGGAAGCACCACGGGTCATGGCGGCCTCTCCCAGTGGTCAATCCCATGTGCAGTTACCCCTGGTCCCTGACCCTACCTTTGGACTGTGTCTAGTCTAATGTTAACCCTTTCCTTTTTAAGTATTTTGTTTTATTTGTTCTAGTTAGTTGTACATGACCATAGACTGCATTTATACCTTTTAATAGATCATACATAAATGGAGAGTGATGTCTCATTTTTCTGATTACACATATTGCAGGATCATTGGTTACTTAAAAGGCATTATGCACCTTTCACTTCTAGAATTTACTGTTTGTTTCACGTCACTGGTGAGAACTGTCCACCTTTGTGTTTCATTTCCTTGAACATATTGATCAGTCGCCCGGCCTGTGGCTGAGAACGGCCCTATGCAGGTGGCCTGCAGATGCCTTCATGTTGTCTTCCTTTCCTGTGCTTTGCTCTGCCTGTTCCGGTCCTTTGACTTCATTTCCTAGCATGCTTGGCTGACTTTGGGTCCATGCCCACCTCGCCACCCATCAGCAGTCATTCTTTGCTCAAAGAAACAGTCCAGAATCTTCTCCTTGGCAGAGCTGGAGGGCAGAGCAGTGGTCCTTTGAAGAGTGTGGCAGATACAGCAGACATGGCTATCTGGTGGGGCAGGACCTGGGTGATCCTGATGGGGACCAGAAGGGGATGAGGGAGAGTGTGGGGACCCGGGTGTGCACGCCCCAACCCGACCCCTCCGCGTCCTGGCCTACCAGCCGGTCTGGGAGTAATAAAGCCACAGTCACTTTCTCTGAGCCCGGCTGCAGCTGGGAAAGACATCCTGGCTCTGTAAACGAACCTTGTGAGTCTGATTCCAAGAAGGCCAAAGAATTTGACAGGAAACAACACCAGCGAGTCGCCTCAGATCTCTGTCTGGGCTTGACGTGATTGGATCTGAAATAGCTCCAGAAAGCCTCCTGATTGAATATTTTGAAGACACATAGATACATACATGCATGAACAGGAAAGTTTGAGAGGAGGCCACCAGAGGGGGGAGGCCATGGGGGGCTGCATACAGAACCTGAGACCCAAGCTTCGCTTTCCAGTCAGATCCCCAGTGGAGGGTGTTTGACAGCCTTGTCAGTCAGATTCCAAATGTCTGTGTGCATCGCCAAGAATCCTTCACCTCCGTCCCCACACTCCAGCTTGGCTATTCTGGTGAGCTGGAGGCGGCTCCAAGGTGGCTGATTTCAAGTGCAGAGGGAGCCATGTCTGCCAGGCGCCTGTCTTGCCCAGCCCGCCTCTTGCCCAGGGTCTGACATCACCCTTAACCTCCCACCACCACCTCCAGGATAAAGAGCCACCTCAGAGCCTGTGACTGCCAGATCTAGTTCCATCCTTCCTGAGCATGTCTAGTGCAACTCTGAGAGACAGATTCCTTCCCCACCATGTGCACAGGGCTCACGGCCAGGGGTGATCCCCAGCTCTCTGCTGGAGCCCCGTCCATCTGATGAGGGAGAGAAGGTGATGCCAGCCACTGGTACCCTAGGGGCTGGGGGCTTACAGCCTGCATACACCCAGGGAACGCAAGGGTCTCCTGGCAGGGTGGTGGGGGGGTCTCCATTCTGGTTGAGGGTGCATGACTTCAGCTGTGGCCTCAAAGTAGATGTGTGGGCAAAGCAGACAAAGTAGCCCAAGTATCGTATGATGGGCTCAGAGACTGGGTCTAACCAAGTCCAGGTTCTGGTCCACTGCTGGTGAGCTCAGTGCCTTGAGCGAGCTTCTTCCTGGGAAAGGTTAGATCAAGGTGAAGTGGATTGGTCTATGCAAATGTCTGAGGGCAGCACCAAGGACCTAGAGCAGGAGAGGTGAATGGAGAGTTAGGGACCAAGTGTTTTCATTTGGAGAGATGAGAAGGTTCTGGTAATAGTGGTGATGGCTGTGTAACAATTAGGGCCGGCGAACTTAAAATGGCAATTTTTCTGTTATGTATATGTTACCCCCACAACAAAAAAGTAACAGCTCTATGACTGCCGGATGGCGCTCCTGCTCCTCGTGGGGCTCTGGAGGAAACAGAATCCTTGCCACCTGGAAGGAGCGTGCTCGTCTTCTTCGAAATAGAGTTCAGGGTCAGCCTTGGGCTCCAGCACTTCTTCCACCCAGGTGGTGCCACCCATGAACACCGTCGCCCGGGGAGCCCTTGGAACGGCCGACCTCTACGCACACAGGCAGGCAGACATGCACCCCATTTCAGAGACCGTTGCGCACAGCCGGGTCTGAGGGGCGCTGGGCAGGGGCGTGGCCTCCCGCAGGGAGTTCTGCTCTTTGGAGGTGGAGCTCTGGGGGTGCGGGTAGGACCTGAAGGAACGGGGGGGGGGGGGGGGGGACACAGGCTCCTCCCGAAGGAAGAAGCCCCCCTCTTCTGCAGCACACCGGGGTGACTGTAGCTTTAGGAAGGCCTGAATGAGAGCTTGAAGACCCCCGACGGGAAGACATTTTAAGGAGCTGGAAATGCAAATTATCCTGGTTAGATCAGTACCCGCGCTGCGCATGCGTTGAAATAGCCTAACACGCTCCATCTTTAAAACAACTTAAAACCCGGCTCAGGACCGTGCCGCCCAAGGCCTTGCTCAGCCTTCGCCTCGGCAGTAGCTTTTCTCTCCTCCGAGTCTCTCTGAACCTGCGCATCCTCCCTTGCTCCTGCAGGGCGCTCTCCCTGCTCCTCCAGCCCTGGCTGGGCCCGTCCTCCGCCCTGAGGCCCCAGCTTCAGTGTTCTACCAGATTCTTGCTCGGCTGTGGTTCACATCACCCTGAGCCTCAGTCACTCTCCTCCTTAAAGCGGGGAGCTGCAGAACCTCTCCTTGCAGGGCGCCCCTAACTGTGCAAACCATAGTTTTAAAAATGATGGCATGTTGGTGAAGTTGTAGAGAAAAAAATAAGCAAACGCATGTGACATTTCACATCAGCAATGCCCAAAGCACCTTCCCAGGAAACCACTCCCACAGGATGTGAAGAGACCATTAGGAGGCAAGAGGGTCCCGTTGTCCGACACATTTGGGAAACAGTGAGCTAAGTAAAGCCAAAAAGCAGGCTTATAAGAGAATATATCAGTCTATGGCGTGCAAATAAGTTTTTAAGGAATGAGCTACAGTCTGCTCTTACCTTTCAATGATGCAACATCGGGAACTTGAACTCGGCCGTAGTAGGAGTATTTATGCCCCGGAAATCAGCAAATGCTACGAATTTGGGGTTTTATTTCTGTGTTTTAGCAAGCTTGGCTTACCAGTATGTTACAGAATAGTACCTCAAAAAGAGAGTACAATGTTCTCCAACTCTATTCATTTACCTGCAAATGCCATAATTTTAATATGGCATAATTCTTTATGGCTGAATAATATGCTCAGTGAAATAAGCCAATCCCCCAAAACCAAAGACCGAATGTTTACTCTGACAAGTGGGGAGGGGGTAAGGGAAGAATGGAGGAAGGATGGATTGTGTAGAGGGGTGGGGAGGGAGCAGGGGGAAGGAAAGATGGTGGAATGAGGCAAACAACATCACCCTGTGTACATGTGTGATTACACAAGTGGTGTGACTCTACTTCGTGTGCAACCAGAGAAATGAACATTGTACCCCATTTGTGTACAATGAATCAAAAAATAATAAAATATAAATGAGAAATGCAAAAAGAAGGAAAGTATAAAGATTTTCCTAATTCATTGGACTATAAAATTCCTTTAAAAATACATCTCATGAGAAGCATCTTGTGCAGGAAGCCTACTCCACAGATACTTTGGGGGAAGTAGTCCTATGCAAAGACACTTGAGTAAACACCAAGGAAGGTGAATGGAGCTAACGTTAAGTGAGCAGCTATTGTGTGCCAGGCACGCTGCTGGGTGCTTTCTGTGCATTACCTCATGTAATTCTCACAGCCCTGGAAGAGACAGGCACATGTCACCTGCGGAAACAAAAGATGGAAAAATTTCCCAGCTTCACGCAGGCAAGAAATAGCAGCACAGAGTTGAGGAAACAAAAGATGGAAAAAATTCCCAGCTTCACGCAGGCAAGAAATAGCAGCACAGAGCTGATCTTAATCAGAGATGATAACGTTAGTGGGAGGGGTGGGCAGTGAGATTTGATAATAGTTTTAGAAGAATTCATGCAACAATTAGAAGATAGGCCACAAGCTAACCTTAGAGCCCAGTCATCCAGAGTTGCCACAGACACGTCTAGAAAATAAAAGTAACTGAAAGCCTCAACAGGCTCAAGGTCCTCTGTCTTCTTACATGTCACCACCTTGGGTTGACTTTGCAGAAGAGGTCATATTTCTGAACTTCTCAGACTCCCTAAAAAACACCAGTTCCTGGGTTCTCCTCACTCCCCAGGTCAGTTCTAACCTGCAGCCAGGACCAAATGAAAATGGAAGACCCTTAGAGACAAGTCAGACAAAGTCTCCTTTTAAAGATGGGGACACCGAGGTCCACAGAGGGGAAGGGAGCTATCTAGAGTCACACACTTAACAACTGGTTACAGAACAAGACCAGAGTCTGGGGTGGCACCTCAAGAAAAGCCTTAATATGAAAGTCTTCAGACTCCACTGCATTAGAGACACGACTTGAGCAGGAATCCAAACCCTATTGGGGTAGCCAGGTCTTGGCTACTTCCCCTCAAAGACAGGCCAACCTGTCCGCTCAGGACACTCAGGAAAAGATGCTGTTGTGAGGAGACCATTGTCCTAAGCTGTGTGAGGGATCAGGCCACACAGATGTGTTCCCTGAGCTCATCTTGGGAACCTCATTTCTAATCTCTAGGAGCTGGACTCCTGGGAAGGCCACCAGAGGGAATCTTTCAGCAGCATTTTATTTTCTATGGTTTGGTTTCCTTTGATGCTGATGTAGATTTCAGTACTCTCTGGAACATCTGTTGGCAAGAACTTGTTGATTCTGAAAAGAGGCTCAGTTCACCTGGGTAAAGAGGGCCTGAATGACAGGGCCCAGGTGATCTTTGAAAATAAACTGGGGCCCAGTGCAGGCTTGGGTGAGAAGCAAAGCCAGGACGGAGGGTGTCCCCTGCAGAGGACTGGGGCACCGTGAGCAGGAACATTTTTAATTTGGGCGAAGCTGAAAGCCTGTGAAACACTTTCTGCAAAACACACAGTGTTCGCTCTAAAGCACATGACCTCCTCGGGTACCTTTGAAGATGACTCGAATGCAGATCTTATCTGATGACTGAGTGAATTAATGCGGTGTGCAGAATTATTGGCCATAAGTCAGTTCAACATTGGAGATGGTCTACTGCAGCACCTGGCTCTGGTTTTAAAGCAGCTTGTTCATTCATTCTTCTATCCATCCATTCAATAAATATTTACCAAATATGTTCTGGATTTGGGGATCTAGAGACAGGAAAAGAAAAAAGATGATGATTCCACTTTGAAACTTGAATGGAGGCGAGTGGGGGAGTCAGAGGACACAGAAGCAAATAAGCAAATGGATAAGGGGGTCCGTGCTGCCAAGGCGGTGGGCAGGGGGAGGCGAGGGAGCCCAGGCCCAGTGGAAGACACTCGGTAGGTCACACGAGGTTTCTCTGGGCTGCAGCTAAAACAAGAGGAGGCATATTCTGGGCAAGGGGACCCATATTTGGCATGGTCCAGAGAAAACCTGACTCAAGCAATGTCGAGAAGGCTTGTGCAACTGAAGCCACATGAGACAGGGACACAAGGAGATGACATTGCCGTCGGAGCTCGAGCCCTGCAGGACCTGTCATTGCAAGGACAGTGGGAGGACATTAGGGGGCTTCACACAGGACAAACCATGCCCCGTTACCTGGGAAATGCACTAGGACTCCAAGTCACACTCACTGGTCTCGGAAGCTAGGAAGGTCACCAGCTGCCCCCTTAGGCTGACCAGGATGGGGGCCAAACCTGTGGTGCCACAGCAAACTGTCTTTCCCTGTCCTTGACTGACTGACTCAGCCCCAGTGCCTGCTCACCTGTGAGGTGGTACCCTGGACACAGGAGAGACGTCCACCCCAATCCCGGGGAGCCTATCTCTGGGGGAGAGAACAACACCGAAGGAAATCACATCATTTGAAATTGTGATAAGGTCTGCACAGAAGATAAATCAGAAGGATATTATCAAGAGTGCCTGAGAACCAGGCGCAGTGGTACAAGCCCATAATCCCAGCAGCTCAGGAGGCTGAGGCAGGAGGATCGTGAGTTCAAAGCCAGGCTCAGCAACTTAGCGAGGTCTCAAAGTGAGACCCTGTTTCTGAATAAAATATAAACAGGGCTGGGGATGTGGCTCAGGGGCTAAGCATACCTGGGTTCAATCCCCAGGACAAAAAAATAAATAAATAAAAATACAAGAGTGCCTGAGAGCTAGGGAAAGGAAGACCATGGTTGAGACAGTGCAGGTAGCTTGACTTAAAACCTGAATGACATGAAAGCCAGAGTGTGCCCAGCAAAGACCCAGGGCACAACTGTCCCCACTGAGTCATCAAGGCGAGACCCTCCCTGCTCAGCGGCAGAGATGGGTTTGGTCTAGGTGAGGTCAGAAGGACCAGGATGTGGAAAGGAGAGGCAGGTCGCCAGGCCTGAGGTCAGGAGGGGAGGGCACCAGACGCCCCGCCAGCGCATCCAGACGGTCTCACCCGGGGCCGCCTCCTTCCCTGCCCTGGCCCCCAGGCTCCCTCCCAGAAGCAACGTTCCCAAGGTTTCTGAACTTGGCATCCTTCAAGCTGGTCAAGTTCTAACAGAATTAGTGAGAAGCCCATTTTGGCCAGTCAGGCTGTTGCCAAAGATGAAACCGATGGGCAGGGTCGAGGGCTGCCGAGAGGCCTCTGGGCTGGAGGAATGGAGATTTCACTAGTGGTGGCCGGCGAGTGAGAGGGAGGGGCTCACGCCGGTATTTTGAAGACAGTTGCAGAGAAATCCAGGGAAGGGAAACAAAAAGACCTTGGGAAGGACAGGGGCACTGGAGAATCTGCGTCCCCACGGATGCCACCAGCTCCTCCTCTGTCCTCCCAGTCCTTCTCCCGCATTCCTGTGACTGAACCTTCCTGGCTACCCTTCTGCTAATGAACTTTCAGAACGATTTTCCACCACTAATAAATTCTTTCCTTGTTACCAAAACAAGATCTCAGGGGAAAAAATCTACTTGGCTCCAAGGGTCTCCTCAAGCCAAGCAACGAGCCGTGCCTGGGCCAGGTGTCCACTCCAGTCCAACCACCTCCAACCAAACTCAGCACTGGAGCGTGTGGACTCTCTTAAAAATCCTGGCCAGCTTGTCCCAATTTTCCCAGGAATTTCTGATTTTAAAACTGAAACTCCCCCGTCTGAGGGCCCCCTTCCACACCGAGGAAACTGGGACTGGTGAGTCCCCCATGAGTGGAGTAATAACTACCACTAGGGGACTAGTAGTCCAAAGGGACTACTCCCTGTGGGGCTCTGGAAGGACACGTTAGAGTGACAGGCATCCTTGATACATTACTGGTAGCCAGGTGCTATGGTTTATGTCCCACCAGGGACTTAGTACCTAGGGTGATAATGTTTCTTAGTGAAACTTCTAATAGGTGGGGTCTTGTGAGAAGTCCCTAGTCATGTGACACATGCTCTCAGAAGGTAGCTCTTGTGGGACTCCAACTTAATTCTTGTACGAGGGTTTTTATAAAAGGAGCAATTGTGGTCCCTCCCTTCCTCTGCTTCCTGGCTCAAGTCTCAATGGTTGGCTTTGACAACAGCACCCACTATTGCCATCCATCATCCCCCAAGGGGTCCTCACCAGAACTGAGTTGATGCAGACACCATGCCTTTGAACCTTCAGAACTAAATATACCTTTTTCTTCATAAGTGTCCTGTGTCAGGTATTTTCTTATAGTGATGAGAAGCTGACTAATAGGCCAGGGTATGGAGAAATAGGCATTTTCTTCCACAGATGGTGAGCATGAAACTGTTATGACCTTTCTGAGTGAGGGAATCTGGAAATATGTATGAACACCAAGGAATGTGTATATTCTTTGACTCAGAAACACTTTGATAGTTTACCCCCAAAAATCAGTCCAAGGTACAAAGCTATATATACAAAACTACTTACTGAAGCATTATATGTAAAAGCAAAATAATAAAAGTAATCTAAATAACTACCACTAGAGGACTAGTGAAAGAAGCCAGTACATAGCCAACAGAGTACTCCTAATCACTAAAAATAGTAGAGCTTTCTCAATATTGATACGGAAATTTTCCACAGAAGATTTTGAACCAAAAAAAAAAAGCAGGTGATTAAATATCTCTTATAAAATGATCACACTTGTGTATAAAGAAAAGAGAAGAGAAAAATGTGCATAGAGAAAGTTATAGGAATGCCCCACTAGTGGGATTGCAAGTGACATTTATCTTTAAACTGTTTTACATTTGAATGTCTTGTACTGAGTGATCATTGTTTTCATATTTAGATGTTTTTCCCATTTTTAAAAGAGACATAATAACAAATCCTGGCCCAACAAGACTGATGAAGCAGTGTTTTCTTTCAAAAATATTTTGATTTTCCAATTTTGTTCTGGTTCATTAATTTTAGAACACACAGAGGTTTTGATTCAGGTCCTACTTGGGTTTTGTTTTGTTTAAAAACAAAAATTACCGATCCCATTTAAATTGCATTTATAGCAAATTAATATTGGGGTTTGGTTCCAGATTCCACCAGCTGGGCGATTAGTTCCTATTCCTGGTTCATGGTTAGATGCAATTTAAGTCGTTCTTCAGAATTCCCACAGTAACCTTGAATAATTGGAATGAAGGCAGAGAAGAGCCAGAGTCTGAATTATCCAGAAAGCAACCACCTCTCTCAGTTTGGAAAGGCCTTCAAGAGGCCATTTCCCCCAGACTGCAAAACAAAGCCATGACTGGGACATTTCCAGAAAGCCCATCATCCCTGACCACGATGTGGTCGAGCCACACGGCCCCGAGACCTCAGCTGCTCTGTGCTCTTAACCTCTGCGAGCTGCCACAAGACAGGAGCCGGCTCCACTTCCTGTCATTGCCCAGCCGGGCCTTGGTGCTTCCCTCTTCCATGCCAAACCCAGCAGGGTCTCCCAAGCAGCTCTACTGGGACTGTACAACCTGCGGTGACATTCCTCCAGCGTGGAGTAATGCTTTGGGCCCCATTTCCCACGCCAGGAAATGGCTTTCCGGAGGACCATGTAAATGGTGATCGGGGTCCTCACCAAAACACGCATCTTGCTCCTCTCGAGGTTTCTAAGGTGCACCCAGGCTGTGCAGAGGAGTTGGTACCTTTCTCCTGGAAGGAGAGGGGAAAGGTGAGGAGCCAGAGGCAAATGGGATAAAGGTCAGAAGGGACTTGGAGCTCCTGACTCAGGCACACTGCCTCTGTGGAGCGGGTTGGGGCAGCCTCTTCCCCAACTCACCAGGACCTCTAAGGGCCCAGGAAGGCCCCTGATCCTCGACGCTTTCCGAGAGACCATCCGAGCCTCTCAGGGAAGGATCTCCATCTTTCTTGGGCAGCGTCTTCAAGTGCATCTCAGCTTCCTCATTTGCAAGTGCACAGGAGAAGGCACACCTGCCTAGTGGGGTTGGCATGAGCCACAAAGTCAACCCCTTTCACAATTGCCCACTCCAGTGCCCGGCACCAGATCAGGGAGAACTGGCTGCCTGGGGTGCAGGCAAGAAGGAGCGCTGTCCGCAGATCATTTAAAAACCATCATGGAGCTCACCAGACTCTCGGCTGCTCTTCGTCATACACACACACCAACGTTTCCAAACGATGCCAGTGACAAATACTGTCACCTGCATGGACCACTCAGACCGCCCCCTCTGGGGCTGCTCCTGATCACACACGTCATAAATGGTAGCTTGTGCTCTTTTATTATTAGAAAGTATTAGCAATTACATAATCGGCTTTTAGTTATATACAATAAGCATCAGTTTTCAGATCTTGAGAGATTATTCAATAGCTCTAAACTGAATTTCTCCTCTGTGCTCAGAGAACCAACAAGTTACAAAGTGTTTTGGCACATTCCCTCCTGATCCTCACACTGGTCCTATGAGGTGGGTATAATCATGTCCATTTTACAGATGAGGAGACAGAGGCTTAGTCAGGTAAAGTGACCAACCCATAGGGTATTGCAGGAGACAAGAGACCAATCCGTTGGCACTTAGAGGTCATTGGGACAGAGAGGAGAAGGAGAAACAGTGCGATTTCGTGCCAGGTCTGCCCACTTGTGGTCTCACTTGGGTCCCACAGAAGCCTCAAGGCTCTGTTCTCTCCGGTCACAGGAAAAGTTACCAAATCTCAGGAAGATGAGGGTTCCTTATCTGTAGGGACCCAGCAAGCAAGAGACAGAACGCAAACCCTGGTCAGTTTGAAATCAACACTCTGCACCTCTCATGTTGTCACGTGGCCTGAGCAAAGAGGAGGCTGTGCAGGGCTGAAGACTCTCAGCTCTGACCAAAGGGCGTTTGGGAAAAGGAGTGGGGAGGCCCACACTTCTCAGAAACACTGGTGGTTCCAAGTTGAGGTCTAGGGTTGGAAGATGACTAAAGTCTCCTCCCTATGGCCTGGGTTTTTCCTGACTTACACTAGCAAGAGTCCCTGGTCAATTGTGTGGCAAATCCCCACCCTCCTGGAGAGTCTAGAAGCACGTCGGCATCTGCATGCAGATCCCCTGAGCTTGCACGATGGGAGACAGTTCATTCCTTACCGATCATGGGTTTTTATATAACAATGGTGATGATAATGGAAGTGATATGGGCTTGTAGTAAACGTTTGCAAGGTACTGCAAGGAAGGCATCAGAGTCAAAGTCCCAGGAGATCCTTTCAACGGTGAGTGAGCATCTGCCATGGACAGCATGGTAGAAGAAGCAGCAGAGAAAGGCAGCCTCCCACAGGAGTGAGGCCCAAAGGCCCACAGAGGTGTCCAGCCCTCTAGGAAAGATGGGGCCCAGGGATAAGGTGAAGGAACAACAGAAGAGTTTAGGGACATGAAAGGAGAGAGGGAGGAGGCCCAAGGCAAGACATGGGCTCTCCTGAAAAGAGGGAGAACAGCCAGTTGTGGATGCAACTGACCAGTCAGGACCAAAGAGAGCCTCGGGGCCAAGGGATCTAGATAACCTTGATGGGCCTTCCACCTTCTGAGCCTCCCTTTGCAGGTCTTCCACATGCCCCTTGGTTGTCTCCTCTCTTCCCCTCAGACTCCCCTGTTCTACTTCTTGGTCTCCCCTTGTCCCTGAAAAACTCTCCCTAACATTGTTTTAGTATAGATCTCCTGGCAATGAATTATCTCAGTTTTTGTGGATGTGTGAAAGTCTTTGTTTTCCCTTCATTTTTGACTTCTGTGGAATACAAAATTCTAATTTGACCGTGTTCTACTTCAGCACTTTCAATACATGTCCCATTTTCTTCTGGCCTGCATGGTTTCTGACGAGAAGTCTGCTGTTGGTCTTGACTTTGTTCCTCTATATTTACTTAAGGTGACGCTTCCTCCCTTTTTTTCATTGTTTTTATGCAATTTGAATACTAAGTTCCATAGTATGGTTTTTATTTTTTGTTCAATTTGAGATTCATTGAGCTTCATGGGTTTAAAATTTTTATCAAATTTGGAAAAATTTTTCCCATTAATTTTTTGAACAGTTTTTCTGTACCCTACTGCTCTTCTTCTGGGACTCCTGTTATGCATATAATAGGCTGCTTGGTATTGTCCCACAGCTGAGGCACTGTTTTCTGTTTTCTTTTCTTGTGCTTCATAGAGGATGAATTCTATAGGTACAACTTCAAGTTCCTTCAGTAACCTTTTCTTCTGCAGTATAGATCTGTTATGAATTCCATTTAATGCATTTTTCATTTCAGATATTGTATTTTTACCTCTAAAAGTTCCACATGACACCTTTTACATATTCAATTTCTTTCTTCCTCACATTCATGTTTTTTTCTTTTACATCTTTGAATAATTTGTAAGACTTACAACGGCATTTTAAATGAATATCCTTTGACTGCAAATTTGACCATCTGCCTTGTTTCTAGCTGCTTCAGTACCCCACACTTCAATCTCCATCTCCTTAGCTCAGTGTGACTGCCATCCTTTGCCTCTTCTGTGCCACAGCTTGGAAGCTAGATCCCTACAATGACCTGGGCACTCAGAGGCTCACCTTGCTTTTCCTTTCTCTCAGGGACCACAGTCCAGTGCTGCCTGTTGTTCAATGTCTGAAAAAAATGTTGTAAACAAGTTTTCTACTCTTTTACAGTAGAAAGGACTTTCCCAAAGCAGCTAATCATCCACAGGTGGAATCACACATCCTCACTGAGACACTTAAAGTAGGAAGATTACTGAATCAAATAAGTTTAAAAAAAATCTTATTACTTGGTGGAGAATGGGTTCAAAGCAACCATGACTTCTAGAAGGTCTGAATCTACTGAAGCAAGAAATGATGCTGGCTTGTACACAGGGAAGCCCATTTAAGAGAGAGCACACTGAAGCATATTTTAAATGCATTTAACTCCATGACTGATTGTGAGGTAGTTATCAAGGATGATTCTCACTTCTGGAATGAACTACTGAGTAAACGATGGTATCATTTACTTTAACTGAAGAATGGAAGTTTGAGGTGAAAGATCATGAGTGCTGCTTTGAAGATGTCATTTGCCTGTGAGACATAAAAGCAGGTGATGTTGCGTAGGCTGCAAAAGAGAGATCCAGGCTGGGCCTGCTTAGTGTTGCACAATGTTTAAGTTCTGGGCGATAGATGAGCTGCTCTCCGTCTGCTACCTGGAAGCATCAGTCATACAAGCATTTGTCTAATCCCCTTAAATTCTGAGGTCTCAGAGGGAAGGCTTGTTTTCCTCTTTGTATCTCCCAAGTGACTGACACATTGCCTGGCACACAGTAGTTGCTTAGTGACTATTTGTGAATGTGACTGTGGCTGTCAGGGATTCCTTCTTCCATTTTCTAAGCCTCTGGTTGTCTAAAGAGTTGCTTCAAGTTTCATTGTTCTTGTTTGTTTTGCTGGTTCCAGGCAGACTTTTCAGATTAGCATGTTAGTCATCATAGAGGGTCACGACCCTCCCTTTTTCACAATAGGGCTGTTTTATTTCAGCTCAGAAGTCCTATCCTGAGTCTGGAGTGGGGACCAGCTATGTAGGAGGCCTCCCTTCCAGGAGGGGCTGCTGTCCACAGCTTGGGCTACTTAGAAGAAACCTCCAGGATTCCCAAGGGAAACTTACATCTTTGGAATTTCACAGACTTCACATGACCCTCAGACGCTCATCATCTCCATGGTCAATTCCTGAGTCAACCTGAAAGTTGCCCAAAGAAGGGAGGAGCCAAACCTGTTTTTAAAGGCAAAAAATCTGAAGTCCATAGGATTCAAAGACCATAGAATTTCAGGCAGAAAATTTCAATAGTTAGAAAGAGCTTTGTTCTGGGGATCAGAGAACCTGGGATCTGGGCCTGAGTTTCATTCTACAATATTAAGAAATAACTTCCTTTCTTTGGTCCCTTTTCCCCATATAAAACTGAGAAAACTGGGCAAATGACATCAAAGGGCCCTTCCATTTATTAAATTCAGAGGAATTCTGAGCTGGGAAGTACAAGTCATGAGACTTGCCCAAAGCTGGTTGAAATCCTGCATTGAATTGAGGGGTGGACTGTCCCTCTGAGATTCCCCCTATGACATACACCCTATTTCCTGAAAAAAAAAAATGCTTGTTTTAAGTCTGTTCAGCAACCCTGGGACTGGTTCTATAGATTAAAAACAAAAATCCCACCTTGGATTTCATGACTGAAATGGCTCTTAGAAACTCAGCAATTTGTCTTGATTGAATCTCACGTGTATGTTTAACCCAGCCTCCTCTTTTGAAGAGGAAGAAACGGGGTCCCAAGAGGGGACATGACTTTTCCAAGGTCACACGGTGGACTCGCATGGAGCATAACCAGCCCTGCCCCATCCACACCACCCTAAATCCCAACAAAGCTATTCTCCACCACCTCCCCCTCTTGGCACCCCCTCCTGTCTGCAGGCTCTGCTGTCTCTACAGCGGAACATTCCAGCACAGAGGGGATTAAGAGCTGGTGGAATGCTGCAGCTCTCTGCACACTGGCACTCTCTCCTAAACTGAGCCAGCAGGCCTTGGCTCAAGGGAGTCCAGGAGCCCATGTGAAGCTCTGGGTTGTCAGAACCCACTTCAGTCCACATCACCAACACCCTGCTCTCCACCAGGTAAAGCCCCCAAAACAAGTGGACTGTGCCTGGGGCACTACTGATTTTGGGTGCTGTCCTGGAGCCTCTCTGGGCCAACTGTCAGTGTGCCCCGCCAAGCTCAATGGAGCCATGGGAGATCCTGGGCCAAGCTTTGTGTGAAACCAGGCCAAATTTTAGAGCATGGAGCGCCAAGGCTGAATGTCTGGTTCAGTGGAGAGTAAGAGATCCAGATGCTTGTCTCCAACTGACCTCTCTTACTGGGTCTCCGACCTTGGGCCTAGATGACCTGTTGAGGCCTCATGATTCTGCACAGATAAAATGGAGACAGTGTGTCTCCTCGCCATCCTGGAACACATCATCCATTTTCCACCATCTCATTTCCCTGAGTATTTGCAGAAGTCTGGTGTCCCACATCTTCCTCAAGTGCAGAGAGATAAATATTTATTTTCTAAACTTACCCATCAAGAAATGATATTAAGTGTGTGGATTCTTTAAAATTCTTCCAGGAACAACTTCCAAATGCATTTACTCGATGCCTAAAATGATCTGAGAACTTTTGCTAGGTACTAAGGAGAACTGAACTAATGGTGCATCATCACTGCCTTCTTCAGTGAAGAAGAAAAACCAACAAGGATTCTTCTTATCAGTTATAAGTCACCAGCTGCTAAGGACAGTGAGTCCCACAAATGAAAGACTTTGCCAGCATTTGAGTCTGGAATATTCGGAACACAGTGAATTGTTCTGTGGAAGAAAAGGTGAGAGATTTTAGGGAGGGGATAGACAGGGTAAATAAAAGCTGGCAGAATCGTGTGCTGGGTAAGGTAAGAATGAGGGAGAAGCCCTGGTTAGAATCTCAGGCGGAGAAACAATGGAGAGAAGCCACAAGAAATGGAGACCCATGAAGCTATGTGATGTCGAGGCCCTTTGGACTTTCTCTTGAGGTCTTCAGTAAAACCACGTGTCATTTTTTTCTGAGAAAATGAGAGGTTTGGATTGTACTGTAGAGTATGAGGTCAACACAAGGTGTATCAGTCATCTGTTGCCACAATAATGGTGCATAACAACCAACCCCCAGGCCTCTACATAGAACAGTGTTTATTGCTTATGAATCTGAGGTTGGTAAGGATTGGCTTAGAAACTTTTCTGATCTTGACTGACCTCACTCACATGTCTGGGGGCAGCTAGGTGTCAGCTGATTGGGGATGGCCTTGACTGGACAACTGGGGAATGTCGGCTCTGTTCCATGTCTCTCTTGCTTCAGGGGCTAGCTCAGGCATGTTATCAAGCTGAGGGCAGAGTTATGGGACCTCAAGGAAAAATGTGCAAGTTCTCGTTCAAGCCTTTACTTGCTCCAAGTCTATTAACCTTCCATTGGCCAGAGTAAGCCAGGTGACCAAGCTGCCTTCTAAGCGACAGTGACTGACAGCATTCCATCAGCCTAAGGATACCCTGGAGCAGAATCCTCACTGAACATGTAGCATGAATTTAAAACAAACTTTCTTTGTTTTAAACACGAAAATTATGGGTTTTGCTATTGCAATAAACCTAGCAAACTTGGTCCACAGTTACTGACACAACCAATCCTGCCTTGATTGCTTAGAATGTGCCAGGAACTGTGTTAAAAACTTTTTACATTTATCTGGCATTTATTCATTCAACAAATATTGAACGTCTCTTCTGTGCCAAGATTAAAATTCAGTTCAGCCTCCTAACAACCCAGTGGGATAGATATTTCTATCTCAATATTATTATAGATGAAGAAACTGAAACTAAATGGTAATTTGTTCAAGATCACACAGCCCGTGAATGGTAGGACATGCTATAAACACAGGTCTGCTGGATTCCGATGGTCCTGCTCCTTCGTATTCTATGGCATTCTTTTTCTGTGGATGCTCCTCCCTGGGGACTGTCCACTTCATAAAAGTAACTTGCCAGAGCGAGTGGATTTTAATAGAGTGGTCCACTTAGGAGAGAGAACTTAAAGCGGGAGGACGTCTTTCCCTGGCCTGGTGCCTTTACACAGGTTTGATCCGCACCCCGCCCTCCTCAGGGCTCATGACTTGGGCAGCAGCTGCAGTGGTACGGCCCCTGGCATCCTCACCAGCAAGCTATTTCCCCAGACAGACAGAGATTTTCTCCTCCCAGCATCAAATCCTACAGCCAAGCTGCAAGGAGGCACATGTTCAGCGCTGGTTTGGCACAGAAGTCCCGGCTCTGGCAGATTCCATCCCAGGAGGGGAAAACCAGTGCAGGGAAACAGGAGGTGAAAGGCCTGAGACAGGCCAGATGGGAAGGGCCATGGAGAGAGAAGGGGACTGCTCCTCCTCCTAACTCCAAGGACAGAAAGAGTGAGTGGAGGATGAGGAAGGGAAAAGCAGTTTTCACCCACTCAGGTCAGGAATTCACTCACTCTTTCATCCAAGAAACACTTTTGTGAGCATTGATTCTGGGTCAGCCATCATGGTGGGCTGGAAAAGAGAAAACAGGGAAGCCAGGGTTCCCATGCAAAGGAATCCCGTTTCCAGGCATCACAGAGGCGTCGAGAGACACATTCGTAAATGACTTGGCTGTTTACTGCACTCCCTTCTCTGAAACCCACTGAAAACAACAAAAAGGATAAAGGAAGTTTCAGCTTTGGAAAAACTAGGAAATGGCTTTGGGGATGAGATGATGATGTGTTCTCCAGAGTTCATTCTTGCCTTTCCATAATAGCGTGATGGGCAGAACAGCTGCCCAGGCAGGGACCACACATCCCAGTCTTGCCTTTGAATTTAGTTGAGCCATGCACCTCACAGCTGGAATATGAACAGATGTGATCTGGACCACTTCCAGACCAAGGCAATTAAGAGGTGGGCAGACCTTCTCCCTCCTCACTCTTTATCCCTTCCTCTGGTTGAATTCAGAGGACTCCAAGACCCCACAAAATAGAAGGAGCCCAGGCCTCTGACTCACCATGTGGCAGATGCCCCGTGACCAGGAACCTCTACGCTCTTACACAATTACATGAACTTGTATCAGGTCAAACCATTCAAATTATAAAGTAGCGTCATTTGTTACAGAAACTTAAAAAATAATAATAATTAATAACCTAGTGTAATTCTAACTGAAAAGAGGCTAAAGTTCACATCGGCCATTCAGTGAAGCTTGGACTTCACCAAAAGAAGTCATATGTGTTGTCAGAGTTCCTTGAGAGTAAAACAGATCCCTACAAGCCTATAAATAATTATTTAATGGGGAAAGAAGGAGCAGAAATGTTGTGGGTTTTGGGAAAGTGAGGTGTCCAGACTTGATTCGTTTCCATAAGATAAAGGGGCAAGGGAGACAGGGTTGAAGGAAGTACTATGTGGTTAGCATAATTATCTCCAACTCAAACCACCATTGCTTAAGTGTTTTGGAGGTCAGGAGGAAGAGAGGGGGAAGCAACAATCAGCCCGAAGGCTTATCTCCAGAAGAAACACACAGACATTAAAGGACCTGTCAGAAGACCTGCGATCTAGAGTCCCTCCTTATGACTTACATTCATGCCTGGGGAATGCTTGAAAATCCAGGGAAGTACTTGAAAAAATAGAGAAATACTTGAAAATCCAGGAGATGTGCTCCCCCAGGGCAGAGCACATTTGGTAACAAATTCTAAGAGTGAACTCAAGGGGATTCTGTTGTAAGCCCCAGCTCACTTTCCCTTCCTATGCCATTATATCCCTGAGAAAATAACAGGCAAGAATAAAACATTTCCACAAAGAATAACCTACAAATGATCAGGCAGAATGCAACATGGGTTGAAATTTTTACAAACTAATCATAAAAACCATTACAGAGAGAAAAAATAGTACCTTCAAAATGTGGATTTTATTCAGTTGAGAACAGAGTCAGTAACACAAAGAGTTGTTATCAAAAGTGAAATAGAGAAATAAGAAAGATAATGAAATAAAATAGTGAAAAATCCATTTATGAAATCTAAAGATTTACAGACACATACTGGGCATTCCTAAAAAAAGAATAGAAGAATGGAATAGGAAAATACTCAAAGATATCATAGAAGAAAACTTCTGAACTAAAGAAGTGCCTGAACCTACAGAATTTAAAAAAAAAAAAAATACCCTTAATATATCATGGAACTTTAATGGAAAATATTCCAACAGCAGAATTGTTAAATACTCTAAAGGAAAAATTAGGCTGTCCTTCAACTTCTATTTATCCTTCAGTGTTGAGAAACATGTTAATGCTGAAGGAAATAAGTTCATAAGTTCATCCTCAAATTTGATAGACAAATTTGGTTTTGTTTGTTTGTTTTTGTTGGGTTTTTTTGATGTTTTTTTTTGTTTTGTTTTGTTTTGTTTTGTTTTGTTTTGTGGTGCTGGGGATTGAACCCAAGGCCTTATGCTTGCAAGGCAAGCACTCTACCCACTGAGCTATATCCCCAAATTTGATGTTTGTCTTTCACGTATGAAAGTAGCAGAAATATTTTACCATATTAGTCAGTTTTGCATTCCTATAACAAAATCTCTGGAAAAAATAGTTAACTCATACAGAAAAAATATTTATTGGCTCACTGTTCTGGATGTCCCAGTGCAAAATCAGGCTGAACCTTTGCTTTGGACCTCTAGTGGAGATGCCAGATGAAAGTAGTAGGGAGAACTTGACAAAGCAAACTGCTTACATCACAAAAGAGGAAGCCAAAAAAAGGAGAAGGAAGAGAGGAAGAAGAGGAGAAGGAAGAGGAGGAGAAGAAGAAGGAGAAAGAGGAGGAAGGAGGAGGAGGAGAAGGAGAAGGAGGAGGAGGAAGAGAAGGAGGAGGAGGAGGAGGAGGAGGAGAGGAAGAGAAGAAGGAAGATGATCAGATCCCCATAATCTGCAAGGGCACACCCCCAATGACTAAGGCTCCACCCCCTCAAGGTTCCACCACCTCCCAAAAAGCGCCACTCTGCAGGGGGCCTTAACACAAGGACCTATGGGACACTTATCCTAACCACAGAATTCACCAACACAGACTTCGAGAAAATAGCACATAGTACTCCCAAGCTTATCTGGCGGTGGGGGTGGAAGGTTGCTGGCTTGATTAGGAGTCTAATCGAGTCCTCTAAAAGATGTATCAAAATTGTCATTTTAGGGAGAATCCATGAAACACAAGAGTTGATGGTAAATGTTATGTTCATCTGTGGGGATTATGGTCGCAGAACAGAATGTAAATGTCCTAAACCACAATATTATAAAAAGAATGAGCTTAACCAGCCACAGAGGCAGGGAGACGTGCATATGCCCCCGGTTCTGCATCTTCCTTAGTCGAGAGTCTGAGGACGTAAAATAAAATCGGTAAATCAAGAAATCGATGCACAAGTACACTGTTTCAATTATGAGGGTAACCACCTCAGACAGACAATATAAACTTCCCAAACCCTTAGGCGGAGGTGGGAGGGAAGAAGGGAACTCTCACAAACCAAACAAAGAAGAAAGAAAGAGGAGCAAAAATAGAAAACAGAGTCCATATTGTATTTGAAAAAGAGAATCAGATGAGATGACAGTTTTAGAACCCACGTATCCAACACAGCGTTAACGTGAAGGGTGTGCTTTTCTACAAAAATAAAGATGTTTAACATGCAAAAAAACACAGATCGCAGAAAAATGACTTTCTACAACGTCGTTTGGGTCCGCTACATAACTATGTGTACAAATGTTCTTCTACGCACTTACTTAGATGTAGACATTTCTGGAAGCCCTCTAAAGCAATGGCTGACCATGATCAGCTCTGAGGAATGGCGTGGATGGACTGGGGGGCCGGGAGGGTGATTTATTCTTCACTTAACAGAAGGATGCAGAGCACAGGTATGATAGCTGTGTGTTAAATGTAATTTTACTACCAAGTAAAGCACAAGGTGAAAAATGTCACAGTGGCAGAACAGGCAGAGGACCTTAGGAGGTGCCAGGAGGGAGGAACTAATTATGCCTGAGAGATTTAGGAAAAGCTTGGGGTTGGGGACACATGAGCTGGGCCTTAGGAATGACTGTCATGTTCTAAGGTACAGATCCAGCCAACGAGGCAGAAACAGCAGAGGCATCTGGGGCCAGAGCACACGGGGTGTCTGACCGTGTGTTGGGGACTTGAGTCTGCTTGTCACAGGGCCTAAGTGCATGTTAATTGGCAAGCTATCCTCAAGTATAAAAAGGGAACCGAGAAAAGAAAAAGACATTTCTGCAAGGATGACCAAAGATTGCTATCCTCTGCCTTCTCGCTAAGGTCTCCCAGAGGATAAGGCTGCCCACATCCCCAGCTACTCATTCCCAGATTCCGTCCCGAAGGGAAGTTCAAGAGGGTGACCAGCTGCTTCCAGCTCAGCCTTCACAGGTGGCCTTCTCCCCGCCAGGCTGACAGCACCACGCTGTCCCGGGAATAGTTTTCTTCCTGATTTTCAATCCAGTTGCATTGCTGTTCTAGGGTCAGGGTAAGAGTAAAGGGCCTGGGTCTCAGCCAGGCTGTGAGTCTGTTTCCATGAGACTGCAGGTTAGGGACAGGAAGGGACAAAGTGATGCTCTGGAGAAGAAACCAAAGGGAGGCAACGGGGGGCTGAGAAACCCAGCTTCAACGAGGGGGCTGACTGCACAGACGCAGGGTCCCAAGCGCCTCCTCACCTGCAGCCCCGCCTCACCTTCGATGCCACCTCCTCTCTCCTGCTGGTCCAGCCTCCCGCCTCCTGAGAGCTCAGCCTGGGGGCATCCCCCTCTCCTGGGCAGGAAGCAGGTGCAGAGCCCCCCTTCCCACTGAAGGGAAGAGCATGGAAGGAAAGTGGCTTCTGCCGGGGGTGGGAACTCTCCCGGGACCCTCCCGTCATCCTTAGCTTCTCCTCCCGCCCTCCTGGGAGCATGGCATCTACCCTTCTGTCTGCCAGGCTCCCGGCGGGTGGGAGGATCGGGCAGGTGAGGCGTCTCCACCTCCACTTCCTCCCCACATCTTCTGCTTCACACACTGGGGACAGTCCCGTACGTGAGCCTGGGGCACTGGGAGCTGGAAGGAGCTTAGGTCCATGTGAGCCACGGGAGGAGGGATCCAGACCGGGTCTGCCTGGCTCGAACGTCCAAAGGCCACTGATTGCACTCCGGCTGGAACTCATGCTGACACCTGACGGCGACTCACCCGCCCTGGCCGCTGCCCCCGACGGGGTTCTCAGCTGCTGTCTTAGTAGACGCCCTCCTTTCCCTACCCGATCTGTGGATCTTCAACCCCACCACCCCTAATCCTGCCAAAATTAGAAGAGGAAAGGAAATAATTTTTAACTGGGTGTTTTCACCACAAACCCCAAATCATGGATATTATTATTCCTATTTGATGGTTAAGGAAAATGAGGCTTGGGTTCTTAGGTCAGTTGCAGAAAGCCCCAGTACTCACCCAGAAAAAGCAAGCAAACCTGGTTTTGCTCACTCCTGGGCCTGTCTGTGGCGGCCCCTCCACTCCCCGACACCAGCCCAACACAGGAGGTGAGAGAGGTTTCATCCAGCAAGGAAGTCAGGAGATAGGCCTGGCTAGACAGCCCCCAGGTGGGGACCTGGGGGGATGGGAGCAGGGGCAGGAAGGGACTCCCCCCGGGGTCACGTGAGAAATGCCTTCCTGCATTGCTGGGTAGAGAGAATCGAAAAGGAAACACAGGCTACCATCCAAGCCACGGGATTTAGGAGATGATTTCCAAATTCCTATCAGAAATCCCATAATTGAAAAGGATTGAAAGCAGGTCATTATGTCCCCAACAGCAGACAGCAAGGATCAAGAGTTTTCAGGCTGCCCAGAGCCAGCGAACAAAGGGAAAAGCAATTCTCTTCCCCCTGCCAACCTCGTACAGCAAGTCACATTCCCCCAGGGCGAGACTTCCTTCACTGAAAAATATAGAGGTTTACCAATCCTGAAGTCAGAACCAGAGACGTAAATACCAGCCAGTAGGGCCAGAAGCACAGGACGGGGCATCAGGCTATGGACTCAGGTTTGGGAATTTGTGTTCCCACAGGCCACAGACCTGACTCTCTCTCTCTCTCTCTCTCTCTCTCTCTCTCTCTCTCTCTCTCTCTCTCTCTCTCTCTTGGTTTCCTCATCTGTAACATGGAAAACAGGGCAGTGGGGTTGAAGGGGCCACCAGATGTTAGAGTTGATACGGATTTACAAGTAGAAGCCTTCACCCAACGCCATTCAACAGATATTTATTGAGCACACTACTGTTTGCATTCTGACATCCACTGGGGACATAAAGTGATGAACGAGATTGACAGAAGTCAATCATGGAAACCAATAAAAACAGCTCAGTATGAGTTTGACGGCATCAGCTGCTAGGAAGGATATCACAGGATGACCTGACCTGAGGAGAATTCCTCAGGAAGGTGGCATCTCGGTCGAGATGATAATATTAAAAATCTCCATCAGTGACATGGGGCACTGAGGATGGCCAGCACTGTTTTGAGACCTGGAGGGTTTGCTGGAGTTAACAACAGGAAGAGATGGGGAGAGAGAATTCCAGACAGGTGGGAGGACAAGGACAAAGCAAAGTCCTTCTGCAGGTGAGAGTAGCTGCCAGGCCTGAGCTGGGGAGAGAGGCGACATCCACGGGGGAGATGGACGGGGCGGTGCGGGTTTGACCTTCAGTTTTAGAGACAGGAAGGGTGTTAAACTAGAGTTAAGAAGCTAATGCAGTGAGCCCATTGAGAGACTCTGGGGCTTGGATTTAGCAGAATGGAGGTCAGTCATCCTGGGGAGTAGACTTCATGAATCTGCATGCTGGACTGGAGCTGAGGACACCCACACTTCTGGCCTGGGCACCCAAGGGATGCTGGTGCCAATTCCCTGGAATGGAGAAAACTGGAGGAGGTCATCACATGTCAAGTAGTGAGAGAGAACACTGGTGGGCTGAGAATCAGGACCCCATGGCCCTGGGTACACCCGTAGGAGCTGAGACCTGAATGAGCCACTTCAGAGCGTCAAAATCAAGTGGAGTGTTTGGACTCGGTAATCTGCAACTGTCCTTGTGGCCCTGAAGTCTCTAGAGAAGGCATTTCAAATGGGTGACTGGTCTGACTTCAGCACAGGAGTGTTGTTTGTGATCCACACAGTTGAATCACTGGCAAATCCCCATCACACTCTGAAGCTCTAACTTGTCTTAAGAGAAGATCTAGACAATGCGCGACACTGGTGTGACTCAATCCCCGCGTGGCGAGGGGCAGCGGAGTTGAGTGAGAGCTGCCCCTTAGCAGACACAGCCCCATGCGCCCAATGCCCACTCACCCCCTTCCATTCATGCCAGTGCCCTGCCTGGCCTCTGGTGAGGGGAACCCCCTGTTTCTAGATAATGATGAGAGTAACTTCAAATCATCAGTTCTTTCTCAAACCCATGATTATTTGCTAAATTACCCCTTTTCTCATTAAAAAGAAATTCTAGAAGAAGAGTGAAATGAACATTCCCAAAGTCTCTCGTAATTCCACTACCTGGAGCAAATTACCATTAAAATATGTATGTGCTTCCTGCCAGGCTCGCTTGATAAAATCGGGGTCATATTAAATACAACATCTTTCAACGCTGCTTTTTCCACTAATATTATCACCGGGCACTTTCTCATACTAGTAAAGGTTCTTTGCAAACAAAATTTGGAATGACTCTATAATTTGCTGAATAATTTATGTAATTATTCCACCACCATTTCTTAAATTTGTAGACACATCTCAACTCTGATTATTTCTTAAGACAACGTCTTAAAAGCAGGATGATAAGGTCAAGAGGAAAGCTGTATCTTTAGGGCTTTTAAGAAGTGTTGGCAAATTGCTCTCCAGAGAGGTTGTTTTCCTCACCCACCATCCATCACGATTTGCCAATACTAGATATTATCGCTTTGGACAAACTCCCTCAAAGAGTTTTCCAGGGGACAGGGAGGCATGTGAGGCATGGAGGGAACCCTGCTGTGGACAGAAGCCATGCCTTGTTTTTGTCCAGCGCTTGAGAGCAGGGGTTACAAAGTTCTTCTGGAAGACCAGATAACAGATAGAATAGAAAATGCCTTGACGTAATGTTGGTTTTCTGCCTGCAGGCCATAGGTCTCTGCTGTAACGACTCTGCTGTTACCGTGTAACAGCAGCTGGGGACAGTATGTGAAAAATGGAGTGTTCTTGTGTTCCATAAAAGTGTATTTATTTGCAGAAGGTCCACAGGCCATATCTGGCCATGAGTCAGAGTTTGCGGACCTCTGCTCTGCCTCATTTCTTCTTCCCAATAATCTTGATAAGTAGGGAGGCGGGAATGAGCATGCTTAGTACCCAGTGAAGCTGAGGCTCAGAGAATCCAAGTAACTTGTTCCCAGTCACACAGCTGATAGTGGAAGAGTTGTTGCTTAAACCCACATATTCTGACTTCTACTTTCATGCATAAGAAATCCCTTTTCATGAGAGTCAAATAAAAAGCAATGAATGCAAAAGAAAAGAAAAAAAAAAAAAAAAAAGCCCAAGGCATTTGGCCAAATGCATAGTCTGCTTGAGGGCTCAGAGTTCAGCGAGGGTGCTCATGATTCAGTCAGTGCCTTAAATAGAAGGACATGCTTTGGAAAGCGCTGTCATTGTGGAGTCAGTCTTTCGGTGATGTTTGATGGCTGCATGGTTGCTCTTTGAGAAAACAGTTTATCAACGGTGCAAAGCAGTGAATGAATAAACTCTTGCATTTGAAAGTAACAACAAAAAAGAAAAAACCCAATTCCAAGTAGCAAAGAAAAAGAAAGAAAATCATTGGTTCCTTTAACATAGAGGTCCAGGGGTAAAAACTTCAGGTACAGCTGGATCTAGGGCCTGAAATGATATTATCAGGGCTCTGTTTATCTCTCCTCTGCTGTGCTTGTCCCTGCCTGATTCTTGAGATGAGCCCAATTTATGTAGTGGGCCCAACTGTGTTATTTATGTGTGATCTAT
Organism: Sciurus carolinensis; assembly: GCF_902686445.1. Lineage (NCBI taxonomy): Eukaryota > Metazoa > Chordata > Mammalia > Rodentia > Sciuridae > Sciurus > Sciurus carolinensis. The sequence continues at coordinate 162,946,461 of NC_062216.1, read as the reverse complement.
CCAAATGTATGAATGCATTCTACTGTCATATAACTAATTAGAATAAATAAATAAATAAATAAAAAGAAAGGAGAGACTCACCCTCCTGACACCACATCTCACTGTTTCACAGAAGAACTCTGATTGTGCTTCTTGGGCCATGGGCACACCACTGGGCCCAGGGTCATCAGCAGGCCACTCAGCCACTGTCACCTAAGAATGTACCCATTATATTTGATACTCCATTAAGTTCACAAGGGTGAGGATGGCATTGTTGTCCTTAGAAATAAATAAGAGCAGACCAAAAGACCATTGGAGCAGCAAATAGTCATTTGAAGCACCCTGCCTCCATCCGTTCACAGAGAATCTAGGAATTCTCTCAGAGTCAGCAATGCTGCCTTGCTCACATACTTGACCTTGAGGAAACAGTGCAGAAGGTCATTGCTATGGGTTAAATTGTGACCCCACTCAATGCCCAGTACTTCAGAAGGTGACTTTATTTGGAAATAGGTCATTGTGGATGTAATCAGCTAAGCTAGGGTCACACCAGAGCAGGGTGGGTCTCCAATCCAACATGGCCGGCATCCTAGGAAGACAGCCATGCAAAAACAGAGACCCGGGGCAGCACCACAGGTGAGGGAAGCAAGCTTGGGGTATGCACCTGCAAGTCAGGGAGCACCAACGACTGCCAGCGAGCCTCCAGGACCTAGAAGAGGGGACCGCTTCCAGTTTCAGAGTGCGGCCCTGCCAACACCTCTATTCCAGACTCCCAGGCTCCAGAACCGGGAGACAATTCATTTTTGCCGTTTTAAGTCACATAGACGGTGATCCATTGCTTTCCTGCAGCCCCTGGCAAACAAAAACCTGCATTCCATGCAGAAGAACATCCGAAATAAAGGCTGAAAGGATGGAAAGCAGGCCATAGAAGTCTCTAGAAGAACCAAGTTTCCCAAAAGAGGGGCTTGGTCAGCCTGATCACCAACCCAGGAATACGGAAGGCCATTGAGATGGAGAAAAGGTGCTGGGCGACTTCTACCTCATAGTCCCCTTCCCAGCGGAGGCAGGGAGGCCACGGTGTCCTCGAGGCCATCAAGCACTCTGCTGGCAAGACAGACCCGCGGGCCTTGCGTCCACGCTGGCTGAGCCTCTCACTCCTGCAAGGCCCTGAGTAACTCCTTTGCTCTTACTTGGACAACCTTCCAGTCTTTGGAGAAAAGACCCTAACACAGGTGTTTTCGAGGGTTCGATTCTTCCAAGAAAACATGGCCAAAGTTGCCTGGTTTCAGTTGCCTGGTTTCAGTTGCCTGGTTTCAGTTGCCTGGTTTCAGTTGCCTGGCCGAGGGTTCCTTCTTACCAGAGTGGGTTGCAGCTGCCCCGCCCAGGCGCCGCCCCAGGGCCTATTGGCTGGATGAGAGCACATGGGAACCTGGGAGATTCTGCCTGGGCATCTCCAAGAGGTTGGCTTCTTCACGTGCCTCTGGAAGGGCCCGTGCCTACCTGCAGCCCAGGTTGGGTGGCAAGATAGCATCGCCCAGAACACACATTGAAGCACCAGAGGAGTGAAATGAAAACACTCTCCTCTTCCTACTCAAGGCCTTGTTTGCATTCGGGGTCCAACTATTTCAGCTTAACTCCAAGTTGAAGTAAGTGCTGGGGCTAATTCAGATCAGATAGGGACTAAATAGACAGTGTACATGAAAACCAATCTCCTGGGTGCTCCGTAAACACCACTGCCCTTCCTCCCTGGCTTCTAGGACCTTCACCCCAGGGGAGCATGGTGCCTGGTATCAGAGGCCTGGAGAACTCTGGTACCATCTGCATTGGTCTCCCGGCTTCCTCCGTTGCCCTTCTCCAGAGTGTATTTATCCTCAGCACCACCTCCAGAGGTTCCTCTCAAACTAAGTCAGATCATGCCACTCCCCTGTTCAAAGTCTCCAAAGGGTGCTGCATCTTGCAGCAAAAGCCGGAGTCCAGTAAAGCTCTGAGAAACCAGAGTTTCTCAACCTTGATGATCTTGATATTTGAAGTGAGATGATTCTTGTGGGGTGGCGTGGCCTAGTCCGTGCCTTGAAGGATGTTCAGCAGCCTCTCTGGCCTGTATCCACTGGATGCTAGTAACACAGCCCCCAACCAGTATGTCAAGCAAAAAATTTCCAGCCATTGCCACATAGCCCCTGGGGTCAGAGTGGCCCCCGGCTCCACTTTATCTGCAACCCCTATTCCTGTATGACCTCATGGCCCAAACCCTCTCCTCACCTCACCAAGATATGTCAACCTCTCGCCCTTCCCAAACCCCTGAGCAAGCCCCACCTCAGGGCCTTGTCCACCGTCCACCCTGGGTGACCATCATTTTATACCACAGAACAACAATCCCACCCCACCCCACCCCGTGTCCCCTGGAAACCACCATTCTGCTGTCTGCTTCTATTCCTTTGACTTTGGTCTTAGCAGTGACTTCTTGGATTTGACATCAAAAGCACAGGCCACCAAGCAAACACAGCTATGCAGGACTGCGTCAAACTGAGAAGTCCCTGCGTTGCAAAAGAGGCAGTCAATGGGGTGAAAAAGCAACCTGTGGAACAGGAGAAAATATTTGCAAGCTGGACATATTTCCAAAGTATATCAGAAATTCCTAAAACACCATCACAAAAAATAAATATTTTTTAAACTCTTAATGAAAAAAAAAAAAGAGCAAAGAATTGAGTAAACATTGCTCTGGAGATAACATACAAATGGCCAACAGTATGCTCAGCATTATTAATCATTATGGAAATAAAAATCAAAACTGTATCACCTTATACTTATTAGGATGACTATTACTTTAAGGAGGAGGAGGGGAAGAATAAGAGGAAGAGGAGGAAGAGGAGGCGGAGAGATGGAGGAAGAGGAAGGGGAGAAGAAGAAAAGGAAGAGAAGGAGGGGAAGAGAAAAGCATTGGTGAGCTTTTGGAGAAACTGGAACACTTGTATAACATTTATATGGATGTGAAATGGTACAGTCACTGTGGAAAAGTTTCCTCAAAAAGTTAAAAATACAGTGACCATGTGATCGAGCAATCCCATTTCCGGGTACATATCCAAAAGAACTGAAGTCAGGGTCTCCAAAAGAATCTGCACTACCTTGTCCACTACAGCATTCGTCTCAACAACCAAGGTATGGAAGCCGCCCAGACGCCCCTCAACAAATGAAGAGCTTTAAAAAGGTGTGATGTGTAGAATGGAATATTATTCAGCCTTTAAAAAGAAGAAAGTCCTTCCATTTGTGACAACGTGGACAGATCTAGAAGACAATGCTCTAGGTGGAATAAGCTGGTAAGGAGGCCAAGTGTTCTACCAACACTCTCCCGCGAAGCATCCCGAATGGCTGAAGTATCCCGAATGGCTAAAGCGATAGAACAGCGCTGAGATTTCAGATGAAGGAAGAGGAGCCAGCAGAGAAGAACACAAAAGGCCAAGCGTGGAAAGGAAGCGCATTCCCCTGAGCCCAGTGCTCCCAAGGGAAGAAGTGGAAAGAAAGGGGCCCGCTGTGACCTGTGCCTGGGTACAGGGATGGGATTAGAGTTCACTGTCCTGCCGGGGCCAATCGCGAGGGGATCTCATCTGGGCGTGGCTAAGGGCGCGCATGATCTGACAGCCTACCTCTGAGGGAGTTGGGGACAGATAGGCAAGGTCTAGAGGGAGAGGGGACTTTGAGAGTCCACAGTGAGTTCACGCTGGACTGGACAGGCCTCAGGTGCCTGGATTCTCTTGTCCAACATTTCTCCCGCTTGAACTTGCTGGACTCCCAATCTAGATCCAACCCAGCCCCAGCCCCTCTCTAGGACCCTGGTCCCAACCCAGCCTGCAGTCTCCCCAGCACAGGCAAACACTTGGAGATGCCCAGCCAATGGCCGAGTCCAGCCCTCGCTCTGACCATACTGCTTTTCCGCTTCTGGGAACCTCCCGCCTCCCTCGGAGGTGTGGGGCTATCTGAGTGTGTGCGCACATACACACCCCAAAACACTTTTCTGCAACTTACTTTATGCAGGAAAAAAAAAAAATTGTGTTGTTTTGCTATGACTCTAATACATTCCTTCCAATGGTTTCAGAATACTCCTTGGAGTGAATGGATTTATCCAGCCACTCTTATACCAATGAGCATTTGATAATCACGCTCCCCTGCCGTCTTCCATGAACAGCAGTGCAGTAAACATCCTGGGAGGAATGCTCTGCCTTCTAGTGCCTCAGACACTTGGAAGGTTCTCCTGGCACACTCCCACTCGTTGCTTCAAAGTTGGTTGAAGAATCAGTGCTTTTAAAGAAACTCTCACTGATTACTCAGAAAAAGTGAATCCTTCCGTCTAAGCCCATTTTCTGCTGCTCTAACAAAACACCCGAGGCAAGGTATTTAATAAAGAAAAGATGCTTATTTACTTATGATTCTGGTGGCTGGAAAGTTCAAACAGCCACCTGGACTGTGTCACACCATGGTGGAGGAGTGGAGGGAGGGTGGGCCTATAAGCTCATGAGGAAGCAGAAGACTGGAGGAGGGGGCCAGGTGTCCCTTTTATAAGAACCCACTCTTGCAGGAACTGACCCCCTCCTGGGAGACCTAACCACAGACCAGCATCAGTCCCTTCACGAGGGCAGATTGGGCCCAATCATGTCCCACAAATCCCCACCGCCTGAAGGCCCACCACCCCTCAACACCTCCACCCTGGAGACTAAGCGTCCAGCACATGAACCACTGGGAGCAAAGCACATCCACACCCACGTCCCTCCAGTTGCCTGTCCTCGTGCCTCTGCTACAGCACCTTCAGGAATGTTGGAATTTTTAGTGAACTCCTTGAGGATCCGGCCAGTGTGATTCATCTCTGAATGGAGCATGGTGTTCTCCACAACAAAGGAGTCCAATAAGTACCTGTAGAATTAACTTGCAAAGAATCTGGACTCTGCAGTCAGTCTGGCTAGCGTTGGAATCCCTGCACTTCTGACACCTACTAGTCCCGAGGCCGTTGCTCACCTGTTCAGGGGAGGAAGATCCCCAGCTGTGTTTGGCTGTTGGGAGAATGAAGTGAGATCACAACAGCCTGCAGCTCGGGGCCTGGCACATGGCGCTGTTTGGAAATGGGAGCTGTTATGATTGGCGTGTGTCTGAGGACAGAGGCTAGGTTGGGACTTTGGGTTGGCACCTGGCCCTGTCCATGTACCTCCAGGCTTCTACAGATAGGGAAACTCCCTAGGACGAGCTGGCATTTCCCTGACAAATGTCCAAATACATCTTGCTGGTGCCAAGCTGTCTGGGATCTGTTCCCTCTTCTAAATACCCAAGCCTTGGCTGATGGAAAACTCTGGCTTCTGTTCGCCATGACACGCCCTGATGGACAAGCTCATTTCTTCAAGGTGACACACTGTGCTGAGGAGGTGGAGGCTGGAAGGAGGACAGCCTTCAGTACTGAGTGCTGAGTACGTTAGTACCTGGACAGCCTTCAGGGCAGAGGCTGCGAGGGCTCCCCAGGGAGAGCTGGGGCTGGTCTCATCAGAGATGCTTGACATACTGATCTGAGCGAAATCCTCTTTTCCTTTTCCATCCGGTCAGTCCCTCCTCAGTGTCCACTCTGGGGCTCATGAGTGCTGAGGACACCGGATAGGAAACTGATCACACAGTAAGTCTGGATGAGAACTGAACAAGGTCTCGAGCTCAGTATTTCCTCCTGATGGACAGTCCACCCACGGGCCTCCTGAGACGGTAATGATCAGGACACCTGGACACTGATTCAGCCTCTGGCCTCTCCTGGGGCTCCAGGGACAGAGGTAGCAACAGCCCCCTCGCTCAGATCCTGCCTGTGCCTCACTCCCACCTCACCTCCAGCTCAGGGAGACCTTCAATGAGGTTTTTAGTGAGAAGAGAAAGAACATAAGCCAAACGCGAACCCGCCAGGCTTCATAGCCTTTTAGCTTAACGCTCAGAAATGTGGCACCTCTGATTTCAGGTTCCACTGTCACCTCCTTCCCCCAGAGGAGTGACTCATCTCTGCAGATTGTGCCCTTGGGTGCAAGAGAAGAAATTCGCTGCTCCAGGGTCAGGCGGGGTGCAGAGTCGCTGAAAGCACTGTTAAGAGCCTCTCTGGGGGGCTGGGGAGATAGCTCCGTCGGCAGAGCACTTGCCTTGTAAGCACAAGGTCCTGGGTTCGATCCCCAGCACCCAAAAAAAAAAAAAAAGAGCCTCTCTGCCTCAGCCCCGCTCGGCAGACACCCGCCGCCCTCCCGCTGGCCCCAGAAGCACCCCAGACTGAAGTGCTCCATCCAAGGCCACTGGATAATCACCCACATTACTGCACGGGGATCCCGGGAGAGAACGTGGCAGGCATCTGCTCCTGGCTGTCCCCAGTACAGCACACAGACTGGGCAGGGCTGGGGGTGGCGTGCTTCGGCTGAGGGTCTCGGCGTTTTGTCCAGTCTGGAAGTCATTTGGCAAGGCTCACAGAAAGGCCTGACGGCAGGGCGGGTGATGAGTGAATAAACAATGAGATGACACTGCCCACTGACCGTCGGGCCAGCTCAGGCCCAGGCAGAATTCTCGAGCCCATTCTGACGCCGACAGGCTCAGAGGCCTCGTGGGACAGCACAGGGTTTTCTCTCTGTCCACCATCTCTGGTTCCAACCCACCATTTTTATTTCTTCCATAAAACAGGAGATCAGAATAGGGACTGGGGAAGGTGGCTTAAAGTCAGAGACCTGTTGCTGGCTTGGCACGTCCATGCTGTGTGACTTGGGACCTCTCTGCTCCGTCTCTGATCTCGGTTTCTATGTCATTGAAACCGCAATGATACCACGATCTACTCCCCAGATACTGTGGCGATTAAGGGAGACGATGTACATTCAGTTCTCAGTCAACGTTAGGTGATAACAACACCACCGATGGCAACAACCAAACTGTGGTTACTTTGTGCGTGGGGTCACCTACTGATCCTCCAGGGCGCGTCCTTCAGTCCTTCAGACATTTAGGTGTGCATACCTCTGCCATCGGCCCTCATCTCTATTCTGGACGTTTCTGCCATCCTAGTCACCTTTTGATAAAAGGAATGATGAAATCAGACCGGTTTTACGAGGCTTCTGGGACATATCACAGGGATCCGGCCTTCCATCCCACTGACGGGAACTGCCAATCCCCGTGATCCTCCGGCTGCAGCCTCTGTCCTTCCTCCACCTGGCCAGTTCTCCCTCTGGACCTGCTGGACATCAGGCGTTGTTCCAGCCCCTGGGACACGGTGGAGGACAGGCAGCACAAGCAGCCCCCACCCCAGGGATAGGAACGCACAAGCCACGCCCGCCATGCCCTGGGGACCACTGCTCCAGCCAGGCCAGGCACTTCCCTGGCTCTCGCCACCCTGACCCTGACTCCAGAGACATCCTGCAGGGCTCAGCGGGCAGCAGAGTTGGCACAAGTCATGGCTTGGAAAATCCCAATCCCTTCTAAACCGCAAATCCAGAAGGACTTGACCTCCTCGTGTCCCTGTCCTGTGCTCACGGCAGCCAGCCTGTCCTCGTCTGGGGTCCCCCTCCTGCAGGGCACCACCCCACTGCCCCCACCCACGGCCTCGCCATCTCTGCCGGGGGCTCAGAGTGACCTTTGGACTAGCCCCTCATCCAGCTCAGTAGAGAAGTCTGGCCACGCCACTCTCGAGCTCAGCACCCACCAGGTGTTTTGTCCCCAGAAGGCCACCGCTCAGGCCCCGCCCGCTTCTCTGACCCCGCCCCCGCCCTCTGTCCGCCCGCACAGGCTCTTGGGCCTCACTGAACTCCTGGACCTCGGCCTCTTCCTCGGCACTTGGCCTCCGCAGGTGCGGTTCCTCTCCTCCGGAGCCCTCCCGCACGCCTTCCCGCTCATCCTTGAACCTCTGCGTACGCCTGGCTTTCTGCAGAAGCCGGCCCGGCTCCCACGAACCATGAACCCCCTGCCTTCCTCCTCAGGGCGCTGCGCTGAATCTGCCTGGTGGCAGCCGCCCTCTCTCCTGGTGGCAAGCTCCTTCGAGCCTGGGGCAGCCGCTGGCTACTGCCTGAACCATGGAAGACAGACGGGTCGCTTCTTCCACTCACCATCGCAAAACAGCCCAAGCTCTGCATGGAGACCCAAGGTGCCAAGTGTCCAGCCTTGTTGGGACAGCCCATGCTGCTGGCTCCCTGCCTGGAGGAAGGGACAAGGAAGAAGACACCTCCTTCCACCATTCTGACACAACCCCTTCCGTGCAGGGGCTGCTCCGCCACTGCCCCAGCTGTCCACAGAGCTCCCCCTTGAAGCATAACGGTCCTCGGCCAGAGAACCCCCAACCCACCGGATTTCGAGAAACCTTGCTTGTTCCACTAACCCTGCTCCACTTCCTGGGGGAAAGGAGGGGACCGTGGTGGTTTTGCATCACCCAGGAGAAAATCCACATCAGGCTCCCCCCTCAAAGCCCAGGGCCCCAGGTGCAAACCCTGATAAGACAGCAGCCACTTTTCTCTGCCCAAACCAATGCCAGTGGCCAACAGGCCTGTGTCCTGATGAGAAGGGACACTCCACAAAGCCCTCTTTCTCTCCCCATTTCTACATTATCTGGAATTCCCAGGGAGGGGCCTGGGTCTGGCTTCTTGACCAAGGCCAAAGGGCTCCTCAGGCCCCACCCAGTTTCTCAATGTGGGAACCACCCAGCTGGCTGCCTCCCCAGCTCACAGGACACAGGCAGAAAGAAAGGACTGTTGAGAGTGGCTTTGCGTTCCCACGCAGGAAGCTGCCAGCTGGAGACAGCACCGCTTTGTGCTTGGGAGAATCTGTTTTCTCACCAGGCAGAGGGGCGTAGTGTCCCGTGGAGTGATCAGAGGGACCAGCAAAAGATGACTGGGCCGCCCTGGCCCCAAGCAGCAGACAAGCTGGAAGCACACACCTGCCCTGGGGGCAAGACGCCCCGACCCAAAACCCAACTCCGAGAAAAGCATCGGGCTTCCCCAGGACAGTCCCTCCGCCACACCCTGCAAGCTTCCTCCACTTCAGTGCCTGCAAATTGAGACAAGAACTCCAAATTGAAAGATAGTCTGCAGCCTAATTTTATTCCTGACCCACAGATATTTAAAGATACTAGGCTATCTTAGTCTACTATCTTTAAATAGAAGAGATGTGATAGGCAATGATAGATATTGATACAGATTAGACAAATTAAATACATACAGAGATGAATAAGATAGATTAATAGATATACAAAGAAGATACATGTAGAGATGAGACAGATGACAGATGATGGATGGAGAGAAATGAGATAGGTAAAGATGAGTTGATGGATGAAAGAGAGATGGATGTCAGATGGATACACACAGATAACAGAAGAGAGATGCACTGGATTGGGTGGGCGGGTAGATGGGTGGAGATGAGATGGATGCGTGGAATCAGTGACCGGGTGGACAATCGCAGGCAGAGGCTCGCAGCCACGTGTAGCAGCTCAGGCCTCTCAGGCAAGAGCAAGGGAGAGTAGAAAGTCTTCGCTGTTTGCTGGGAGCCCTTCTCTGCACCAGCTGCCTCTCCCTAGTACCAGGACTCAAAGCCCTGGACAGCTCCAGACCTAGAACTTGTAAGGGACACTTGACATCATCCAACCGGCTTATGTGTGTGTGTGTGTGTGCGTGTGTGTGTGTGTGTGTGTGTGTGTGTGAGAGAGAGAGAGAGAGAGAGAGAGAGAGAGAGAGACAGCGAGTGTGTGTGAGTGTGCGTGGATGTGTGTGTGAGCGAGTAGGTCTGGGGGAGAGGGGTGGTTTGCAGGCAATGGGAAGAAGACCTGGTAGGGGTCCCTGGCCCCCTAGCCAAGGCCCCAAGAACCCCAGCAAACTAAAAGTGCTTTGAAAACAACTGGGCTCATTCAAGCGACTTTGACCTCGTCGCTAGGCATGCAGAAGCTGTGACCTGCTGAAGGAAGGGATGTGCGCGCAGCCACGTGGCACGAGAGCTGAAGCGAGCGCTCTGCCCTTGCGCCTGCGCCTGCAGCTCCGCGGGAGGGCTGTTCCTGGCAACGTGGCCGCCCTCAAGGGGCGCTGTCCACTCCTCCTCTGGGAGGCGTGTCCACTTCCCACTCCCTGCTCGCAGGCCCTGTCATTATGCCCAGCATCTCTCTCTCATGCCTTGTGAAAGTCACACGTGCGCATTCAGTACATCCTATAAAGCCCACGTTACACAGGCAGTTGTTCCGCAGAGCACGTTTCCTGGCGACCACTGATTGGTCTCCAAGGGCAGCAGCTAAACTTGGATGGGCCAGTCAGGTTCTTCCCTGGGAGGACTGACAGCAGAGAGGGGAAGAGAGTCCACCCTTCCCAGTGGCCAAGCCGGGAGCCAGGAAACTCACCAGTGTGTCCCAAGAGTCCAAAGACAGGGAGGCAGGTTAAGGCCCTCGAGGATCCCCATTTCCAGAGTTTCCTGACACCCAGACTCATCTCTAGGTTGACTAACTCCTTGTGGGGTCTGTGAACCAGCATGTGCTCCTTTGTGCTTAGATCAGTTACCGTTTTCTTCTCCCTTGTAACCCAAAAAGCCAAAATGTAACCATCTGACCATACCTCTCAAACTTTTTGGCATTCACCTCTCAATTTTCTATCTTCCTTTTTATGAAATACATTTTACTATAAAAGTTAATATATGTAAGAGAGTTTTATTTAGTTCTAACTTCTATCCTAAAAGAAACTCAGCATAGTGTAAGTTAAAGGCAAAGGCAGAAGTAAAACAAGTCTTCCTGTTATCAATTCTAAATTCTTTCCAAGAAACCACGATAATGTATATTAATTGGTGTAACAAAAATCCCAAATAAGATTCATTAAAAATAATGAAAACTTTACTTATGCATCAGAAGTAAGCAACCCAGGGAGATATGCAAATCTGTTCCAAAAGACCTCAGAACTCAAAACTCCTTCTATTTGTTGCCTTCGTTGATTGCTTTTCCAGTTTCCTTGTATGCACTGTGAAGATGTTGATATCCCTGCCCTCGTAGCTAGAGATGGCTGCTCCTGTCCCTGCCATCACACCTGTATTCATCCAACAGGAAGGAGGAAAGGATGAAGGAGTGGAAAAGTGTGTGTCAGTCCCCTTTCAAGACATTTCCCAGAAGTTGTCATCGATGCTTCCACTTAAATCTCACTTTCCAGAACATAATCATATGGCCATATCTAACTTAAAATGACTCCGGAAAACATAGCTTTGACTCTGGGAATCCATGTACACAACTGGAAATTACAAGCTCTGTAACCACAGAAGAGGGGGAAGATGGAGATTAGAGAGAAACGAGCCCACCAGTACTGTTGTCATTGTCACCGTTTGACCTGTAACAGTTCTGCCATGGTCCTAGCCGTTGCAGGGTGGGAGGAGGGCATTCCTCATAGCCCTCTCACCTCCCCCGCCTCCTCTGCACACACCCCGTGTCTGTGACTCTAAGCCAGAGGAGGGCTTTGTAGACCAGTGGGGGCGTGGAATGGCCCTTGCTTGCAGGCTGGGACTGAATGGATGTTAGAGAGTTCTAGAACACACCACAGGATTCCGTTCGTCTCTTCCTCGATGGTCTTTGGCCCTCTCAGACCTGCTGACTCATAAGGGGGACAAGTTGCTGTGTGAATGACTCAGCTGTGCCCACACTACGCCCACCCACTTTGCATGAGAAGTATCTCCTGACAGGACCCTTCTAAGAGCAAGGCTGGTTCACTCAGGGTCATTTATCCATTCAACACAGAGGTTCTGGAGGCAGCATGGGTGGTGGCTAAAAGGCCAGTCCTGAGAACCTGGTTTCAAACCCCAGAACTGCAAGCTGAGGACGTAGGACTTAGTTTCTCCCCTCTCTGCGAAATGCAGATGGACACCCCCGCCCTGCAGGATTTTGAGAGATTATAAAAGGTGACCCGGGTGGAACTCAGTAAAGGCCAGCTCTTCTCCCTAAGAGTCTCCGTGCTGTGCTGAAAGCGTGGCGAGCTGCAGGGTGACTCAGGGACGTCCTGCAGTTCCTAGAAACACAGGGTGCCCGCGAGCTGGGCCCCTCTGAGTGCAGCGGGCGGGTGCGTTAGCAAGAGCCGGAACACTGAGGCCTTTCATGGGGCAGATGGCGAGATCCTGGAGAGCAGAGAGACAGCGTGAGCTGAGAGCCAGCCTCCCTCCCTCTTCCCTGTCCCTGTCCCCAACTAACTCCCCCGGAGCGACTGCGTGTCCTCTGCTTGCATTATAGATGGCCCTAATGCCAGGTTCAGTTGGTCCCTGGACGTCAGTTCTGCAAGGGACTTGCTGAAGCCTGTCTGAGGACCCTACAGTTTCTAACAGTGAACACAGAGGGAGGGAGGGAAACAGCCCTCTGCCGCTGTCACTGTAAACAGGATGATTTAAGGACCTATCATCTTTTTAGCACTTCTAAACAATGACTTTTTAAAAAACTGAGATGGTGGGTGTATACTTTAGATTTCTCTATGAGGCGATTCTTTCAAACATCTCATTACTCCTTATAAAAGCGTATGTAGGGAGTTCAAAGATGGCAGAGGAGGATAAAGTTAAAACAAACACCCACACGCACGCGGTCAAGTCACATCCAGACCATGTTCCGTGTGCTCAGAGGCAAGACAGACCAAGATGGCGCCAGAGGTGAGCTGTAGGAACGCTGGGAGTCCCTCCCTCCTTTTCCTCAATGGACACATCCTCCAGAGGAGGCCTGGGGAGGGAGGCCTGGACTGCTGCTTCCAGGAACCGAGTCCCACACAGGTGTTGTGGCTCCGCGATCCAGAGGGTGTTTTGCAGGCAGCGGGTCCCAGACCAGACTCTCACCATTGCCTGACCCAGAGCTTGGGCAAACACCAGAAGTCTGTTCAAAGTGGAGAGCTGTGGACAGGCAGCAGCTGAGTCCACGCAGACTTCAGGCGTGTTCAGGGAAACTGTCTCCACCTGCATGTCTTTTGTCTTATTTTCACAGCTCAGAATCAACTCTCAGGACATCAACCCCTTCCTCCCGGCCTGTCTTCCTCCCTCCCTCCTTTCCCATCCTGCTTTCCTTGAGACCCGTGGGCTAATGCTAGCTATGCTAGCTGACGCTATTTTCTCACCTAACACTTGCCTTGACCTATGTTTCCATCAGCGTGGAGTCGTCTGTAGTACCTGAAGGCATTATGCCAGCTCTGCCGATGGCCAGTCCTACGGCAGAGCCTGGGCGCCTGTGCCTTTGGGTGTTGGCGGTGTTTTGTGGAAAGGCTCCTGGAAGTGGATGGTTGGTGAAGGTGTGCGCCTGCTACTCTGCAGGGGTAGACCGCCTTCCCGATACACCAGGGCGTTTCTCGGCGTGCGTTCTAGTCCGTCTCACTGAGCAGTCATAGAAGGGGCTCACCCGGAAGTATTTTGCTTAGTTTTCTGGTAGGGTGAAGGTCAGTCAAGGTCAGGAGAAATGGGATCAGGGAAGGCAGTCGAAGAGGAGACAGTTGTCAGACCTTGAGGGACGGAGTACTTCCAACTCAGAGAACTGAGTCAAGGTCATTTCTGGGAGAGGTTGGAATGTCAAGTCCGAGATGCACGGGGGTCACGGTCAAGAGGAAGGTGGTTCCTCATACCTGGGCCAGTCCTTGGTTGTAAGGGGTCTGGACCCCAGCCCTCAGCTTGGCAGGCTCAGACATTCCAAGTACAAAACAAACAAGCAGTTACCCTCCAGTGACAGAGCCGGACACTGTGTTGGACCGTGCCAGTGTAGTGGGGAAAGATCAGAGGTGCGAGACGGAGAGCGTGCCTGGGAAGAGGAGCAGGTTGATAAGGGGACCAGAGACGGTGTCATGAGAAGGGGACATTGAATGATGAGGAAGCCAGCCTGGCAGATTTGGGGGGCAAAGAGCCTTCCTGGGAAAGGGTGACCAAGGCCCGAGGCAGGAGATCCCATTGAGTTGGAGGAGGTCACATGCTGGAGGAGAATAGAGAGGGGACATGGGTACAAGTGAGAGGCACGGCCCAGAGGCCCTGGAGGCTGCATGGTTCTGGGCTCACGTGCTGTGATTTGAACTGTTTTCCACTGGGAGGTTTGAGCAGAAGGGGACGGGCCTGACGTGTGCTTGAAGGACAGGACTCTGGCTGAAAGAGGCAAGGTCAACACCAGGAGAATCTGCCAGAGGCTACTGGAATAATCCAGGTGGGAGGTGACAGTGACAGGGACCAAGAGGAAGTCCTGGAGCTGCTGGGCAGTGGTGGGGTTCCAGATGTCCTTGGCAGGCCGGGTCCAAAGACCCTGATGGCAGGGCCACCCTGGGGTGTGACGGAGCGGTGGGTACTGCTCTGCTTGAACCGAGGTGGGAGGCCGCCTAGGGTGGGGCGGGCGTGCAGGGCTCGCTCTGGGTATTAAATGGGATCCCTGCCGGGCTCGGAGCAGAGCTGCGCAGTGAGCGGAGGGATATGTGACGGAGGGATATGTGACGAGGCATTCAGGGAGAGGTCCCGGCAGGAGTGTGAGGCGTGAGTCACCCGCACAGGGGGACTGTCAGGGCTTCGGACTAGACGAGGTCACTAAAGGAATGAGCAAGACGGGGAAGAAGAGCAAAGGACTGAGAACCAACCCTGGGACCCTCCGCAGTCTCAAGGTCAGGAAGGTGGGGAGCGACCCAAGATGGTAGCCCGGTGGGTGGAGCAGATGGTCCTGGAAGCCCAGGGAAGCAAGTGACTAAATACTGCGGCTGGGTCAGGAGCACTGAGAACTTACAGCCCTGACCACTGGACGCTCCCTGAACACGGTCCTGGTCCACGTGCTGGGCCTCGTCTGCCCAGTGCTGATTGGACGGTTTCATTGGCAAAGGAGAAATCCTCTTTCCAGCTCCCAAGGTGGGATTCCTGGTGGCACAGAGCAGGTAGCGGGTGCAGAAGGCTGGACCAGGACCGAACGGTGCCAGGAAGGCTGGACTCCAGTCCTGGATTCCCCGCTGGCTCCTCGTGTGACCTTGAGGCACTTCTAGTTCTCAACTTCTTCATAAGCTATATAGAAGGGGACGACAGAGGTGTGACCAGGGGACCCCAAGATTCTTTTCATATCAACTCAAGTCTCACATTCAAACACACTTCCCTCCTGTCAGTGAGTGGTGGCTGGATATTGCGCAGGGCCCTTTCATCAAAGTGCAGCGGGGGACATTCCTTGGAGGTTACTCAAATGTAACACCCTCTGCTTTCTTCTGCTGCCTCTCTCTTGGCTTGTCGTGGTGTTTTTTATTTGCAATTTAATTGCCTTGTAAGTTGAACACGTCAATAAATAAGATGGGTCAACATCAGCATGAACTTTACCATGGCTTTTCCATTGTGCCATGCCAAATATTAAGTACAAATATAAAAACACCCAACTCAGAAGCAGAATCAACGAAGCACGTGGTTCGTACCTCATAGCGCACACATGCGCATGTACCTGTTCTTACCAGCATCAGGGAATGCTGCACAAACTAAGTCCCCCATTTCTGTTTTTATTGATTCACGTGCACTCAGCGGCCATGCTTCCGAGGGCCTTCCAGGCAAGGGAGGCCTGACGGGGAAGGGAGGGTGGGAGGCCTTCCCCTGCCCCCTGCATCCTCCTTCTCAGATGAGTTGCAGACTCGCAAGACGCACTACCAGAGGGAATTTGGTGGGTTGTTTTTCTTCGAAGGTCATTGCCTTCCTTTTGCATTGGAAGCAAGTTCATTCAGCCACCGGGCTGCCCACAGCCCCTGCTGACTCAGCTGGATGGACACGGAGATCGTACCTTGGACTCACTGTGGGTCTGCCCGACCTCCCATGCACCACGGATCCAGGGGGATTCTGTGCTCATGGGGCACCCAGGAGGCCATATGCAAATGAGGCAGCAAGAAACAACCATGGGCCTGCATCTTGCCTGTGTCCCCTCTGCTCAGACATGCTCTACTGTCCCATCAGTCATCAATTACAAAACACAAGTTCAAAGGGGAACATATTAAGAATTTCAAGATGGCAACGGCGGAGCATGAGGTCAAGCAAGGACCTTCTGGAAGCAGGGACCCCGTGCCGTTGCCCAGGAAGCCAGCCTGCTATCACTTCATCCCCATCTGCTCCAGTCTTATTCCCCCCACCCAGACTATAACATGTGTTGTTCAGCTATGGCCCCAGAACCAGCACGATGCTTGATACATAATAGGTGCTCATGAAATGCTTGAAGAAGGAATATTGCCGTGAGAACGAGTCGTTCCCACGCGCCTAGCCACCGGGCGGATTTTTTTTTCCATGACAATTCCTGTCTCCTCTCATTTGATTCATTCACTTGGCTTCTGCAGTGGGTCCCCAAGAAACTCACCGTCTGGAGGGAGAATAGACATTAAAACAGAAAATTAATTCATGCACTTGTGCTGTTCAATCCCAAGCACAGGGCCTGGCAGCATTAAGGAAGACACTGTGGAGGCCAACGGAGGTGACAGACAATTTGGCGTTGAAAATGGTGCACAGGGAGTTGCCTTAGAGGAATGCACTGAAGCATTATGAAGACACAAGAAGAGACAGGAAACCCAGTCTTGGCTTCTGGAAGGATTCTCAGAGGTGTCTTTTTAGAAGATAGTGTGTCCTGAAAGGAAAGGCCTTCCAGGAAGAAAGAGCGGCCTATGAAGAGGCACCAAGCCACGCAGCAACGGGACTTCCGTGAGGGCAGCAGGGGTTGGGCTGCAGAGGAGGAAGCAAGGGCTCAGCGGGATGATCATGGGACCCCCTAAGAACAAAGCAAGGAGCTGCAAGCTTCTCCCAAGAGAAACGTCAGGTGACCTCCATCTGGCAGGTGCAGCGTTGGCCTCGGAGACCAAGTGCATCATAAACCAGAATAACTGTTGGCTTCGAGAGACGGTGAGAATTCAGTGTGGCTCTGGTGAGGAGGACACTGAGCTGCACAGGAAAAATAATAGCTCAGCCTTCACGGAGCGGGTGCCGCGTGCCAGGCCTCTGCTCGCGTACCTCGTCGCCTCTTAATGACAACCTTGCCAAGCAGGCGTTGCCCTCATCTCCATCCTACAAAGAAATGAGAAAGGTGAGCAGCTTGGTCGAGGCCCTAGAGCTGGGTAAGTCGCGTAACTGGGAGTCAGGCCCAGCCGGGTCTGCAGGATGCCAAACATGGTGCCGTGTGGGGCACTCACCGTGCTGCTCCCACCGTTGCTGAGCAATAAAATTGAAGTAGCCAAAGAGCTTTGGAGGAAACTGGAGAACTGCACTTGGGGTACCCCCAGAAGGTGCTGAGAGTGCAGGTGTGTCCACATCGACAGCAAGGGAAGATGGCAGGCTGCAGATGAGACCCGGAAGTCCTGAGCTGACAGGTGACCCCTGACACCTTGAGTGTGGATATGAGTAAGAAGACGAGACCTCAGACAGAGCCCCGTGGACCTCAGACATTTGAGGTTCCGCAGGAGGAGCCAAAGAAGCCGAAATGAGAAGCAGGAGAGGTAGGAGGGAAACCACAGGGCGACACCCGGAAGCGGATGGCACCCGTGTCCCCCTCTACAGAGAGAGCCCAGCTGAGGAGGCCACAAGGAGCACTTTAGATTTTGCAGATGTCCCTGCAGATGACTTTATGCAGAACAGTCCCCCTAGACTGTCAGACCAAAGGATAAGGACAGGGGTAGGTTTATAACCGAAGTTGGTACAACTTCTCATCTTTTACAATTCATGGGGAAAAAAAAAAAAAAAAAACCTTCCTTTGTCAAACTGTGGTCACAACAGCACAATGCCAGATGCAGCCTGGCTGTGGGACAGCTGTCAAGTCATTTACAGCCTCTCTTGGGCCTCTGTTTCCCCATCTGTAGGCAAAGGTATCTGAACAGATATACTTGAAGTTTTCACCATGATCCAAATTCTCTTCTTGATAAGTCCAGGTGTCTTGAGGATGTTGGTGTTGATGAGGAAGGTACAAATTCAAGGGAACCCCCCGCCCACCCCTCTGCTGCAGGTCCCCTTGTATCCCCGTACCTCTGTCTTGTTTGCTCCCTGGTCCTCAGGGTGGCTGCTGGAGCCAATAATGAGAAACACATGCTTCTGGGCAGCTCTGGTGTTGCTCAACGCACCAAAGGGAGGCAAACGAGAAAGAGCAAAATAAGAAAGGAAGGAAGGAAGGAAAGAAAAGCGCTTTGGTGTGCTCGGTCTCACAGACAATCCCCCCATTGATGGGCTGTGAGTCACGGCCGCCGGGCCATCGTGGTTTCTGAATCACTTCCTGCGAGAGGGGCTCTTCACTTGTTCCCGGGCTGGCTTTGGCCAGGGCTGGAATGCGAGGAGACTGGGCCCCTCCGAAGGCTCTGCCTGCTGTCCCCTCTGCTGGCGCTCTAGCCGGGAAGCTGGAGGTGCCAGGCGGCGCCACCAGGGGCCTGACGGAGGGTGGCAGACAAACAGGTCAGATCTGCTTTCTCCGCTGGGTGGACCCTCAAACACGCAGCTTCTCCCTGGTAGGGATGGAAGTCAGGAGCACCCAGAGCAGAGGCCATTTTCCTCCAATAAGCCCCTGACTCCGTCAGATCTGGATTTCCCATCTCCTTGGTCTTGTCGCTCCAGCTGACGTGGACAAGATGGCCATTCTTTGGGTAGAGTTAGATGTGAACTCCATCCGGGTCCTTCCTTCAGTCGCACACCCTGGGGGATCTGGAACTGCATGTCTATCTTTCCACCTCTGAAAACAAAGATGTCAGTGATCCCAGATCCCCTCCCCAGGGCCTTGGTACCCACGTAATATAATCTGTTTCAAATTCTGGTTTAGAATAAGCTTCATTCATTCAAGAAAGAACTTTAATCCTTAGTCTGAGCAAGATTTTGCGTAGGCACCAGGAAGTCCAGGAGAGAATGGACATGATCCTAGCCGTCAGAATGAGAATAACAGGCAAATGGACGATAGGAATTCAACTCGCCAAGTGTTCTGATGGGGGCCCAGAAGAGACCACCCGATGTAGATCCAGGGCCAGGAGAGCTTGGGACACACATTGGCAAGGTTGGTCGGCTGGAAGAAGGCAGCATCTCACGCCATTTTCCTTTGCCCAGACACTGTTCCTCCCCTGGCCCCAACCCCCACAGCTCCCAAGGACGTTCCAGAAGGTCAGTCAGTACCTTGCCTGAGAAAAGACCCACTGGAGGCCCCTGGAGAGATGAAGTGGCCTCCCCTCCATGCCAACAGAGGGCGCTCTTTCCCAATGACCCTGGCTTGCTTGGGAATTCGCTGGACTGCCGCCACCTGGTGGGCATGCCCAGCCAGGGCCACCTCACCACTACTCTTACCAGACAGGGTGACCTGGAAGCAATACCCAAAAGACGCTGGGGCCTGGTGGGGCTACTTACCTGACTGCAGTTGCTGGCGAAGGGTAAAAGGGACACCTTCCGAGAAGACCCCTGTGCACCTTCGGCTGGCCTCGGCCTCCCCTTCAGGAGGTGGATTTGGATGACAGGCTCCTTCAGGGCTGACCCACATCTTACCCTTCCCTGCATCTCTCATGAGACAGACCAGGCAGGCAAAGGGCACTCGGGTCCTGGAGGCTGAATGGAATAAGCCCCCCTGAATGGAACGGGGCCTCTCTACCTTGCATGGAGGTACCGCTAGATCTAGTGGCGCCTGGATCTACAAATAAATGTTGGGCAAATGAAACGGACACTTAAAAGTAATGTTCCAGAAAGCGCAGACATTGTTTGCTGCAGGCAATTGTCCAGATTGTCCGGTACGACCTCCTCCTTCTCAGATGCGTCCTGGAAACGTAGTGGCTTGCCCAAAGCGACACAACCAGGCTCAGAGCTGAGCTGGTGGGCGTGTCCAATGACTTGCCACTGGTGGCCGGCAGATCGGCCCGTGTCGAGCGAGGACCAAGGCCAGGCAGCACAGGAAGGATGAAGTAGGCATTTGCCTTGGGTTACACCTGGGGGAGGTTTCCACTGAGAATTTCTGGAATGTCTTTTCAAGGACCCCAGGATTGGCCTATGCCCCTGGACACAAAAGGGACCCCAACTAGTGCTGGGATAAAGAGGCAAAAAGTGTTAAGTGATCCCAGAAACTTAGAAAGAGCCAAAAGGCAGGCACTGAGCACACAATGTGAAACGGGAGGCACGGGCCCTGTCCTAGGGCCAGGTAGTGACCTTGTCTTCCAGAAACAGTTTGGGAAGCAGCATAACCCATGTCTTTTGGTGTGTGAACCTGGATAACTGTGGTTATCCAGATGGAAAGAGTCAGCCGGCCCACACACGTAAGAACAAAGGGTCTGGCTAGGTGTCCAGGTCATCCTCACCCTGGCCTGCTGACCTTTCGACGCTCTCCTGCTGAGACCATCAGTGGCTCCCCATTGCCTGCAGGGCAGAATCCAAGCTCCTTCTTCATCACTGCCCTGCTGCTCCTCTCTTGCCACAGGCTCCACCCCCTCCCTCCTTGATCACGCATCTGCCGTCCCGTGTGCTGCTTCTACCTCCCAACATGTGAAGCCCGTCACAGGGCCTAGCAGGGGGCACGCTCGCGATGCCGTGCGATCCCTGCTGCTGTCCCTAAATGCTCCACGCTCCCTCCTGAGCCCATCTCTGCACGTGCTGTTCCCTGTTAGGAAACATCCCCTCCCTGAGACCCCTCGGGTAGACAAGGGCTCATTCTTCAAGATCCAATCCAGTGTCCCTTCTCAGCAGCAGGGGAGTTCCTTGCACCCTGGCCTAGATACTCAACCCTTGTGCGTGTTCTTCTTTGAAATCCCGTTGACACTCTGAATGTCCCTGTCCATCAAATGCGAGTGATGGCGTCCACCCATGATGGCAGGGCCCCCCAGGCAGCTCCCAGTCAGCCTGTAGACGGCGGGAATGGCGGAGCCTCTGGCAAGCTTGAGATGGGTGCTTTTGCTCTGGTGGATGGGATGTCAGCAGCCCGCTTCTGACCTGCTGAGACCAGTGCCTTGCTGACAGGACCCCAGGACCAGCCTCCAGCAGGACTGCCACCCCCCCACACACAGCCTCCCTCTGCAGCCTTCCCAGGGCTGTCTGCCCCATCCCCCGCCCACTCAGCCCGGAGCTCAGAAGTCACATGCTGGCTGTGAGCACCAGGCACTGCCTGAGGGCCCACCCAGAGCCCCACCCCGTCCTCATCCTCGCCCACTGCCTTCCTCTGGGCTTCCCAGACTCCCCGCCTCCCCACCCCAGGCTCCCCCTTTCTTCCCCTGCCTCCTTTGGACTTTTACAGTAAGATGGAAAGGTGCCCCCCAGGGTCCCACCTGCCTGCCCTCCTCCCCCGCAGCTAGTTTAATGTCCCTGCGTCCGTCTCAGGGACTTTAACAAGCCTCCCTCCATCCACTCAGCAAGCTTCATGTGAAACTCTTGCTCTCCGCAAGGCATTGTGGGAGATTCAGGATGGAGGAGATTGGAGGGGGAGGGAGGGACATGGAAACGCTCCCTGAGGACATGCTCAGTTGGGACACATGCCAGAGACTTGGGTGAGTCCCCTGCATTCCCCGCCACCCCGCCTTAGGCTAGGCTCTATTATGAAATCCCGTCACTAAAGACGCATGAGATGGGAAAGTGCCTGACATCATACTGCTACCGAAACGGCCCAGACAGAATGTCAGGCCTGCGACTTCAGCCGGCCCTCTGTATCCATGGGATCCGCATCCACAGCTTCAGCCGCCACAGACTGGAAATCTTCGCCCCAAATTGCCTCCGTACCGAACACGTACTGACATGTTTTTGCCTGGCTACCCCTAAGCAATACGGCCTAAGTGTTCATACAGAGATGGCGTAAAGCGTGCAAGAGGACGTGGCTGGGCGGCAGGCGAATACTCTGCTGTTGTCGTGAGGCACTTGAGAGCCTGCAGATATACGTGTCCACGAGGGGTCCTGCAACCCGTCCCCTTGGGCAGCAAGGGAGGAGGCACCATATGCGTGGGCACTCAGAGTGCACAGGACACTGAGCTGTCTGCTACGGTCACCGTGTCAAACAGGCACAAGGTCCTCGCTCCACGGCAGCCCGAGGCCTAAGAGGAATCAGACAAAAACTGGCAATTCCACCCGAACACAGGCCGCGGCTCGGAGGCTCCAGGGCACAGTTAGGAGTGGGTCTGGGCTGCGGTTGGCTCCCAGCTCTCGTCACGGCTGTGATCTTGGCGTGTTAGCTAGCCTCCCTTGGCCCTCTAAGCCAGGACTGTGCCTGGGACCACCCTTGCAAGGATCAAATGAGGTGCCACGTTGCGTCGGCTACTCTGGAGAGACGGTGTTGTGGTTTGGAGGTGAGGAGGTCCCCAAAGCTTCTGCGTTAAGGCAGGAACGTTCAGAAGTGAGCCCTTGGGTTGTGAGAGCCGCAGCCTCGTCAGTCCATCCTAGTTTGAATGGACTGGCTGGGTGGTAACCGCAGGCAGGTGGTGCGTGGCTGGAGGAGGGGGGTCACTGGAGTGTGCGTGCCCTGGAAAGGGGCACCTTCCCCAGGGCCCCTGTGTGCGTCCTCTCTCTCTCTCTCTCTCCCCCTCCCTCCCAAGCTCCCTCCCTATGTCTCTCTGCTACCTGCCTGGCTGTCATGAGGTGGCAGCATCCCTCTGCAGTGCCCCCGTCATGTCCTGCCTCACCTCAGACCCGGAGCAATGCAGCTGGCCAGCTGTGGACTGAGACCTCTGGCACCATGAGCCAAAATAAACGTTTCCCCCTCGAAGTTGTTCTTGTCCGTCGTTTTGGTCAGAGAATGGTACAGTCCGACGACCTGCTTAGTCCAGTTCCCAGATCCACGGCCTCCAGCTCTGGGCCCTGAGGGGCCTCTGCTTCTCTGCCTGTCGATTGGGGTTCATGGTCTCTACCTCACAACCTTGTTTCAGAATCGAAAGGTGAACATGTGAAGAGTGTGAACGGGTCCCTCTGTCACTCCTTCACCCGCTGAGACTGTCCCCAGGTGCCCACTGGTTACCCACTGATGGTACCATGCTTCCTCATGCGTCCACCCATGAACCGTGAGGACGGACACCCGCTCTATCGAATGAAAGAAACCCGCGTCCTTCTCCTCTTATGTCCATAGCCGCCAAAATGATTTAGAAATCATGATTTTGCTGAAGCTCAATTTCAGACTCAAAACTCCCACTTGGGGTGCTCCAAGCTGATCACGAGTGCTGCGTCTCTCCGCTTTGCTGCTGTCACGGTCCTGCTGCCCAAGACAAGCACAGGCGAGTGAGGAGCAGGGATTCTCCACCCCAGAAACACAAGGGAGAGGGCGTTTTGCATCATATTTCAAAACTATGTGATCCTGACTGTAGCCACTAACACACAGCGAGCACTCACCAGGGACAAGCACCTGATCAGGGTCATGTCGCTGAACTCTCTTGAGAGTCAATGAGGCGGTTCGGTTATTTACCCACTTCACAGGTGAGCAGACTGAGACTTTCTGAGTCCAGGGTCAAGCAGCAAGCACAGAGAGAGCCAGAATCAGAGCACAGACTAGCCTGACTTGTAACCACCCAAAGGCATGTGTGACCCGCCCTCCAGAGAGTCAAAGCACGATGTGACGTGCTAGTCGTATCTTGTTTTCTGTGACTGATAACACAGTACCACAGGTTGGATACGTTATAAAGAAAAGAGGTTTATTTTGGCTCACAGTGCTGGTGAGGGGCCGCAGCTGGTGATGTCCGTCCTGCTGGCAGAGTCCCAAGGTGACAGAGGGCATCATATGGCAAGAGACGCGGAGTGTGTGTGTGTCTCTTCCCATCTCTCTCCCTTCCTTATAAAGTCACCAGTATTCAATCATGGGGCCCCGCTGTCGATCCTACCTCCTCCTAGATCCCCCCAAATACTGTTCCACACGGGTTCCACAGATCTTCTCCCACAGACACCAACTCCGGCTTTGGTTGGAAGTTGAATGCCAGAAGTTTCCGCTGACCTTGTTTTCTTACCTTTTTAAGTTAAAGTGTAAAACAGCTTTCATACTTGGTAGAGATTTTTTAGCTGACATATTGCCATTGATAGAACATGCTAGAACCTAGGGGGATCCTCTTGGCCTTTCTTACCTTGTGTGTGTGTGTGTGTGTGTGTGTGTGTGTGTGTGTGTGTGTGTTGTTGTTGTTGTTGTTTGGTTTGGAGTTTTTTATTGGTTTGGTTTTGTTTTTGAGGAAAGGGGAGGAAATGCATCCAGGCTGAGAAAACACAGGGGTAGAGAGGCAACTTGATAACTAGGGTTTTGAGGGCTTGGCCTGTAGGAGCCACAGCTGCAGCACATGGGGTACGTGGAAATCATTAAGTCGTTCTGGGAAAGTCTGACAGATGCGGTGCCTGTGTGTGTGTGGCAGATGTGTTTACGTAGGGAGCGAGGCACAAGCACAGCCAATTGCTTCAATATTGCCTCCCGGCCAAGAGAAGAAACTAAAGTCCGGCTGCAGGAGGTGGTTCTGAACTTCAGATTCCTGTTCGGGGCGAAGCTGCAGTTGAAAACTTGGGAAGAAACCATCTTTTCCCTGACATGGAACCTGGTCGGGGCTCCGCTTAGTGGAGAAAACGCAGCTGGGAATCAGAAGGGAGCCCTCTGCCCTGATTTCCTCCCTGCCAATAACCAGGGTGTGACTGGAGGAAGTTTCTCCTCCCTTTAGGGTCTCAGAGTCTCAGATGTGAAATGAGGGGGTTTGACAAGATGGCCTCTGACGTCACTTCCTGCTCTGCTGTTGGGTCCACGTGCAGGAGATTTTTATAGCACAGATTCTGTAAGGCCCTTCTCAGAATGGAGCTGCTGTTCCCTCCGCCCACCCAAAAAGTGTTCCCTTTAGTGAAACCAGATTTTTAGTGAATCCCATTTGCCTAGTTGCACGTAGGCGTTTGCAATCACGGCTACTTTGTACCTCAAAACTGGCTTCCCGGGTGTGAGGCAGCTAAAGCAAAATGGTTAGCCACTTGCAGCAGAGGGAATCGTATCGCAGACTCAGGCACACGCGAGGGGAAGCTCCTCATGGATCCGGGGACAAAGACTGTGCTTCTCCAGGCTTGGCCTCGCACGGAGCCGTACATGGACCTTCGGGAACAAGCTCTGTCCCCAGGCCGTGGACCAACCTGGCCCCCGCTCTGCACTGAGTGTGCGTATTGGGGTGAGGCGCAGTCAGGAGCAGGTGGCAGAGGCTAGCTGTTAAAGAGACTTCCGAGTCATCCTCCAGGACCATTCGGAAAAGACAGTTGTCCTCTCTGCCTTTAAGCAAGTAATACAGTCTGAGCTCAAACCAGTTCTCTTAAATTTCAGTAAATGTGCTCCTGACCTTGACCCTCCAATGCAGGGTCTTTGGGCTTCAGCACTGTTAGCATTTTGGACAAGAAAATTCTTTGGTGTGGGGACTGACCAGGGCCTTCTGGAAGTTTTGAAATTTCCCTGACCCCTTCCCCCTAGATGCTGGTAACAGTTTCTCCAGTTGCGGCAACCAAGAGTGTCCCCAGACATTGACAAGTGTCCACGGACGGACACACTCTGCCCAGGGTGAGACCCACTCCCTAACGTCAGCCCAGCGTACGGGCCACACAGCAGCCCCCAGGCCCGGGCGGCATGGTTCCCTAATCCGAGTCAAGAATCAGCCAGGGCTGCTGGGTGGGGTGGCGTCAGCAGTACTTTGGGAAGCAAGGGGCAGGTCAGAAAGGGCTGCAGCTGGGTGCACACGGCACCTTCTCACGGCGAGGCATAGGAATGGCCGAGTGGCCCTGTCTGCACAGGTGGTCCTCAGTCCAGCACTGAGCCGACGCCGGAGGAGCCGAGAGGCATGAGAGCCCCATCCCAGAGCATGCCCTCCACAGAGAGGCCAGCACGCTGGTCATGACAGAGGGGACAGCTGGACACCTCCTGGCCCTTGAGAACCCAGGGGAAAGTCAGCGGTGGCTCCTCTTCTCCTGAACCCATAGCTTCTGGGGCATGGGTCCCCCAGGGCCACCGACCCACACACATCACCCCTGGCAAGTGCTGCTGCTTCCGTAAGTCCTCCTGCCAAGCCCGGTGTGCTGGGTAGACTCACTGACCTCCTCCGCGGGGGTCCCAGGAAGGGCTCTGACCTCAGGACCAGAGACCTTGCAGGCTTCCCTTCTCCCCACCCCTCCTCCTCAACCCCCGTGCGGTTGGCCGGGAGCTCCAGCTTCTTCTCGACTTCGTGGGGCAGCTCGCGCCCTGAGGCCTTGGCTCCAGCTGACCCGTCGGCCTAGGACACTCGCCTTCTGTCCCTGTCATTGACCAGGGCCTTCTCCCCAAGAAGACTGCCTTCCCTGAGCAGCACAGTGGAAGGAGCTGCCAGGAGGTCATAAAGTAAGACTGGCATCAGCACAATGCTTGGCACTCTGACTTGATATAGTTTGAGTATCCCCCAGGGTTTCATGTGGAATTTTATCTCCATTGTGAGGCTTTAATAGGGCGGAAACTTAATCCCACTATGGTATTTAGAGGTGGGGCCTCCGGGTAGTGATTGGGATTAGAGAAAGTCATCAGGGTGGAACCCCCAGATTGAATCCTGGTGACTTTATAAGCAGAGAGAGAGAGACATACACACATAGCCACACACAAGCTTCCTGTCTCTGTGCCACCTGGGGACTCTGTCAGCAAGAAACCCATCACCAGATGCAACCTTTTGACCTTGGATCAGAACTGTGAGCAAACTAAACTTCTTTTCTCTATAAAGTGAGACTACCTCAGGTATTTCATGATAGTAACACAAAATGAACAAATACACTTGGTATTATAATATTTTGACCTCTCTTGAACACTAGACAATGAGCTCAGTACTTGATGCACATTATCTCACTCAATAATAAACTCAGCGTCACAATGCTATGCAACAAACACACGATACGGTTATCCTGAACATCCTCTCTGGAGGCAGAATCCCAGCTCTTTCCTTCTCACTGTGTGACCTTGGGCTTCCTCCTTCACTTCTCTGTGCTGTTTTCTCTTGTAGAGTTCATAGGAATTCCTTCCACTGGGATCGTTGTGACAATTGTGTGTAAAGATGTAAAGAGCTTAAAACAGCACCTGGCACTTAGTATGTGCTCAGTAAGCGCTGGCTGTGCCACAATCCTTGGAGAATGAGTCCAGGGATTTGGGATGGAGTCTTCCTAAGACGGACACGACTCCCAGAGCAAGGGAGTTTGGGGAAGAGTCCCCAAGGATGAGAAGGGCTTGTCCCCAGAAATATCTGATGCCCTGGATTTTGTGAAATTGAGCCCTGCTGGTCAGAAGCCCCTTCTCAACCCTATCGGCTTCCCCTTGGTGTTTCCTACCAATTTCTCATTCCCACAGGCTCAGTGAGACGCTTGGGAAAATATTTTTTCCAAAATAAATTTCAAGTTATTATTTGACCTACACCACCCAGTTCTGTAGCCCAGCCCTGTCTACTAATGCTACCACCCTGTCCCTGTTTAGACTGAGGTTTTACAACGGGCCAGCCCCTCACCAGGGCTTCCCTGTCCTGCCACCTCCTGTCTGAGTCACCCTGTGATGTCACAGTCCTGGATTTATGATGTTGGCTGGTGTGGTCTCGGGGATGACCGTGGACGAGACGGGACTTGGTCTCAGCTGTGCAATTAGTCACATCGTGTTCCCTCTCCCCCGACCCCCTTGTCCCATGACGTAGCGGAGTCAGGCAGACAGTGTGCATCCAAGGTCTGCTGTTTCCTTTCTGGAAACATTACAGAGGTGCAGAGAGCAATACCCAAATACACAAGCACATTTTAAGCAACCGCTTATATTGTGTATGCTAGTATCCCATTGACCCAAGCAGGTGACATGGCTGTGCCCAATTTAAGGATAGGGGAAGTATAATTCTTTAGTCGAAGGAACAACAAAGTTGCCAGCTTGGTCTACTTTGTGTCGCTATAATAAAATGCCTACCACTGGGTACTTTAAAAAGAAAAGAGGTTCATTTAGCTCACAGTTCAAGAGGCCCAAGAGCAGGGCATGAGCTTCAGCTCCTGATGAGGACAAATAGCACCGCCTGACAGGATCACATGGGAGAGAGAGGTCACATAGCAAGAGGACAAGCTGAGAAAAATCACACTCGCTTTATGACAACCCACCCTCCTGTGACCAACCTGAGAGGCGGAGCTTAAGCCCTTCTGAGGGTGGAGCCCATGACCTAATCACTCCCCCCAGGCCCCGCCCCTTAAAGCCTCCCCACCTCTGGATACCATGACTTCAGGAACCGAGTATCTGGCACATGAATCTTGGAGGGACAAACCATGTCCAAACTATAGGGGTCGCCTGGAAAAAGGGATGGACACAGAGGAGGCTGAAGAATCAGGGCAAAGGACACAATCACTACACAGACGGTCAGGAGACCCTTGTTTCCTTATTTCTAACTCCCCCTCATATACGGGGGCCCCTGCGTCACCTCCTGCCCGTCCAAACTCAGTCTGAGGAAAGAATATATAAAACACGCTCATTGGTATAAGTGACTGGGAACTGTCGTCTGGCACCTTGGGCTGAAAATCTGCCTTCCTAACAACAGAATCGCGACTGTTCCCTCGGTGCTTCCTGCTCACGAGGCTCTGAGCCAGGCTGCACGATCCGTGTGGGCTACGCCATTTCATCCCCAGCCCCCCAGGACCTAGGCACCTTCCCATCTGACAACTGGGGACACCCGAGCCTTGGAGTGAAGCAAACTTCCCCAGGTCATGTCACCAACTGGCACCAAAGGGACTCTCTTTACTTCCAACACCAAGTCACCAATGTGTTTGGCGGCAGCTTGGTGTTCTTTCCATCAAACCACCAGAGAGAATTTTCACCAGGCCCGAGACTTCAAGTCCAACTCTCTCAAACGGCAGCCATCAGTGGGCACCACGACCATGTTTACCACACTGATATATGATCTGTGCTATAATTGATCTCACTATGGATTGTTCTTTAAATTTTCTCCAGTTTAACGTTAATAAATAAATGTTCTTCCAAAGAAACTCTGTATGACTACCATAAAGGGGAACCAATAACTCCTGCCATAAACAAAGGAAAAATAACCATTAAAGATGTGAAAAGAAACCACCCCACACACAAAGCTCTATCATTCGATTCATGCTGTCGTGATCTCCAGGCTCCCAGAGTCTGCAACGTTGGGAAGGATTCTAGATGCCCCAGCACCAAACTCAGACTCCCCTTGATGGAATCTCAAAGCTACAAAATTAACTGGAAAGGAGTCATTTTCTCAGCGTGTGGGTTAGTGCACTGATACATCCACGCATCACCAAAAATCATCCCGGGGCCACCAGGAGCTCCAGCCCTGCCTTGCGCGCCTGTCGCCTTGAGGAGTCCATTGTGGGTTTTGAGAAAGACCCAGGGGACCCTCGCAGAGGCCCTTCAATCCCTCCCGCATTGACCCCTTGGACTTGGTCCTCAGATGCCTGCTGAAAGGCAGTCTGGGTGGCATCCGCCAGGGTCAAAAACCACTTTTTTCATGATGCAAAAGAAGCAGAGATAACATCCAGACATATAGTTTGGATCTAGAATGTTCCCCAAAGGCCGTGTGTTGAAGACTTGGTTGCCAGCTTGTGGCACTACCAGGGGTGAGACCTAGTGAAAAGTTAGGTCATTGGGGGCGCTCCCTTGAAGGGCATTTGGGGACCCTGTCCCCTTCCTGTGTCTCTCTTCACTTCTTAGCTGCCATGAAGCTAGCAATGTTTTCTGTCATGTGATCCTACCTGATGTGCTGCCTCACCACAGGCCCAAAGGGAATGAAACCTCTGAACCCATGAGCCAAAACAAACCTTTCCTCCTTATAAATTGATAATCTCAGGTATTTTGTCACAGTAACAGAAAGCTGACACAAACCAAAAAAAAAGAAAGAAAAGAAAAGAAAACGAAAAACAGGTGACAGACCAGCCCCAAGTCCCAAGCTTTTTGCAGATGCAGCAACATATAGACCTGAACATTTCAGGCAGGATCTTCAGGAGAATCAGGCCTTGCCTTTCCTCCCAACTTCTTACTATTAGCACAGCAGTGCTCACCAAAAACCTCTCCCATGAGCTGAACAGGTCTCTTCTCACTCCGACTGCTCTGCCTGAAATGTCTCCTAGAAGTAGACCAACAAGGGGAGAGGGGACCTGTGTTCGCTGGGTCAGTATCCCCACCATGTCTGCCTCCACTCTTCCCTTCCACTACATTGTTTCTCAATCTCTGCTGACAAAAGCAGACCCCTTGGAAGTTCCTCAGTCCTTCACTCAAACCCAAGAAAACTTCCTCCACCGTGTGTGGCACCTGGAAAGAACTCCCTGGGGTCTTCTTGCCTGGGAAACACTGTATTTGCCACCTTCTTGGGTCATAAATACATCCGCTTCATTTTTATTCACCTATTATCCCAAAAAGACCTGGTAAAAGAAGTGGTTTGAGAAATGCTTAAAACTCAGACGCCAATCTTTCTTGAAACAGTCGACCTGAGTGGAAACTTCGGTCCACTGTCCCAGGAGGATTCAGCTGCAGTAAATGTAGGCTTTTCCGAGGCTTCAATGGGTTTTTCTAGGGTTCAGGGTATTTTCTATTTCAAGTACCAATACGGATGAAGCCGTTTGGGATTCCCTCCCCTTCTTCTAGAGTCGGGTCAAACTTTTGGAGCTTGAGCCAGCTCTGCTGTGCTGGGTCAAGGTCACTGTCCTCGTGGGACCCGAGCCATTCGTCACCCTATGGCACACAGTTAGTGGGCCTCAGAGGCAGCTCCCAGGGCTGTAGCTCATTCCACCCCCCTGGTCCCTTTCAGGTCTCCGTGCTGCTCTGTGTCCTTCCTGCAAACACAGGACTCTTTCTGCTGTTTCCATACTTCCTTGGGCACCGGAAATGCTGTTGGGACTCCATCCACCCAGGCCTCTCCTGGAGCCGTTTCCTCTCTAGGGTCTTGCCGCCGCTCCCATCATGTAGGAAATAGCGTGCGAGTTCCTAACCAGCCGAAATCCCAAGAGACCTGCTGTGACTGCTGTCTACCCCGGGCACGTGCGCCCACTCGGCTTCTCACCGCCGGCTCACAGACCATCTCCCCTCTTACCGACTTGCCTGCCCACCTCCCCTTGGCTCCCCACATTCTCCCCAAATCTATGTTCTGCTCTGCTGAGAACTGTCTTGGTTTTCCTCTCTTTTTCTTAAACCCACGGAACAGCCACGTGGCTCAAAGGGGAAGAGTCTCCAGAGAGAAAGGGCACAGCAAGGTGAAAAAAGTCACCAAGTAACCCTTCAGTCCCGTCCTCCAGCCTCTCGAGCCTCGGGCCTGTGCAAAGAGCAAACAGCGAAAGCTGCCAAGCTCAAGATACAAGGAGGCCATCAGGCCTGGCGCACGCCTGGAATCCCAGCAGCTCGGGAGGCTGAGGCAGGAGGATCACAAGTTCAAAGCCAGCCTCAGCAAAAGCAAGGCCCTAAGCAATTCAGTGAGACCCTGTGTCTAGACAAAACACAAAATAGGAGTGGGGTTGGGGCTTTGTGGCCGAGTGCCCCTGAATTCAATCCCTGGTACCTAAAAATAAGAAGAAGATACAAGGAGGCATTTTTGGCCACCGCTGGGCCCTTAGGTCCACTGTTATTCTTTGGTTTTAAAGAACGTCCCGGGCCCCAGGTACTTGTCTTCTTAAGTTTTCCAAGAAAACTGCTCTGAAGGAAAGGACATGGCAGCCATGGGACTCACTGCTGACCTGAGTCCTCTCTGCTTCCGCCTCCGTGTTCCTGCACAGCATGGAGCCCTCTGCCCTCCCCACCCCCGTGTCACTCTGCCCGTCCTCCCGACCTCGGCAGGTCAGCACAGTGGACATGGCTGCCCAGGACCGAGAGGCGCTGGTGAGCACGGAGCAGGGGCACAGCGACTCCAGAAGGCCCCTCGGCCACGTTCCAGTCCACTCCCTCCCTTTTCCGGGAACAGCCAGAAACAGGAGAAAGCCACGAGGGCCACACGTGGGGAGGCCCGTGCAGCCGTGTGGCCCGGAAGGAGGGAGGGAGGGAGGGGAGGCCCCGGCTGTCCCCGGGCTCTTCGCTTCCTGGCAGGCGCAGGTACACAAACGTGTTTGCTTAGGAGGGACAGAATGTCACCGGTGGCACGGGGCTGGCGGTGAGGGGCCACCTGCTTGCTGGGCACGCGTCCGGCCCTCGGCGCCTGCCAGCCCTGCTCGTTCGCACTGGAAGGGGCTCGTGTGGGAGGGGCCGAGGAGCCAGGGCCTGGACACTCACCAGGGCAGGACAGCGGTCACCTGGCACCTAGAAGGACCTACCCCAGCTGGGGCTTCAGGGTTCCCCTCCCCCGGCAGGCTGGCCCTGCTACCAGGGCTCTTGTTCGCAGGTCTTGTCTCCCCACAAAGCCAGGGGCTCCCGCAAGCCTAGCCACTCAAGTCCAATTCCACTGCGGAGCCCCCGCCTGGCAGTTTCTGCATACAGTAGGTACTCAATCTGTGTTTGTGAAACTGGACTCTGTTCCCTATCTCCCTCCTCTAATATGTCTTCCCTCCCACTCTCTGTCCTCTGTCCCTCTTTAAGTACATCCCCAGTTAGAGCTTTGGACAATCCTAGGAGAGAAGTATTATTATCTTGATGCCATGCTCAAGGTCAAGTCCACACCAATAGTAAGAAATCAGGGGGTCTGAGCATGATTTCCCCTGATTTCATCCCACTCTGGCGTTCTCTTCCTAGTCCTGTCTCGGTTCATCGTTTGTCTGTCCTTTGTGGGCCAGTCCTGCCGATCCATACGCGCGCTCCTGATTCGCCTCTCGTTATACCCAGCTCAGTGACCCCAGGACTCTCTGGGTGGCAGCAGAAAAGTGTGAGGATTAAGTTCCCTCAGCTCTCTGCTCAAAACTCACCCAAAGAGGATTCTCCCATCCTTGTTTAAACTCACCTTCTAAGGTGTGAACTGTGTGGATATTTTATCGGATTCATAGTAGACCCATAGGTTCATCGTGGACCCACATGTAAATACAAGCATAATTTTATGTTGATTTTTTTAATCAAATAACTAGTCATCCCTCCCAAAGATGCATCCTCACATTTTTTGATAGAGTTCCTGATCAAAAAGAGATCTAGTGCCTTGGATTACCCTTTTGGCAAATGGAGGGAATTCCTAACTAAAAACAGTGCAGAAATTTGCAAAGGACAGTCTCTGAAAATGGGAAGGCCCTATTCTGGAGACCAGGGAGGCAAAGTCTACACCTCTGAAAATGTTTCTCAAATAATTGGGTCTCCCATCTTCTCAGAGGGGCACTTATTTGTTTTTTTTTAAGAATGGCTTTATTAAAATATAATGAACATACTGTACAGTTCACTTGTTTAAAGTATACAGTTCGATGGTTTTTAGCACATCCAGATATATGCAACCTTTACTACCTTCAATTTTAAAATGTTTTCCTCACCCCAAAAAGAAAACCCATACTCATTTAAGCAGTCCCTCCTCATTCCCTTCTTCCTCCCCCGCTACCCAAGAACCCCAAACAACCACGAGTTTGTGTCTCTCGAGATTTGCCTGACGCTTCGTATAAATGGGAGCTGCATGGCCTTTTGTGTTGGGCCTGCCTCACTGAGCGTGTCTTCAAGCTCCATCTGTGTTGAAGCGCATCGGACCGTTACCCCCTGTGGGTGGTTTAATAATGCCCTTGTGTGGGTATGTGGCGTCTTATCCGCTTACCAGTTGGTGGAACTTCGGGTTGTTTCCACCTTTGGGCTCACATGAACAATGCCATTATGAGCATCACACACAAGTTTGTAAGTGGACACGATGTTTTCATTTCTCCTGAAAGAATTTCTGAGTCAAGGGTACTTGATTAAAATGAATATTCCTGCGGCTCTGGAGGCTGAGGCAGGAGGATCACGAGTTCAAAAGCCAGCCTCAGCAAAAACAAGGTGCTAAGCAACTCAGTGAGACTCCGTTTCTAAATAAACTATAAAATAGGGCTGGGGATGTGACTCAGAGGTCAAGTGACCCTGAGTTCAATCCTGTTATCCCCCCAAAAAATGCAGATTCCTGGACCTCTAGATCCTCTACATAAATCTCTTGGAAGAGACCCAAAAGGCACATTTTGACATTTAGCTTTCCTCAGATTCTGAAGTGCACAGGAGTTTAGGAGACATTTGTGTTAGCTTTCCATCACTGTGACAAAATACCTGAGATAAGACAACTTAAAAGAGGAAAGGTCTATTCAAACTCGCAGTTGCAGAGGTTTCTGTCCATGGTCACTCGGCTCCATCATTGCTGGGCCTGCCATGAGGCAGAACGTCATGGTGGAAAGACATGGAGGAACAGAGCTGCTCACCTCATGGCATCAGGAAGCAGAGAGAGAGAGAGGGAGGAACTGGACAAAATGTAGCTTCCAGGCTATCTTCACAGGCAGGCCCCCCTGCCCACCTACTTCCTCCAATTAGGACCCACCTCCCAACGTGTCCACCGCCTCCCAATAGCCCGCAAAGTTGTGAATTCACAGTGGATTAATCCGTGGATGAGGATCAATCCTCCTGCTCAGTCTCCTCTCAAAGGCTCCACCTCTGAACATGCTGCACTGGGGACCAAGCCTTAGGGGGACATTTAAGACCCAACCCATCGTACCACTAACTCGGGAGAGTGGCGCTCACCCCAGCCTGTGAGCTCTAATGTTCGGAGCACAAGTGGAAGGAGGCCGGGCGCCGGTGATTCGATCGCTGTGACAGACGTGTGTGCAGTTTCCTTTTATTTTTGGGGGAGTCACTCTTTTTAATCGGTTCTAGTTAGTGATACACGACAGTAGAATGCACTCTGACACGCTGTACACAAATGGAGCACAACTTGTGCACAACCTCCTTAGGGTGTCCTCATATGTGACGATGCCCGGGGCTCTGTTTACCTCTCGGGGTGAGTCACCGTCCAGCGTGATCCACAGGGCAAACCCGGCCTCCTGGCTCAAGTCCAGAGCTTAGCCACCAGGCCCTCGTGAATGCCTTTTAATTCGAGAATGAATCCAAGTTCTGACAGTCAGGAGGTGCGTATGAAGATGGAGAGTGGTTGGGGGTCCAGCTGCCCAGCCCCTCCCCACCAACGGCGGTCCCCACGGTCCCTTAGAGGAATCCCCACACCTCAGAGGAACAGTTGGAAGACCCAAGTCATCCCTCTTGGTAAGTGACCGGTCTGCCCCCGAGCTCGAGGCCCAGGGAGGCCCAGGAGAGAGCTCATTCCGGGAGGACGGGCAGGTCAAGCAACTAGCTCGACCTGAGGGTCCCCGGGAGACCTCCTGGAGGAGGAGACCCCGCACAGAGACTTGAAGATGGTATGGTCCTTCACCAGCAGACGGCGGAGGGAGGGAGACGTCGTCTCAGGCCGAGGATCAGCGAGGACAGCGGTGGAGAGGCAGGAGGAGCCTGCGTGTTTACGGGAGCACGTGGGGTCTGTGGCCGCACGACTCACAGACAGTAGAAGGACTGTGAGGTTGAAGAGGTGGACCAGGATCAGAAGGGACCCACGTCACCTGAGAACCGCACACAGCAGCATCCAGGGTGCCCACACATGGGTTCTGACACCAGCCCTCGGCCAAGAAGCACCCAATCCATGGACACTAGAAAGCAAAAGGAACCCCAGGGGGAGGGGAGGTCATGAGAACACCCGGCGTGGCCCCGGGCGGACTGCGCAGCCGGAGCACTTGAACGCATTGCACAGAATACCTGCGCGTAGTCACACCCCTGTGAGGGCACCCAGCCGGATCCCGGGAAAGCCACCTCCCCTGAAACCCAGGACTGCCCCGGGGACAACGTCTCTCAAATATTCACATCCATGTTCCAGGAGGTCCCTATCTCAAATATTTGGCGCCACTGTCTGTCTGTGGATATGTCCTGATTCGGGGCAAGAATATGAAGCTGGTGGGTTGACCCAGCGTCAGCTATGAATAAGTGTGGGAATTCCGATCCTTGGATTCCAACCGGCATCTACTGAGCCCCCAAGTAGCTACTGACACTGTGCTGAATTCCAAAGATGAAAAATGAAGAAGATGGATGGATGGATGGATGGATATAAGAGATAGCAAGATGAAGGATGATTGATAGATAGGAAATAAGAAGTGGACGTGCAGACAGGAAGTTGAAACATTGTACTACAGCGAGAGACGACAGACAGATAAGCACGCGTACTCTTTATAGACACCATCTCTGTACCAGTGGTGAAGTACAGGTGGGCAGAGGGGGCACCGGGGCCTGGAAACCAGCCTAGGGGAACCAAGAGGTGGTTCCTGAGAGGGGGTGACGTCTGGGGTGGTCCTAAAGGACAAAGTGAGCTGGGAGTGGATAGTAGAAAATAGCCTAGCCGTGGTTTCAGAAAAGCCACTTTAGAAACTAGGGTCCCTGCCACCTACTGTGTGACCTGGAACAAGTCACTTCTCATCCTTAGTCAAAAACCAGCTTCATAAGATCACACCAGACTGATGGCACCCGTGGGCGCCAGATCCCCAAACAAGCATGCAGTGCTGTGTAACCGCAGCACCAGGCCCTCCGGTGACTACTCCAGGCCTGGCTTTACAGGCAGTCAGTCACTTACGCTTCACCCTAGCCCCGGAGGACAGCGTTTCTAGTATTTCTCCCATTTCACAGAAGAGAAAACCGAGATTCAGAGTGGACAAGGCCCCTAACGTCACACGTCTGCTTGAGAAGAAGCTGGGCGAAGCACGCACGTTGCTAACTTGAGAGCGGACACCCTGTCTGCCATATGAACTGTCACATGCTGGCCACGTGACAAGTTTTATATCATCATCTATAACCACCCAATGAACTAATGGAAGCAGGAGCAAACCCATGCACAGCAATCCCTGGCTCTTGCAAAAGCTGTGTGCATTACATACATGGAAAGTGAGGTTAAGAAAACACTGAGGCAGCCTCTTCCCTGGATTTGGGGGTTATTTCTCCACCAGGAATATCATCGGCCCCTGAGTCAAGCTGAGAAATAAATAGGAAGGGGAAGGTCGAGGTGGGTGTTTCCAAAGAGCAGCTGAGCATCCTGGGGGCTTCTCTCCAGCACCCAGCTTCCTGCCCCCAACCCTGGAGCCAGAGCCGCAGGCTCACGGTCACAAAGTCCTAGGGCAGGAAGGAGCTTGGCAGGTTACCTAGCCATCCCTGTTAGTTCACAGAGACAGACTCAAGGCTGGGGAAGGCGCACTGCTCTCCCGCTCACCGGGACCGGCCGGGCACCTCTCACTCACCAGCGTGGCCTCATTCATGGCAGTCCTCGCTGGGACTCCCAGGGCCCGCGCTGTGCCTGGTGACGCGGGAACTGGCGCTCACAGCCTCCCTACCCCTGCACTGTGCAACCAAGTCACTGGTCCAAGAATCACCACCACACCTTTATCTGTCCAGGGCGGCCCCACCCTGTCTGCGGGACCATGGCGTCTCTCTGGCGCCTGGTAAACCAACGGAAGGAGCCATAGGATCCTGGCCTTTCACTATCTGACTTGTTTTCCTAGGGAGTAAATCTGAGAGCCAAAAGCAAATTCCTCACCTCGGAGATTATTCATTCCCTGCCTTTGGTGTCATAAGAACTCTGGCTTGAGCAAAGAAGCCTTTAGCATGGAAGCGCTGGTCCAGATACTACATGAACACATGTTGCTGTGTGACTACGGGCAAGTCTTTCACCCTCTCTGGGCCTCAGGCACTTCCTCTATAAATCAGAAATCTTAACAGTCCCCACCTCATGGGTGACAGGAGGGATAAATGAGATGATGAATATAAAGCACTGACACATAGTAACTGTCCATCAAAAGATAAAGTTCCTCCTGAGACCTTAGGACGGGACAGCATCTCTAAGGCTGCCCGTCTTTGAGGGCCCAGGGTTGCAGCCAGTGGTTTCCTGATATCCACCTGCTTTCAGGATCTGTGAGCTTGTTCGACTCCTGTGAATTTTTATTCTCTTCTTGCACTTGAAGGAACGGGAGGATCTCTGCATGTAAGAGCCCACAGAGATGAGGGGTTCGCAGCAGAGGCATCCTGGAACATCATCTGGCCCCTGTGGGCACTTTAAAATGCCCCTGGGGCTGTGGTCAGGGCTGGGGTCGGGGTCAGCGCTGAGTCCAGGGCCAAGGTCAGCCTGCCGCGTCCCAGCCGCGTTCTCAGCCGAGCACCTGCATCTGGCTTCCCGCGGAAGAGCAGGGAACACGCCTGCAGCCCGCGAAGGCCTGGCCTTCACCCCCACAGCATGAGCACCCCCGCGGGGTCCTGAGCAGAAGGGGAGTCCTAACGGACAGCTCTGCCACGACGGGGATCAGACGGTGGTCACAGCGGAGTCACAGGGTGACCTTACCACCTCGCTCTTTAGGTACCTTCATTTTCCCGCATGTGATCTACGCCTTGCAGGAGGGACGCTGGGATGCACACCGGAAGCGGCCAGCCTCCCGGAGGCAAGGGCGCCGCTCCTGCCAGCGCCCGCTCAGGCCCCGTCCTTCTTGAAGATGCTGGTGGATTCACTTGCTTGGATGTTCAGTGTTTAAAATCTGATGCCGAAACCGTTCCTGTGCGTCGCGAGTTTGGAGGCGGCCTCTCAAGTGTTCATTTCCCTTCGTTCTTCTGAACTTCCCCGCAAGAGTCTCACCTGCCTACCTGATCGCCGAGCCCCGGTCCCCCAGGGTGCCTCCCCTCCACCCCAGGGTGCGGCCTCTCCCAGCCAGCGGCACCAGTGGGATTCCAGGAAGTCTACAGAGAAGAAGCCGAGAAGCTTCGGACCCGAACAGCCGAGACCGAAGGGTGCAAAGAGATTTCCAGGAGAGGCCACGGCGGAACCAGAGAGAGGTTTGTAAAGTGTTTAAACTGCAGAGGGCAGAAGAGGCAGGGCCGGGCTGCTCCCCGCCGGGCCAGGCCACGGGCCTGGACAGAAAGCCCAGCTGGCCGCCCCAGCCTTCGTCTGCCCTCGCCAGCCTCCTTCGTGGTTAGGTTCCATCACTGACGGACGCGTCCACGGAGATCTCTGTGAGATTCTGACGGGGTCGCTGACCCGTCTTTCCTCGAGCCGCACCGCAGGGCTTGCAAACGCCCAGAGGGCACTGGGCCCCTCTCCGGGCCTCTCTCAGATCTGGATGGGATTTTCTGGGACCTTCATCTCTCTCACTGTCTCCTGGTATATTTATGCCAACTCCCAGCCTCCGTTTCTACCTCCATGGCTGCTCTTCTGCTGTCACTCACCAGACTCAGCAGCCAGACCCCAAGCGCCCAGCTAAGTGTCTGACTTCACCATGTGGAGGCGGGGGGACGCTCACTCCCCAGCTCAGAGCTCCTTCCCCGCCCCAGGTGCCTGGGAATCTTTCTCATTGTGTTGTCAGAGAAACTGCGGGAAACCCTGAGGTCTTCCACCGCCTCTGTCCAGCCCCTGGGGGCTGCAGTTCCTCAGCACCAGCTGGGCGAAGGTAGAGAAATGTCCACGCTGGAGAAGCCGCCTCCAGGGCCTCACAGCCCTCTCTTCCCTCACCTCTCAACCCACTGGCTTTGTGAAAGAAGAATCCAAACTTGTAAGTCAATCAAGGACATGGAGTGGAACCTTCTAGAAACACAGGAAGGAGAAAATTTAAAGAACCCATTGCCCTCTCCGCCACGGAGCCTGGGTGAAACTCTAGCCCGCCGCCCTCTCCTCGGGGCCAAGGCCCAGTGGGCAGCAGGCAAAGGCCCGCTGGCCCCTTGGTGATCACTCCTCCGTGACTTTTCTGTGGAGGTGCTTCTTCAAGAAGACAGCATGTGCGCGTGCGAGAACGTGGGTGTTGGTCTGTCACTCTTCCCCTGGGAATGCGTCGGAGTCTCCGAGCACGTCCCTGGTGTCTCTGCGTGGGGGGCCACCTGTGCACACGCGCGCACGTTAGAGCTGCCCATCTCTGTGTGTGGATGTCCCTCTGCCGTTAGATTCAGTGGTGGCTCTGTGTGCAGAAGCCTGAGCTTCTGTGTGTGTCCCTGCCTGGACCTGTGTGTCTTTGTCCCAGGGTGCCTGAGGAAGGTGTGAGTGGAGAGCTGTGGGTGTGTCCTGCCTGAGCGTACGCGGAGGCGTGGTGTGCAGGAGAGGGGCGAGCTGGGCTCCCGGAAGCCGAGCCGGCGCACACACTGTCTCTGCAAAGCAAGTCATCTGCTTTCCTGGCTTTGTTCTTCTCCTCCCAATGGGCTCCCGACCCTCCTTGAAAACAAAAGGAGCTTAAATATCACAGCCCTTCCTGTGTTCCCGAATGTTCAGAAGGCCGCGGTGAATGTGCGTGGTGCCAGCTCAGATGCCCAGCCCTGCCGCTGCAGCAGGAAGCTACCAGCTTGCTGGCCACCACCACCCACTTATATAACATGCCCAGGAAGGCAGTGGGGGGGCGGGCAGGAAGGAACAGCAGCAAAGTTCACTGCACCTCAACTCCAGAGCCAGTAGCAGGCCTTCCCTGGGAACTGGGAGCCTGTGTGAGGCTGAAACCTATCATTGAAGGGCTTCCTCCAAAGTTGGTGGAGGTTGATGGTCCGCTTTCTGTTGCTATAACGGAACACCTGAGACAGGATGATTTATAAGAGAAAGAGGTTTTTTTGGTGCATGGTTCTGGAGCTGGAAAGGTGAAGAACCTGGTGCCAGATCTGCTCAGCTTCTGCTGAGGCCTCAAGCTGCTTCGACTCACAGCAGACACTGGAAGGGCAAGAGGTCTGGAAGGCGAAACATGAGGGGCAGCTTGATCTCCAACAACCGGCTCTCGCGGTAGCGAGCCCAGGTCCAAGAGGCAGGCAACAAGCCCTCTTAAGGACCTAATCACCCCTGAAGGCATCACCTCCCAACACCGCCACGGTGGCAAGCAAATGCCAACCTGAGCTTTGGAGGCGACAGACTGTATTCAAACCTCGGCAACGCGTTCACGTGGAGGAGACTCCAGGCAGCAGGTGTCCCCGGACCTCCCGCCATCGTGTCAGGCCAGTCAGGAAGCCACACACATGGTTCCACACTCGTTAACTGAACACCTACTCTGTGCGACAGTGTGAAAGATAGAACTCCTCCTTCCCCCAAGGATCCGTGTCCCCACTTCCCTGCCCAGGGCTCCTCTGTAACATGAGGGGTTACACTGACGTCCCCAAAGCTCCTGGATACGCCACGATCCTCACGTGGCGAGTGCGTGGCCCCTGCCACCGAACTTCGGCTGCTCCTCCTTCCCCAGAGGAGCAGCTCAGCAGAGGCCCCTCTTTCCCTCCGCCAGGGGCTCGGCCGCGCTCCTGCTTCCTGTCTCCCTCCTTCCTCACTGAGTCACCGTGTCGACCCCTGGGGGCCTCCTCTGCTTACATGTGTTGGAATAAACTCCCAGCCTCGATCTAACCCAGCTCCCACCAGGCCACCAAAGTCATCATCCGCCGGCCTCCATGTGCCAACCACACTGAGTGCTCCTCCCACCCCAGCCTCCTCCCGCCTTTCCTCCTCTGCCTGCCTGCAGCACCCACCCTCCCTCGCCCCCACCAGGTTCTCGTCCCTGGAGTTCAGGGTCATCCTTCAGGGCCGACCTCATGCGCCTCCCCCTCCACGAAGCCCGTCCAGGCTCCTGTAGATGTGAGCCGCGTCTTTTTTGAAAGCTTTCAAATGGCACAGTGTGTTTGGCCTTGACTTTCAGTCTTCAGTGTCAATTCCTCAAAACTGAACATCTCCCTCCTGCTTGAAGCCGCCTGATGGAATGATCCAGGCACAGCCAGCTGGGGAATGGCAGGCAATGGCAGGAACCAGGCAGCCTGGTTGGAGAGAGAAAGGTGCTGCGGGGCAGCAACTTGACACAGAGAAAGAGAGGGGTGTCCAAAGTCACAGTCAGGTGTCCAAAATCACACTACCCACGACTGTCCCTTGACAGTCCTGAGGCCCCGAACTGAGCTCCTGAAAAAGAGGAGACGCTAACATGGGCCTGGCTCCGCCCAGGACACACATTTTCCAAGAAATGCAGAGAAAGGCAGCGCCATGCACCCAGAGAGGCCCGGGCCAGCGCCTCGGATGCCTCCAGGCCAGTGAAGGACGGAGGCCCCCAAGCCAGAAGGGACGGAAGCTGACCAACTGGAGCATGTGTCCCAGGCACACGAAGCCAGCCCTGCCTGGGGAACGTGGGTGGCTGCGTTTTTCCTTAAGAAAACCCCTCACTTAAGAAAAGGTCCTACGTGAAATCTCCCACCGCATAAAGGCCGGCGGGCTATTCAGTTAGAACAACGCCGGGGGTCCCAGTGAGACAGGCCTCCGGGCCACATCCGGCCTTCGGACTGCCGGGGAGGCTGCGTCCAGGGGTCTTCCAGGTTCCTGAGTCAGGCGTGTGAGACCGACCCCCACCCCGCCCCGGCTGAGGGTGATTCTAATGTCCACCCAAACTCAAGGACATGTCAGGAAGCCCGACTCCCTGGCCACAGGGGCAGAGAGGCAGAGAGCAGGGCTCAGAGAAAGGCGGGAACGACTCTGAGGTCTTCGGAGTCCGGGTCTTCTCTCACCTGGGGTCGGGCGACTGGGGACGGCCAGGAGACTCAGGCTGCGTGTCGTTTGCTGTGTGATAGGAGCAGTGACCGCTTTCTGAACTGCAGGCTCCCCTCCGACCATGAGTGGGCAGGACTCAAACGCCCAGAGGTCCTCCCGGCCTCTGGCAAAGGAAGCCACCCGGCTTGTGCAAGGCCACGGCCCTGTGGCGGCAGGAGGGAATCCCTACCACAGGACCTGACCTGGGGTCTAAGAAGTAGCCTTCCCCTCCCGCACGTGGCAGTGCCTCACAGCAGGTGCCCAACAACCAAAGGGCCTGCCCAGTCCTCACGGTCCCACCCCTCATCCTGGAGAGATGGCCAAACTGTCCACCCACCAGACACCAATAAGCAGGGGCTGCTGGACAGGTCCCTGGGGTGGCTGAGTGGATTTGTTTAGAGTTGGCCCCGGCGAGAGGTCAGGGCAGATGGAGACACAGGCAGGCACCCCAGAAAGTGATTCCCAATAACATCGGGAGTATCTCCACACAATTCAGTCAGGCCAGGCCACTGCGTCTCCATGGAATGTCAGCTCTGTCCCCACCAGAAGGCTGCGTTCCCCGAGCACTGAGGGGCAGGCCCAGAGGCCGGTGACAGATTCGAAAGCAAACCCCCTCCCAGTCTCTGGGGAGCTCCCCCAAGAAGCCTGCTTCACTCCAGGGCCCCCGCCCAGGCCTCCCCGGGCACTGGATAGGAACAGGCACCACTCCAAGCCTGACTTCATGCTGACCATCGCATCCCCCCCGCCAGGGAGGGAGCAATGATGTCATTGTGCCTGTGTTTCAGAAAAGCAATAATCAGACTCGGAAGAGGATCGGCTTTCAAGGCAGAAGGCCAAACAGTTGATCTTGGCACGGGCCTCCGAGGATTGCCTCATAGAGGGGGAGGCTGGCATCCTCCTGAGCATCATTTGTCATGAGCTGGGAGGCAGCAGTGTCCTTGGAGTCAGGAAAACCTCGGGGACCCTGTTGAGATGGAGAACGTCCAATCGCAAACAAATGAGCACGAGAGTCACCTCTTCCCATCAGACCCGCTCTTAGGGAGGGAGGGACACCTCGACATGCTGAAGACAGAGCTGTGCCACCCTACCCTGAACTGTGGGCCCTCTGTTATGAAAATGTCACCAGGTTTCTCCATTTGAATAAGTTCCCCGGAGGCAGGAGCCTGGTTCCCTGCTGCATCCCCGGCGTCTGGGGCAGAGTTAAGATATCAATCCGTATTGGCTGAAGGGGGAGAAGGAGGAAGCAGCAATGAGCGGAGCGAGCCTGCGTTCCCGGGATCCAGGGACACGTCCTGGTTGGCCCAGGTGGCCGGCTGGGTGGGCAGGTGGGGCTGCAGTGATGGTGGAGGTGCACATTCCCTATTTTTAAAGATGTGTTTCTGGGCTTGGAATGGAGCTCAGTGGTAGAGCCTGTCTGAGTCCATTTCATCACTGGGACCAAAAGACACAACAAGAACAATAGAGAAGAAAAAGTGTGTTTTGGTTCATGGTCTCAGAGGTTCAGTCTGTGGTCGGCCCAGTCCATAGCTCTGGGCCCGAGGAGAAGCAGAACATCATGGCAGAAGGGCACAGCAGAGGGAGGGGCCCAGGACACGGTGGCCAGGAGGCAGAGAGAGCTCTGCTCACCAGGAACAAAACCTAAAGCCCCAGTGACCCACCTCCTCCACACACACCCGACCTGCCTAAGGTGACTGCCCGGTTAGCCCACCGATTAACCCACTGATTAGGTTACAACTCTCACGGGGCAGCCATCTCACGCCACAGCATTCCCGCATG
Source organism: Sciurus carolinensis (assembly GCF_902686445.1). Taxonomy (NCBI): domain Eukaryota; kingdom Metazoa; phylum Chordata; class Mammalia; order Rodentia; family Sciuridae; genus Sciurus; species Sciurus carolinensis. The sequence goes on along the minus strand of NC_062216.1, from coordinate 162,902,410 downwards.
ATCTCTCACAGGAGCTTTTGGGGACACCTCATATCCAAACCTTAACAGAGGGCTTGCAGAGCATGCACGAGGCTCCAAGTTTGACCACCAGCACTGAAAAAAAAAATCTTAGTTGACAACCTGTGGTCACCTTCTCCCCTGGAGTCCTTAATCATTCCGTTACAGGCTCTGGGGTCCACCTGCCGTGGGCCCTGTCAGAAGGCGTCGCCAGGGAAACCTGTTCAGGAAGAACGCTCTCCCACACCTTCCTGCCCTGAGCTGCACGTCTGCTGGGCTCTCAGTTGAGCTCCGCTGTGTCCTTGACCTGGAGGAGGTCACTTCCCCTTCCTGGGCTCAGTTTCCCCCAGTACGTAAAACGCAAGGCAAACTAGGAATTGCAGCATTGGGAACTTCTAGAAGGAGCACCTTGGCCCCCTTTAGGAAACAAGAAGCTTGGGGTTCCTCCCCACAGCAGCCGCAGGCTCCTGCACACAGGGGACCACGTGGCTCCCAGTTCCTGGAGTTAAAGAGCTCAGGCAGCCTGACCAGGGAGCCCAGGAACAGGACCTTTCGGACTTGCTGATCCACAAGTCCCTCCCAGATCTGACTTTCTGGAAGGTTAACCAGCATGTGGCTGTGAGGAAACTCATTCCAGCTGCCCTCCCCCCAGCCCACCACCCGGCCACCCTCTTGGCCACCCTGGGGAATAAGCAGCGTGGGTTTGGCTAATGGTGCAAATGCAGCCTCCACCTTCCTCAGCACGCAGGTCTCAAGCCAGCCAAGGTACCTCACTGAGGTGAAGCAGGAAACCAAGGAAATCCAGGCCTGAGGGGACTTTCCTCTGCTCTCTCGCTCCTTCCGGTTGAGAGAGGAGTAAGGACAGGGCGTGGGGAAAAAGTGCCAAGAGACTTTTTTTTTTTCAGTTGAGGCCCAGAGAAGGAAGTGGAAATGGTCACAAAACAGAGAGGTCACCCAGGGGAGCCAGGCAGGGGACACTGATGCGGGTGGGTGGGACCCCTGTGCATTCCGCAGGACAAAGTGAACTTGTCCAGGCCGCTGCTTGCCAAAGCTGTTTACCAAGCTGGACTAATCCAGCCCAGCTGTGCAGACGGTGAGCAGACAGGCCCTTTGTGGGGTTCAGATCCACCCCAGCCCTGCACATTCAGATCCCGCTGGGTCCTCTCTGGAGGGGAGTCACTGAGGCCCAGCCGGAGAGGCTGGATCTGAGTTCAGGACTTGCAACACACTGTCAGCCCCAGTGTGGACACAGGCAGGTCTTACCCGGGGAATCAGGATGATCGCAGATCTGATTGCTCTGCCACTTCTTGGCTGGGTGAACTTGAGTGAGTTGCTTGGGGTCTCTGAGCCTCAGTGTTCCCATCTAAAAAATGGGATTCCTGCTAATAGGGTAATCATTTATCATCAAGGTAGAGTAACACCTAACTGGCAGAGGTACCAGGTGGCATCAATGAGAAAATCCTACAGTGTGCACGGGATGGATGTGTGTTGGGAGGGAGAAGGGGGATGTGACCAGGAGCCTGAAGGGAGAGCTGGACAGGGTCCTCCAGCTTCTCCTGGGGCCTGGAGTCAGTGCCTCTGCCTGGAACTGTCTCCAGAATGACCAGAGGTGACCCCTTCCTGCCCTGCGGCCCTCGGGCACAGAGGCACCAATCAATCAGCTCCGCGGAGCGACCTCCTTGCACAGAGGAAGAAACGGAGGCCCAAGAAGCAGGGGCCGGGGACTGGGTGCCATTTCCAGCTAGCAAACTTCAATCTTCACTTCACACTGCTTTGCAGTTATTATTAATGAGACACAAAGGCCGAAGGCATTGCCGCCACCGTGTAACAGGAAACCCAAGAGCGAGGTCACAAAGCAAGGCTGGGGAACGAACCACGGCCCCGGGGCTGGCGGGCCTTGGGCTGTTCAGGATTTCAGACCCAGAAGCATGAAATGAACCCCTTTCCTTTGACAAAAGGCTTCAGGTCCCAAGGAAAGGGACTTGGTCACGATCATCTGGACACTCAGACCTTAACAGGCACAAGAACCTCTGGGGCATCTGGTTAAGACGCAGCCTCTGAGCGGTTGGCCTGGAGTGGTCCTGAGGGGCTGCGTCTCTGACAAGTTCTAACTGATGCTGGGACTGCTGGTCCTGCAACCAGGCTGAGTATCCAGGCTCAGGACCTCACGTATTCCACAGAGGAGGGACCAGCAGGGAGGTGCTCACAGGCAGCCACACCTGCGTTGAGAGTCCCCTCTATCCTTTTGCAGTCCCTCAACTTACACCCATTTGACCAATGTGTAAACTGAGGTTCGGAGAAGAAATCCTGGCAACAGACCCACTCCCTGAGATTGTATAGATCGGGGCCCAATTTCCTCCAACACTCAAAGCAGTGAGAGGCAACTCTAAAGAGAGCTGTGGTCCACTCGGAACCACCAGCTCCTCAAGGTGGGGCTTCCTTTCCTGCTGTGACCTCAGGCTCTGAGCCATTCTTCCACTTGCTGGGGACTCAGCTGGTGGTGCTGGCCCAGGGGTCTCTAAGTCCCAGGGGCTGAGATTGTCCTGTCTAGTGAGTGATTTAGGAGGTTGGCAGCTTCCCTTGTTCTATTATGCAGCCTCTGAACATTCCGTCCAAAGGCCTTTTGGCACGACACACATTTTCAAAATGAAAAGGGGGAAAAATTAACATTGCCCTTACTCGTTTGCCTGATTTAAAAGCATCTAGAAGCTTTTTTTAGATGGGAAGAAAAAAAAAACAAAACACCATCCATCTGAAGTGGAGGAAGCAGCAGATCAAGGAACCAGGAGAGAAATGGAGACATCGGCGTCAAGGGCTGACGTGTTCGGGGACAAACCTCGTGCCTGCTGTGTTTCCTCCCCGCTCCTTTCAGCTGGAGAGCAACGCCTTTTGGAGGCTCTGGCGGAGAGGAAACTGCTCTTTCCTGAAGGAGACCTCAGCCCCGGCTGGGCCTGGGCACCAGCGTCCTGCGACTTCCCCCAGACGCTCACCGAGCCTCAGGCACTGGCTGGCCTCATTCATTCAGCGAGTGGGGAGCTGCTGCCCGTTCATCCAGGCGTCCTGCGGGGCTGCGGGGAAGGCCAGGTGGCTGCACCTCGCCCAGCCAGGGAGACCCAGCCGGGAGCCCTGCTGACCGCGTGCCACTGGGAACTGCTTACAGTGACAGGTGCTCAGGACAGTGACGCTGGGAACCCGGGGATGGACGCCGCCTCGCTTGGCTCCATCTCTCCCTTCTGTCCCATGCCCGCGAGTGACCTTGGCCATGAGGTCACCTGGGGACTGGGCATGGAGAAGGCAGGTCGGACCCCTGCCCGTGCTCTGCTGACCCCGGCCCCGCCGCCCCTTCTCTCCCAAGGCAGAATCAAACGATCCCCCTTCTAGAAACCCCTTCCTGGGCTTCCCAAGTCCAGACCTCTCCGAGCCTCCGCCAGGATTTACAATCGGGCTCCGAGCTGCTTCTCAGCCCGAGGCTCCCCGCTCACGCGTCCTTCTCCCTCGCGGGGCGAGGCTCTCCAGGACGCGCAGAGCCAGGCGGCCCTCCAAGAAGAAACAGGTTCCCAGGACGTGTCCATCACAGGCAGAAGCGGGGAGAGAGGGACGTGGGGCCCAAGGCTGGCCCAACGCCGTCCCCGCGCCCCTGGCTGGGTCCTCGCCCAGCCAGCTCCGGATTATTTTAAAGCAAATGCAAGACATTCTGTCCTTTCCTGGGAGAGTCCTTCAGGAGGTGTTCCTGAGAGGCGAGGAAAGGCCTTCGTCTTTTGGGGGTTCTGGGTTTGTGGGGAAAAACAGCCAAGCAGGATAACCAAATCTGCAGTTCAGTTTTAATGTGCACATTTGATAAACTAATGTTTGTAACACACACACACACACACACACACACACACACAGAGTCAGTGTGTCTACCCTCATTTGTACAGAGCAACGGAGATCTAAATCCGAGATCCTTCTCGAATGTGAACCCTGACCAACCTGCCCTCCCAGGCTCTCCGTCCCCTGACCCCCCGGCCCTGTGGTTGGCCCTGGCGTTTCCTGAATCCTCCAGGAAGCTTCACACCTTTCTGCCTTTTCTCTTGTGAGTACTTCGCCCTTGGAATGCCCTTTTCTCCACTTGGCAAACTCCTACTTGACCTGCAAAACCCAATGTAAAGGTTACACTGTCCACGCTGATTTCAACAAACTGCCTTCTCCACAGGCGACCGTCTTTGTTCCTAGAGTGCTTTCTTCCGAATTTTCTTAAAGGTTGACATCGCTGAGTTGAACTCATTCATTAAAGAATCTGCTGACCCCACCAGCCTGGGAGCCTTTTCAAGAAAGGGCCTGGGTCTTTTCTATGCCCCTCAGGGTCAGGTGAGCGGCCGGCAGCCCCCAAGTGTGGATTCTGGCTTCCAACACATCCGGATGAGTTATGTAGTTCAGTTTGGGTTCTGGCGTGTGAATCAGGTACAAGCACCGTGAGGAGGCCTGGTGCGGATCAAAGGCGGGGTCTCTGCTGCTGGGGCAGAGCCAGCCAGGGGAGCAGGGGCTGCAGCCGCAGCATCAGGTGTCAGCAGCAGTCCTCTCTCTCTCTCCCTCTCTCTCTCTCTCTCTCTCTCTCTCTCTCTCTCTCTCTCTCTCTCTCTCGGTACTGGGAATTGAACCCAGGGCGCTTAACCACTGAGCCACATCCCCAGACCGTTTTAGCATTTGATTTAGAGTCAGGGTCTCTCTGAGTTGCTTAGGGCCTCGCTGGGGTGCTGAGGCTGACTTTGAACTTGCAATCCTCCTGCCTCAGCCTCCCCAGCCACTGGGATTACAGGTCTGCACCAATGGGGCTCCTTTAGCCAGACACATACTGCTCAGCCTCTGTCCAGGTCCTGGTAGTTTCTAGAAGGTTCCCTCTGGTCCTGAGTCACAGACCCTACAGTGGAAGATGGGGACAGGCTGTCACCTTGCTGCCCCTGGCTTCTGCCCACCTCACCTCCTGCCTCCCATGAGGCAGAACAGGCCCTGGGGTCCTACCCTCTTCCCTTGGGTCCACACCCCACAGAAACCGGACCATGAGGCTCGGCCCAGCCCTGGGCTTGCTCCCCGCAGCTGGCCCAGAACCCCTGGAATGCTCAGGTGGCGGCAGGAAGGGAGGCCGGCGAGCCCTGGACCCCACCCACCCCGGCCCCGCCTACAAGGGGAAGAAGACTGTTCGTGTCTGAGATGCCACCTGGGTTTAACCCCTGCGGCCAGCCCCTGGGGACAGTCCCTATTCCTATGATTGCGCATGGTCTCCTCATGGCCACTCTGTCCCCCTGGCGACGTCCCCCTTCCTCCGCTGACACACTTCCTCCGCGTTGGTCTGGAGTCTGCAGATTGAAAGGCTCCTTGAGGCAGAGCTGGGGGGACCGGGCCCTCCGATGACCATCTCTGTGACTGCACCTGCGGTCCCCTCCTGACCCCATCCCCATCCACACTGCTCAAAGGCTGTGGCGGGGACCCCGGCGGTACGGTCCCAGGGCCGCCGGGCCAGGGGAAGACCGCCTTGCAGCGCTGATGCCCGGGGCCTGACCCCTACCTGAGGTCCTGTTCGGCACCTTCGCTGTGTGACCTCAGCCTCCGTTTTCTTATCTATGAAGGGAGAGGCCGGCCTCCCTCGCATCTCATGCAAATGAGGAGGAAGGTCGCATGGCATGCCGTGCAGGTGGCGTGGCGACTGGGGCCCCAGCTTCCTCCTCCACGCAGCCAGGAAGCCCCGCTGTGCTGATGGGTCAGTGGGCGGGGAGCCTGGGACAGTGTGATGAAGAAGAGGGGGGTCTTGGTGGCGGGGTGACCCTGGAGCAATCCTCCTATCCTATCGCTCTGTTGAACAAGCGGAGCTGCCCAGTCCCGCAGGGAGAGCTGCAGGGGCCCTGGGCCATCTTCCTCCCGGCTCAGAGTCATCTCTCTGGATGTCGCCTCCTGAAGTCCACACACAGCCATCTGCTGCAGACACTGGCCCCCCAGGTAGCCCACTCACCCCTGCCCACCTCTAACAGGGAAGCCCAGGTTCTTCCGGGCTCAGACTCTTCCTCAGAAAGCGGTGGAGGAGGTCAGTCACAGTTACAGGAATCGTGTCCCCGTAGCCAGGGTCACTCTAACACCACACACCCCACTAAGTGCTCTCTGCAGGGGAAGCCATTTAAACCTTGAGGCAGACGACCTGCTTTCCACAAAGCTAGAGGCACAGAGAGGTGAAGTAACTTGCCTGACGAGACACAGCTCATCCATAGTAAAGCTGAGCTTCGAGCCCAGGCGGTCTAGCTTCAAAGTCTGTGCTCTGAAGCGCTCACTGGGCTCTGTGGCCCCTTCCACAGATGGAAGGAAGGAGGAAGGAGAGAGCAAAGAAAGAGCAGAGCGCCCAGCGGGGACCTGAATAACAACCGAAAACCCAGGAGGGCACCAATCACCTGGAATGACGCAGGATTTGCTCCAGGGGAGAGGGCACCTCTAAAAGATTCAAGAGCAATAATCATGACGATGGCGACAGCAACAGCCCCTAACGCACGCAGTTCTCCACACTCTGCGCTTCTGCATCCGTTCAATAAATTCAATCAACAAACACTTACTGAGCACCTACTATATGCTGGGCAAGCAATGGACATAACGAATACTGTCCTTGCCCCCACAGAGCACAAGCAAGCATATAAGGGACAACACAGACGTAGCGCTGTCGGCAGGATGAAGTTCCCCACTTCCTCTCCGGATGGCTTCAAGGGAGCCTCGGCACAGGAGTATCTGGAAAGTTAAGCCGTGTCCTTCAGGGAGGGGCCGTGTCCTGGTAAGGGGCGGGAAGGCCAGAGGTCGTCGTCCCTGGCCCTGCCCGCGGCACTGGTGCCAGAGTTTCTCCACACTCTCTTCGTTGGCCCCTGAAGGAAAACGTCCTCCGCTCCCCGCGCCTCTGACAGGACACGCGGTCGGGCTGCCGAGCCTCCCTCCCGTTCTCGGCAGATTCCCACGGGGGGCCCGTGGTTGAATTCAGGTCCAAGGCTACCCAGAGTTGGCGCTGGCCTCGGGGGCACGGGCTCAGCCCTTCCAGGTGGTACCCACTTCCGAGGCCAGTTGCGAGTTTCGGGAGCCCTGGGTACCCACACTTCTGACTTGGCGACAGAAGTCAGATGGGGGTTCCTAGGACGCCCTCCTCTTGTGGGATGATTCGCTATCACAGCTGGTGACTCAGGCAGACGCTTCCCCTGCACGTTCGGTGTGTTAGGAGGGACAGTGCCAAGCAGACGCGGGACAGCCAGATAAAGAGGCGCACGGGGTGAGGCTTCTAAGGGTCCCGGGCACAGGGGCTTCTGCCCCTGTGACATCGGGGTGTCCGCCCTCCCAGCCACGAAGCTGTCTGCACCCCGCGCCCCGTAGCTGAGGGGTTTTCTGGAGGTCAGTCGCGCAGGCGTGATGGACGATCAAGTCGCCCTCCAGGCCCTCTGCCCTCAGAGGGCGGGGCCGAGCTCCAAGCTTCTCATGGTGGCTTGGTCCATCCGGCGACCAGGGCCCATCCAGGAGGCTGCCCAGCGTCATTGGGACTAAAGATGCTCCCAGCTCCCTGACATTCGGGAATGACAGGGTTTTTAGGAGCTCTGTAGACGCAAACAGAAACCAAATATACACTTACCATTGTGTCACGGGCCTTAAACATTCTTCCCTCCGACCCTGTCCCGTTATCAGCTTACTCACGGGGTGACGAGGCCCATTAAGAAGGAGCTGGGAGCGGAGATCGTCCTTGCTCCAGTGATTATACTGAAGATCTAGCTCGAAACTTGGGCCTGCAAAGGACGCAGTGTCACAAGCCAGAATTAGCCAGTGAAAACCCTCCCGCTGGCCAGAAGGGGCTGTTGTAACAACTTCTTGTCTAGGGTGTCCTCAAAGGACTGACCTCGGTGTAGAGACCTACAGGGACCTTGACTCGCCCTCAGTATCTGCAGACACGGGGAATCCACATCAGGGTACTCAATTGGGGCTGGGGTGTAACTCACAGGTCCAGCACGCGTGAGAACCTGGGCAGGGTCACTAAGTGCCACAAAAGCAAATAAATTAACCGATTAATTGACTGATTTAAAAATATGTTTAAAAGTCGAGCACTATCCGTACAATGGATCGTGCACCAATAAAAACGAGTGGAGCCCTGGTGGATGCTGGGAGTCAGGGGAATCCTGAGGGCAGGTGGTGAGAAGCCAGGCACCACGTGAGCGTGTGGACGAGCCATGGACGTGACAGGCCCAGGGTCAGCAGATCCAGAGACAGAAAGTGGATCAGTGGTTGTCAGGGGCTGGCGGGAGGGAGGAATGAGGAGTGACTGGTAACGGCAACAGGGATTCTTTCTAAAACATTCTGAATTGGTGGCACAATGAATATAATATAAACACCAAATTGTGCCAAATCATACTCTTTTTTTTTTTTTTTTTTGAGATCTGGTCTCATTAAGTTGCTTGGGGCCTCACTGGGTGGCTGAGGCTGGCTTTGAACTTGCAATCCTCCTGCCTCAGCCTCCTGAGTCGCTGGGATTACAGGTGGGTGCCCAGCTCAAACTGTACGGCTTCCAAGGGTAGATTCTAGGGTATGTGAATTATATCTCAGGAAAGCTTCTGATAAAAAAAAAATTCAGGCACTATCACTAAAACTATAGAGGTCAGAAGTCACTGTATTAAATAAAAGATTGTGCAAGATTCACAGGATAAAAAGCCAGGCAGGGTGTGGTGGTGAGAGTCTCGGTATCGTTGAACATAGGAAATGCGTACATAGACTCATTCTGCATATAAGGAATGTCAGGTAAATCCATTATATCAATGTACTGATAACTTCTAAAATAATTTCAAATCCAATTTTTGCAAGAAACTGCAGTAAAAAGGAAAACCTTTTATTTTTTAAAAAAAAAAAAATGTCCCTAACTGTAGCAGGTCGTAATTTGGGATTTTTCAGATTGATTTTAAGTGAATGTCAATCTAAACTATCCCCAAAGAGCTTCTGTCCAGGATCCAGATCTGTGTAACATGTCCTCCACACACAAACTCAAATCTCGACAATGGCGTCCCTCGCTGGCCTTCTTAGCCCTGATGACAGGGGCAGCAATGGAGACCCGAGAGGCTCAGGACCTTGCTGGAGGCAGGCCACAGGGAGGGCCACCTGCAGTACCTGGGTGCAAGTCCACCGGGCTTCAAGCCTGGGTCCACCCCATCCGGGGCACTCGCAGAGCTTCCCTGGACCCGGCAAGCGACGTGTCCCTTGCCTGCTGCCCCAGACAAGTGGTGTTTGCCCTCCGCAGCCTCAAGTCCACCTTTCCAAACTCGCTGCTGTTACCTCTGATCTGAGGACATTGTCGGTGTAGACATAAACCGAGGCACAGAACTGGAGGCCGGAGAAGCGCAGTTATTATTAGCTCGCTCCGGAAGCCACCGAGAAGAGGAGCAGTAACTGCCCGTATTTAGGATCACCTGAATCGGAAAGGGCACCTTCCCCCGCCAGGGGCGGCTCTAGAACCCTCCGGTCAAGATTCATACTGCCCTCGATGAAGGCAAGCCCAGGAAATCCCAGACCCCCGGCCCTCACCGGCCTCTGCTGCCTGCCTCTGAGGTCACTCAGCCCCCTCCCCCGAGGTCCACATCCTGAGCATCCCTCGGGAGGATCCTCGAGGGAGATGGGCTGGCAGCCTGAGCCCGTTCCACGCCCCAAACATCACACGGGCATGAACCAGAAAAGCCTATTTACAGACAAACACTATCAGGTTGTCTATTCCTGACGATTCCGTTTCTCAGGGAAACAGGAAACAGAGAGAAAGGAATGTTTGCTCTCTCGGTAGGGCAGGGAGTCGAATTATTCTAAATACGCCACCAGTACTTTTCCAAGACACACTCAGAGGGAGAGGTGATGCCAGGGGCTCAGAGGTGGGATTAGAAGGGCAGAAAGCCTTCAGCTGGGCAGGAGACCACGATGTCACTCTGCAAACATTCCCGGGGCCGCCCGTGCCAGGCCTGGGGTGAGGGTGGACAAGGATAAAGATGGAGGAGGCAGGCAGGATATCTATCTTGGGCACTGGTGGGTGGTGAGACCACTGCCTGAGGTTGGAATACAGGTCGAAGAACGTTCTGGAAGTTCATGAAGTTGTTTGGAAATGTGGAGTCTGTGGTGGTGAGTGACCAGTGCAGGGCCACCAGGGGGCCAGGCCAAGAGGCAGGTCTACAACCCAGGGGGGCGCTGAGGGGCCCATCATGAGCAACAGGATATGAGACCCACAGCTTCTCAGGAAGTTTGCCACCTAAGGAGAGACACGGGGAAAGGCAGCTCCTCAGGGCAGTGACTTTGGAGCTGCTATCTGAAGCGTGGGTAAGAGTGGGCTAAATGAAGAGGAACAGGAACTGTCATCTGGGAAACCAGAGCACATGCAAAGGCCCTGTGGCCAGAGGGAGCAGACTGCTCTCAGGCTGGGACTGAGAGGCCAATGGGCAGCGTGGTAGGACGGGGTCCAGGAAGAGGGCAGGGCAGACCCCACAGAGCCCTGGAGGCTGTGGTCAGGAGCTCCCTCTTGACATACTGTGTATGCCATGTGTCCAGGTGGCATTTTGTAGATCTGTCACAACACAAAAGGCCTGGAAAGGGCCTTCTCCTCCTCGTGACAGGAGTTTCTTCATGTGCGATGCTTAAAATTCCAAGGAGTCTGTCAGATGCTACTGACCAAGGTTAAAGTTCACCAAGCAGCTCTTGTCTGAAGTGCCTCTACCTGACGCCGCTCAGGGCCTCCCGCTTCCCGTCAAAGGCTTCGCGAGGCTCAGGCACCCGGCCGGGGCCTCAGGCTTCCTTCCTGCTCCCTGGCCTTTCTGCTTCCGAGGAGCGAAGGAGTCCTTTCAGCCTCCCTCGATGCCCACCCCACCATCACCATATCCTGAGACCAGAGGTGACAAGGGGGCAGGGACAACCTGCGTTGCCACCTATCACGGGCCAGACCCCAGCACCACCTAACTGCGTAGGCCTCCCCTGTGGACGTGACGAGTGGTGACCAAGCCCTCTGTGACTGGCATCTACCATCAGGCCACCCTCCCGTCCACCTGGTGGGATTTAGAGGACCCTCCTACTCCGGGCGGAGTCAGGACGCGCGGGTGGCTCAGCCAGGCGTGGGAGCCGGCTGCCAACGAGGGCCCTCTGGCTGCGAAGGCGGCTGCTGCCCCTCAACCTGCCTTGCTCGGCCCCTCTGGGCCCGCTGGCTCTGCCCTCCTCTCCGGTCCAGTCAAGCGGCAGAGTCTGGGCCCACGGGCAGCAGTCGCACCAGAGGCAGCGAGGATGGCGGGCTGGGCAGCCCTGGCTCCTCCGCTTCCCGGCCGAGACTCTAGGCAAGAAACCTACCTCTCTTTGCCCTCGTGCTCCTTTATATAAAATGGGACTAAAAATGGGAGCTCACTCCCTCACCCGCGGGCTCAAACATGGAGCTCTTGCTACCACGGCTTCTAGAAGAATCTCCCGGAACCTGCTTTGCGGGCGGCTGTTTTACGCATCCAAACCTCCACAGCTGTCCGGCGATCACAAAATGCAGCCCAAACCCCCACCTTGGGTGCCCGGGTCCCTCACAAGCTTGGTGCTCCCCACAGGTCCTCCCTCACCCGCATGCACAGTGCTCCCCAAGAAGCCTGCCCCCATCTTGTCCCCCAGTCCTTTCTGACTCTGCCTGCTGGCTCAGGACATCCCTCTCCTGTCACGGAACCTTCGTCTACACGCAGTCAACAGACGCCCTCGCTGCAGCTCAGACCCGGTGTCCCCCAGAGTCCAGGTGTGGAAGACCTAGCCTCTAGCCATGGCGCAAGAGGGAGGTGGTGGACCTTTAGGGAGGTGAGCCTACCAAGGAAGCGAAGCCAAGGGCGTGTCCTTGGAGGGATGCTAAGACACGGGCCCTCCTCTTCAAGCTTCACTTCCTGGACACCATGAGGCAAGAGACTGCTCCACCACATGCTCCTGCCATGTTGTTCTGCCTTGCCACTGGCCCAAAGGCAATGGGTCAGCTGACCATGAACTGAAACCTCTGAAACTGTGAGCCAAAATAAACCTGTCCACCTTAAAGTTGTTTATCTCAGGTATTTTGTCACAGCAAAGGAATTGTGCCCACCACAATGCTGTCTGCAGAATGTCTGTCATGTGCCGGGTCTTCTGTGGAGCCAGGAGTTACAGTGGCAGCAAAATAAACAGGTTCCTGTCTTGAAAACACCTAGAGTGGAGAAATGGACAACAAAGAAATAAATATATAAATGCAACGCATGACTAGCGCCATGAAGGAAGAGTTCAGGGTACAACAGACAGACATCAGGAAGCACCTACTTAGACCCGTGGCCAGGGAGGGCTGGCCAGTAACAGAGAATTTCAATAGAGACGTGAAGTGTGAGAAGGGACTGACTTGGCACAGAGTGCTAGGAAGGGTCTTTCAGGGAAAGGGCAGTATATGCAAAGGTCCTGTGGCTGCAGGGAACCTGGACCACTCAGTAAAGAACCAAAAGGCCTGTGGGTTGGAACATAACCAGCTGTGGAGGTTTGAAGTAGGGAGGATGGAAAAGCACAAGATGAAATGGAAGGGGCAGGCAAGAGCCAGATCGGGCAGCATCTCCTAGTCACAGAGTGCAGGCCCAGCTCCTCCTGCATGACATCTCCCCAGACTTCTTCAAAGAGACTACAGTCCTTGATTTTGGTCCTTGAGTTCCTCCAAATTCTTCTTGGCCTTGTTTTTTCCATCACTCTATTGATCTGTTTTCTGTTACTATCATCAAATTCCTGATGCCGTTACTTAGTAAACAGAAGTTTATTTCACTCACAGTTTGGGGGCTGAAAGTCCAAGGTTGGGTGGCCCCATTGGCTTGGCCTCTGGTGCAGCTCTTGTGACAGGTGGCATCACAGTGGCAGATCTCATGCCCAAGGGAGCCATCCCAGGTGAGGCAGGAAGCCAGAGAAGCGGGGACTTGCTTATCTGTCACAATCCCGGTCCTGTGGAACTAACCCCAGAGGGTTAGTTAGATCAAGGGACTACTTGATCCCTTCTGAGGGAGCACTCAGTGACCTGGGGACCTCCCGCGAGGCCCACCCCTTCGAGGTCCCTCCATGTCAACACCAGCACACTGGGAAGCAAGGCAGTCCGCTGCTGCACCCCTTAGCCAGGGTCAGACCCTGCTGGTCGCCACACCTCCAACGCCCAGACTGCAGAGGGACTCGCCTCCGGGTGGGGAGCCCTACCAGACCACGTGGAGGTCCTCCCTCCAGCTCTGGGGCTTGAGGGTGAGGTTGATCCCTGCCCGTCTGGGCTGAGGCTGTTATGACTGGGACCCTCTCAAGGGAGCACCCTGCCCTGCGGGGACCCTGGGCCACCCCCACTGATTCCAGTTTCTTTGGCTGTTTTTGAATAAGGCCCTTATCAGGGTGGAGATCTCTGTCTGCGGGGAGATGGATCTGCCCCCCTCACAGGATGCCTGGCCTCCCTACCAGGGCAGTGCCTGGGGCATGGGATGGGGACAGGGGGCCTGTGGGAGGCTGGCCTGGCCCTCCCGGGAACAAATAAAGCTATTGTTGGGAAGGGAAGACAGAAATAGCCACAAGATGTTTTTTGTCCTCTGTGACCTGTGTTGGGGGAGGGGCTGCAAGTGGCAAAGGGGCGGGAATGGGGAGGGCCTTTGAAACCCCTTTCAACCCCTGGGGAGGGAGAGAGCCGAGAGAAGGCCCTGGTGGCCTTGCTCTTGACAGTCCAGCCGGGCCACGTGGGGCAGGGAAGGAGCCAGAGGCAGGTGGGGTCCTCGCTCCCCTCCCTGGCCCTCCCTTGACACTGAGCCACAGTCCCCTCGGCCGGGGAGGATGTCCTGGGCGGCTCACCTGGGGGAGGCCACGCCCGCTTCCATTTGTGAGCTCCAGTGCCGACCAGAGAACCCGGTGGGAACAGCTCCCGATTCCGCCGGCCTGCGGGAGGCAGAGCCCTAGTTCACGTGCACGAGGACGCGCAGGTTGCGGGAGAAGTCCTGCTCCTAGGAGCGGAGAGGGCCGGAGCGAGGACGAATCCTGCCAACGTCCAGCGACAGGGCCAGCTCCGGGAGGCGTTCCTGCGACGCACGGGTGGACCACTGCGCAGTGAGACCACAGGGTCAGGCGCTCCTGGGAACCTGGACCAGGGGCCTCCCGGCTGTGCGCTGAGTGCTACAAGCTGTTTGTGAAAAATAAAAATAAAAACATCGCCCTCAACCACCCATGCGCTCACTTCTGCCAAGATGGAGCAGGTGGCCATGGGGGCGGGGTCACCAGACCACCAAGCAGGTGACATGAGTGACCCAGGCTGCGGGGAGGGGAACTAAGAAAAATGTCGGCAGCGAAACACGGATGGATGGTACAATATTAAGGGCTGAGATAGATGCAAATTTCTCTAGTGGTGTGGGCTCTCCTGGGTTTTCTAATTGGACGTAGAGATGAGAACAATAAAGCAGCCAGGACGATAGGAACTGACCGGATCCAGTGACGGGGCTGGGGACCATCTCACCGTTCATTTTCATGATCATGATGACATTATCATTTCAATTAAAAAGTGTCGGGCTGGGGATGCAGCTCAGTTGGTAGAGCACTTGCCTCCAAGCACAAGGCCCTGGGTTCAATCCCCAGCACCGCAAAAAAGAAAAAAGAAAAAAAAAGTGTCCCTTAACAGAAAGAAAGCTCCTGGGAGTGGCCCACCCGCTCCGCCACGCCCACCCTGCCCAGACCCACCCTCATCACCCTGGCTGCTCCCTCTGGTGTGGGCCTCTGATTTTTCAGTGCCATCAGATGACGGGAGGCCAGAGCCTCCGCTCTCCTTCCGTTATCCAGGCTCCCTGCCCCTTTCCACTGCCGCCCCCCTACGATCACCTCCCTCCCCCGTTCTTTACACTTCAGGGTTAGCATCACTTGGAGCTAAGCAGTCTTCCGTTCCTTGTTTCTTCTTCTCTCAACAGTTCTGTGAGTTGGGCATTATCAGCCCCATTTTGCAGACCAGAAAACTGAGGTTCAGAGAGGGGGAGTAGTTAGCCCGAGATTAAACAGAGAGAAAATGGCAGTGCTTCCAGCATTACCCCTGCTCTTTTCAATGAATGCAGCAGCGATCCACTAGGAGGGGTCAAGGGAGGAGAACACCATTTCCCCTCCACCTCAGGCTCCTTAAAATGAGATGAGCGAAATCCCAAGTCCTTAGACTGCAGGATGCTTAAAGTCTGCATGGCTGAGTAGTATGATCAAGGGTAACAAAGCCCTGGATAAAAATGCAGCCCTGGGTCCTGCCTGTCCCATTGGTGAGGTGGGTAAAGTATAAGCCGTTAACCCCAGCTAGTGGGACTTCTTTCTCTCCGCCCTTCAGCGCGTCAGTTGGTACGACCGTTTTGAAGAGCAATTTGGCAATACCTAGCCCTGTGTGGACCAGTGTTCCCCAACCCGGCAATTCTTTCCCTGCGGTTGTGCCCCAGAGACGCCCCAAGTGCTCAGAGGAGGACACACTCAAGAGCGTTTGTAGTGGTCTTGTTTGTAACTGCAAAAAACAGAAATCACTTAAATGCTCATCTGCAGAAAATGAATAAATGGTGACGTATGCAAGACATGGAAGGCCACGGGGCAGGAAAATAAGTCCAAGTTACGTTTATCGACCTACGTGAACCCCACAAGCATGCAGAAACAAGCGTGCAGAAGAGTCTTTGGTACCATTTACACGAAGTTTAAAAACGCGTGACCCCCCTCTTGCTTGGGTAGTATATATAATAGTGAAATCATGAATAAACACAAGAGAATAATAAGCACAGAATTCACGTATGGGTTGCCTGTGGGATGGGAGGGGACAGTGTGATAAGAAAGAATGACGTCAGAGGCTTCCACAGTCTGGGCAGTGTTTCGGTTTTTATTTTTTGTTTTTGTCTTGTTTTGTTTTGCTTTTTGGTACCAGGAATTGAACTCAGGGGCATTTGACCACTGAGAGTCACACCCCGCCCTATTGTGTATTTAGAGACGGGGTCTCGCTGAGTTGCTTAGGGCCTTATAAGTTGCTGAGGCTGGCTTTGAACTCGCAACCCTCCTGCCTCTACCTCCCGAGCTGCTGGACTACAGGCGTGGTCCGCTGCAGCCAGCAGTGTCTTATTTCTTAAGCAAGGTACTGCCCACAACGTAGCTCATGAAGGCTTTCCTTGTATGTGAAGTATTTCATAATGCCTATTAAACTAACAAACAACAGCCGGAACATTCTATCACATCATAGGAGGTGGAAAGAACAGGAAATAAAATTGGATATGCACTATACACCCAATTTTGTAAAAACAGAACAAATCAGTAGCAAAACAAATACTGGGATTTTTTTTTTTTAAGACCAGCCTACAATACACTGACACTGTTAGAATCTGCAGGTGATCATTTTTATCTTCTTTACACTTAGCACTTTATTCTACTTTCCCAAGTTTTATAGTTTGTGCATCTTGCTTTTGGAATCAAAATCAAATATTGCTTCCTTAATGCATGTGCTTGCTCTCGACACCGGGGTAGGGTGACCAGTAGCCTGATGTCTGGGGGGAGTTATTTAGAGTCCACAGGGAGCCTCTGCATGAAACCCTAGAGGAAACCATTCACCCCAAGCTCGGAATCCAACAGAGTCGAGTTCACGTCCTCAGCTCCACCCCTTCCCAGCCACTGAACTGAGCCTCAGTTTTCTTACCTGTAAAATGGGAGCAAGCGTGCCTTGCCTGATTCATCACGGGGCCACTGTGGGAGTGGAAGGAGATGAGGTCCAGAGGATGGCTTTGGGACCCACAGTGGCCCCTCTCAGCAGTGAGAGCAGCTGTGACATGAGAGACCAGGCACTAGCCAGTCAGAGGGAAGAGCTGGGTTCCTCAGGTGCCCTGATGTAACAAGACAGCCAACTCTGCCAGGGGACCACCCCATGACAGGCACCGGAATAGACATCTGTGCAGCCTAGAGCGTGCGATGTGATGACCCCTGGCTGGGGGCTCATCTAAATGGAAGGGAGTGGCATTATTACTACACGGTGGGGTGGGAGTCTTTGCCCTCAAGCAACCCAAAATAGACCTCCAGAAATCAGCAAGCACACGCGAACAACACAGGAGCGACAGGAGGGAGAGAAGACAGCTCCCACAGCGCCTTTCCAGCCAAACTCTCCCATCTGTATGACAGGGAGGAACTTGCTCACCTCCTTGGTCTCCCTGGGGACTGACTGAAGCGCAGCTTTGGCGTTCGGCATCTTCCCGGGAGCCAGGACTTGTCCTGGGAGCTGGGCATGCAGCAGGGAGCTCGGCAGACCGGGCAGGTGTGCCACCCTCCGAAAGGGACAATGCAGTGCAGTCGCTGGGCACAGGCCCCACGTGGCACAGCTGACAGGTGCTTGTGCCAGAGGCGGACAGGACCACGGTGAGCAAGAGGCCTCCTAGGGCCGCTGGAGAGGGCTTGGTGGAGGTGTGAAGAGTCTCCGGTAGTTGAAGCATTACCGGAGGGAATAGCATAAAGCAGAACCGGGCCGGGAATAAGCAAGCTGCTGCGCCCAGGACGCCTGTATGCGTAATAACTCAGTCGGTCCTCGCAGCAATCCTAAGGGGTGGGAACTGTTATCATTTCACCCATTTTACAGATGAGGAAACTGAGGCAAGGATCGATGTGATGTCGTGGTTGCACAGAAGTAAAGCCAGGCGCTGAAACCAGTTGGTTTGCACCACTTCGTGGTCTCTGCGGGTTGACAGTGCCCCCAGTCAGGCCAGTTTTAAGAGCTCAGAGCTCCCTTTGGAAGCGCAAAGCGCAGGCGTGTGGGATGCTCGCGCTGGGGCAGGTGGACCATCTGCAAAGCATGCTTGTGGGGATTCCAGGCGGCTGGACTTGACTCCAGGGCAAGAAGCGCCCACCCCTGGGTGACAATGCTGAGACGCTAACAGCGATTTCCTCTGCCTCTTTCAGCTCACAGCCCCGCACTTCCCCGTGGTGGTCAAGCTGGGACACGCCCACGCCGGAATGGGAAAGGTAGGTGGGGCAGGGCGCTGAGGCGGACACGCCCACAGCCGCCCCGGGGACGCCGCCCCTCCCGCTGCACCTGGGCATCCGTGTGACCTCAGGTGGGTTACCAGCCCACCTCTCGTGGTGTCCTCCGCCGGAGAATGACGATCATTCCAGCGGCAGTGTTGGAAATGAGGCCACCTCCCTCCGACTCCACCGCCTGATGCGGGCGGGCTCTTTCTGCGGAGGGAAAATGCTCCTTGTTCTGAGACTGCTGAGACGGGCGCTGAGATGTGGTGACCACACCCGAAGCCAGGTTAGACCAGCAGTCGGGGGTCTGTTCCCAGGGTTGGCTGGAGGCCTTTGTTAGTTGTTACCATTTGGAGCCGGGATGCAGTGCTTCTGGCCCCGGGTAGAAGCCCGGATGCTGCTAAACGCCCATCAGTGTTTGAGACAGTCGCCCGTAACACAGAATTATGCAGCCCCAAATGTCGGTGGTGTCAGGGTTGAGAAACCCTGCGTAACACTAACTTAGTTTCCTTTGTCGAATGTTCTGCCAGACTGGAAACCAGAGGAGGCCCTGGGGATTTTCAGGCCGAACTCGGCCCTCAGTGTCCAGGGGTTCTGTGTTTGGAATTTCAACCAAACACAGAGAAATGGGCAGGGGAAAAAATGCATCTGTACTCAACATTAAGGCTGTTTTCTTGTCGTCTGTCGTTAGATAATACAGTGTAACAACCACTTACATGCCATTATAGCCTTTTAGGTATTGCAAGTAATCTAGAGATGACTTAAAATACACAGGAAGATGTCCTAGGGTTATATGTAAATACTATGTCAATTTACATGAGGGATTTGGGCACCTGTGGATTCTGGTCTCTGCAGAATTGGTCCTGGAACCAATCCTGCACAGATACCAAAGGACAATTGTCTTTTCCCCAAATTACAACTATTCAGGGTGTTATAATCTATTTTGGTCAGATAGGTTTGAAAAATGGTGTTAAAGTAAGTTTTTAGTGCCGAACTTCTCAGAGCCATAAATTTGTTCATATACACTGTTGAACGTGGAAAAGTATCAAAACTCTGAGATTTTATCTGACTCCAGAAACCTATAATGGTTTTTTTACTGAAATGGTTATACTTTTATTACTTTGTAAAAACTCTTCATCTATTAAGGACATTAATCCTTTGTCGTATTTGCTAACTATTTCTCTCCTCTAGAAAATTACATGCTCATTTTATTACTCAGTTTTTAACAATCTTTGGAGTTAAGACAGTGTGTTAGAGCAACTGAGGGTATTAATGTGAATCTAGATTACAGCACTGGTTAGCTGGGAGAGCTTAGATAAGTTGCTTAGCCTCCCCCACCTTAGTTCCCTCTTAGGATGAAGATGATGATAGTATTGACCTCATGAACTGGTTATGAGGATAAAGGACACAGGGACATTATGCACGGCAAGCACACAGCTCAGTGCCAGGAACAAGTGGGCACTGAATGGATATTATCTGTCATCATAATTAAGAATATTTGGACCTGCTCTGGAAACCCAAAGTGCAATGTAAGTCGATAGGAGAGAGATGACTAAATTGCATCCTATGTCAGATTCTTTATTTCCCTTGGCTCCCAGCTCTGTGTGAGTCAGATGAGTATTGGGTTGCCAAAAGTTCTAATTGACAAATGCCAAATAACAGATGGAAATGGACTCAACTTCATTGGTCACCAGGGAAATGCAAAGTAAAACCACAGCGAGATGCCATGTGTAACCACCAGAAGAGCCCAAATTAAAAGGATTAATAATGCTAAGTGTTGGTGAGGACATGGAACAATTGGAACACCACACACACACACACACACCTGGTGAAAGTGTAAATTACCACGCTCTTCTGGAAGTGGTAGTTTAAGAGTATCTACTGAGCTGAAGTTGTGCAGGATTCTTTCAGGTATACCCAACGTAAACACATCCATGAACCATCTATGAATCAAAGCACTTATTTATAATAGCTTTGTTTATCATTTCCAAAACTTGTCTTTCCATAAACATCAGAAAAGATAAATTACAATACATTTGTACAAATGGACTATTTTCAGCAACAGTTGCACCGTGTGAACTAAATGACATGCAATGACATGTATGGGTCTTACGAACACACCATTGAGTGAAATAACTCAGAGACCACAGAAAGCCCATCTCTATAATTCTCTTTATATACAATTCAAAACCCAGAAAAATCCGTGTGGACTGAGATACGTATTTAAGTGATAAAACTTTAGAGAAACACAAGGGCTGGTTGTGTAGCTCAACAGTGTAGCACTTGCCTAGCGTGCACAGGGCCTGGGATTCCTACCCACCACCTAAAAAAAATAGGGTCAGCCTGGAAGTTGTCTTGGGAACAGAGAGAGAATGGTCTTTGAGATGAGGCAGAAGAGGTCGAGGTTGTTTCTTGACTTGGCTGGTAGTGACATGACATTTGCTTTTAAATTGCTCTTTTTTGTGGGTGCCCCTCTCTGGAGTTGTCACATTTCAAAATAAGATAAAGTTTTAATAAAAATGTCATCCACTCTTAAGATCTATTCATGGAGGTTCGAGATCCCGGACAAAGGGAGAGCCCTACGCCATGCTGACCAGCTCATGACCAGAGACTGTTCTGTTCTGGGTTGTTCCCCAGTTCTGGGCATTTGAGGGGGACATTGCAAACCAGCCAGTGAAGGACTGGAAGCCCAGAAGGACTGGAGGCCAGGTGACCCACATCTTCAGAAGCATGGAGGGTTGCCATGGGAAGACAGATTGGACTGATTATGTATTAACGTCTGGTGGTCGAGGGGGACCGAAGTCATGGAATGTCAGTCAAGTTGAAGCAGCAACTTCATAACAGTCAAAGCTGAACCCCGCGGCGCGCACGGGCCCTCAGGGGAGGGTCTCATCACTGGACAACTAGGGCAAAGGCGAATGTTTATTGGAGAGGCAGGAACTGTATGAGTCGCTCAGTCTGAGATGTTCAAATCGCTAGAACCGAGACAGATGTGTGTGCGTGTGCGTGTGTGGCTGTGACAAGAACATCTTGCTGAGAAGGGGTCCAGGACTTCTCTCAGCTTCTCACAGTGGCTTATGACCTGCCCACTAAGACACCTTGTAGACCCCTGATATCTCCCAATGATGAGATTCCAAGGTTTCAATCAATCACATGAGCAGTCCACTGAAAGGAATGGCATAATATGAAGTTACCACCATAGGATTAGAAGTCAAGTTCAAGGCCAGCTGCCAGTACAGTGTGCGGCAGAATCTGTCGAGTCCAGAGTCAAGGTTTCTGGTTTGAATCTGGAGTTGCTATTTACTGTTCTGGTTGTGTGTTCTTGGGCAAGTTGCTTAATTTCTTGGGCCTCAGTTTCCTCTAATATGGGGACAATAACGTCCCTCCTGGAATTGATGATGACAGAATACTTTGATCCAGGCTCAGGAAGGTGTCTGGCAAACTTTGAGTGAATGGGTTTTAAAAGCCCACTGCAAATATAAACTGTTATTTTGATTACTTAACAATTTATCTCAGCTGAGATAAGGAGTTGCTCATAATAAACAAAAAAGGGCAGGGAATGTAATTAAGTTCTAAGTAAATTCTCAAAGAAAACATCTTCCAACATCCCCGGGAGAGGCCCAGATAACAAGCTAACCCCGCCCTGGGAGCTCCTGATGCTTACTTCATAGGTTCCGGCTGTCAGGGCTGGAGTCCCAGCACTCAGTCAAGATGAGGACCTAGGACCAGAGAGGGGAGGGACCTTGCCCAGAGCCACACATCAACAAGCATCCCAATAACAGAACAGGAAGGGCATTGGAGTATTTGGCCCCATTCCATACTTTACAGACAAGAACAGTAATAATAATAATAATAATATAATAATAACAATAGTAATATAGTAGTCCCTCCAATCCATGGAGATGTATTCCAAGACCCCCAGTGGATACCTGAAACCACAGAGAGTCCCAAACCCCGTATCTACAGCACCGTACAGCTTGGCGTGTCCAAATCGCCAGATTCACTACCCTTGTGCTTTGTGACCATTAAGTAAAAGGAGAGTCACCTGAACGTCAGCCGTGCATGCAGTACCTAGAGAGTAGGTCTGGTAACTGAGACAGCTACTAAGTGACAGGCTGGTGGCATATACAGCACAGATACACTGGTTAAGGGAGGATTCGCACCCAGGGCAGCTTGGAACAGGATGGAACACGTTTTTATCACACTACACAGAACAACATGCATATAAAGCTTATGCATTATTTGTTTCTGAAACTTTTCATTTAATATTTTCAAATCACAGTTGACCATAGAAAGTAAAACTACAGAGCTGAATGTGGTGGTGCTCGCCTCTAATCCGAGTAACTCGGGAGGCCGAGGCAGGAGGATCACAAGTTCAAAGCCAGCCTCAGCAACCTAGCAAGGACTAAGCAACTTATCAAGACCCAGTCTCTAAAAAAATAAATAAATAAAAAGGACTGGGGATGTGGCTCAGTGGTTAAGCACCCCTGGGTTCAAGCCTTGGAAGAAAGAAAGGGAAGAAGGAAGGAAGGAAGGAAAAAAGGGAGGGAGGAGGAAAGGGAGGGAAGGAGGGAGGATAGAAGGAAGGAAGGAAGGAAGACTAGAGATAAGGGGAGACTACTATAATCAATCAATAATAAAATGAGTGTTCTATTGACATGTACATTCGTGCATTTAGTGCAGCCTCATAACAAGCCCATAAGGCAGGTACCATTGGTCCCTCCTTTTTACAGATGAGGAAACCGAGGCACAGACAGACTCTGGTGAGGTTGGAGCACGACCCTGGCAGTCTGACTGGGCTCAGGAGTGCCGTGCGCTGACACGATGACAGGCTAGACCAGGTGTCCCAACACTTCCGCCTGCATGCTCGGGATTTCTTGTCCTAAGAGTGACAGGCTTGAGGCACCCCTGCGACAGCCCTGTCCGTTCTGGAGGACGAGTGGCAGGTCCTGGGTGTGACATTTCTAGCAGCCCCGGCCTCTCCTCCTTGGCCCTGTTAGCTCTGTCATCAGCGGCCAGCGCCCTGGACTGGGATCTCGCCTCCTCGGCTGACTCACCTAATGAGCTTTCCTGGCACCGTCCGCCTTTTAAGTGGGAGGAGGTGGCTCAAGAACGCGGGGCTGGAGAGAGCTTAGGAAATGGAGTCGATGGAGGGGCGCCCAGGGACCGCCAGGAATCACAACTGGAGGCTGCCCGAGAGAAGGGACTGCATGTCTCGTGGTGGGCAGAAGCAAGGTCCAGGGACAGCCGGAGAGGCCTCGGCCACTAGGCGGGCAGGGGAGGCAGTGTGGAAGGGCCCGTCCCAGCCCGAGGAGGAAAGGAGGCAGGGTACATCCCCGCCTCCCGCCTCTGCCCTCTGGCCTCCCCTGCACCCAGCTCCTGTCACCGCCAGCCTCACTGATTCTCTGCTTCTCTTGAACAAAACAGACCCTTAGGAGGACATCTGTCAGTCCCTCACAGCGTGGTCACGATCCTAGCCCTGGTCCCCCGTCAGAGCCTGTGGCATGAGGCCGTCCTTCCTCAGACAGACAATCAGACCTCGTGGCTCGTGGGTTTCACCTAGATGCCTGTGATATACCTGTGGCCCCAAAAGGCCCGCTCAGGGGGCTTCCATGGCCCCTCAGCTGACAGGTGAAAAATCTGAGTGGAGCAAAGTCACGCTCTGCCTTCCTGTTCCAGTTCTCGTCCTGTAAGCAGGGTCCTTGGCGCGTTCTGGCACCGCGTTTACCCATTTCTCTACTTTCCCCCACTGTTTAAGTGCCCCCAAGTGCAGGGCTGACGTGCCGTCTGCTGGCCCTGGGCCGCGCTCCTCCCCGGAAGAACGCAGGGCGCAGGCTAGCCTTGCCCAAGCTGCCCTGCGGCCTGGCCCTGAGCTCAGCCTTGTCAATCAAGGTGCCTCTTCAACAGTGTGTCTGTAAATAGAAACACACACAAAACACAGGGGTGAGCGGATCAGTCCCCTGAGCCTAGAGGAACCTACCCCTCGACTTCTTGGAGCGATGGTTCTTCATTGGCTGGTCAGTGTTTGCTGCGACTTTATAAAACACAACTACCTTGACTTACAGGTCATGATGGCCTGAATAAGGATCCTCACTGCATGTCAGACAGGAGAACAGACACACGACCCGTAAAGAGTCCTCACGTTTTCTTTCTGCCTGCGAACTCTAAAATACCGTGCTTCTGTGGCTCTGTGGCTGTCTAGCTGACAGCTGTGATGTTTTAGGTGGAATCATCTGGATCACGGACTATCTTTCTACTGCGGCACTGGCTCTGCCACATGCTCACACTGTCCCTGGTTGACTGGAAAGATCCCTGGCTTGGGTTCAGGAAGCCTGGGTGGTCCTGCCAGCCCTGCACTGCCCGGGACCGGTGGTGTCCCCATAGGCCAGTCACATAACCCTAAAGGCAGTCTCTCCATGTCTCGGTGACACGTGACTGTCCTCACTCCATCCCTTGGAAGAGCAGGTCAGGGAATGTGTGTTAACAGCAGAAAACTCCATGTACCGCGGGACAGGAGGCGGCCCAGGAGAGAGCACAGGCTTTGGACTTCAGTGCTGTCCCCGGTTCTGAGCTGGCCTCTGACATTTGCCACCACTATGACCTTGAGCAAATGTCTTAACTTCTCTGGGCTCAGTTGTCTGGGATCACTCAAAGTCGGTAAGATGGTGAACAAGGACCAGAGGGAGGGTGTTAAGAGTCCCTGTGTACCCTGGTCAGGTGGCTGCCCGTCCTCTCCACCGACCCCCAGAGGCTCCCTGAGAGGTGGACCTGCCCCTGTCCTGCACAGCGTCCTGGGTCATCCTGCCGAGGTCGCAGGTACATACCAGCTGAGGCAGGATTGCAACCAAGGTCGGCAGGGCCTTGGCCCTTTTCTTTGGCTGCCAGAAACCCTCAGGGACGCCCTAGTAGAACCGTCTCTTCCCATCACAGGCAGGGAGCCAACTTAATTGCAGAGTGGACTCATGAGGAACCCGCCAGGCCCAGCCCAGGAGCTTGTCGGTGCCTTGAGACGAGCACTGACCTTTGCAGATGAACTGCTCTTATGTTTGGTCCACTGAGCTCACAGCAGGCCCGAGGCCAAGGCCAAGAACACTCCTCTCAAGGGCTGATAAGATGCCGGAGACCAGGCCAGGCTGTGTGCTGAAGGCAGCGTGCACCCCACCCGCTCCCAGCCCCACTTCCCCAAAGGGACAGAGGCCCGGGAACAGCCTCATTAGGAAGGAGTCGGCACCTGCTCTCAGGGGCACTGACGCACGCAACCCCTCCCCGAAAAACGCCAGGTGTCATTATTTTTTTGTCACTGACAACATTGAGGGTCAGTAAGATGTCCTTCTTCCTTCTCTGTCTTCCTGCTGACGCCTGTCGACCCATCCAGCACTGTGTATAACAAAGGCCGGCAAAGCTTCCCCCTGGGAGACCTTGAGAAAGGGGAGGTGCACCTGCCACCCAGGGGGTAGGGAACGCCGTCGTCATCACCACCTACCCCAAGAGCTTGTGGAGGTTCCAGCAGTCCTTTGGGGTGGGCGTAGCTCCCGTGATACCCATTTTACAGACGAGATAAACTGAGATCCAGGAGGAGAGACGACCTGCACCAGGCTGCACATCCCATGCCTGTGTTCTTTCCGTGGGTTCTGATGCTCATGCCAGGGGAAGGGTCCCTCCAGAGACTTCCACCAACCCATTTAGAACAGAGCCCATGAGCCTGTTGAGGCCTTCACTGACCAAAATGGTCAGGCAAGGCCCCTGCTTACCATGAGCGGGCAGGAGAAGTGGTATCCAGAGACAGGGCCAGCTGCCCGCCTCCCTGGCGCCTGGGGCACAGGGCAGCCTTCCTAGCTGCACCTTGGGCGGCTGGCATGGCTGCTGACAGGTGGCGGCGGCAGGCACGTTTGTCCAGGAAGGCCAGGGAGGAGGTCAACGGTGGGTGCGTTACGCTGTGTGTGCTTAGGGGTGAGAAGCGACCACCCAAAGCACGGTCCTCAGATGCCACGAAGCCACTAGAGACGTGACGCAGCCCTGGCAGAGCCTGCCTTTTGCCCCAGCCCCTGGCCTCAGCCCCAGAAACCTCCACACCAACACCCTGGCCTCCACCAGGGCTGAGGCCTGAAACACGCAGGAGGCAGCGGGCGGCAGGGCTTGCGGTTCAACCTTTTCTACATCCTGTCACCCGGGGAAAACGGTGGCATTTGTACAATTCGGCAGGTGGATGGAGAAAGCCGTCGGCAGCCGAGGATCAGGGCCCGGGTGCCCCAGCCACCGGGAGATAAGGGGTCAACAGCAAAGGGACGTGTTGCGTGATGGACTCACGAGTCTGGCCCAGGAGGGAGACAGGTCTGAGCTCAGCAACGCTCAGGGGCTTCCTAAAAAGGCAGAGTGCGAATCTGTCCCCAGACCTGCTGGATGGACACCTGCGTTTTAACAAGACGCCCAGGTGAGTCCCACGACCAGCCAACAAGGGCAGCTATGACTCAGCTGTGACCAGTCAAGGCCATAAGAGACCACACAGCCCAGGGATGCCTGGTCCCCTGATTCTACGAAGCCAATATGAACCTCTGACTTTAAAAGGCTCACTCATACATGGCTGGTGGGTCTACAAATGGGTGCAACCGTTATGGAAAGCAGTGTGGAGATGCCTCAGAAAACTTGGAATGGAACCACCATATGACCCACTTATCCCACTCCTCTGTTTATACCCAAAGGACTTAAAATCAGCATACGACAGTGACACAGCCACATCAGTGTTTATAGCAACTCAATTCACCATAGCTAGATTATGGAACCAACCCAGATGCCCTTCAACAGATGAATGGATAAAGAAAATGTGGTCTATATACACAAAGGAATATTACTCAGCCTTGAAGGAGAATGAAATTATGGTTTTTGCAGGTAAATGGATGGAGCTGGAGACCATCATGCTAAGTGAAATAAGCCAATCCCAGAAAACCAAACGTTGAAGATTTTCTGATATGTGGATGGTAATTCACAATAAGGGGGTGGGGCTAGGGAAAATAGAGTTACTTCACATTGGGCAGAAGGGAGTAGGGAGGGCAGGGGGCATGGGAGTAGGAAAGACAATAGAATGAATCGGACATTATTACCTATGTACACATATGATTACACGACTGGTGTGATTCTTCATCATGTACAACCAGAAGAGTAAGAAGTTATACTCCATTTGTGTATGATGTGTCAAAGTGCATTCTACTCTTATGTATAAATAATTAGAACAAAAAAAGCTAAAATATTAAGTAATTTTGAAGTCTTTCAGAACATGGTATATGTCAAACAAAACGGTCACTGACTCTTGGGGAAGTTTGAGGCTTCAAACTGAAGACACTGAGTTTGACCTTGCCAAATTTGCAGGGGCCATGAACCTAATGCAGTGCAGCCCAGGTCAGTCTCTTTCCCAGTGTACAACCTTAGACAAGCGTTTGACTAG
This sequence comes from Sciurus carolinensis, assembly GCF_902686445.1. Taxonomy (NCBI): domain Eukaryota; kingdom Metazoa; phylum Chordata; class Mammalia; order Rodentia; family Sciuridae; genus Sciurus; species Sciurus carolinensis. Next base: position 162,874,992 of record NC_062216.1, on the reverse strand, counting down.
AATCTATAAAGTGGCCCCAACAAATCCCCCCATTGGGTGAGGGGTTATGCTGTAAGTAAAGCATTTTTAGAAATCTATAGATAGTTTAAAAATGTTGTTCACCACTCTAATACCTGAGTGCTCCCTAAACTTCCCTGTGCATCCGGACCCCCTAGGCTCCTGGTAAGATGCGGATCTGGTCCACTAGGCCTGGGGCGGGGCCGGCCTGGGGCTCTGCATCTCTAACAAGCTAATTCACGATCCAGGTCGGAGGTCAGCAGATTTGTCTAGCGCAGAGCCAGTCGGTGAACACGTAGGGCTTGCATCTCCGTTACAGCTGCGCGGTCTGCCCCGCGGCACAAAGCAACCGCGGGCGACGTGTGAAAGGATGAACATGACTGCGTCCCAGCCGGACTTCACGGACGCTGAAATTTCAGTTTCATGTCATGCCCACCCGTCATGGAACATGGCTCTTTCCACTTATTTTCCATGTTTTATAAACGTAGGGACCATTTTTAAGTCACGGGGCTGCACAAAAAGAGGTGGTGAACTGGCTTTGGCCCTCAGGGGGTCGTTTGCACACCCCAGCCCAAGGTCATCTTCAGCTCAGCCTGGTCCCCTTCGTCCCCAGCTAGACTGGGTATCCGGTGGGTCGTAAGCTGCACCCGCCGCTCCTCCCCTCCAGGCCAGGGCCCCGGGCCGGCAGGCTGTCCTTGCAGAGCGAGCAGGAGCAGGAGGCAGTGCCGTCGCCCCCCTGGCTGACACCTGCCTGGAGCCTCCCTTCCCTTCCACTCAATCTCACAGTCACACTGTCACTCTGTGACCCTGGAGCTCAGTAACAACAGCAGGAGATTTGATTTATTAAAGGAAAGAACCAGCCACCTGATAAGCGGGCTAATTAGACAGTCCCCAGACAGTCCGTCAAACCCTCCCCGATCCCACTGCCTTCCACCACCTCTTCCGGACCCTGGTAGCCCATGCCAGGCAGCCAGGGCTGAGCACATCCTTCGGGCCCGTCCCCTGGCCTTCGGAAGCCTTGTTGAGGGCAGAGCTTCTGAGAATTCGAGACCAGTGGCTCATCGTAGCCTGAGGGTTGGAGTCCTCCCTAAATTCCTCCGCTGGACCCTTGTGCCGGGTGGGATAACACGGAGAGGTGGGGCCTCGGGAAGTGGTGAGGTCACGGGCGCTCCGCCCTGGTGAATGAGGCTGGTGCCCATGAGAGAGGTCGAGGGAGCGCCCTGCCCCTTCCGCAATGGGAGGACGCAGGGGTGGGCACATCTGTGACACCCTCACCAGACACTGAGCCTGGTAAGCTTGGTCTTGGACTGCCCCACCTCCAGAACTGTGAGCCATAGGTAGCTGCGTTTATAAATTCCACAGTTTAAGGTGTTTGGCTAGAGCAGCCCAAATGGACTAAGGCATGGCTCTTTGTGCATTCAATAAATATTGGGGGGTTTGGTGCCCAGCTGTTGTAAGTTGGGGAGTCAATAAATGTACACTGAATATTTTGGCAAACATTTTATGAGCATTTGTTATGTTCCTAATGAGGGACATCCAAATGACATTATGAATGACATAACAAATAACATTGCATAACATTTGTTATACAAGCCATGGGCTAGATGTGGGGTGGAGGGCTCTTGATTAGGATCCAGACATGAAAAAGACGTAGCTCCCAGTAGGGAATTTACTCACACAAGGCAGAAACACACCTAATGTTCCCTCTGCGGCAGAGCCTGGCAAACTCCCACCCACAGGCCAAAACCTGCCACCCCCAAACACACACACCTGGTTTTGCTAATAAAGTTTTATTGCAACATGGCCCTGCTCATTTGCATACATATTATTGATGGCTGCTTTTACACTCGGCTGTCAGACTTGAATAGTTTTCATGAACTGCGAAGCCCAAAGTATTTGCCACTGGACTCTATAGAAAGTTTGCCCCGGCCTAATATAATGATTTTCCAAAACTCTGTAGAGCAACTTCAATGAGTAATACGATTTGCCCCCACCACTCGACTCCCAGATACCAGAGAGAGAGAAGCTTCACAGACTAATAGTTGCCTTTACTATGTGCACAGCTTTCTGACTTTTCCTGTTCCAGTGTATTTCATTCTTTGAAATGTTAGTTGTGACCCATTCAATGGATTGACCCATTTCAAACCCACATGTGGAAAAATCCGGGTTTACTGGAAAGCAAATCGTGTTCGTTGATTCATTTATTCATTCACTGATTGCTTCCTACATGTCGGGCGCCCATTCTAAGCACTGAGATGCCATTTCCAACACAGCTAAGCTCACACTCAGGGGAAGAGGTTAAAGAATGAACCAGCACATCTGCCCCAGGTCAGGTGACCACAAGGGCCACAAAGAAGAGAGATACCTCTGGGGAGAGAGGGAGCGTGATGGGGGTGTTTCTGGAAAGAGGGAGCCATGCAGGTGTGGAGAGAGATGGCAGAGAGGAAACCAGCAGACAGAGGCCCTGAGGCAGGAGCTCAAGGGACAGGCAGGAGGCCAGAGGGCGGGAAATAAGCTCGGAGCGTGGAGACAGGTGGTGGCGGAAGATCAGGCAGACCATGTGCCCCAGTCAAGGCAGATGCAATAAGAAGGAGGTGCAGGGAAAGCTGGGCCTCGATGGAGGACATATCACCATTGATTTATCCATTTATCCATAAAGCAGGTGAGTGTGGACAGAGACACATGCTGAGGTTCATGGTGGTGACATGCAGACCTGGAGGCACAGCAGACCTGGGGAGGGACAGCAGCCTTGTGAGCAAACACAGCTTGAGGCTCCCTGACCTAAAGGCTTGGGACCCCAAGGGTTTTGGATTTCAGATTTCTTCCTATTTTGGAATATTTGCATATAAGTCATGAGATATCTGGGGAATGAGACCCACGTCTAAACACACAACTCATTGATTTCACAGATACCTTCTGCGCACAGTCAGAAGGTAATTTTTTACAATATTTTTAGTGCACCTGAATTTGACTGGGACCCATCACGTGAGGACAGATATAGAATCTTCCACTTGTGGCCGCATGTCAGGCTCAAAAAGTTTCAGATTTTGGACCTTTCCAGATTTGCAGATTAGGGATGCTCCATCTGCATTTGCATATTCATAATGAGATATCTTGGAGATGGGACTCACGTCTAAACCTAAACTTCATTTGCGTGTAGTACACACCACAGACCCATAGCCTCACGGTAATTTCATACAATATTTTTCATAATTTTGTGCATGAAATCAGGTTTCACGGTGTGGAATTTTCAACTTGTAGAGTCACATAAGTGCTCAAAAAGTTTCTGATTTGGGACATTTTGGATTTCAGGTTTTAAAATTAAGGATGTTCAACCTATCATCAAAGCCTCATAGAAGGGAATTATCAAGGGAACTGGGAGCACCTTGGAAGGGTTCCAGGGAAGGCCTCCATAAGGGGGACCTACCTCTGTGTCCTGAAAGATGAGCTATAAATGCAGGCAGATAACAGTAGCCATAAGCCTTCAAGCTGCAGGACCCGTGCGCAAAGGCGAAAAGGCCTAAGACAGCACCAGCTGCTGGGCAGGAGGGAAACTGCTTCTTCACCACGCACCCAGGAAGCTTTAAAGCAGGTCCCTGTTTGAGGCCCGCCCCTGACACACTGATGTGGGCCGGAGCAGGGCTCTACACTGTCACCTTTTATCCACCCAGAGGCCAAAGCAAAGCCAGTGCTGAGCTGAGGCTCCAGGCTGCGCTGAGACCAGGAAGAGCAGGGAAGGGCAGGAACAGAACACAGGGCGGATTTCATGCCACCAGCAAAGAGAGAGGCTGCTGGTGGGTCTAAGCAAAGAGGGACCAGGTGGATCTACCGGGAAGAAGAGGCTCGCAGGGTGAGAATGGAGGAGAGGAGCGGAGCGGGGAGGAGGGCGAAGGTGCAGGACCCATGGGGAGGACACCGCAGCCATCAGAGAAGAGATGGCGAGGGTGTGTCTCCAGGCAGGGACAGAAGCAGCTGTACCTGGGCTGATGGTACGGCTGAGTGACATGGGAAGGCAGCCCTGAACCAACTTGGAGGCTGACTGGATGCCAGCAGGCTAAGACACCAAGACCCTGGCGATTCCGTGACCGAAACGTGAAATCAAGAACAAGAGGCTTCCCAGCAGCTCTGGAGGCTGAGGCAGGAGGATCGAGAGTCCAAAGCCAGCCTCAGCAAGTTAGCGAGGCCCTAAGCAACTCAGCAAGACCTCGTCTCTAGATAAAATATAAAAAGGGCGGGCGGTGTGGCTCAGTGGTTTGAGCATCCCTGGGTTCAGTCTTGGTACCAAAAAAAAGAAAAAGAACAAGAAGAGGCTGCGGCAGGAGGATTGTGATTTCAAGGTCAGCTTTAGCAACTTAGGCCCTCAGCAACTTAGCAAGAACTTTTATTTATTTTTTAATTTAAGTTGATCTGTCAATTCACCTTTGTTTGGCCCTGGAGCCAGGCCGGGGCTTCCTTGGCAGGCATGGGAGTAGACATTGTTTAAAGTCGTGGCCAGAAAACACCTCAGCAAAAAGCATCACCCAGAACATTGCTAGCTCATGACGCAGGGGCAAGTGGCGGCTGCAGGAGAACTTGGAACTGGGCCAGCAGCCTCCAGAAGACCCCATCCTCAGAGCCAGGCTCCCACGTGATGTGGCTGCCGTGGTCCTGCTCTCCTGTTCACCGGGTCCTATTCATGACTCGCAAGTCAGGGTGCAGGAGGACTTCCAAAGGCATGGAGAATGGGAAATACTCATGACGCTCCATACGGCGAATATATACATCCTTGATATGCTGGGGTGCTGATCGGGTCTCCAACGCTGTGATCAAAAGTCCTGACTAGAACAACTTAGAGGAGGAAGAGTTTATCTTGGGCTCATGGTTTCAGAAGTCTCAGTCATTGGTCAGGTGACTCCATAGCTCTGGGCCTGAGAGGGAAGCATCTCAGCTCATAGCAGCCAGGACGGAAAGAGAGAGAGCAAGAGAGTCCAGGGGGTGGAGGGTGGAGCTCAGGAACACAGGGAGCCAGGGACATGATATAATCCCCAAAGACACACCTGACTGACCTACTTCCTCCAGCCACACCCACCCATTCAAATGATTTATCCATCAAATGGATTAATCCACTGATGAGATTACGGCTCTTATAATACAATCACTTCTTCTCTCAACATTCCTGCATTAGCACATGAGTTTGGGGGAACACCTCATATCCACACCACAACAACTATTAAAATTAATTTCACCTGTTTCTTTTTATATTTTTAGTGTGATTACCAGAAAACATAAATTTTCTAAAATCTTAATTATGACTTAAAATTTACTATTTCTAATTTAGAACTAAAGCTCTCATTGACTTTGAATCACAGCTCTACCATTTGCCAGCTGAGTGGCCTTGGGAAAGTTACTTAGAACAAAGCCTGGCAGATGGAAAACCCACCAGAACGTTGGCCATGGGTACAGAGGCACCTTGCTTTACAGCTAGGAGTGCTGAGGCCAGACAGCCCAATAGGCATCCTTCTCCTTTGTGCTCCGGCTGTGTGACCTGGAAGAAGTTACTCACCCCTCCCTGGGCGGGCCTTAGTTTCCTCATCTGCACCAGTGCAGGACTCGCAGGAGAGAAGAGTCCCAGACATGGCGGGCATGTAGTAAGCACCCAGCACCTGGCTCTGTGGTTGACCTCAAAATTATAACAAGTTATTTTCCAATTCTAGAACCAGGCAACACTTCATTTCACAAAATAGAATAAGTGTTCCAATGAGACAATCAGAGGAAATTTTTTTATATAGAGACCAAAAGGAACTGGAGAAAAGAGAAACATAAACAGAGTGGATTGGTCATTTCAACGTTACTTTCCTTGTAAGGCAGGGACAGGAAGACAGAACAACAGAAACATAACTGATTAATATCAGGTTACTTCAGGTTACATTTTTGTGCAAGGACTGAGGAAGAGGGAACTTCATTATGAGGACTAAAATGGACCCATTTGGGAAATTTGGTGATTCTCTTCTAATCCTGATTGCTCAAAAGTGAGATTAACAGCTTAGTTTCAGTTTGGTGACTGGAACTTTAGCATGAGTGACTCCATTTTAATTTTTAGCCTGGTCTGTTGGGACCCTGTGGAGGAGCTTAGTCCAAGGTTCAGAGAGAGCCGAGGATCGCTCTGCTCCTGGCTGGCCCCTCCCACCCATTCACAGAGTGGCTACTGAAGCGAGGGTCCCAAAACTCAGAACTGATTGCAACACACCTCTGCTTAAAACCTGACGGTGACTCCACCTCCCCACAGTAAACCTGTGGACACAAAGATCCACCCTAATCCGTCCGTTCTCCGAGGTCCTCTGAGCACGTGCCTCCTCGCTCACCAAGCATCTGACTGTTCCGTGGTTCTCTGTCTCTTCCCTTGGTTTTATCTTCCACAAATACCCTACACCTATGTCCACCTCATTGACACCCGACTCGGCTCAAGAGTGTCTGGAACTTCTCCCCCACGCCTTCAGTTGACATGTCCGCCCCACGCACGCTTTGTACCCACATTGTGTCAATGCAGAATCCCGGGGCCCATCTGTAACTAACGGGTGCACTCCTGACGGGTCTCATTTCTCTTACGCACTGTGAGCCTCTTAGGATGATGATGATGATGAATTTATTAAGCACATACTATGTGCCAAGCTCTGCCCTGAGGACTTTGCATGGGTTAATTTACTTAATCCTCTTACCGAAGATGCCTCTAAGGTGGATTCTAATAACCACTGCACAATTGAGGAAGCAGGAACGTGACTCTGGCATAATCCACTCCAGCCTTTGATGTGTCAGCCAAAGCCAGGGATCTGGCTTCAGATGCCACACTCTTAACCTCAATTTTCCTTTTCGCTGTTGTCAGTTTTCTTGGTCGTGCTGGAAATCAAACCCAGGGCCCTGCACGTGTTCTTCCTCTGATTCCACTAAGCTGCATCTGCAGCTTCAATTTACTTTTATAACATAAACTCCTGTGGTGGACTTTGAGTCTAACAGTTCAGAGGGAGAGCTGCTTGCCCAAGGTCCCCAGTGTGTTATACTCCTCATTTGGGCGGGCCATGGGTCAGCCCAGGCTGACCCCCAACGAAGGGAAGGAGGGAGCATAGCAGCCCTCCTGCGTACCTGGCCCCAAGCCATGAGATGTGCACGGGGAGATGGAATCATGGCCAGGCGTGTGCAGCGCTTGCTCCGTGTTTATTTGTGTTGCAAACAACCTGGAGCCCCATCTGGAGAAGGGCGCTCCCTCTGTATTTTCCTCTTGAGTGAAAGGAAGGAGTATGGGTAGGTCTAGTGAAGTCCCGCAGAGCTGGTCAATCCAGTGTCCAGGGTCGGGCACTCTGCATGGGAGATCAGCCCTAGGGGGCTGCTGAACAGAGACCTGGCCCAGAGGACCGCACAGGTGAGTGATGCTGGTCCAAGCCAACCTCGATGGTGCCTTGCCCAAAAGTGCAATTCCCAGACCCCAAAGGGAAGACAGCAAGAGCTCCTTAAGCAAGGAACAAACAGACTTCGTGAGTCCCAAACAGACTTCGTGAGTCCCTGGAAGAGCCTTCTGGATCCTCAGCCTGACAAAGCCAGGCAGCCATGCAGGGCAGATGGTGAAGGGCAGGGGGTAAGTTCCAGAGGGGCTGGAGAAACTTCAGCAACTCTCATAGAACCTTCCAGAACGGTGCCTTTGTACCATCGTGCATGGTCTCTTAGGAGGAACCACTGAATGAAGGGATGGGTAGGGGGAGCTGTTCCGGACGGAACTGGGGCACTTCTCTTTGTCAGATAAGTGTTAAAGGTCGTTACCACCTTGGGCTCTGCCTCACTCTGACAAGGTGCCCTTCCAGTGGCCAGTCATGAAGCCGGCTCGGGTGGGAGTGTCGTCAGGGGAAGGAACTGGAGAAGTCACATAGACCATCTGGTTCCAGTAAAGACACTGAAGAACGTGATTTGGGCGTGCAGGCAGGTGGGCTTCTCAGTACCCAAAGTTAGACAGACTTGCCCATCAAACAGGCAGCCATGGGCCTCCACGGAGCCCGTGGACATGAAATAACACCTCTGCTTTAAAGAAAACACTTCATCCTGAGTCACACATGAGTGACCATGGCCCAGGAACATGGATTCTAGTTCCTCTGAATGACAGGTTCTCCTGTGGAAGAGGTTGCGTGAGCTTTTATAGCTACAGAATGAAAATCAGAAATCAGACATTCAAGATACACTGGTGGGAGCCGCTGGCAGCTGGGCTACAGCTGATCTTTCCCATGGACGTCAGGCGACATTCCCGCAGCCAGGGAAGGCTGGAGGTCTGCTCCGCTCAACGATACATTCTGAGAGGTTTACTAACAGTCAGGACAACGTTAGGCCAGATCCAAAAGGTCACTGGTAAAGCGCAACCTGTTCAAAGTCCTCAGATCGCCCAAGGCAATCGCAGGTCTCTGTGGGCGACACTCCATTCCTCATCATCACTTGTTCTTTGCAGATGGGGTCAGTCTACGTGACCTTTAATGCAGATGCGACTTCTCCAAAGAACCTCCGCTTCACAGGCCCGGCCTCCGAAGACCTACCATTGGAAACAGAGCAGACGGCACGCTCTTTGTGGGAAAGACAGATCCCAAGGAGAAGGGAGAGGAGAAGGGCCGAGCTCTCCTTGCCCTGTTCCTCCTGCAAACCCTCCCGTCAGCCCACGTGGGCCCTTGGGGAGGAATGAGCGGCAGGCAGGCGGGGGCTGTTCCCGCCACACGGAAGGAAGCAGCAGGCCTTTGGAATAAGAGATTCCCCTCATTATCTTTCCCCACCCTGGGTGCTCACTCGGCTGCCAGAGGAAAGGGCTCTGGGCCCTCAAGGGCTTCTAGGGTGAAAAGTCGTACCGCAGACCCGAGCCGGGCAAGCAGGCCTTCCCTGCAGACACCCACAGGCCAGCCAAGCGTCGGGCGGCCAGGAGCCAGGAGGCACGCCCGCCGGGGTGAGACCTTTTGGCTGCGAGTAAGGGGAAATTCCACCTCCAACCGGCTTAGACATCAAGAAGGCCAGGGGACCCGGCTGGGTGAAGTCACCCAGGCCCCTGGCTCTTTCCATCTCTTCCACCTGCCCCAGGGCCAGCCTCATTCTGAGCCAGTTCCTCTGTCCCACACTGGCTGCTGGCTGCACCCTGGGCTGTGCAGGTCCTTGTGTGTGTCCACCAGGAGGAAGAAAGACCTGGAGAAGCTGTCCTCTCCTGCCGGAGGAGGCCCGTCCGCGAGGACCTCTGAGGGTGGTCACAACGGACATTTGCTTCTCCCCGAAACCTGCTCTTTCCCCAGCCTTTCCCATTTCAGGAGGGGAAGAGGGCGGGGAAAGGACCTGTCCTTCCAATGGTCCCAACCCCAAAGGCCAGTCACCCTTCCCCGCCGCATCCCTCAACCACACATCCCACCCGTCAGCAAATCCTTCAGCACCACCTGCAAAACATTTCCAGAATCCTCTTCCCTCACTCAAGCCGCTGCGTCTCTCCTGTGCGGCTGAACCACCTCTCCAAGGCCCCCGCTCGTCGGCCGGGTTCTGCCCCTCGCAGCCTCCGTGGCTCACCTGCCGTTCCAAGGGAAACCCGGCCCTTGCCGTGGCTCTTGCACCCCATGTGACCCGCCCCGCTTTCTGCTCGGCCGCCCCCCACGCTGCCCTTGGCCCACTCCGCTGCACCCAGCAGCGGCCCCTCGCCCTTCTTCAAGGACACCAGCAGCTGCAGCCCCAGACCCTGGGGCTTGCACTCTCTGCCTGGATCCGTGGGGTCGGCCTGCAACTCGATCCTGCGCTTCCTTTAGGTCTGTGCTTAATGCCTCCTTTGAGGGGAACCCCCACAAGCTGCACGTGAAGCAGCCCCCCTCTGACCCCCTGGAACCCCCGTCCCCGGGCCTAATTTAGCCTCCTCCAATGCCCATCCCACCTGATAGGCCGTGCCTGTATTCGTCGCCTTTCCACCCAACCCCTCGTTCTATCCCTGCTGCCTAGCAGTGCTGGGCTCGTAGAGGGGCCCGGTAACCACGCTTGAGGGAGTGACTGGGCCTGAGAGTCCAAGAGAGCCCAGCTGCAATCTCAGCTCTCCCTATGCCAACTGCCAGTGCAGCCGGTCACAGAACCTTTCTGGGTGTTATGGTTTGGATATGGGGCGTCCCCTGAAAAGCTCAAGTGTTTCAGCAATCAGAGTGTTCAGAGGTGAACTGATTAGATTATGAGAGCTGTACCCGCATCGGTGGATTAATCCATTTGATGGGATAATAATTTAAATGGACGATTCCTGTAAGCAGGTGAAGTGTGGCTGGAGGAAGCTGGTCAATGGGAGTGTCATTGGGGATTATGTCTTGTCCCTGGTTCCCTGCGCACACGCGTTCTCTCTCTCTCTCCCTCCCCTCTCCTTCCCTCTCCCCCCCCCTCTCCCTCCCTCTCTCTCTCTCTCCCTCTCTCTCTGTCTGTCTCTCTCTCTCTCTCTCTCTCTCTCTCTCTCATCTCTCTCTCCCCTCTCCCTCTCTCTCTCCCTCTCTCTCTGTCTCTCTCTCCCTCTCTCTCTGTCTCCCTCTCTGTCTCTCCCTCTCTCTCTCCCTCTCCCTCTCTCTCTCCCTCTCTCTCTCCCTCTCTCTCTGTCTCTCTCTCTCTCTCTCATCTCTCTCTCCCCTCTCTCCCTCTCTCTCTCCCTCTCTCTCTCTCTCTCTCTCATCTCTCTCTCCCTCTCCCTCTCCCTCTCTCCTCTCTCCCTCTCTCTCCCTCTCTCTGTCTCTCTCTCTCTCTCTCTCCCCCCTGCTTCCCGACTGCCATGAGCAGAGGGGCTTTCTGCCACGCCTCCCCATGATGTTCCGCCCGTCTCAGGCCCAGTGCAACAGAGTCAGCCGACCTGGACTGAGACCTCTGAAACCACGAGCCCCAAATCAACTTTTCCTCCTCTAGGTTGTTCCCTTCAGGTCTTTTGGTCACAGCAGTGAAGACCGAGCTAACACGCTGGGCCCAGTTTTTCTCGTCTGTGAAATGGGAGAACCATAGTGTCACCTCACAGGATCCTCAGGAAGACTGAGTGAATCTCTACACAGCTTGCAGAGGAGCACCTGGGCATAAAAGCGCTCATTAAAGCAGCTGCCACGTCCGTCACTGTTGTCGTTGCGATCATCATCATCATCATCAGTGTCACCATTTATTCACAGGCTGAGTCACAGGGTCCCAGCCCAGCACCCCACCCGGCTCCCCAGCCAGAGGTGGAGGAGTGACTCAGGTGGTGGCAGTGTGCCCCGTGACTCAGCCATGCTGGGGTCCCCGGCACAGGCCGCCTTGGCCAAGGGGCCCTGGGGCTGAATCATCAGGACCACGATTCCAGCTGGGGGGACCGTGGCCGTGGAGTTTGGCAGATAGCTTTGCCTCCTGGGTCCTTCCAGGAAGACTGGGCACCTGCACTTTGCCAGCTCAGATCCATCTGTCAGTAGAGCTGACCCGAGAGCCAGCTAGGGGTTGGTGGGCAAAGGGAAAAGGTAGGAAGAAAAAGAGAAATCGTACCTGACTCCCCAGCCCTCAAACCAGGGCGAAATCCAGGGCGGACGGTGGCGTTCCAAATTCAAGTCCCCGTTCCTCCGCTTCCTAGCTGGATGACCTCGGACAAGCGCTTCGCTTCTCTGAACCCTTTCTGTGAAATGAGAAGGACGCCATCTCCCACTCAAGGTTATAGGGAGGACTTACTGTGTGGACTGCCTTCAAGTCCCAAATCCTTCAGGAAGCCTCCTCAGATCCACCCAACAAGGTCCCTGAGCTTTGGTGGCATCTGTAAGAGGAGAGAAGGAATTCCCCCTCTCAATTTTCCCAACTCTGGCTCCCCCAGGAAGGCAGGGACCAGTTCAGTCCTCCTCTCCTCCACACATTCAGTGCTGTTTATTGAGCACCTACTACATGTCAGGTACTGTACTAAGCCCTGGGTATAGAAGACGGGATCCAGTGGGAGACGCTGATGACACATGAGTATGCAAATAAATACACAATTAGGATCTCTACTTAGCACTGGGCAGGAAAATCGGTTTTCAAATGAGAGAAAGACATGGCTCCGGTATCAGAGGAAACTTGTGAGGTGGTGACATTTCAGCAGAGGATGAAAAATGAGAATGAGCAAGAGCCAGCCGTGCCCTAAAGTAAGAGGGATGAACTTTCCGGGCAGAGAACAGTCTCCACAAAAGCCCAAAGGCAGGAAAGAGCCTGGGTTGTTTAGGGTGTGCCAGGGAAACAACATGCCTGAGTGTCTCGCTGGCGGCCGGGCTGAGCCCAGGACAGGGCCCACGCGGGGCCCACCTCCTCATTCCCTCCTCTGGGCCCTCGCAGCCTGGCGTCTCCCGTCCCCACCTCCGACCAACGATTGCCTCATCGTTTTTTTCTGGTTTTATAGTTGTTTACGAAGACAGGGCTCGTCTGGGTCCATGGTGGCCGGAAGTCCCCAGGGCCGTGTTTGAAGATTAGATGAGATACTACATGTAAACTGCCTAGTACAGCTCCTGGCACGTCGTCCGTGCTCGATTTAAAAAAAATAAGTAAGGTATTTTGAAAGAGTGAGTGTGAAGAGATGGAGAGGAGAGCCCCCGCCAGCCTGCACCTGAAGAGTCATTTCTGGACTTTTTTTGCTCACTGTTTGTTGAATGGGGCGCCCGGCACCCTAGGCCACGCCCGTCACTGAGTTGCACCCCCAGACCTTTCTTTTCTTCAAAACAAGGTATGAATGTCTCACTACAAGAAAGGAGAGTGGATTTTTCTTAAGCTCCTGGATCTGACTTAGATCCAGACTGATCTCGAGGACCGGGGCCTCCATGGTCTGTCCCATCAGTCACTGCCCACAGGACCCTGGGGGGTCAGAGGGCCCAGGCTCAGGCTCGAGGCCCGGCTCCTTCTCCGCCATCGCGGAAGCAGAGGCAGCGCCCTGCACTCCCTGCACCACTGGAGAGCGGAGCTCGGGGGTGACCTGGCAGAGGGTCCACTGCGCAGGGGGTTGAGACGGATCCGCCCCCACCTGGGACGCCTCGGGCCGGCGGCGGGAATCAGGTCCCCCGCAGCACACCCCCAGCGGGGTCGACTCTGGGAAGGACCTGGGCCCCAGCGCCTGAGTTCCTCTCAACGGGGAGACGGGCCACAGCGTCCTGCGCTGGCCTCTGTCCTTGGCTGGTCACGCTCTGCTGAATTGCCCCTTGATGTTCCTCCCAGGGACTGTGATCTCCACGGCAGGGACTGTGTCTCAAGTACCTTTCTCCTGGACGACTAGTCTAAATGGCCAGCTCATCCCCGCTAACTAACCCTCCAGGGCTGGTGCTGAGGAACGGGTCCGGATGCATCCATCTTGAAGAGGTTCCTGCCATCCTAAGGTGGTGACGTCTTCCAATTCTCCTAAAGTGTACTAGGCTTAGAGTGTGGACTAGGCTACTGGATGTTCCCACCACCGGTTTTCCCAACTTACATGTCCCACGAAGAACACATAAGCTAGTCCACCAGAGACTCCTGGATGAGAACCCCAAAAGAAACCAAAACCACTGGCTCACCCTCCTGGACTCTGCATCCAGACAACCCGGGGTGCCGCATTCACAGGAGCAGACACAGATTTTAAATTTTCAAGGGGAGCACAGTGATTCTTGTGATCCATCAGACATGGCAGATTAGCCAAAGTAGTTCAGGGTGCACAGATGAGCTCACACTCGGTTCACCAACATCCTATCTTGGGTAAACCGGGTTTTCTGGTGGTGGTTGTGTTAAAAAGCAAATACCACGTGAAAACCAGTGAGCAACAGGAAATGAGGGTGAAGGTGTCCGGTGGTTTGGAAATTTGTGCAGTGCTCAACAAGCATGCACGTGCCATTAGCACATAACTATAGTCACTTGAAAATGAAACGATATTACACACATTTTTTTTATTTTAAACAATTACATAAACACTTAGTCGGGTTAGTTCTTTCCTCTTAATATATGAAATCGTGAAATCATTCGGTATTTCTTTTGTCCCAGGAACGCTGTGAAAAACTTTCTGAGTGGGGTGGCTTGCACTGGCACAGTTTGAGAATCATTGCCTCAAGGGTTTCTGCACATGTTGCCGCTGAGCTCGGGAATCAAGGCTGAGCTAAACCATGTACGCGGCCCGAGGTTCCGTACTTAGTCCTGCTGTGCAAGTCTAGGAGTCGCAAGACTGGTTAAAATTTCACTAGGGGTAGACAGGGTTAACCCCACCTTCTTTCCCCAGCTAACTAGTTTCTTAATGAGCTGATAGCACTTTGGAATGTGCTGGAAGCCTGTCTTCCTGTTATAAAAACAGAAAAACAAGTGTGCAATTGTGTGCCCGGCTTGTGGTTTTATTATCTTGAACTAGGAGTGGCCTGAATATCCAGCGGACTCTGCCAGCTACTTTTTGCCAGAGAAGACCACAGAGCACTTTCGTGAGCCTACGGTTATTATTTTTGGTAGACATCCTCCCGTCTTTGAGTTAATTTGTCAATACCCGGGGTCAGGAACTATCTCATGCAGTCATCTTTATTTAAAAAAATAAATAAAAAAAAACAAGTGTGTCTCAGCCTCATAACCAGGAAGGAGCCCACCCCAAGCTGGGCCTCGATGGAGATAGATTTGGCCAGGGTAAGCGGCTGGTCACACTTGCCTTAAATGTTTCCTAGGAGATTGAAACTGGGCAGAGAAGCTCAGCCGTACTCATACGTCTCTGTAGGGGTTGGTTCCAAACCATTTTCTGGGAAGGATATGGGCCCCATTCCCTAAGTTCATTCACCCCTCTTCAGCCAAGAATCCTGATGTGCCCTCGATTTCCATAAGACGTTAGATCTTGGTTCTCTGGTAAGGCTTGTGACTCTCTTTCAGTCTCAGCCACAGGGCCATTGCACATCTGCCAAGGCTCCTTCCCCCCCGGCACTTTCCATGACTGGCCCCTTCATTCATCTTTTCAGCAAATTTTATTGAGTACTTACTGTGTGCCAAACCCTAAGATGCACATAATGGTATAAGAAGGAAGAAGAAGAAAGAGAAGCTTGTGATAAGCCAGATGCTCTTTTGGACCATTTACATATAGTATCTCATCAAATGTTCAACTAAAATCTGATATTCAACAACAATCCAACAATTTATTCACATTTTGTTGATGAAGAAAGAGAGACACAGAGAGGTTAAGTAACTTCCTCGAGGTCATGCAGCACACAGACAGAGCTGGGATTTGAGCTTGCTTTCTTAAATGCTGTCATGTTGCCTTCCAAGCAAGACACCCCGGGTTCCTGGTCTTATGGGCTTGCATTCCGTGGAGGAGAAAGAGTGTTATCAGTCTGGTTTTGCTTTTGATAACAAAATATCTGAGGCTGGATAATTTGTAGAGAGCTCATGGTTTTGGAAGTCCAAGACCCTCTTTCATATCAACCCTCCCCAAGAACTAGCCAGGCTCCCCCGGGAGCTCCCTCCTGCCCAGGGCAGCTCCCGGTGACCCAACCACTCCCACAGGGCACCTCCTCTTGTGGGTTCCATGCCGCCTCTTAATGCCAGCACTCGGAAGACTGAGGTTCCAGCACTGGAACCTTTGGAGACACACTCAGATCACATCTCCGGTAAGATTTCAATAGTCCACGGTGATGAGGAGGCTCACAGTCCCCAGGGGCATTCAGTGGAGGCTCCCGGAGCTGGCAGGAGGAGGAGCTGCTGAGCTCAGGCAGTGGAAAGGCCCACAGAGGGGCCACCTGGGCCGCCCCCTGGAAGGTGTTAGGGAAGATGTCTCCAAGCAGAGGCTCGCGCACAGGCACAGAGGCTGGGCTGGCCGGGCGGAGCCACGGAGGGAAGTCGGAGGCCAGGGCTCTGGTCACAGGGCCTGGACCTCACACAAGCCCTACCTGCACCAGATGCCCCAGCCAGCTCCAGAGGCCCAGCAGATCTGCCTGACCTTGACCGGAACAGGGGGGATTTCATAAGAAGGTGACTGCAGGGTGGTAGCTGAGAGCAGGCTGGTGCAGTGGAGATGACCGTGTCTCTGCTGCTGCGTCCCCGTGGAGGATTTGAAGCCCCTCAGAGCTGGCCTTTCTCCCACCGGTGGTCCACAGACGCTGTCATTCTGGACCTGGATAAACTGTGGGGTACAGGCTGAAGATGGCCTGGGGGTTGGGCACCGGCTCGCCAAGCCCCATCTCTCTGTGCAGGGCTCCTCGGTTTTGCAGAGTGTCCCACGGAAGCGTGTACCAGATGGGTGAGGAGAGGAAGCCGGGCTGGCGTAACTTGTCCCAAACAGATTATTATCTCAATAACCTCTGATCTCCAGCAGCCTGACCTTGTCAACCCGCATGGCGAGTCCACTGCTCTTAGCCGTAACCGTCTCTGTCACAGCAAACCTGGTGGGTGGCTTCTTTGCCTTCTTGCCAAAGCGAGGCCGGACAAGACCTGTTATACACCCCCTTACATCACTATGTTCATATAATATTTCTACTTATTTAATCTTTGGTACTGGGGATTGAACCCAGGGACACTTAACCACTGAGACACATCCTCAGCCCTTTCAATGTTTTATTTTTGAGACCGGATCTTGCTAAGTTGCTTAGGATCTTGCTAAGTTGCCGACGCTGGCCTTGAACTTGTGATCCTCCTGCCTCAGCCTCCCGCGTCTCTGGGATTACAGGCCTGCACCTTTGCACCCAGCTTTGTTCACAGAATACTTCTAGAAAAGGAAAGAAATTTTATCACCCGGATGCCTGGGGTTGAGAGTAACAGCTAGAATTTTTCCAGATTCCCTTTTTATATTTTGGACTCTCTTTTTGCCACACATGTATATTATTTTTTCAACTGAAAATAAAAACTTTATTTAAAAAAAACGGATCAAAGCGACCATTGGATCGCATTTTACCTGCCTCGTGTGAACCGCTTTCTTTGAATTGTGTTTTAAGGAAAGGACAGGAGGTGCTGTGGACGGAGTTATGGACTGCCCCAGATCCAATGTCAAAGCCCAACCCTGGGGCTGGGGAGATAGCTCAGTTGGTAGAGTGCTTGCTTTGTAAGCACAAGGCCCTGGGTTCGATCCCCAGCACCCCAAAAAAAAAAAAAAAAAAAAAAGCCCAACCCTCAACGTGAGGGTGATGGGAGATGGGCCTTCGGGAGGTTCAGACGAGCTCACCGGAGTGGGACGCTGGCGATGGGCTCCGTGTCCTTATAAGAAGAAACGCCAGACAGCTTGCCCACACTCTCCCTCCCCGTGTCCAGCAAGCAGGCGGCCTTCTGCAAGCCGAGGCCCCACCACGCCAGCACCCTGCCCTGGGACACTCCCAGCCTCCGCAGCTGTGAGAAAGAGATGCCAGCATTTAAGCCACCCAGCCTGTGGCGTTTGGTGTGGCGCATGCAGCAGTCCACCATGAGCCTGCACAGAAAGGCCTTGCAGGAGGCCACCGGCCTCTGCACAGCACTCTGGGGCTGACCCTGGTGGCATGTCACAGTACCCTCCCCAGGAGCGTTCTGCTTTGGTTGCAAGCCTGCCTGTGATGCTCTTAGACACCTCGTCCCTTTTCCTCTTAGTGGAAACTGACCAAAGCTGCCTTTCTTCCAGGGGACACAAAAAGGGGATCACGCCCCCTGCCAGACCTCGTTCTCAGTACAGATTGATGTCCTCACCCCATCTGTCTTCCTCCTTTAGTCCTGCTTGTTTTTAATCTTTCCTCATGGAAACGTTCAAATGCACGCAAAGAAAGGGAAAATGGCCAACTAGAGCCAAGGACCAACCACCAACCTCAGCCATCAGCCACAGGTGGCCAGCTTGGTCTTGCACACACCGCCCCCTCCCACACTTCCTCCCAAACAACAGCTACCTTTCTTCTTTTTGAAAAATGGGATCTGATTCTCATAACTCTCCCTTCTAGAATATATAATTCAGCGGCTTTTTAGTGTCGTCGCAAGACGAGCCCGTCACCCTACGGCATTCCACGACACCTCCTCTCCACCCCGGCAGCCACTGCCCGTCCCTCTCCCACCGTTCTTGGTATCCCCTCTTCTACGTCCCGTCTCCATGGATCACTGGATGGTTTCAAGCAAATTCTGCATAGCATGCCATTTCTCCCATCAATATTTCAGAGTGTATTTGCAACACACAAAGCCGCCTTTTTGCTGTAACATAGCCAAACGCCATTATTACACCTAAAACTGTAATATTCTTTAATATCGTCTAATACCTGGTCAGTGTTCATAACTCCATCCTGATGGATTTGTTCTCATGACATGCCACCAAGACCTGCCTGTTCACAAAGGGAGTATGACATAAGTCCCTTTTGATCTATATCAGGTCCCCTCCTTTAATTTTTTTTATTTTTTTGGTTTTTTTGGTGTGGGGGCGGGGCGTGCCCTTTATTTCCTGAGGGAGAAAACAGCTCATTTTCCTGCAGAATCTCCTGCTCCCTGAGTTTGGCCACAGCAGCTCCATGGTACTCCTCTCTCACCTGCATTTCCGGTGAACCAATACTTAGGTGCTGAGACTCGATCTGAGTCCAGTTCTGAGTTGCGGGCGGTGCAGGAGGTGTGGGGTCCTCTTGCAGCATATCTGGAGGCAGCACCCTGTGACCCATTCCCTTTTGATGTTGAGCTGGGTCTGAGTCCAGGTGCTGCCTGACTCGTCCACATTGGGAAGCAACCCACCCGCCTCCCCCAGCTGCCTCCGCATTGATCACCAGGCCTCCCTCGTTACTTCGCGAGGCTTTGCCAAAGACGACACTCTGATCCTCTCTCCTGCATTTATGAGCTGAAATTCATCAAAAAAGAGGAACATTTCTTCCTCCCTTTATTTTCCCATTTCCAGAATAATGAGATAGTATCTTAGCATCCTGCGAAAAGTGACCAATGACTTTTTCTTAACAATTCTTAACAATTTGATATATTTCATTCCATTGAAGTCATCGTTCTTTCTGATACTCCAATTGTCCCATCTGTGGCTAGTAAGGGCCCTTCCCGGGTGATTTACGAACTTGACAGGATGGCTTCCCTATTTCTACCACAATGAAATATTCTAAGCTCATCTTGCACATTACCTCCCTAAAACCTGGAATCAGCCATTCCCCCAAGGAGCCTTTAATAAAAATACAGATTTTAGGGACCACCATCTGGATGCTAAATATGTTCGTTGCTATTTTATTGACCATTGCTTCCAGGTCTTTTTGACGTACATAGGAGAAAACTCGTAAATATTTTTAAGAGAAAAAAAGCCTTATAAATTCATAATGACATTTTGAATTCAAATTTTAGATAATGCAGATCTAATGTCATTTCTCTGATTTTCAAATTGCATGCCTTTTCATTTACACTGAAAAACTCTCAGCTCCTAGGACTGGCAGGTAGCTCAGTGACAGAATTCTTGCCTAGGATGCACAAGGTCCAAACCCCAGCACAGAAAGAAAATAAACCTGAGCTCCTAATAGCATGAACATTATTACTATTATAATAAATTTTAAATAGCAGAACCATTATTATTACAACACTAAGATTTCTGAATAAAATTATATATTTCTTAGCAGTTTTGAAAAGTTCATTGGGTATTTTCCACTAGGGATGAACAGTTACAGTTGTGTGGGGTTTTATTTTTTTCCCCGATTGAACAAATACTTACGGAACACGTGTCATGTGCCAAGTATTGACACAGGTATGCAGGTAGGCCTAGGTCTCCCTCTTCTTTAACCCACTCCTAATACGAGCTGGTTCCAGACCCTTCTATATCTTAAAATCTACCAATCAACATGGTTCCCAGAATTACTCAACATATTCCAGACGTGGTTTAACCAGCAGAGATCAGACAAGACTCTCCCTGTCTCTGCGGGAAAGCACCCAGCATAGGCTTGACTCAGGGCCTTTGCATTTTCTGTTCTTTGCCTGCTTGGCCCACGCCCTCAATTCACTGGGACCTCTGCTCAGAGCTATCTCCCCACAAGCGTCATCTTTGAGGTTCCTCCTCCCGCCCTGCATTCCTCACTCACTTACTCTGCTTTATTTTTCTCCATAGCATTTCTACCACCACTTCATACTATTAACTATGTTTATTTTTTTATCTTTCTTCCCTACCATTCCACTAGAAAATAAGCTCTGCAAGGGCATGCTGTATTTTAAACACTCTGTAGACCATTTTTCATCACTGTAACAAAATGCCTGATAAAATCAACTTAAAAAGAACAAAGGTTTATTTTGGCTCACAGTTTGGGAGGTTCCAGTTCATGGTCAGTTGGTCCAGCTGCTTTGGGGCCTATGGCGAACAGCACATCATGGGGCAGAGCAGCTGCCCACCTGGTGATGGTTAGGAAGCAAAGAGGGAAAGGAAGGGACTGGGGTCCCAATATCCCCTTCAAGGGCATGCCCCCAGTGACCTAACTTCCCGCCATGAGGTCCCACCTCGTAGAGGTTCCACCACCTCCCAACAGCACCACAGATCAAGGACCACGCCATTAACACATGGGCCTTTGGGTAACATTCCAGATCCAAATAGCAAGCACCTATACCAACACGTGGGGAAGTGGGTTAATTTGTTTAACGATTGAATAATTATGCTCAAGTGCAGTATCCCTGATATCCATGGGGGTTGGGTCCATGACCCCCACAGACACCCGAATCTGCAGGTGCTCAAGTCTCATACATAAATGGGGAGTCTCTGCAAGCAACCTCCACCCACCCTCCTGTGTCCTTCACATCACCTCCAGGTTGCTCCTTATGCCTAAAGCAGCGTGAATGTGTCATAAGTAGTGCTAGACTGTATTTTAGGGCATGATGACAAGAAAATCGTCTACCTGCGCAGTCTGGATGCAGAGTCTATGATTCATATCCAAGTGGAACTTTGAGCCCATTGGTTACCTTATGTCTGTTAGGCAGCCGAACACCTTAGCTTTCCTAAGGTCCACGCGGAGCTTTCTAAGATAATACCTCCAGGCATCTTTAAACACAAATCTGGACACTCCAGATCTCCGAGTGTGGGCTTGAGTGACTGTCACACCTTTACCCTGCTAGCGGGCAGTTCTCGTGTTTACAGCTGTCCTTCCACCTTCCAGCGCTGGTTCTGTTCTCTGACCTGCTGACCATCCCTTCAGGTCCATGTCACTGGTGATTTTGGGGGACCCCTCCCGTGGTTTATTCTGGCTGTTGGATCTTACATTACTTCTCCGAGCTTCAGCTTCCTTATCTCTTACCTGTGATAAGAACAACTACTCTGCAGCATTATGACTTCTTAAAATTTTCTTCAGTGCTGGGAATCAAACCCAGAGCTTCACACATGCTTGGCAAGTGCTCTAAGCTGAGCCCCAGCCCCAGCCCCTCTTATGATTTTCTTTGCTGACAATGAAACATCAATAAATACTTTTAACACAATTATCCAGACACAAACCTACCTCCTGTGTAATCATCCGAATTCTGTACTTCAGGAGTCAGTGGGAAAGCCTAAGGCCTATCCAGCTCACTGCAGAAGTTCTGGAATATATTAGATATTATTTAAATAATTATAGGCTAAACACATGACTTGGCTAAATGTCCATTTATCTGGAGGATTAGATTCAATCATTCATCCATTCATCATTCATCCATTCATCTAATTATTGTGCTTTTGGAAGAGGTAACCAAGACGGGAGCTAGATCCCTCTGAATGTACCTTGCTTTTTAACTTTGACTTTGGAACCAAGTAAATGTGGTTATATAATTTTAAAACAAAATAGATCAAACATAGGAAAACTGTTCCTGAAAATAGAAAACGAAATGAGGTGACTCAACTTGACCGTATACCACACTGTGGCTTAGTCACAGAGAATTATTTCAAGTGACTGTGTAACAGAACTGAGTGTGTGAAACTCTATGCTCTCTCAGTTCCTTGGGGAATTAACTTTCACTCCCGGTATAACCTACCAGATCATAAGGTACCTTTGTGCCGTCCTGCCAGTGGACTTGATGACGCAGGCAGAGGGCTAAAACCATCCATGGGGACCTTTCATTCACTCTTGGCACAATATACAGTAAAACCAGGTAGTGGTTCCCTAAAGAGGAATCAGAATCTCACTCAATATCCAGCTCCCTGAGCCAGATGTGGTGGCACACCTATAACCCCAGAGGCTCTGGAGGCTGAGGCAGGAGGATCACAAGTTCAAAGCCAGCCTCTGCAACTTAGCGAGACCCTAAGCAACTCAGTGAGACCCTGATTATGTAGAGGGAAATGAGAGGGAGGCGGGTATGAAAGATGGTGTACTGAGACAGACATCATCACCCGTGTACCTGTATGATTACACGAACGGTATGGATCTACACTGTGCACAACCAGAAAAGAAAAGATGTACCCCATTTGTGGACAATGAATCAAAATGCAGTCTGTAAAAATTTTTTAAAAATTAAAAAAAAAAAAGAATTTCCAACGGGGAAAAAAAAGGACTGGGGATGTGGCTCTGTGGTCACGTGCACCTGGGTTCAATGCCCAGGACCAAAAGTCACAGGTAGAGGGAAAGAGAGCCCCTGTTGTTGGAGATGTGGAGCCAACAGTGGGCAGTCCCTGCGGGTCAGATGCCCTTCCCACCCGAGGCCTGAACTCCGAGCTGAATACCATTCAGGAGATTCTGAATCAGATCCTGACCCTGTGGTTTCTGAGCCTCTGTGTCCACTCTCCCTCCTCACTCACCCTCGGGACAAAACAGTGTTAGCAGGTCAGCGGGGTAGAGCAACTCAGCAGGGGGAGAGCTGGGGGGCTGCTGAGTGGGGACGGGGGAGGGGAAGGAGGCAGGAGAGCAGAGGAGGCCGAGGAGGTGGGAGACTGGGAAGCAGAGGAAGGAGGCGATGCCAGGAGCAGCCAGGGAGCGGGAGGAAGAGAGAGCCAGAGGGTGAAAGGGAGGAACTGGACCAGGAAGAAGTAAAGGACCAAGATAAAAAAGGAGAGGTGACAGGAAGAGAAGGAGGAACGGGATGGAGAGAGGGCAGAGGACCAGGGAAGAGGAGGCAGGGAGAAGACAGAAGGCAAGGAAGGCAGAGGAGGAGGAGACGGGCGTGGAGCGGCCCAGCGCGGTGCCGTGTCCGCCCGCCGGGCGCTGGCCGCTGGCCGGGCCGCCCCTCCGCACACATGGGCAATCTCCGATCCGGCTCGCTCGGTGCTTCCTGTTTTCAGCTTCTTTTTGTGAAGCCTCGGGGAGGTTTTCCCACCAGTAATTAGAAGGGAGCGCCAGGCTCCCTGCCCCGCCAGCGCCCGGCCCTCTGACCCCACCCACCTGGGCCCTCTGACCCCACCCACCTGCTGGCCTGACCTTCCCAGAGTCCCCTCCAGCTCTTCCCACCCAGGCTCCAGGCCTCCTGCCCGCTTCTCCAGGGTCCCAGCCGTCCTCAGGGTCTTTGACCCATAGCACCAGTCCAAGCATTTACCTTACACAACATAAATGTCCCTGAAACACCTTCTCCCCCTTTTCTCTGAGCGCCCTTCTCTCTCCTTCCAGCCCCTGTCCCTCCCCCAGTTATGGGAGGGCCTTCGTCCAACCTTCTCACGTTCATTCCAGAAGCACCTTCCAGCATCCGCGATGCTCCAGGCTTCAGTGTCGTGACTGGGAACGAGGCTCGTTCTGTCCCCAGGAAGCTCAGGGTCCAGTGGGGAGACAGGCTCAGGGGCTCCAGGGGCAGCCTGGGTTCTGCGGGGCCCAGGCACCGTGCCACCAGGAGGCCTTCAACTGCCAGGACGGATGTGGACCTTCTCTCTCACCTAATGGCAAAAGCAGCCCAGGGCTGTGGTTCCGAGCACCCAGGCTCCCTCCATACTGTGGATCACGCATCCTTCAGCCACCCAGCCCAAGGCGGTCCACATTCCAGCCACTGGAAGAGGAAGAAGCAAGTGGAAAGCCCTCCTTTCCCTGGAAGCCCATGCCCCTCTTCTGCTCTCACCCAGTGTCAAAATGGTCAAGTGGCCACGTGACATACCAGGGAGAAGGGGGGTGCAACATGTATGCCGGGTGGTCATGGGCACCCCAGATCACAGTGCTTGGGGGCTGTAGAAACAGAGGAGAGTGGATGTCAAAGACAAATGGGCATCTCCAGGTAGCCTCGGGTGCTGCACCGTCTTAGGAAACCCAGGTGCAGAAGCAGTTCCGGTCCTCTCCAAAGCCACCAGTGACCGGGGAATTAGACAAGCTGTCCCTGCGAGCTCTCACCTTCCATCCTGGTTCCTCCAACTTCCTCCACCAGACCCCAAGTGTTAGCTGAAGATGGACAAGGTAATATAGATGGAAGAAGGTGCCAGAAGGTGGGTGGAAACCGAACCTCAGGCAGCTCACGGATTTTGGCTGCCGTGGAGTGCCAAGGCAGGACGATGTACGGGATGCACATGGAGGGGTCAAAGTGACCTCAGCCGACACACTTTCACTGGAAGGGAGGAGAGCCAAATCTGAAGGGTGAGCCCCAGGTGTGCTCTGTGAGGATGTAGAGACAGCCAGTGGGGGTAACCGGAGGGCTGAAAGGCAGGGTGGTCCAACCTCCATCAGGCTGATCCAAGGGTGAGGAATCAAGGAAAAGCAAGAGGCTAAAGCTACATGGCAGAAACAGAGCGGCCGCTTCAACCAGGACCAAAGTAACAGTGACCTGGACAAATCAAAGCTGCCTTCTCTCTCCTGGAAGAGTCTGAACGCGCACAGTCACGCTCTGAGAGGGGGCTCCCAGACACCCGCCATCCTGCTTCTCAACCAGTCTCAACACGTGGCTTCCTTGTCAGGGCCCAGGACGGCTGCTCCTGATCAAACCATCCTGTCCACGTCCCAGCAGAGCCAAAAAGGGAGACTTTCCTTCACCTCCAGTGGCCCATGCAGAGGCGGCTCACATCCCATCTGCTCAGGCCTGTTGACTAGACCTGGAAACTTGACCACATCTGCCTGCACAGGAGACGGGAACAAAGGAACCTCGCTGGGACACCAGGAACCCACTGAAACTCAGGGGTCCTATTACTAAAGGAGGAGGACCGGTCGGTAGCCAGAGCCATAGAAGATTAGTACCTAGAGTGGAGGGACCCAGGCCGAGCAGGGAGTGGGGAACCGACAAGATTGATAGGGATGGACAACGGGACCTGCCACTGGCCTCCTGCATTTCCCCTGCAAAGCAGGCCACAGTCGTTGCTCCCAGAGGGCTCGGAAGCGGGAAGGCCTGCAGAGCTCTCTCCAAGCTGGTCCCTGTGCTCAAAACCTCGCGTGAGCAGCAGGCCTCCACCTGGAGACCTGGAGGCCGGCGTCCCTCCCAGCTCAGGGCTTGGCTGCCATTCGGCCTTGGGCAAGCCAAGGCACCTCAGTGTCACATCTTCCAAGTGCCCCTGCCCATCAATGCCCAGCCCGCCTGCCTGGCCTTGCTGCCCAGAGAGAGGTGAAGTCCCTTCACAGGGCGCTGAGGTTGCCACACGTGGTGGGCATCATCCGGGAGGCGTGGGGCGGTCAGCGCTGAGACTCAGGGGCAGGAGGGGCAGGGCTGGGAGGGAGCCTCACACAGCAACTCAGAGGCCTCTGGACTCCGCCTGCGCTGGCCCACGTCAGAACCTCTGCTGCTGGGGCGAGGTGGGAAGGGAGAGAGAGCCACCGGAACAAGCAGGGGCCCCACGGCCAGCGGCAGGGGGCCTGGAGGGACAGCACACCCCGCTGTCTGTGCCCTCTGGGTCCCCAGCACACTCCTCCATTTAACCCTCCACACGACAGTGTGAGTCATTTTTCAAAAACACAAAGTAAACCACTGACCCTTTGAGCTCCTCTGCCTCTTCCTGTGACTTTCCAGAACCTTCAGGCTAAAAGTTGAGCTTCCCATTACAGCTATCGAGGCCCATTCTTCCCCACAGCCCCCGTCCAGCGGTCTCCCCCTCCTGTCCCCATGCTCTCTTGCTGCGCCCCCTGAGACCAGCTGCACCCCACAGTGGTCCTTCCAAACCCCTTCCACTGAGGGGTCCTGACTTCCTGCATGGGGCGGCTCCTTGCTCCTCCACCTCGTGCACCTAGGCAGCACCATGAATTGCTTGTGTCTGTCCCCACTCTGGGCACGTGACCCTCTCAGTCTCCGCCTCTCCCCAGCTCCTCCTGGCTCTGGGTGGCTGCTCGGTTGGTACCGGGCGGGCGGCCCTCACACCCTCATCCTCCCAACACAGATCAAAGTGGAGAACCAGCATGACTACCAGGACATCACCAGCATGGTGGCCATGGCCAAAACCTATGCCACCACTGAGGCCTTCATTGACTCCAAGTACGACATCCGCATCCAGAAAATCGGATCCAACTACAAGGCTTACATGTGAGTCCCCAGGAGGGGCTGGGGGAGCTGGGACAGGGGCCACAGGGATGGGAAGTGTCCTGCTGCCATCTCCTCCACCCAAAACCAGTGGCCTCCCTCTGCACATCACGGCTGGCCCTTCCTGTCTCCTTTCCTGCCCTTCCTCTCTGAGCCCTGAGGCTGAGGGGCTCATAGTGTGTCATGGCTGATACCACGGTAGAACTCTCTACCCAAGCAAGGGCTGTTCCCCTCACAGAAAGAAAGATGTTTGGCGTGTCTGCGGGACGCAGCTGGGCACAGTGAGTTTGCCTTGCAGTCAAATCCTAAAGGAGTCGGGCGTGGTGGTGCACACCTGTGAGTCCAGCAGCTCAGGAGGCTGAGGCAGGAGGATGGGGAGTTCAGAGCCAGCCTCAGCAATTTAGTGAGGCCCTAAGCAATTCAGTGAGACCCTGTCTCTAAGTCAAACGCAAAAAAGGGCTGAGGATGTGGCTCAGTGGTTAAGTGCTCCTGAGTTCAATCCTCGGTAGCAAAAAAAAAAAAAAACTGAAAAAAATCTGGAGAAATATCAAGCAGGCCTTTGAATGCCTTGCTGAGGATCTGGATTGTCTTCAGTTCTCATGATCTGAACTGGCGACTGTGAGGCCCCAAGGGGGCTTCTCTGGAACCTGTAAGACCAAAGGTGACATCAGGTTTCTCTGGCTCAAGCAACAGAAACCATGTCTGACTATTTTAAGGTGTGTGTGTGTATATATGTCTTTTTTTTTTTTTAAATGGGAATGTACTAGAAAACAATGGGTGATAAGAAATTAAAAAAAAAAAAAAAAACTCCGAATTACCAATTTTAGAAATGTTAAGATCCAGAGCAGCCCCAGCAATCCGAGAGCCAGAAATGACAGGCAACTTCTATGGCACCGCCCCTGGGCAAGGAATCTGTCCTCATCATCTTCCGTGCTTACCTCAAGATTGTGACTCCATGGAACAGCGAGGATTCATCCGGCTTTGGTCACGCACTTGTTGGTTAGAGAAAGGCACACGGCCCGCAGGGAGGGTCCCAGCGGGAAGGCGTGCCGAGCGCCCAGGGTCAGTCCCCAGTAGGAATGAGAGTCCTGCATCTAAAGGAAAGGGGTGAATGGGAGACGGAAGGGAGAGCCCACCTGCGCCCTGCAGTGGCTCGGCAGTGGAGGGAGCCCTCGGCTGAGTTCTGGATGGGCCGGATCTCGTTCTTTGGAGAGGTCTTATCTGTTCCTCTATTTCCCTCACTTTGGAATGTTCCGCTGGAAATGATGAGACCCCAGAG
The DNA here is from genome assembly GCF_902686445.1 of Sciurus carolinensis. Taxonomy (NCBI): domain Eukaryota; kingdom Metazoa; phylum Chordata; class Mammalia; order Rodentia; family Sciuridae; genus Sciurus; species Sciurus carolinensis. The sequence continues at coordinate 162,847,511 of NC_062216.1, read as the reverse complement.
AGCCAGGAGAGCCTGACTGCCAAGCATTTGTGCAGTGCCAACTCTGTGTGTGGCTCCACATTTGAAGATGGCCGTGGTTGTCCTAGACGGTTAGGAAGTTTCTCCGTCCACGTGCTTCTATGCAGGGTAGCATGTGCCCGAGGGTCAGGTCAGCAAGTCGGTCCACAGGCCAAATCCAGCTGCCTCCCGTGTCTGTAGAGAAAGTCTCGTTGCTCACGCCCTGCAGGTCCACTTAGGGATGGCCTAGAGTTCATTCTGCACCACCGGACTGCCTGGGCCAGGGGTCGGCAGACCTGCGTAAGGGGCCAGATGGTGATTTCAGACCTTGAGGACCCTAGGGTCTCTATTGTCACCACTGCGCTCTGCCATTGCCTGGGGCACTGGAGGAGATGACTGGCAGATAGTCCCAGGAAAGGGATGGAGCCCCTTCTCAAGGAGTCCGTCTGCCCTGCCTTGTCCATCACCCTCTTCCACCCAGACCAGAGCTGCCCCTGCTCCCAGATGTCTTCAGGGTGACCAAAGTCCCCTCCCTGCCCTCTGAGTCACGGCACATGTCAGTGAGGCAGTCCAACACATTCCTGAGGCCCCCGCCGTCCCTCATGATATCATTTCCTCCTGTCTTATTGTCAGAGTCACACTTGACATTGAGGACGTCTTGTCCCAGTTTCTTTTCTCGAGGATTACCTCACCGCCTCATTCCTCAAGCCGGGCCTCGCTGGCCTGACAGCTCCGGCTTGTCCCGCGTTATGGCCTTTCCTGGACCCTGGGTTGTTTGCCTCCGAGGATGGGGGCTCTCGTCAGAGCTCAGATGGAATGTCCTCCCCGCGCTGACCACTCCAGCCCCCTCAGGCCCACATCCTGCCCCTCGCCCAGGGCCTTTGTGACTGTTGTTACTAAGGTGTCACAGCTTTTAGATTCTCTCATCAGATACAGCAGGGAAATCCGAGGGTAATCCTTACCCACACGAACACGCGTGTCCATGATTACTTCTCTGCGTGTCTGTCCACGAGTACGGTGAGCTGAGCAGTCGCTGACGTCTGTGACTTTTATCTGGGACGGTGTAGTCCCTTTCAGCCTTCCCTGACTCTTACCTGTACCTCCCCCTCCAACAGAGAAGATCCTGCTCCCCCGGCCAGCCGGCCACTTACCGTCCATGTGCCCGGTCCAGCCTGTCAACCCATTGCCCAGGGACAGGCTCCCCCACCAAAGCCCAGTGCCGGGACGGCTCCTCTCCTCTTCAGTCACACCCTTCCCACTGGGCTCCGAAGCTCCTCAGCGCCTCTTCCTCCGCCTGCTCCAAAAGGCACAGGTCGAGTCCCAACCCCCGAGGTGACATCTCGGGGAAGAGGGGCCCTTGGGAGGGGATCAGATCAGGAGAGCAGAGCCCTCGAGGATGGGATCCGTGCTCTTCTAACGAGGCCCGGAAAGACTCCTGCCTCTTCCACCCGTGAGGACGCACAAGGAGGTGCCATCGGTGAGCCAGAAAGTGGGTCCTCACCACACCCCGAGTGGGCGGCACCTCCATCTGGGGCCTCTTGGCCTGCAGTGCAGTGAGAGATGAAGCGCTGTTGTGGCTAAGCCACCCGGTCTACAGGGCTTGGCTCTAGCAGCCCAAGCGGGGCCGGACAGTTGTCCCACAGGTAGAGGCTTCTGTCACCACGTTCAGGCCAAGGACAGGACCTCCTTCCCTCCATCTGAGCCGGGCTCCATGGGCTCTGCCACCGAAGGTCAAGGTTAGGAACACAGAGTTTATAACACGGTCGGGCAGCTTCTGCCACACCACGGGAAAAAGAAGAAGAAGGGCTGTCGTGGTCTGGATGTGAGGCGTCCCCCAGAGCTCACGTGTGGGACATGCAGGAAGGTCCAGAGGAGAAACGATTAGGTCTTGAGAGTCTTAACCCAGGCAGTGAACTAACCCTGATGGGATTAACTGAGTGGTTACCGGAGGCTGGAGGAGGTGGGAATTGGGGTGTGGCTTTGGGGTATGTCCATATTTGTATCTGGAGAGTGGACTCTCTCTGCTTCCTGATCACCATGTGAGCTGCTTCCCTCTGCCACTCTCTTCTGCCATGATGTTCAGCCTCACCTTGAGCCCCAAGGAATGGAGCCAGCCTTCTATGGACTAAGACCTCTGAAACTGTGAGCCCTCAAATAAACCTTTCCTCCTCTATGGTGTGCTGGTGGAATCCTTTAGTCACAGCAGCGAAAACGCTGACTAAGACAATGCCCATCTCCTTAGATTTGGAGAGGCCGAAATGAACCAGTACTAATAAAGCCCCTGGATCTGTGTCTCAGACACAGAAAGCGTCCCTCAAACATCAGCCGTCACTATGAGTTTCCTCTTGGGAGGAAAGCCCTCTGGCTAGTTTTCAGTCCCCAGATTGCCTGCCTGTCTTCTGTCCACTTACTAAAAATAATAGTAGCTCCCATTGTGTGAAGAGGTCTGTGGGAATGTGTCCCTTCGCTCGCACAAGTCCCTGTCGCATGGTACCAACCATTCCCATTTTACAAATGAGGAAATAAAGACTCGAGATGTTGCCCACGGTCATAGTACTAGAAAGTCCTGGAACCCAGATGCGGCCTCACCTCTGCCTAACTCCAGCCAGTTCTTACCTTCTCACCGGAGCTCCTAACTATGGACGCTGCTCACCCTGCCGTGGCTCTCCACTGGCTCCAAGGCTAGTCCACCCTGAAGGCCCTAGCAGCCTGAGGAGTCGTCTCAGACGAGTCCAGGACCCGGGGTGCAGGGTGGCCCTGTGAGCATTTGCCAAACTGAACTGGAACAACTTGAGCTGAACTGAGTCCAAGTGAACCCAGGTCGAGTTTACGGTTGGCCCTGCCCCTCTTTGTTGTTACAGCTCTGTGGCCGCCATGAATTCTCGGCACTTACACATTTGATTTTCTCTTTTAGAAAGACATATTCTTGGGTCAATCCCTCTCCCCAGTTCACTCTTTGATCTAACCACATACCCTCCCTCGACCCTAAGACAGCCGGCTTCACCTCTGCTGTTTTCTTAAGCCCGTTTTCTTGGTCCTCACTGGGAGTAGAGGGGCAACAGCGACTGGTGGTCTGCTGGATTCCCCCACAAATACACTCTCCCTGTCGCAGTCAGCAGCTACTGAGCACCTACTACCTGCCAGGTCCCACTGGGCATGCACTGAAACAGACCCCCTTGCCCTCAGGGCTTCCCTACACCAAGAAAGGCAAGACACTAAAGCAATCGTTACAAGTGGGATGGGATCAGCGTGGCAGAGCCTGGTGCAGGGTGTGGTGGGTTGGAGGGAAGGTACGTTCAAATGAAGCCCAAGTATGAGCAGAGCGTAGGGAGTCCCAGCTGGAGGAGAAAGCTGCCAGGGCCTAGGGGAGGATGCCCGTGCCAGTCGTGACCCCAGGAAGGGACCGTGTGCAGCAGGCACTGGAAGGGAGGTTAGCAGTTGCTGGACCAGATCAAGCTGCAGAAAAGGAATGGAGAAGGGCAGCAAATCAGGCACAGGACAGAACTTCCTGCTTTTCACCACTTGTCTCTAAAATCATTTTCCTACATTTTGAGGCCTACAAAAAAGTTCCAGAATCACCAGGGGTACCTGGCTCTAGTTCTCCTAAAAAAGGAGAGACCAGGTATGTGAGTCAGCTTTCTGTTACTGTAACAAAAGACCTGAGATAAATCAACTTAAAAAGAGGAAACGTTTATTTTGGCTCTTGGTTTCAGAGCTCTCGTGTCATGGTTACTTAGCACTCTTGCTTTGGGTCTGGGCTGGCAGAAGCACATAGCAGAGGAGGCTGCTCACTTTTTGGCACCCAGGGAGTGAAGGAAGAAAAAGACCGGTGTCTCAATAACCCCCTAACTTCCTTCCACAAGGCCCCACCTCTTAAAGACTCTACCATCTCCCCACAGTGCTAAGCTGAGGACCAAGTCTGTAACATGTGGGCCTCTTGGAAACACTCCAGATCCAAACTGTAGCAACAAGGTTTGGGGGGTTTTATCTGATAATATATATATTTTTTTTTAATTTAATCTTTCTATTCCAAAAACTGCCTAGAGAACAATACATGAGACCCAACAAGTAAATAAATCAATCAGAATGAAAGGAAATAAAAACAGGAAAATGGGACTGAGGACAGGGTGCAGACCATAATTCATGTGATGCTGAGTTCCCTAGCCACCAAAGCAAAGAAGGAAAATAGATCAGTGAACCCTAATGTCCTTGACACGCTGTTATCTTTTGGTTTTGGTTTTGGTTTCTTGATGCAGGAGAACCTCCATCTCTGGAAACTGGAAGGCCAACACGGGCTCTGCCATGCTGGAGCAGGTGGCCATGACGGAGAGGTACGGACATTCTGGGAGGGGGGTGATGGGTGTGACGTAGATGGCAGGAGCTGGGAGGGTACAGCAAGGAGCCCCGGATAGCAGGCCACCCCCATCCAGTGCCGCCCCACCCACAGAGGACTTTCCACAACAACCCCTGGCAGGTCCTAATATAACCACATTCTATGGGTGGAAGAAATTCAGGACAGTGATCTGTCCAGTGTGGCAGAGCTGAGATCAGAGCCACGGTGTCCGGACTCCAAGCATCTTTCTGGCCCTGCCCCACGGCTCTGGGGGTCAGAAAGCTCTAAGTGTTCAGTAAACATTTATGGAGTGCCAACTGCATGCCCTACTGGGCTGAGCACTAAAGAGGCCACAGTAGAACGATCCAATGGTTCCCTTTAAGAACCCTGGCTCCGTCTGCAGGGTCAAACTGACTGGATCTTGCTTTTGAGGATTTATCGGCTCCGGTGAGCCCGAGGCCTCAGCCTCCGCCCTGTTCAGTGAGCTCTTTTCCACGCGTGCTTCTCCTGCTGCGCTTCCTCCTCTGGCGTCCCACGCGCCTCCGGGCTTAGATCTTCAGTGTCAGATCCCGCGAGAGAAAACCTATTTCCCAATCGTCCAACAAAGCGCGCCGGAGCCCGAGTCACTGATTGGCCAGGTGTTGGGCACGTGACCCTCCCTGGACCAATCACTGTGGCTGACAAGGCTGCGATGCTGTGGTTGGAGGGACCGAGGTCAGGCTCCGCGCCTGGAGGTTGGACTGGGACCACGGGACGTCAAGGCGTCCTGAAGCGGAGGGAAATTACTACCCACGACTGAGACAAGCACCCAGCAGCCCACGCCCGCGCCCCACCAACACAGAGACAAAGGACCAGTGAGAGCACCAGTGGTCACCAGGGTGGAAGTGACCCTGAGCGCTGACAGTGGGCACACGGAGAAAGGGCGCCCGGTGCGGGCCAGGAGGGGAGGTCAAGGCTCCCTGGAGGACAGGGTACCCGATGACGACCTGAAGAATGAGCAGTCGGAGGACTGGCACTTGTTCCTCTCTTTGTCAACTATCTGATGGCACCTGGTGGGAGCCAGTCATTGAGCGAGGCCGGGACACAGTGGCAGGGAAATGGATTAGGCCCTGTCCTCGCCCAGCTTCCAGTTTTGGGACTCTAAGCTGAGGTAGCCCCATGAACAGCAGTGAGTGGCCCTGACCTTCCTTGCTGTGTGACTTGGAGAAGTTAACCAACTTTTCTGAACTTTTTCAACTGTAAAATGAAGGCAATAATACCCAAGTCAGAGTGCTACAGTGAGACAGAGGGGAATGTTCAGTGCCTGTGACGAGGAGGAGGGCCTGTCTTCCCAGCACCCCATGTGGCAGCTGCTGCCTTTGACCTGGGAGCCCACCTGCCCTAACTAGTCTTGTGAGACTGTGCTTATCACCTGGCGCCAGGGAACCCGATGGCCTGGGACGCACCCAGGCCTCTCCCTGTGGGTATTGATGTGACATTCCTGGCTCTCTTCTGCAGAGCCTTTCAGGAATTTGAACTCAGCCCTCCCCAGTGTCTCACAAGCTGTTGGTGGATGTCCCCAGTAGGCCACTGTCTTGGCTCTGCTCCGCCCCAGGGCCATTCCTGCAGGAATCTGTCATAGGAATGGGGCTGCTCCAGCCTGGGAATTCACTGTCCCTTTCAGAGTCAAGGACAGCACCCCAGGGCCTGGACAGAGCTCTCCAGTCCCAAACCCACAAGGCCTAAATTCCTGGGCCCTTTAACCAGTCTCTGACCCCTCCCTCTGCCTGGTTCATGGGTAGCCTGAGTCCTGAGCAAGGCCAGGGGTGAGGCTGGGTGGTGACAGCCCACCGACCAGAGTGGGCAGGGACCCCATGCTCTCCAGCCTGTCCCACAGGGCTCCACTCGGAAGCCCCTGCCTTGACCTGGCTGCTGGCCGCCTGGGTGCAGCCCAAGGCCACCCAGATGTTCCTCATTTGAAAACACTTGCCTCTGGTCCGAGGTCCAACGTCCCTCTTCCTTATCTAGAGACCTGATTCACCAACAGCTCTCCCTAAGTTGGTGCCCACAAGTCAGCCATTGGAACCGAACACAGGGACCCTGACCAGGGAGCCCAGAGGACTCCCAGAGTCTGAGGACCAGAGCTTCCCTCCAGACGTGACCACCCATCAGAGTCACCGGGGAAGCTTTTAAAATCATAGATTTGTCTGAGCATTTGCTTCGCCCTTTGGGGATTCCAGTGCACAACCAGAGTCAGATCTGGCCTCTCCATTTTACAGATAAGGAAACTGAGGCTGCAGGAGGGAGAGATCACCCCGGGTTACTGAGGAAAGAGTAGCCATAACCCACGCCCCTGCCTCCCGTGCCGAGGAAGAACAGGTGTGCGGTGGCTGTTCCCAGTGAGAGGCATCGCGGCTTACGTGAGCTCTGGATCAGATGGGTTTCAGGGCTGGAAGCCACACAGTCACGTATAAATCGCTCTGCGCCTCAGTTTCTCCTTTCTCCCTGATGGAGTTGTGGTAGGATCACAGGGGTTAGGAGTCTGTCCCCAGGCACAGAGGAGCTCAGCGGGTGTGAGTTCAATCCTTCCTTTTAATCCTGCTATGCTCTGGCTGCAGCTGAACTAGGAACCCGGAGACCTAGGTAATCCTGGCTCTGTTCCTGCCTTGCTGTGTGACCTGGTCTAGTCACCTTCCCTCTCTGGGCCTCAGAGGCACTGGTGGATAAGAGAGGCAGTTCTAAGAGCTCTTCAGCCGTGATCCCTCTCATTCCGGGCCTCATGGCTCAGAGACGCAAATAGATCTGAGAGCAGGCGTGCCCGTGTGACCCTGGAGAGCGGGAGAGAAGCAAGAACGTTGACACAAAGTCCCCTGTGACTCCCAGAGCTGGCCCACAAGGGAAGCCAAGTGCAAGCCAGGAAGATGCCTCCAGATACAACCGCCCCCTTGTTGCAAGGTCAAAGTCCAGCATGGAGATCTGTCCCCAGCCAAGCAAACTGGCCCTGCAGCCTCGGGTGGCTGGAAAGGGCACCAAAGCAGCCGGTCCAGAGGGCCAGGCGGGAGCAGCCTGCCAGGCCCCTGCCGCCCCACCCCAGGTTGGGGCAGAATGTGCCCTTTGTGCCCTGCAGGCCTTGGTCCCAGGAGGGAATTTGGCGTCCTCAGAGCAGCTCTCTGAAGAGAAAAGGGCTGCAGGGCACCTGGGTGTCCGGGAGGCTCCAGGGGGAGCAGGAGGAGCTCCCGGGGCCCTGGGGTGGGGCGGGCAAGGGGGCTACGCATCCCGGTGCAGCCAGCCTCTCCTCGCCCTTGCTTCCCGGCGTGGTTCCTGTCTGGGTCTGTCTCTCTCTCCCCTCTGCCTCCCAGTCTCATGCGCGTCACTGTCCCTCATCCCCTTCTGCTGGCTGTGACCGTCTTGCAGGCCGTGTCCACCTCCTCCCTCTGCCCACCCCAGCATTCACTCTGTCGCTCTGTCCCTCCCACAGGTACAGGCTGTGGGTGGACAGCTGCTCAGAAATGTTTGGCGGGCTGGACATCTGCGCCGTCAAGGCCGTGCACAGCAAGGACGGCAGAGACTACATCATCGAGGTGAGGACGAGCCGGAGGCTGGCTGCCCCGCTGCAGCGGGAGGGAGGACTCCAGTCGCGGGCTCCAGTGTGGTCCGCTGGGTCCTGGCGCCTGGCCTGGCACATGCAGCCCCGGCTTAGTGAGCAGCTTCCAGAAGCTTCTGCCTCACCCCCGTCCACCTCGTCCCACCTCAGCTGCCTCAGCGGCCTTCCTGCTCGGGCTGGAGCGCAGCCCCCAGAGCTCAGGACTTAAGTCCAACAGCTTCCCAGCCTGCGACCCTAACGGAAGGTGGCAGGCCAAGGGTCAGCAAGACCCCATTCCTGGGGGCCTTGTCCGTGTCCTTGGTGTCCAAGTGTGTGAAGTGGACACACTTCCCTGGTCGCTATGTGCACTCTGCCATTTGTTCATCTGACAAACATGAGCTTCAGGGGCTCCTGTGGGCTCCGCCCGACCTGCTCTGGGGACAGAGCAGTGACACTGCAGGTGGGGCTCGCGGTGCGGGGAGAAGGGAAGGGAAGGTGTCAGATCCCAGAAGGGCACAGTGTGCAGGGTGACGCAGGGTGTCAGAGGTCCAGAAGGGCACAGTGTGCAGGGGTGACACAGGGTGTCAGAGGTCCAGAAGGGCACAGTGTGCAGGGGAGACGCAGGGTGTCAGATCCCAGAAGGGCACAGTGTGCAGGGGTGACACAGGGTGTCAGATCCCAGAAGGGCACAGTGTGCAGGGGTGACACAGGGTGTCAGAGGTCCAGAAGGGCACAGTGTGCAGGGTGACGCAGGGTGTCAGATCCCAGAAGGGCACAGTGTGCAGGGGTGACACAGGGTGTCAGAGGTCCAGAAGGGCACAGTGTGCAAGGGTGACACAGGGTGTCAGAGGTCCAGAAGGGCACAGTGTGCAGGGTGACACAGGGTGTCAGAGGTCCAGAAGGGCACAGTGTGCAGGGGTGACACAGGGTGTCAGATCCCAGAAGTGGCACAGTGTGCAGGGGTGACACAGGGTGTCAGAGGTCCAGAAGGGCACAGTGTGCAGGGTGACACAGGGTGTCAGAGGTCCAGAAGGGCACAGTGTGCAGGGTGACGCAGGGTGTCAGATCCCAGAAGGGCACAGTGTGCAGGGGTGACACAGGGTGTCAGATCCCAGAAGGGCACAGTGTGCAGGGGTGACACAGGGTGTCAGAGGTCCAGAAGGGCACAGTGTGCAAGGGTGACACAGGGTGTCAGAGGTCCAGAAGGGCACAGTGTGCAGGGTGACACAGGGTGTCAGAGGTCCAGAAGGGCACAGTGTGCAGGGGTGACACAGGGTGTCAGATCCCAGAAGGGCACAGTGTGCAGGGGTGACGCAGGGTGTCAGACGTCCAGAAGGGCACAGTGTGCAGGGTGACGCAGGGTGTCAGATCCCAGAAGGGCACAGTGTGCAGGGTGACGCAGGGTGTCAGATGTCCAGAAGGGCACAGTGTGCAGGGGTGACACAGGGTGTCAGATGTCCAGAAGGGCACAGTGTGCAGGGGTGACACAGGGTGTCAGATGTCCAGAAGGGCACAGTGTGCAGGGTGACGCAGGGTGTCAGATCCCAGAAGTGGCACAGTGTGCAGGGGTGACACAGGGTGTCAGATGTCCAGAAGGGCACAGTGTGCAGGGTGACGCAGGGTGTCAGATCCCAGAAGTGGCACAGTGTGCAGGGGTGACACAGGGTGTCAGATGTCCAGAAGGGCACAGTGTGCAGGGGTGACACAGGGTGTCAGATCCCAGAAGGGCACAGTGTGCAGGGGTGACACAGGGTGTCAGATCCCAGAAGGGCACAGTGTGCAGGGTGACGCAGGGTGTCAGATCCCAGAAGGGCACAGTGTGCAGGGGTGACACAGGGTGTCAGAGGTCCAGAAGGGCACAGTGTGCAGGGTGACGCAGGGTGTCAGATCCCAGAAGGGCACAGTGTGCAGGGTGACGCAGGGTGTCAGATCCCAGAAGGGCACAGTGTGCAGGGGTGACACAGGGTGTCAGAGGTCCAGAAGGGCACAGTGTGCAGGGTGACGCAGGGTGTCAGAGGTCCAGAAGGGCACAGTGTGCAGGGGTGACGCAGGGTGTCAGAGGTCCAGAAGGGCACAGTGTGCAGGGTGACGCAGGGTGTCAGATCCCAGAAGGGCACAGTGTGCAGGGGTGACACAGGGTGTCAGAGGTCCAGAAGGGCACAGTGTGCAGGGTGACGCAGGGTGTCAGATCCCAGAAGGGCACAGTGTGCAGGGTGACGCAGGGTGTCAGATCCCAGAAGGGCACAGTGTGCAGGGGTGACACAGGGTGTCAGAGGTCCAGAAGGGCACAGTGTGCAGGGTGACGCAGGGTGTCAGAGGTCCAGAAGGGCACAGTGTGCAGGGGTGACGCAGGGTGTCAGAGGTCCAGAAGGGCACAGTGTGCAGGGGTGACACAGGGTGTCAGATCCCAGAAGGGCACAGTGTGCAGGGGTGACGCAGGGTGTCAGACGTCCAGAAGGGCACAGTGTGCAGGGTGACGCAGGGTGTCAGATCCCAGAAGGGCACAGTGTGCAGGGTGACGCAGGGTGTCAGATCCCAGAAGTGGCACAGTGTGCAGGGGTGACACAGGGTGTCAGATGTCCAGAAGGGCACAGTGTGCAGGGGTGACACAGGGTGTCAGATGTCCAGAAGGGCACAGTGTGCAGGGGTGACACAGGGTGTCAGATGTCCAGAAGGGCACAGTGTGCAGGGTGACGCAGGGTGTCAGATCCCAGAAGTGGCACAGTGTGCAGGGGTGACACAGGGTGTCAGATGTCCAGAAGGGCACAGTGTGCAGGGTGACGCAGGGTGTCAGATCCCAGAAGTGGCACAGTGTGCAGGGGTGACACAGGGTGTCAGATGTCCAGAAGGGCACAGTGTGCAGGGGTGACACAGGGTGTCAGATCCCAGAAGGGCACAGTGTGCAGGGGTGACACAGGGTGTCAGATCCCAGAAGGGCACAGTGTGCAGGGTGACGCAGGGTGACAGATCCCAGAAGGGCACAGTGTGCAGGGTGACGCAGGGTGTCAGATCCCAGAAGGGCACAGTGTGCAGGGGTGACACAGGGTGTCAGAGGTCCAGAAGGGCACAGTGTGCAGGGTGACGCAGGGTGTCAGATCCCAGAAGGGCACAGTGTGCAGGGTGACGCAGGGTGTCAGATCCCAGAAGGGCACAGTGTGCAGGGGTGACACAGGGTGTCAGATGTCCAGAAGGGCACAGTGTGCAGGGTGACGCAGGGTGTCAGATCCCAGAAGGGCACAGTGTGCAGGGGTGACACAGGGTGTCAGATCCCAGAAGGGCACAGTGTGCAGGGGTGACACAGGGTGTCAGAGGTCCAGAAGGGCACAGTGTGCAGGGGTGACACAGGGTGTCAGAGGTCCAGAAGGGCACAGTGTGCAGGGGTGACGCAGGGTGTCAGAGGTCCAGAAGGGCACAGTGTGCAGGGGTGACACTGGGTGTCAGAGGTCCAGAAGGGCACAGTGTGCAGGGGTGACACAGGGTGTCAGATCCCAGAAGGGCACAGTGTGCAGGGGTGACACAGGGTGTCAGATCCCAGAAGGGCACAGTGTGCAGGGTGACGCAGGGTGTCAGATCCCAGAAGGGCACAGTGTGCAGGGTGACGCAGGGTGTCAGATCCCAGAAGGGCACAGTGTGCAGGGGTGACACAGGGTGTCAGAGGTCCAGAAGGGCACAGTGTGCAGGGTGACGCAGGGTGTCAGATCCCAGAAGGGCACAGTGTGCAGGGTGACGCAGGGTGTCAGATCCCAGAAGGGCACAGTGTGCAGGGGTGACACAGGGTGTCAGATGTCCAGAAGGGCACAGTGTGCAGGGTGACGCAGGGTGTCAGATCCCAGAAGGGCACAGTGTGCAGGGGTGACACAGGGTGTCAGATCCCAGAAGGGCACAGTGTGCAGGGGTGACACAGGGTGTCAGAGGTCCAGAAGGGCACAGTGTGCAGGGGTGACACAGGGTGTCAGAGGTCCAGAAGGGCACAGTGTGCAGGGGTGACGCAGGGTGTCAGAGGTCCAGAAGGGCACAGTGTGCAGGGGTGACACAGGGTGTCAGAGGTCCAGAAGGGCACAGTGTGCAGGGGTGACGCAGGGTGTCAGATCCCAGAAGGGCACAGTGTGCAGGGGTGACGCAGGGTGTCAGAGGTCCAGAAGGGCACAGTGTGCAGGGGTGACACAGGGTGTCAGATGTCCAGAAGGGCACAGTGTGCAGGGTGACGCAGGGTGTCAGATCCCAGAAGGGCACAGTGTGCAGGGGTGACGCAGGGTGTCAGAGGTCCAGAAGGGCACAGTGTGCAGGGGTGACACAGGGTGTCAGAGGTCCAGAAGGGCACAGTGTGCAGGGGTGACACAGGGTGTCAGAGGTCCAGAAGGGCACAGTGTGCAGGGGTGACGCAGGGTGTCAGATCCCAGAAGTGGCACAGTGTGCAGGGGTGACACAGGGTGTCAGAGGTCCAGAAGGGCACAGTGTGCAGGGGTGACACAGGGTGTCAGAGGTCCAGAAGGGCACAGTGTGCAGGGTGACGCAGGGTGTCAGATCCCAGAAGGGCACAGTGTGCAGGGGTGACGCAGGGTGTCAGATCCCAGAAGGGCACAGTGTGCAGGGTGACGCAGGGTGTCAGATCCCAGAAGTGGCACAGTGTGCAGGGGTGACACAGGGTGTCAGATCCCAGAAGGGCACAGTGTGCAGGGGTGACACAGGGTGTCAGATCCCAGAAGGGCACAGTGTGCAGGGGTGACACAGGGTGTCAGAGGTCCAGAAGGGCACAGTGTGCAGGGTGACGCAGAGTGTCAGATCCCAGAAGTGGCACAGTGTGCAGGGTGACGCAGGGTGTCAGATCCCAGAAGGGCACAGTGTGCAGGGTGACGCAGGGTGTCAGATCCCAGAAGGGCACAGTGTGCAGGGGTGACACAGGGTGTCAGATGTCCAGAAGGGCACAGTGTGCAGGGTGACGCAGGGTGTCAGATCCCAGAAGGGCACAGTGTGCAGGGGTGACGCAGGGTGTCAGAGGTCCAGAAGGGCACAGTGTGCAGGGTGACGCAGGGTGTCAGATCCCAGAAGGGCACAGTGTGCAGGGGTGACACAGGGTGTCAGATGTCCAGAAGGGCACAGTGTGCAGGGTGACGCAGGGTGTCAGATCCCAGAAGGGCACAGTGTGCAGGGGTGACGCAGGGTGTCAGAGGTCCAGAAGGGCACAGTGTGCAAGGGTGACACAGGGTGTCAGATGTCCAGAAGGGCACAGTGTGCAGGGTGACGCAGGGTGTCAGATCCCAGAAGGGCACAGTGTGCAGGGGTGACACAGGGTGTCAGATGTCCAGAAGGGCACAGTGTGCAGGGTGACGCAGGGTGTCAGATCCCAGAAGGGCACAGTGTGCAGGGGTGACGCAGGGTGTCAGACACCCAGAAGGGCAGAGTGTGCAGGGTGACGCAGGGTGTCAGATCCCAGAAGGGCACAGTGTGCAGGGTGACGCAGAGTGTCAGATCCCAGAAGTGGCACAGTGTGCAGGGTGACGCAGGGTGTCAGATCCCAGAAGGGCACAGTGTGCAGGGGTGACACAGGGTGTCAGAGGTCCAGAAGGGCACAGTGTGCAGGGTGACGCAGAGTGTCAGATCCCAGAAGTGGCACAGTGTGCAGGGTGACGCAGGGTGTCAGATCCCAGAAGGGCACAGTGTGCAGGGTGACGCAGGGTGTCAGATCCCAGAAGTGGCACAGTGTGCAGGGGTGACACAGGGTGTCAGATGTCCAGAAGGGCACAGTGTGCAGGGTGACGCAGGGTGTCAGATCCCAGAAGGGCACAGTGTGCAGGGGTGACGCAGGGTGTCAGAGGTCCAGAAGGGCACAGTGTGCAGGGTGACGCAGGGTGTCAGATCCCAGAAGGGCACAGTGTGCAGGGTGACGCAGAGTGTCAGATCCCAGAAGTGGCACAGTGTGCAGGGTGACGCAGGGTGTCAGATCCCAGAAGGGCACAGTGTGCAGGGGTGACACAGGGTGTCAGAGGTCCAGAAGGGCACAGTGTGCAGGGGTGACGCAGGGTGTCAGACACCCAGAAGGGCACAGTGTGCAGGGTGACGCAGGGTGTCAGATCCCAGAAGGGCAGAGTGTGCAGGGTGACGCAGGGTGTCAGATCCCAGAAGGGCACAGTGTGCAGGGTGACACAGGGTGTCAGAGGTCCAGAAGGGCACAGTGTGCAGGGTGACACAGGGTGTCAGAGGTCCAGAAGGGCACAGTGTGCAGGGTGACACAGGGTGTCAGAGGTCCAGAAGGGCACAGTGTGCAGGGGTGACACAGGGTGTCAGAGGTCCAGAAGGGCACATTGTGCAGGGGTGACACAGGGTGTCAGAGGTCCAGAAGGGCACAGTGTGCAGGGGTGACGCAGGGTGTCAGAGGTCCAGAAGGGCACAGTGTGCAGGGGTGACACAGGGTGTCAGAGGTCCAGAAGGGCACAGTGTGCAGGGGTGACGCAGGGTGTCAGAGGTCCAGAAGGGCACAGTGTGCAGAGGTGACGCAGGGTGTCAGAGGTCCAGAAGGGCACAGTGTGCAGGGGTGACGCAGGGTGTCAGATCCCAGAAGGGCACAGTGTGCAGGGTGACACAGGGTGTCAGAGGTCCAGAAGGGCACAGTGTGCAGGGGTGACGCAGGGTGTCAGATCCCAGAAGGGCACAGTGTGCAGGGTGACACAGGGTGTCAGAGGTCCAGAAGGGCACAGTGTGCAGGGGTGACGCAGGGTGTCAGAGGTCCAGAAGGGCACAGTGTGCAGGGGTGACACAGGGTGTTAGATCCCAGAAGGGCAAGTGTGCAGGGGCGACGGGCGGGCAAGGTGCGGGGAAGGAATTGTGAGTGGGACTCATGGAGGGGCCGCGGCCGAGTCCCTCTCCAGACCCCTGTCGCTCCTGCCTTCTGCACAACCCCTTGTCCCTCAACCCCCTGCACACCGCTCCCCCCAGCTCTCTTGGTCCCCCCACCCTCCTCTCTCTGCTCAACTCCTGCCCTGCCATGTCCCCTGTCCTTGTCCCTTGTCCCTCGTGACTGCCTGCTGCTCTCCCCCCGGCTGGGATCTGGCCTCTGCGCGCGCGCGCACACACACACACACACACACACACACACACACACACGCTGCCCCTCCCTCGGGAGCCCTTCTTCTCCAGCCCAGGGAGGCCGGGCTGCCACCAGGCCAAGACACGTGAGGAGAGCCCGCGGCTGCCCCCTCCCGGGCGTGGGCGGCTCATGGGAAGCACATGGCCGGGGTGACCACAGGAGCCAGCGGCCTCTGGGCCCTCACGTCTGCCAGGCTCCCCAGGGAGCCACAGTGCAGCAGGACCAGGTGACTCAGCGGGCTTCACACATGGCCAGAGAGGCGGGGCAGGGAGTCCAGGATGGGCAGCGCCCAGGGGGCTCCCCCGGGATGAGTGGCATCTGCTTGGGACAGCCAGTCCTTCCTGGAAACGGTGCTCCTCTCCTGTGCAAGACCCGCTTTCCCTCTGGCCCTCGCTGTACCTGAAGGTCCCCTGTGTCCCCCCTCAGAAGAGACGTTGAAGGACAGGGACAGAATCACTGGCCTACACAGCACCCTGGAGGGACCCGCCCCTGCTCTCCTGGAGAGACCCTGGGAGCTTCTGAGCAGGCGTGGGGCGGCGGCTCCTCCACAGGGGACATCGAAGCTCCTGGGACCCCGCTGGGCCCTCCTGCTGGCATGTCCTCGGGGATCGGGGACCGCCAGACACCCAGGTGGCCGGTTAGAGGGCCTCTTCCTCTGCCCGAGCTCCTGCCTTCGCTTTAGGAAGGAATGGATATTCACCCGTGGGCGCAGGCTCCCTGCCCCCACACATTCGGGATGAAAGACTTTTCACATTAAAAACAAAAAACAAATCAAAAGAAAGAAAGAAAAGAAAAGTAGTGGGCTTGGACTTCAAGACACAAGAAAACAGCTTCTCAAAAATGTTCCAGAAAAAAAAAATGGCTTTGGGATTTTTTTTTTTTTTCTTTTTCTCTCTCTCGAGTCTCTCAGAAATATCACGGGTTGTTTCCCTTCCTTTTGGGTTTGGGGTAGGATCAGGGGAGAGGGGAAGCTTGCCACGAGGGTTAAAAGGTACTTTTTCCTATTAAGGAAAGAAAAGGGCAGGAGAGATCCAAATTGAATGGATTCCTGAGCCCCAGCTGTGGTGAGGACAGAACGTGTTTGTGACCGTCAGTGAGGATCCTTAGAGCAAAACACCCCCGGCAAGGCCCTCCCTGACCTGTGCTCACTGGAAGCATGTCTCCCTAGGGACACCAAGCGTCCGCTTCCCTCGGCTGTGTCCACTTTGGGGATTCCAAACTTCTCTGACCTCAGGTCCCTGTGGCGGCTGTTTTCCACTGTGAAGAATGTGGAGAACGAACCAGACCAGCGGAGGGTAGGCAGGGTCAGGGGAGAGGACAGGCAGGGTGCACGCTGGGGACAGACTCCAGGGCCGTAACTCAACACAGCTGGCGTAACCCAGACTGTCCATGTGGCGGCCACTGGGATGCTGGCGCCTCAGAGCTGGGCACAGCCCAGGAGCCCCCTGAGAGTCCAGGACCCTGCGGCCATCCGTACCCACATCCCTGAGCAATCTGCCTCGCAGCTCCTCAAGCGCAGGGGGTGCATTAGACCCACCCACCCTCAAGTCCCAGCTGGAAGGGTCTTCGCAGCTGCTCAAACCCCTCAGTCCACGGCTAAGGAAAAACTGGACCCACAGAGGGAAGGTGACTCGCTCAGGATCTCGCTGCAACTCTGCAGCCCAACCTGGGCCTGGAACCCCCGCCACGCTTCTGTGTTCTGACCACGGACGCCGGGTGAGAATTTACCTGGTGACGAGGAATTTGCATTTCTTTGGCCCTCGGTTTCCTCATCGTTGTGACGAGGATACTAACAATACCTGCCTCAGAGAGCTTTTCCCAGGATGACCAGTGGTCCACACCCGGGGCTTAGAACTCGGGCCACAGCAGGCTCCTCCCCACCAGGCTGAGCGGGCTAAGCGGGACCTCCCCTCCCCCACACCACAGGTGTCTGTCAAGGGCCCACCAGGCCCGCAGTCTGGTTCGCAGCAGCCAGCACTGTGTCATTGTCCTCCGCTGGACAACCGAGGGAGGGTGGCAGGCGCATCGACTGGAGGTGCTCCTAGGAGCTGGCACCGTCCATGCCAGAGGGCTTCCCGGAGGAAGGGCGGGCGAGGTGCCCCCAAGGAAGGAGGCGCTACCCAGTCTGCAGAAGTAGGAAGAGCTAGTCCTCAGCATGAGGACCTGGAGGAGAGCAGATGGTTGGTCCAGAGCTGGGGACCGGGGAGTGGAGCAGGTGGACACTGCTAGCTGGATTCCAAGGGTCGGAGAGAGAGAGGGTGAGAACACGGCTACTGCACAGTCTGCCCGGGCCAGACTCTCCCTCCAGACCTTCCACAGCTGCCCTTGCCCTGGTCAGTGTCCTATGTGGCCTCGAGCAAATCCCACCTCTGGGCCTCAGTTTCTCCATCTGTAGAAAGAGTAGAAGGGCAGTCCCCATCTCTCAGGCCCACCTCGTTGTTTCCTGGGACAAAGTCCAGCTTCCTGCAGAGTGACCTTGGCCCCAGGCTGTGTGTTAGAGAACGGCCTCCCTCCTCCCTCTTCGCTGAACCCTGGGTCAATTTCAGAACCACCACCCTTTTTTTTTTTTTTTTGGTCATGATGGAGCCCCCACCTTCACTGTTTCTGGCTTTGTAGAAAGTCTTGACCTTGGGCCAGAAGAGAGGAGGCCAGCCCCAACCCTGGGAAGGGGCCCAGTGGGAAAGGAGGGGGTGGAGACTTGCTCCCCAAAGAAAAATACAGAAAAGGTCAGCAGAGGCTGCCGGCCAGGGTCACGGTCACGTTGCCCTCGTCCACGGTCTGTAGGCTGGACAGAACCGAATCCAGGGAACTGGTTTAGACTGAGCCGTGGGGAACAGAATGTCTCTGGGGAGCCCAGTCCCAGCTGGAGGTGCTGGGCTGGGTGGTTTGCATGGAGGACATCGCCATCTAGTGGTCATTCCTGTCCTGCGCGGGGGCCGCACGCCTGGACCTGCCACCCCCGCTTTCCGCAGGCATGGGGGTCCGTCACCCTTCCTTTCTCTGCCACAGGTAATGGACAGCTCCATGCCCCTGATCGGGGAGCACGTGGAAGAGGACAAACAGCTGATGGCCGACCTCGTCGTCTCCAAAATGAGCCAATTCCTAATGCCAGGGGGCACAACACCCTCGCCCCTGAAGCCGTGGGTAAGACTCTCAGCAGGACTGAGCGCGGAGGAATGCCTGGCTCTCTGGGCTGGGGACCCCCTCGATTCAACAGAGGTGTCCCAGGGAAGGACCACCGTGGGCGGGAGGAATAGGTGGGGCTTCGGCGGCTCTCCAGGGGCCCTCGTCCCTGCGGAGAGGAAGATCTCTCCCACCAGGACTCCCGGCACCTGTGGGCGGAGAACACGGGGAGTTTCCATTTCCATGCCCCGGTCCTGGGCCTGAACCAGAGCCTGTGTACCCGGGTCCCCCTGGGCTCCCAGGGCACCAGTCGATGGAGACTATTGTGACTCCCAAGTCCCTGTCCCCCAACTTTGACAAGCTCCCACAAAGCTCCTCCCCTCCACAGCCCCCACCAAGGAGGACCCACCCACTCTCCAGAGAGCCCTCCAGCCCCCCAGTCTGCGAGAGCAAGTCTCAAATCTGCCTGCCCCCACCCGCCCCACCCCCAGTGCCTGACTTCCACACCAGCCTCATCTGTGATAACAGATGCCAGATGGACGGTTAAACTTGAGGAGGGTACTGGGCAAGGGGCACGGGCAGCCTTCTCCTCTGGAATGTTCTATGTCTTCAACTGGGCAGCAGCCACACCAACGTGTGCGCACGTGTAGAGACCCATTCCACTGTACACTTAAGAACACCGCATGCGGGTTTTACCTCAATCATGAAAAGATCTCTCCCAAGCTGGCCCTCCACCCAGGAAGGAAATGGCCGTGGAGATAGCAACAGGCTCCCTTTCTCTTCTGCTTTAGGCTCCGCAAACCAAACCAGCAAAATCCCCAGGGCAAGGCCAGCTGGGGCCTCAGCTGGGACAACCGCAGCCACGCCCACCTCCGCAAGGTAAGACCCAGGACAGCCCTGGAAACCAGCCGTCTCAGGGAGGATGTTGAGGGCCGAGCATGTGATCTGTAGACGGCAATCCCTCTTAAAACTTCACCTACAGAGGAAGCACGCCCATTCCATGCCCAGACTATGAGGCTTGCCAACCCCTCAGCTCAGGGAAGGAGGAAGGAAAGAGAGGAGGTAGACTTGCTTTCCAGCACAGTGCGTGCACGGTGCCAGGTCCTGTTTAGCCTCCCAGCCACTCCGTGGTGGAAGCAGCAGCATTTCCTTTATTCTGAGGTGGCAGCAGAAGTTTGCCCAGGGGGCACAAGAAACTGGCGGATTTATAAGTCTGACCTTTTAGACCTTCTAGAAAGTTCATTTCTAGCTCATAAGATGCCTGAGTCAACCAACTAAAGTGAGAAAGAAAGACAAAGCAGAACACAATCTATAACCTTGTCAAACAAAACTCCTCCTCAAAAACATTCCAGCAGTACTACGGAAAGGCCACCGTTTGTAAGAGGACGGGTAAGTATGGATACGCCATGGGAAGAGATCCCGAGAAGAGCTGAGGGCCCTCTTGAGGGACCTCGGCAGCCCAGCCCTTCTCCCACACAGGCCCAGGGAGGAAACCGCCCCCCTGCTCGCTCTTGCAGTGAAGCCGGGTGGGCACACTCGGCCGGGGTCAGCTGCGGCTCCAGAGAAGCTTGGCGGAGACCCAGGGCCAGCAGTTCCTTGCGAGCTCTAAGGATCTGCTTTAAAAATCTACCAGAAAGAAAGAGTTTCCATCACGTTCTGGCCTTCCCAGCCATATTCATGAAAGCAACAGATTTATTGCTTTTTGGGAAAAAAACCTTAGGCACCAGACATTCTCCTCTTCCATGGATCTGAGGAAATTGCCCTTTCCTCCCTCCCTCCCTCCCTCACTTCCTCCCTCCCTCCCTCACCACTCCTTCATTTCCTCCCTCCCTCCCTCCTCTCTCACTTCCTTCCTCCCTCCCTCACTTCCTCCCTCACCACTCTTCATTTCCTCCCTCCCTCCCTCCCTCACTTCCTCCCTCCCTCCCTCACCACTCCTTCATTTCCTCCCTCCCTCCCTCCCTCCCTCCCTTCCTCCCTCCCTCCCTCACTTCCTCCCTCCCTCCCTCACCACTCCTTCATTTCCTCCCTCCCTCCCTCCCCTCTCACTTCCTTCCTCCCTCCCTCACTTCCTCCCTCACCACTCTTCATTTCCTCCCTCCCTCCCTCCTTTCTTCCTTCCTTCCTTCCTTCCTCCCTCCCTCCCTTTCTCCATTACTGCCATTTATTTAATATGTTCTTTTATGTTAGCTCACTTTTTCACATAAATGAATTTGGTGTTGCCTATTTCCCCCAATACACTCCAAAATAGATGCACAATTATCAAAATTATACTCAACCACAGACTAAAAATTACCACATTTGTCAAAACACTGGGCCAGTTGACCTTTCCAACTGTATGTATCTGAAGTCGAATAGTCTCGTAACACAATAACTTATTCAAAACCGCATTCATTCTGAGGGCCAAAGTCGGCTTTCCCATTTATTTCAAAGTCTTGCTTATGGCTTTTTCTTTGTTCCTTAAGTTTTCTCTTCTTCTCTATTCTGACAAATTCCCATAGTTTTGATGCTCAGATCCCTCTACCATTTAAAAAATAGTAATACTTAGGCTGCACGTGGTGCTGCAAACCTGTAATCACAGCAACTCTGGAGGCTGAGGCAGGAGGATCTCAAGTTCAAGACCAGCCTGGGCAACTTAAATAGACCCTGTCTCAAAACATAAACAGGGCAGGGGGTGCTGGGGCTGTAGCTCAGTGGCAGAGCAGGTGCCTAGCATGTGTGAGGCACTGGGTTCAATCCTTAGCACCACATAAAAATAAATAAATGAATAAAGGCATACTGTCCATTTAAAAAAACGGGGGGCAGGGGATGTAATTCAGTAGTAGAGCACCCCTGAGTTCAATCCCAGTGCTGAAAAAAGCCATATTTATTGAATCTTCCTTACATGCCAGCCTGCTCACTGTTTTCCCCTCCCTGTTTCCTATCTCTGCTTCTCTTCCTGGAAAATCAGAAAGTATTTAAGAAAAGGGAAACTGTAACTGTATACAACTGAGTGTTTGTCAGCTTTCCATCACTGTGACAAAATACCTGAGAAAAATCCACTTAAACAAGGTAAGATGCATCCTGGCTCAGGGTTCTGGAAGTTTCAGTCCATGGTCGCTTGGCCCCGTTGCTTTGGGCCAGTACGTCGTGGCAGCCGGAGAACTTAGCAGAGGAACGCTGTTCACCTCATGAAGTCAAGGAAGCAGAGAGGGGGAAGGGTCCAGGGGCCCAACATGCCCTTCAAGAGCACACCCCAGTGACCTCACTTCCTCCCACTAGGCCCCCCCTCCTCAAGGTCCTGCCACCTCCCAAGGGCTCCACAGGCTGCTGACCAGGCCTTCCACACAGGAGCCTTTGGGAGACACTGAAGCTCCAAACACTGACGAATGCGTGTATTCAGACCCGGGGGCGGGTCTCACTGCCTCTCAGTCTCAGGCAGGTGATATCACCTCTCCCAGCCTCAAAGGAGGACAAAGCAGCCGCCACATGTATTAATGAGGAACTGTCCAGGGGACTATGCGGGTGAAGCAGTTCTCGAGGTGTCTGACCGAGAGCTAGGCCTTGGAAGACATTAGCACGTCCCGCTGATAACCCACTATCCATAACAGTTACACACTCTTACCATTAATAACCGTGTCTCACTAATAAATCTAAAAACCAGGTTGTCCTTGATCCTCATTAACAACCCTTATAACTCACGCAGTCCCACTGCCTGCCTGGCAATAATCCATAGTTATAAAGGTTCCAAAATGACATGCGTCACCCGGCCAGGCTCCCGGCTTGCTCTGCCCTGCCCCCTCCTTTCCCACTAGGCCGGGGTCTGAGTTTTAAAATACGCATTTGAAAAGAGCCCCTTTTAAAACAGAGAGCTACTGTATTCTGGTTTCCTCTCTGGCCCAGAGTAGAAACATGCCGGATAAAGACATATTATTTTAAGGAACATGCAGCTAAACACACTTCTAGTGAGTTGAAAAATAATCAATTTAAAACCAATTAAGGTAACGAAAGAAAATGCTCAAAGAATTAACAATTCAGATTAAAAATAGCAAGGCTAATTTATTTTTTTAAACAAGGCTCATTTAAAACCAATATTTTCACCAATTTCTCCAAATGACAAGATCACGTTATTGTTTCAAACTCACTGTTCATGTCCTGACTCAGTAAAGGTGAAGTTTTTCTTTCAATAAACTTTGTTTTTTAGCAGCAATCCTGTGATTAGGCAAATACCTTTTATGTGGAAGTTGATATTTTTTGTATGTGCTCAAAGAAAAAATGGTAAATTGTGTGCTTTGCAAAAAAACTGAAAGAAATAACTAGGGTGTCTCTTGATGAATCCAAGGGATATAATAGGGACTTAAAATATAGCTGATGAGTTACTGAATGAGGACGCAGAGTTTTCAAAATATTATTGACCCAGGGTGGGGATGGTAACTTAAGAAAAATTACAAAACATGACGTTTCATTTGACCTGCAGTGGGTTTAGAAAATTAAACAGTAACCAACATTTAAAAATCAGGAACTTTTACTTAAACATCTAGACCCTATGCCTGGTCATTCAGTCTCTCTCTCTCTCTCTCTCTCTCTCTCTCTCTCTCTCTCTCTCTCTCTTTCTCTCTCCCCTTCTCTCTCTGTCTCTTTTAGAGACAAGGACAGGGTCTCACTGAGTTGCTCAGGACATAGCTAAGTTGCTGAGGCTGGCTTTGAACTCGCCATCCTGCCTCAGCCTCCAGAGCTGCTGGGATTACAGACCTGCACCACCACGACCAGTAAACCCCAGCCTCTGTTGATAGCACAGAAATTCTAGAAACGACGAACCTGCATTCCTACACAGCAGCCGTCAGGGGCTGCTCGCTCAGGCCCTGCTCCTCCCTATTGTCACTTCCACGGTGACAGGCAGTCAGTTGCTGTTTTCTTTATGCTTGCACCTCTTTAGAGAAAGCTCTCTGAGCTGTTTTCATGTCCAGAGGGAAGGTCCTTAAAGCAGAGTTATTTTTCTTACACTCACCACTTTGTTTATCTGTATCCCCGCCTGGCTCCTAGGTGTTTGAGTTTGAAATCAAGAGGTCCTCCTACCTACCGGCATGAAAGAGGTCATGATTCAAAGCCACATGCCATCAGTTGCTAAACTGGCTGTTGTAATTTAATCCAATTTAGAAAGTGTTCCACATGCTCAGAAAAATGTTTAATTGGGAGGGCTGTTTGGTGTACGGTCCAATGACCTTATTGTGTGACTTCCCAACAGTCACGTGGCAAGTTCATGACAAGGCTTGAGTCAGGACCTGGGGCTCCTCGTGCCAGCAGCGTCAGGGCTGCCAGTCAGACAGGTCATGCCCTCAGCAAATGTGCCCAACTGGCTCCATGTCTGAGGGGAGGGGTCGGCTAAAATCTAGTCCTTGTTCCTCTTGCACCTGGCCAGAGCTGCCGCCACCAGAGAAAGCAGCTGACTTTTCTTAAATCACACAAAGATGTCGTGAGGACTCAGGGCAGCCCGGGAAGGGAAGGACTCAGCTTCCACCTCTGTACAAAGAACACAGTAGCATCTTCTTCACCAGCTTCTCTAGAACAAATGATAACGCTGCTCTCCAAAGTTCTTAGAAAAGTTTAGAGGGCAAGCCCCAAAATGAGGGAGAATTCTTCTCATTATTTTCAAAGCAGAACCTCTTCTGCCTGCTACGCAGCCGTGAGAAAGAAGAATCCGGGTCCCTCGTAACCCCACCCCTCTGCGGTCATTATTCAGGGCCTTGAACGCAGAGCTGCAGAATCACCTGGGAACTTGTAGGAGAGGCAGATCCATCCGCGGTCCCTGCCAGCAGTTTTCTGCTCCAGCTGCCTTAACAATGCAGAGCCGCAGACTGGGGGCTTTGAATGACAGAAGCGCTTTTTCTCACGGTTCTGGAGGCTGGAAGTCCAAGGTGGAGGTGTCGGCAGGGCTGGTTTCTGGTGCGGCTTCTCTCCTCGGCTTGCAGATGGCCGCGGCTTTCTTCTCCCACAGTTGCACATTTGCTGCCTCTTCCTCTTCTCGTGGGGACCTCAGCCCTGTTGGGTCAGCCCTCACCCCCTAGCCTCCTTCCCTTAGTTACCTCCTCAAAGACCTCCCATCTCCAAAAGCGGTCACACTGAGGATTAGGACTTAAAGGTACGAATTTGGAGGGGGATACGATTTAGTCCATAACACCATCCGGAACGACTGTGTCCAAATCTTTATTTTGACAAGATCCCCAATGATCCGTGGGTGCGTTAAAGTTTGAGACCCAGTGATTCTGTGTACAAACTTCCCGTCTTCCTTCCCCATAAAGCTTTATATATTTGTGCCCAAAAAAGAATAAAACATATTCGCTGTCACATGAGCCACTGTTACCAGCAGTAGGTAGTCAGCGTGTACCATGCACAGCACCCACGTCACTCCATGCTGTTCTGCCACGCCGTGTGGTGTGATGAGCGCAGCCTATTCCACTGACGATGCCCCCCAAGTCACCTCTTTATGGTTTCACAGGTATTTTGTTCTCAGGGTTCACTGTAATTAATGCACGCCTGGGAAACAACACTGTGCACAGTCACCTTTAGCCTAACCAATGTGAACTTGACCCTTTCTTTGGCCTGCAGGGGGTCCTCGTCAAGCTCAGTCTCCTCAGCCCCCCAGATCCGGAAGCCCCTCCCAACAGAGGCTCTCCCCGCAAGGCCAGCAACCCCTGAGCCCCCAGTCTGGATCCCCACAGCAGCAAAGGTCACCAGGCTCTCCACAGCTATCCCGGGCATCTGGGGGCAGCTCCCCAAACCAGGCCTCCAAGCCCCGGCCCCCCGCGCAGGGCCGCAGCACCTCCCAGCAGGGTGAGGAGCCCAGGAAGACAGCGCCGCCCCATCCGCATCTCAAGTAAGTGCTCGGCTGACCCGGGAGTGGGCGCTATTCAGGGTCAGGCCCAGCGAGGGCTTCCTCCCGGGCTTTAAATAGGTAGAAACGGGCCTGGTGCACAGCAGTTCTGTGGCAGGGCCCAGAAGATGAGAGAAGTCTCCTGAGTGCCCCCGTGAACACATGTACTAGGTACCTTTTCTGCTGCAAACCACCCCCAAACTTAGTGACTGCAGAAAACAACCGTTTTATTTGTTCACGATTTGGGGGTTCAGCAGTTTATTCTGAGTTTAGCACAGCTGGAAGGTTCTTCTGCTGGTGTCTCCTGTAGATCTTCTGGGTTAAATGGAGAACACCAAGGTAGATTTGGATTTCAGATAAACAGTGAATAACTTTGAGCATAAATATGCCCCAAATTTGCAGGGGATATACGGATACTTTAAATATATATGTATTTGCTTTTCATCGGAAATGTGCATTGGGCTGGGTGACCTGAATTTTGACCTGCCAAGTCGGGCAACCCTCCTCTCCCGGGTCACGCCTGTCGCTGCAGTTGGCTGGCAGATTGATTGGGGCTGGACGGCGCTGGCCTCAGCTGGGCCTCTCCTCCTCTCCGGGCGAGGCCGGCTTCCTCACCTGGCAGGTTTGCTTCTAAAAGGGCAAAAGCAGAAGCCTCGAGGCTTTGGGGGCCCAGCTTGGAAGCGACACAGGGTCATTCTGTCATCTGCCATTGTCAAAGCACGTCACCTGACCAAGCCTAGACTCCCAAGGCAGGGAAAGAGTCTTGATGGAAGGAGGCACCTGAGAAGGAGTGGACCGCAGGGACGGGGTCACGGTCCTTCTTAAATAAGCCATCCTGACACCACCCTGCTTCCTCTCAGGCCTGTCTCCTGGCTCACGGTCAGGAGGCAGGATCCCAGTCGGGTGTGCTCTGGACCCAGCTCCATCTGAGGTCCTCACGAGCCTGGGAGTTATTGACTCTCATTATCCCCATTGTAAAGACAGAGAATTGAATAACCGGGCAGAGCTCCTGCTGTTGTTAGTAGGCAGAAGGGCGAGGACAGAACCCAGGACGCTCAGTCCAGGGATCGTAATAACACAATTTTTTTTTTTTCAAATAGGTAATAGATTCACTTGGTTCAAAAATTTTAAAGACACTCATGATATAAAAATAGACAGTGAAAAGCCTCACTCCAACCCCATTCCCACTCAATGCTTTGCTCCCCTGATCCCTAGAGAAGGCCATTTTTATTAGTTCCTTATCTATCCTTCCAGTGTTTCCTTATACAAATAAAAATATACACCTTCTGATCCCCTCCTCACCTTCCCACACCAGTGGTAGGATTCACTATCCACACCATTACACTCCTTAATTTTCAGTAACAATACATCCTACAGCTCTTCCACCCAGTTCATTGAGATTTTCTTTTTTGTAGCTGCATAGTATTCCACAACATAGTTGTTCCATGATTATCTAGTGCACTAGAAGTAGAGACTTGATTTTAATTTAAACACTGATGCAACTAATAACCTTGAGCATCTACTTTCATAATAGCAGGAGTCACTATGGGAAAAAATTGCCCAGTGTGATAGATGTTAACAAGTGACCGACCCTCCAGGCCATGGGGCATAGAAACTGACAGCATAGGCTCTATAATCAGTCTGCTGGGGTGCAATCCCAGATCCACCATTTAAAAGCTGAATGGCCTCAGATGAATAGTTCAACCTTTCTGTGCTTCAGTGCCTCCATGCAAATGGGGACAGTATCCTCATGTGGTTATTATAAGATTAAAATGAGTTTCTGCACAGCACGTGCTTAGAACGTTATGGCACCAGGCAAGCGTGGGAATGTGCGGCCTGTCCCTGTGTATGGAGGTCACCCTGGCTATTCACAGGACAGGTGAGATCCTTGGAACTGAAGCCAGGTTTGGGCACTGGCTTTATGGTTATCTAGCTAGATATCCGTAAATCTCCTGAGCCATTGTCCTAGAGTAGCCTCTTTTATTTTCACATTTTTATTTTTTGGCAGTGCTGGGGAGTAAACCCAGGCAAGCGCTCTACCAGGGCTACACCCGCGGCCCCAGGGTATCACTTGTTAGTTCAGGTCAGCAGAGATTCACCAATTACCCACCCATGCCTCGTCCTGGATGAGCCTCTGCAGGGTCATGAGCAAGGGGTAAAACGAGTCCCTACCTGACAAGACCACGTGCAGACCCCTCAACCTCATGACGTATCCATGTCGTCCCTTCCCACGTCGTCACCTCCACTGGACCGTGGGCGTCTTGCGGGCAGGGCACGCTGGCGCTTGTCTCTGCGCCCCGCCACGGGGCCCTGGGCCTGGCACCCAGCAAGTGCTCAGCAGGGGAGGTGCAGGCCGGGGGCTCCTGTGAAGTGCTCTGGGGGGCACCCGGGTCAGACAGCTGGCACCGTGCGGGTCAGACAGCTGGCACCGTGCAAATGCCACAGTGGGGGGCGGGAAGGGGGCTGGGATGGGAGAGGCCGTGGGAAGGAGGGGACCTGGCCTTCCTGGGCTCACATGGAGACGCGAGCAGCCAGCTCCACGTCATGTGCCACCACAAGACGGAAGTCACTCCATGTATGTGTGACGTGTCAAGGTGCTCTCTACTCTCACGTGTTTCTAGAAAGCACACATTTTTTTAAAGGTAGAAAAAGAAGACGGCTGAGGGTGGGCTAGCTTAAGTCTTCATTTCACAGAAAGTTGTCTTTCCTGCCCTGGGGCACCTGTGACCTGCTGTGGCTGCCACCCACCTTCGCTGGCCCAGCGCCACAGGCAGGAGGGAGGTCCAGCCTCCCTGGGGAGGCCTGCGGCCCGAGCAGCCTGGGTGAGAGGAGGAAGCTGGGCTCCAGGGGCCGCCCGTCTCTGGCTGTGAGGGTCCTGTGAGGGTCCGCCAGAGCCTGGCCTGCCTCTGCAGCCCCCATCTCTGTACCTAAAAATTGGGGGTCGCGACAAGCACTTGCAGGTTGTGCGGGACCGCCCCACCAGTCTCCGTGAGGGCCTGGTTCTGGCGTCGCAGCCCTCTGGCTTCCGGGATGGCCCCAGGCCCATGTCCTCGGGAGCCTGGGCCTTGCCCCCAACCCTGCCTCTCTCTTGCAGCAAATCCCAGTCCCTGACCAACAGCCTCAGCACCTCGGACGCCTCCCAGCGCGGGACCCCGAGCGAGGACGAGGCCAAGGCTGAGACCATCCGCAACCTGAGGAAGTCCTTCGCCAGCCTCTTCTCCGACTAGCCGTCCAGGTCCGGGGACAGGAGGCCCAGTGCTGGGCCCGCTCCTGCCCGGCCTCCTCCTCGGCCTTGGTTCCTGGAGGAACAGAAGCCAGGGCCTGAGAACGCACTTTCTAAATGCCTTTGACCCGGGAACCGGCTGGCCATCGCCACGTGTCCCCACTTTCCTTTGCCATGACACTCCCATGCCGTCTGAATGAGTGGGGGGCCCTCGAGAGCCCCCCGGGCTCCTCGAAATCGGGCTCCTGAACAGACAGCGCCTGGCCCGCCCGCCGCCCCTGCTTGCTCCCCTGCCTGCCACGAGCCGGCTGCTGTCCGAGCTGCTGTCCGGGCTGCTGTCCGGCTGCTGTCCGAGCTGCTGTCCGGGCTGCTGTCCGGCTGCTGTCCGGCTGCTGTCCGAGCTGCTGTCCGGGCTGTTGTCTGAGCTGCTGTCCGGGCTGCTGTCCGGGCTGCTGTCTGAGCTGCTGTCCGGCTGCTGTCCGGGCTGCTGTCCGGCTGCTGTCTGAGCTGCTGTCCGAGCTGCTGTCTGAGCTGCTGTCCGGCTGCTGTCCGGGCTGCTGTCCGGGCTGCTGTCTGAGCTGCTGTCCGGCTGCTGTCCGGGCTGCTGTCCGGGCTGCTGTCTGAGCTGCTGTCCGAGCTGCTGTCCGGCTGCTGTCCGGGCTGCTGTCCGGGCTGCTGTCTGAGCTGCTGTCCGAGCTGCTGTCCGGCTGCTGTCCGGCTGCTGTCTGGGCTGCTGTCCGGCTGCTGTCTGAGCTGCTGTCCGGCTGCTGTCCGGTTGCTGTCCAGGCTGCTGTCCGGCTGGCTCCACACCTCTCAGTGCCCCAGGCCTTGCCAGCCCCATCACACGCGGGCACTGTAGGGGGACCTCAGCAACACAGGAGGCAATGACTCTTAACAGTGCTTTTGGGAACAAAGAGAAAACCGGTCCCAGCCTGGGACTCTCCCACCTGCCCCAGCTCTGCCCACGCTGGAGACCTGCCCTGGGAGCGGCGCGCAAAGGCCCAGCACAGCCGGGGGCCAGAATAGTGTAACTTAACCAGTGGGGACCTTGAGGTCGACAGAAAGAAGCCAGACCTGTGCACTGGCAGGGCCTTTCAAACCAACAGAGGCGGAGGGGCACCTCTGATCCACCCAGGCCAGAGCGTTGCCCTCCCCTGGACAGCCACAGGTTCCCGTAGGAATCCTGACCAGCGCCCAGAGGAGGAGACCCGCACTTGCCGAGAAGAGGGTCAGGCGAGGGCTCCCGCGCACCCCGTTACACCACCCTCGGCCTCTCCACCTCCTCACCTGTCAGGACCCAGGGAGAATCAGCAGATCCAGGCAGAGGGTGGGAAGGAACTTCCAGGTCAGCGCTTCACAGACTCTGCACAGCACGGTGACGGCAGGTCTCTCGATTCCAAGAGGGTCCCATGCTCAAACACGTCTATGCACCTCCTTTGGGGATGCCCAGTACAAAATAGGTGGCAAAACTCGGAATTCCTGCAGGGAAAAGAACATCCGCTCTAACTGTTTCATCCTGACTTATTTGACTAAGCAAGTTAACTGCAGAGTGGACGGAGGTCTCCTCATTCCCTTCCCAGGGCCCTCTCCCCTGTCTCAGCCCACCTCCCGTGATCAGTGGGGTCCCAAATTACTAAGCACCTGGTGCTAGAAACATCGTAGGTGCCCAAAGCAGCCTCCTGATCCCAGAATAGTGTAACTTAACCAAGTTATTCCCTTCCAGCCCACTTGGAAACTCGAAATATGTCTTCCCCTCACTGTCCTAGGGAAGGAGGTAGAAACTAAAGCATCCTTGGCCTGGAGTAGCTCCTCGGAATGCCAGCCGTGCAGACTGCTTAGTAATCAACTGAGGTGTATCCACGTTCCCAGGAGCATAAAAGAGTCACCACCTTTGTGGACCTTCCAACCCAGACTGAAGTGGTGAGGACAGGCCAGAGACCCTCTCCTGCACTGGGTCACTAGCACCCTGGGCTGCAGAAGCACCTACCTTCTGGCTTCCCAACAGACTGTTGGCTAGAGACTGACACGAGCTCAGTATCAAAAGCGCAAACCTCCTGCCTGGCTGACAGAGGTCCACTTTGGACCTAGAGTCAAATTCATCTTGCTCTCTTTGCTCCTCATGATCAGGTCGGTATTGAAGGCGAGAGGGCCTGAGCTACTTTAGCGGTCCTCTTTCTCCTCTTGTTCAGGATCCCGGGTCTTGGATTCAGTAATAAGCCGCAGCTCCGGCATAAGAAACACCAGAGAGCTCCTGATGTCAGGATGCTCATGGGGAGCCGCGATCGGGCAGCTGGAGACAGGCTTGGGCCCAGTTGGCCCTGACTAGGATCAGCAGCAAAAAAATAAAAATAAAAAACGAATGCCCCGGCGGGAGGTGAGAACTGGCGAAACCCCGCCTCCTTTGTCCTGTGCCTGTGTTCCACTGAGGCCAGTGTCTCTGGGACAGTCCCTGCTGGCTCGTCTGGACCTCACTCCGCGGCAGCTCCTTCTCTCTGCTCAGCCTGTGCCCTGCGGCAGGACCAGGCTGGCCGGGAGCCGCAGGGGGCATCCGGGGGCAGCGGAGACCGGGAGATTGCCCGCACCGTCCCCGTGAGGGGCTGCAGCAGCTGCGGGAGCAAGACTGTCACCACATTCCGCTAGACCCCAGCAGGAGGAGGCAGGGCCTCAGGCCAACACGTGCCACAAGCCCGCTCTGGGGAGGTCACCTGAAGGGGGAAACCCGTCAGTTCGTAATTCAACACACCTGTGCTTCTTCCTCCTTTTCCTCCTCTGCTGACCTCATTCTTTCACCTCTTCCTAACAAGGTCTTGAGGACACCAGGTGTGGCAGGAGAAAGGGAACAAGAAGGTGATGTCAAAGGCAGATGCCTTCTAAAGCGATTCTGTATGTTTTGTAGAACTGGGGATTGAACCCAGGGCCCCACACGTGGTAGGCAGGTGCTCTGCCACTGAGCTACACCGGCCCCAGGAAATGGAGCAAAAGAGGGTGTAAATATCAATCAACCTAAGGTTTGATCATCAGCCACCCAGTCAAGGATCGGGGCCCACAGATTCCCTGCCTGGGAAGCCACTGGGCATTGACACTGTAACTCCTAAAATCCTGTCACCTGACTTTGGGTTTGTAGTTCTCTCTCTTGGGGGTCTCTAGCGACCTGCTATTGGGGTTCAATATCGACTGATCCCCAGAGAGTCAAAGTGCACACACGGCATTGCAAATCACACAACGAGGTTTTATTGCCAGCTCGAGCCTGGACCGCAACCAGCCTCTCAGACCACTACCATGGCTGAGTGGGGAGCGGCCCCAAGGGTGAGAAAGCCCTCTACTTAAGAAATTTCCAATCATTCACATACAAAGACCTGTTCATTATTGGTTAACATTCGAACAGCTAAACATTTGTTCTCTTTTGGTTGGGTCCTGCCGATTTATTTGAAACTCATTGGGTCCCGCCAAAACTGAATGGTCCTGGAGGAAGAAGGGAGGAGGGAGGGGGTGACCTATGCAGGAGATGAGTCGGGGCTAGGCCCCCTCCCCTGTCCCTGATAGATAACGTTTCCGGGCAGCTGCCCATTTCTCAGACAGATATCTCTTAACAGCCTTGATAAACCCAGGGGGCCCAGTACGTCCTGTTTGTCCTGTATTGGCTCTTGAGGGTAGCACCTGTGCGCCCTTTCCTGGGGGGAGGTTTTACGGGCCAGTTCCCGAAATGGCTTGTTCATACAACATGGCTGCACAGGTGTCACCTTGTTCTCAACACTGCTTCCATAACAGACTGCTTCCCCGCTTGGCCCTGAGGAGTGAGGGGTCACTCACGTAGGTCCCGTGTTGAGAGAAGCAGAGACCAGCCTCACGGGCCTGAAGGCCTGGGCCCCGCCCTTCTCTCCTGAAGTCTGGTTTCTTCCACTTTAAAAGAGGTATTTATTGCCCCCGTTACTCATGGGTAGATCCTTCAAAGGAATAGGCTGAGCTGACTCTGAATCAGAAGTGAGAGAGGAACTCGGGCAGGATGTGGGACCACAGAGTCCACATGCTGTAGGAGCTTAAGGACACGGGACACCCAGTGGCAAACGTCTCTCCTCCACAATCCCCCCACCCCCAATGCTCAGTAATAAAACACAGCTCCGAACACACAGCTAAGTGGTCACAGGCTGAGGGAGTGTCTCGCGATGTGGGCCAGGGCCTCGTGCAAAGCCAGGCAAGTGAAGCTTCCTTTCAGACCAAAGGGGTCAGAATTTCTAGTCAGGGGGCCCAGAATCTGCATCTGCCAGTCTCCCCGGGTGTTTCGGACGCCAGCTGAAGCGAGGTCAGCCGCTCTGAGCTGAGCATGCGGGACTCGGGCATGAGAGGCAGCGTTGGCCTGGATGTGTTTCAGCCACCTGTAGCTTGGGACCTGCTCTTTTGAGGAGCCAAACTTGTGCTCCATGAAGTGACCACATGGCCTAAATTTTCCCACCTTCTTATATTCTGTCCCTTGTTCCTAGAGACATCTCAGCACTCAAACGTTCTCCCTGATTCCCCAACTACGGTAACAACAAAGTGCTTTTCAACGCCTAAACACCCTGATTTTTACAACCATCACAGATTTGTCTAGATCCACGCCAACGAATCTGAATAACTTTCCTCTGGTCTGTATATGAAGACAGAGGCTGGGACTGTATAGGTCTCATGGAGACCCCGGATCCTCAGAGTGAACAGTTTTCTCCCATACACGAGCACATGTTCCTTCCAAAAATTTAACCTTTAATAATGGTGACATTTGGAAATGGGAAAGGAGAAAAAGAAAGGGAAGGGGGGGGTCACCGAATATAGATCCCAAAAGGTTACATTTGTTGTTTTTTGCTTTGTTTTCCAACTTTGACCCAAAGAAAGCCTAGCATTTTCCCTCCAAGCTGACTTGTTGAAGCTGAAATACAACAAAGGCCCATTCAATTTGTGCACAATGGCAGGGATTTTAAAAAACAGCTTCAGAGGACACCCGCCAGTCAGGGAAATTTTTCTCCAGATCTTCCTCATGATAAAATGGGACGGTACTTCAGTTAAAGTCACCTTTTCAGGGACACCAGAATATGCGCATCCTTTCTTTTCCACTAATTCCCTGGTTCTGTCATTACTCTATTCCCTCCAAATATCCAGGCCCTGTGGACAAATAGGGCAGTTAGCTCTACCTTCCCAAAATGTCAGGGGTGCGGGGTGTTCTCCACGCAATAACAGATACAGCAGCAACCCCATCAGGTACCTGCGGGCACATCTGATCTGCAGTTCCTGTAAAAGGAGTCTGGGGACAGCAAGCCGGTGAGGTACTGTGTACATGAGCCACCAGCACGCTGCACGGCCCGCAGTAGGTGTGCAGGACACGTTCTATGTGGGCCCTCCTCGAAAACTTCGATGCTGATAAAATGAGAAAGATTGAGACTGAAGAAAAAGGCTGTCTTTCAAAGCGTATCATTATAAGGAGGCCACTGGCCTAGAACCAAACCAAAAAAGATTGGTAAAACGTGATGATAAAACACTGAAAAAAAATCAAAGTTTTCTAACCTCAAAAAGACCTAAATTGAATCTGAAAAGGAATGAGCCCCTGAGACAGCTCTCTTGGTGAGCATGCTCCTCAGGCAGAGAAACCCCGGGAGGACCGGGGAGCTGCAGCGGATCCCGCAGGCCTGTGCAACCAAGGACAGGACCACGCACTGGAAGCGAGCTTCTTTTTTTTTGAGGGGGGTATTTTTTATTTTTAGAGATTGCATTTTGATTGATTGTATACAAATGGGGTACAGCTTTTCATTTCTATGGTTGTACACCATGTAGAGTCACACCATTCTTGCAATCATACATGTACATAGGGTGATGAGGTCTGTCTCATTCCACCATCTTTCCTTCCCCCGCCCTCTCTCCTCCCCTCATTTCCCTCTACACAATTCAATGTTCCTCCATTTTCCCTTCCCCCTCCTTTCCCCTGTTATGTATCAGTACCCACTTATGAGAGAAAACATTCAGCCTTTGGTTTTGTGGAATTCACTTATTTCACTTAGCATGATATTCTCCAACTCCATCCATTTACCTACAAATACCATGATTTTATTCTTCTTTATGGCTGAGTAATATTCCATTGTGTATATATACCACAGTTTCTTTATCCATTCATCTACTGAAGGGCATCTAGGTTGGTTCCACAATCTAGCTATTGTGAATTGAGCTGCTATAAACACTGATGTGGCTGTGTTACTGTAGTATGCTGATTTTAAGTTCTTTGGATATAAATCAAGGAGTAGAATAACTGGGTCAAATGGTAGGTTCATTCCAAGTTTTCTAAGGAATCTCCACACTGCTTTCCAGAGTGGCTGCACCAATTTGCAACCCCACCAGCAATGTATGAGTGTGCCTTTTCCCCCACATCCTCGCCAACACCTATTATTCCTTGTATTCTTGATAATAGTCATTCTAATTGGAGTGAGATGAAATCTTAGGGAAGTTTTTATTTCAATTCTCTAATTGCTAGAGATATTGAACATTTTTCCATATATTTGTTGATTGCTTGTATATCTTCTTCTGTGAAGTGTCTGCTCAGTTCCTTAGCCCATTCATTGATTGGGTTCTTTGCATTTAAGTTCTTTATAAATTCTGGAGATTGGTGCTCTATCTGAAGGGCATGTGGAAAATATTTTCCTCCCACTCTGTAGGCTCTCTTTTCACATTATTGTTTCCTTTGCTGAGAAAAAGCTTTTTAGTTTGAATCCTTCCCATTTGTTGATTCTTGCTTTCATTTCTTATGCTTTGGGAGTCTCGTTAAGGAAGTCTGATCCTAAGCCAACATGATGAAGATTTGGGCCTACTTTTTCTTCTGTTTGGTGCAGGGTCTCTGGTATAGTTCCTAGGTCCTTGATCCATTTTGAGTAGATTTTTGTGCAGGGTGAGAGATAGGGGTTTAATTTCATTTTGCCATATATGGATTTCCAGTTTTCCCAGCACTGTTGGTTGAATAGGCTATCTTTTCTCCACTGATGTTTTTTGGCACCTTTGTCTAGTATGAGATAACTGTATTTATGTGGGTTTGTCTGTGTGCCCTCTATTCTGTACCATTGATCTACCTATTTTGATGCCCTAAATACCATGCTGTTTTGTTACTGTTGTTCTGTAGTGTAGTTTAAGGTCTGGTATTATGATACCTCCTGCTTCACTCTTCCTGCTAAGGATTGCTTTGGCTATTCTGAGTCTCTTATTCTTCCAAATGAATTTCATGATTGCTTTCTCTATTTCTATGAGGTATGTCATTGAAATTTTAATTGGAATTACATTGAATCTGTACAGCACTTTTGGTAGTATGGTCATTTTGACAATATTAATTCAAGACAATATTAATTTTGACAATATTAATCCAAGAACATGGGAGATCTTTCCATCTTCTAAGGTCTTCTTTAGTGTTCTGTAGTTTTCATTGTAGAGGTCTTTCATCTCTTTTGTTAAGATTGATTCCCAAGTATTTTTTTGGGGGGGTGCTATTGTGAAAGGAGTCGTTTCCTAATTTCCCTCAGAGGATTCATCACTTATGAATAGAAATGCATTAGATTTATGGGTGTTGATTTTATATCCTGCTACTTTGTTGAATTCATTTATGAGTTCTAGAAGTTTTCTGGTGGAGTTTTTTTGGATCCTCTAAACATAGAAGCATGTCCTTAGCAAACAGAGATAGTTTGAGTTCTTCTTTTCCTATTCGTATCCCTTTAATTTCTCTGGTCTGTCGAATCGCTCTGGGGAGTCAGACAGACACCTCCACAGGACAGTTTCTGCAAGTGCTAACCCCACAGTCTCAGCTCTAGCCACCCTGCAGACACAGCAGCCTTTTAGGACCTGCCCCTCCCTGCGCACCCACAAGCGGGCCAATCTCTCCTGCTTTCCTCAACTCCATTCATCAGCTTGGTGGCTCACCTTGTATATGTGGAACAGGAGAAAGGATGCAGGTTGGTCAGAGGCTAGGCTAGCTAAGCCAACCTTGTGGGTACAAGGACTAGCTCAATTCAGCCACGGGGACTAGCTCATCGCTGAAGTCTTTTCATGTGAATCTCATGCTTCTATCCCGGAGGGCGAGCTGGCTGGTTACATGGACAAGGGTGGAAAGCCGTCCTAGGCCCACTTAGACTGTAATCGGAGGTGGCACTTTGGGCTTGGCTTAAGACAAACTGGACGGCTGGGCAACAAGCTAGCCAAATCGCTCCATTTTTCAAGCGTGGTGAAGAAAGGGCATAGAAGCTCCCTTGTGTCCCCACAGACAAAACACGCAGCCCAGAGGGATGAGACGTGACCCTCAGACCTCGTGCTCAGATCTCGATGGATAGGTCAGAGGAAAAGGAGAAGAGTTGGGAAATGTTTTCGGAATTAGTGAGGCACTTCTTAAGGGAAACCAATCTGAAAGCT
Source organism: Sciurus carolinensis (assembly GCF_902686445.1). NCBI lineage: Eukaryota > Metazoa > Chordata > Mammalia > Rodentia > Sciuridae > Sciurus > Sciurus carolinensis. The sequence continues at coordinate 162,810,936 of NC_062216.1, read as the reverse complement.
TGCTTCTACTGTATGTGTTAATCCTCTAAAATCCGAAAACCCTTTCATAGTATTTTTACCATTAGTGCTGCCGATTTCCATTTTATTCTCCAACCCCTCCAATTGAAAGTGTCTGTTATCTGCCGTCTTCCATTACGAGAAGCAGCAAGTGGGTATTTCCCTGTCAATCAGCATTTTGCCTGTTTTGCTAAAGAATGGCAGAAACAAGTGCTCCAACCTTCAGGAAATCCCAGGGGAGACAGTGAGGTTAGCCAGTTAAACCTCCACAACTTCCCTAGTACACTGGAATTATCTTAGCCACTCCGCATCCTCTGTAGTCAAGTGGAGTCTACCGAGGGGAGTAAGGCCCAAGCTACGGCGTGGGGAACAGGGGCCTGCCCAGCTCCTCTCCGAGGCCCTGTAGGTAGACTGCTACTGCCCAGGAGCAGGGTCCTGAGAACAGACAGCAAAGGGAGGCACATCCAGCTCCATCAGAAGAAGAAAGTATTAGAGATAGTAAGCTAAGCGGTGGTTTCGGCAATTAGAAAGAACCAAGCAAGAGCCACAGAGGTCAGAATCCAAAAGTTCTGCACAAGGAATCACAATAACTTTATCTGGAAAGAAAGCCTACTTCCCATGCCACTCCAAACCAGTATTTTTCATTTATAAGTAGGGAGTGAGGGAAGGGAGCAAGCGCCTGACACTAAAAATAACTCGAGGAGGAAATTAAGGGCCACAGGAAGGTGTTAAGGTTCGCAGTCACAATGTAGGTCTGCGCCCTCCCCAAACACCTGCCCTGAGGCTCCAACTTGCTGGTTGTCGAGGTGAGTCAGAAAATCAAGTGCTGAACAGGTTACTGCCAAACCACGATTTCTCTCTCGTCACATACCAGCAGTACATACAGCTCACAAGTCTCTGTCTAGTAACAAGAATGTAGGACTTCACAAGCTTCTGTGAATTTAGCAAAGACTCCGAGGACTGTTTTAGGAATGTGTAATGAACTGTTGTGAAAGGTGTGCACATTTAGGTTTAGGGCACGTGGTCGATATTCTAAACTGAAAGAGATCTGTGACATCTGCCACTGAGCCTGAGGGAGGCTGGACACAGGCACCCTCGTGGGCCTCTTGAAGACTATTCAAAAATGACTGCGTCCTGAAAACCGGTGCTTCTGGTCACCGCTGTCTCCCATGCCCACTTCCCTCCCCCTCACAACCTTTCCAGTGTGACTGAACATTACATGGCCACGAAGAGGCACACCAGAGAATTAGAATACATTTGGACCCATCAAAGCCAAGCCCCTCCCCCCAAATAGCCATATGGCACCTAGCAGGAACTCATTTTAAAGACTGTCCTGTACCTCAGATATTACAAAATACCACAGAGAGAAGTCAGCAGCCCTATCCTCTACCTACACACTAAGCTACTGAAGGTGATGTGGCTTCTAGAAAATCATATTAACTAGATGTTCTTCACTGTGATGGAAAAGACTCAATGTACATGTGTAGCAAAAAAGTCCGCTTGTATATAAGACTCAAAATATTCTTGCAGCACATAACATTCCAAGCCATCTCCTTATATGCAAAACAGATTTTTTAAAAAGCAGGAAGACATTGGCAATATTACTAAATATTTTCTGCAAGTACTAATCATGTTTTATTCCTGTTGTGATTCAAATTTTAACTTGTGACTAGAGCATGTTTCTATGGTTGTTTGTATGGTAGTTGTGCTTGGCCTTTTTCTCTTAGGAAAAATAAACCTTGAATTTTGTGTAGTCTTAAAGAGCAAATATTCTTCAAATGTTCTTCAAATAAGAGGAGGCTACCTTTGAAAAGCAAGCAGCTGATCGGCACTCAAAGCATAACCGTTGTTAAAAGAGGCCATCTTCTTAGATCATAAATAAAGTCACTACGTTCAAACCCCAGGGAGGGCAGTCCCAGCACCCTCCCCCAGCAGGCGCAGTAGCGATTCCCGTCACCCAGTGGTCTTCACCCTGTGCGGCTTCAGAACCCAGAGGTTCCACCATGCACCTGTAAGGGAGGGTGTGAACCCAGCCCATGTTTAACAGAACTAATTCTGCTTTTATTGATTCTATAAAATCCAGTTTTTGTTTAAAGAGGTCCACTAAAGAAAGAAAATGAACCTAAGTGCTCTGCAATAATAATCTGCTTAACTCAGCAGGTTCTTTGATACTTTCAAAATGTCCAAGTAACACTGTGCACTTGTTCTGAATACTTATTAAATCTCTTTCTGTGGGGCTGGGGTTGTGGCTCAGTGGTACCACACTTGCCTAGCATGTATGAGGCACTGAGCTCCATCCTTGGCACTGCATATAAATAAATGAATAAAATAAAAGTCTATCAACAACTAAAGAACATTTTTTTAAAGTATCTTTCTGTGAAAAAGTCAAGATAGCCATGTAACTTATACCTTTTCTTTAATCTGGTGCACAACATTGTCAGTATAACAAGCTCCATTCTAGAGAGGAATCAGAACAGGGAAATCAGTAGCAAACTAGCCCTGTGGCCAACCTTTCCACAGAGCAACCTTTGGGCCACAGCACCCCTGAAGCTGGAAATACCCACAGAAAGGCTCTGGGAACGCCGCTCTCACCCGTGTGCAGGAACAGCACTAGAGACCAGCACCCCAGGGAGATGGCATCTGCAGCCTTAAAGAACAAACGAAACCAGACTGAGCTTCAGAGCGAGATTGCAAACCATCACATAAATGACAGTCGGCTGTCAGTCGACCGACCCCTACCGGGCCTGAAGGGAAATCTGTCACTGGGGCCCCCTCGCCCTGGCAAGATAGGGTTAGGTCCTGGAAGCGGGCCAATTGGATCAAAACGTGGTCTGAGTGGGGGGAACTGGCCAGGTGTCTCCCCAGGCCCCGGGATGAGAGAATTGATAGGGTCCCCGACGTAGGGAAGTGTTGGCCTTTCATCGTATTCACCACCGATGATCCCCGGAGGGAGCAGCGAGCTGGGATGGAAGGGGTGCAAGGGGCCAGGATAGAAGGGGATGGGGTAGGGTGACGATGGCAGGAACATCACGTGCCGCCCTCTCTGAGCCTCTTTTCTTTGTTTGTGCCTCTTCCTGTATAGCTATAGGAGAAAAAAGAACAAGATATGGTAAGTGATCTAGATGTTCCCCCACATTCCAGTTTACTGGGCACACGGCTCTGTCCTCCCTTCCCACGTTCTCCAGGCCAACACAGCTCCGTGCAGGAGAGCACACGTGTCACTCAGCAGATAGGGCGGCAGCCCCAAGCAGCACCAAGAGAGTGCTGTTCTTTAACAACACTCCAAATGAGCCACTAGGCTAATCTGAGGTCACAGTAAATCCAGAGGAGGGTGAGTGAGTGACATACTTTCCAGAGCTCCCACAGGATATGCAAGTGTAGATTAGCCTTTTGTAAAAATGGAAAATTTAAATGTTTGTTTAAAATGTCATGCCACAAAACAAAGTCAGGTATTGGAAGGATGAGGGGCAGCACTTAAATTCATTCTTTGTTCACCTAAATTAGGCCCCCAATGGATCTCCATTTAAAATACCAAATAGGTGCCTATTTTCAAGGATGGAACATAGCCTGAATAATATACTGTGTGTTTTGTACATATCTGAGGACTTCCACTGAATTTTATTCTTCTCTAGTTCTTCATCCTAAAAGAACTTTTCTCAGTCTTATGAAAGTATTTATAGCTGTCACCTGCAAACAAAACATCATTTGTTCTTATCACAACGTACTGTGCTAACTAGCTGAATGGTCAGGACTACTCCAGGACAACTCAAATTTTTTTGCAACAAGAGTTTGAGCAAGAATGTTTTATGCAAAAATGAAAGCAATCACCGTTAATATTTTTTTCTGTATAATTACAGGAACACAAGCACTACATCTAAAGTAAAAGTTGAAAATATTTTCGTTTACAAAGATAGGTTTCATTACATTTACAGGTTACTTGGTCAGGTACATTGGCCTTGTTATTTACAAATACCTACTTCTTTCCAATCTGTGTCTCGAGCTCTGACAGTACCATCTGGAAAGCAAAACAAAAAATAAGGAATTAAAAACACTTCATTCATCCGGCATTTAAACAGTGGGTTTGTTTTTGTCCTAAAGAAACTGAAATTTTCCCATTCAGCATAAAGAGGAACACGAGACAGTGCATCACACGCCACAGCATTCCTTTCCTGAACCCAATTCAAACCCTTTCTCGATAGCTCAGGGGGCTGTCACTGCCCTGTGCACTGGTGATTCCTGCTGTGATCCCGAAGGGACTCTGGGGTCTCGTGGCTGCTCTCCCTGCTTTGACTGGTCACACGCACAGTCTTCTCCCAGCCTCATCCAGGTGTGCTGCTGCTTCTCCCATGTCACACCAGACGAGGTTCATATCATAACCCCTGTTCTTTGCTGCAGGTCAAGCTGACTCAGGCTTTCTTCCATATTTGGGTTAGATTTCTTCCTCCCAACCATGTTTTGAATGATTTCAACTATCAAAAGCATAAGCACAACTAAGTATTTTTCATGTACTTATTTATTTGAAATATATGACATGAGGTCAGAAGAACCCAACCAACTCTGGGACTAATGAAGAGTTTGGATTAAAGATGGTGATGTCTTCTCTACAAATTACTCCACCTGCAGGAAGTCAGATTCAGCCTGTAACGCTGTCTAAAAGGACAGGCAGCTCAGGGAGAAGCCTGTGAGCACAATCTGGAACGAGAGAGCCCAATCCCACTGTAAACCCAGAATCCAACACGTGGAGGGCGTCTGTCCTTTCCTGTGTGTGTCACAGACAGTTGTCCTTGTTGGTTCTTTCAGATGTGTTGATCCCTTTGCTTTTACTTTTTAAAAATTTATATATATATATATAATTTATATATGTGTATATATATATATATATTTATTTATGGATTTCTTTAGTTGTTGATAGACATTTTATTCACTTATTTACATGCAGTGCCTCACACACACTAGGCAAGTGCTCTACCACTAAGCCACAACCCCAGCCCCATCTTTACTTTTTGATTATGATTTTTTTAAAAAACTTTTTAAAATGATATTTGCTGACAATTTTAACAAAACAGCACTTTAAGCTTTGGATTCAGTAGAGTAAGTAAAGAGACAGGGAGGAGGAAAAGAGAGAAACCAGGCATTCACACTACACACATTTTGAAGTTTTAAAAGAAAAAAAAACAAAAACTTTAATAGCCCAAATAACTCCAAAGGGAAGGCTTCCATCCCCAGATTTTAGTTGCTGAGATGGTTTGTTAAATCTTCTCAACCAAGCTATTTTTATATGAACCACATAACGTACTCTGCACTGCAACAGAGACTACAGCTACATAAACATAACTGAAATAGAAGTCTGTTTCTATGTTATAAACAGATACTATTTACAAAATAAATACCAATTTTTCTATTATGGTTTTATTTTGTTTTGGGGGTGTGTGTGTATTTCTGTAAAATGACCCTCTTAACTGATTTCATGACTCACTGAGAGTCAGACCGTTTGAGAA